>NC_140526.1:15173678-16373678 GCF_057382185.1 Mchenga conophoros
AAAAGAGCTATAAATTATAGCACATACGAAAAGCATTCAATGTCTGTTTAGAGACTGAATAAAGAAAAAAGATTTAGAAATCGTGAGAAATACACAAATACTGAACAGATTAACATAACAAGGAAGTAGAAGTATCATAAAGTGTTAAAGTGAAATAAGGAGGGGGCTTATCATTGCATCTTAAAATCCATACTGCTTCCAGAGGATTTTCCTGAGACTTCAATACAAAGCAATTAGTCTTTTGGTTACCAGTGATGTACTCCACACAGGGAGCAGCTGACAAGATTAGAGATGCACTAAACAAAAGGCTGAAGTTTCAAATTATGGCTTTGATTAACCAGTTTAAGCTAAATGTTTAGTCGAAAGGACATTAACAGGTGCTTTGAGATTTTTTCTTAAAATGGAAATCCATCAGATTTTTGTTTTACAGCGTTAAGTATATATATAAAGTAGTTATATAGTTTAATTTAACACAATTTAATAAAGAATGCTGTTAACTTATATTTTGGTTTCAATTTTGGTTGTTTTCTTCTTTTTTCATATCCCCAGTTTAGTCTGCATGCAATGACATTCTGTGTTCAGAATTTAGGTTTAATGTATAGTTTCTTCCTTTACCAGGGAAATAGTAGAGCTGTATTCAGGAGTCCTCCCTGAGCTCCATGTCCAGTCTGAGTGTCGATGTCCTCCCACTCACCCAAGGGTGCACCCTCTAATTGAGAGGTACAGTATCACAGTTTTTATTTACTCTGTACATTTTTTCAAAACTGAATATTATAGCTGGAGTTACTTTGTAATACCAAAACTAATAATAAATTAGTTTTCCTCTATTTAAAACACTAGTTTTATATTATGCTACCATTAACAGATATTGTATCCCCAATGCGGTTGAGGACACCACCAATGACAGAGTCTTAAGACTGAACCTTAATGCCCATCCACTAAGTTATATCAACGATCAGGACATGGGTACCACATGGGTATCTAAGATCATGACTGCACAGGAACTGGATGAAGGAGTCACTATTACAGTAGATTTGGCTAATGGACAGTACCAGGTAATGCACCTCATTTCAGCCATGAGCCCACTATGTTTTGAGAAACATCCAATTTAAATATTGTAATTTATTTGTAATTTTGGCTTCATTTGGCAAACATGAGACTGTTTTTGAGAGTTTCCCTTATTTTTCCCGTGTTACTGTACTTTTGCAGCAACTATGACAAAGACTGTACAGACATCTGCCTGCACAGAATCTATAGGCCTGGTACCAAATGTTTTTCTTTTGTAGTTTAAGACCAGACCTGCTGTCTGGCTACACTGAAAGGCTAATTCATTCAATAATTTTCATCAGGCACAGCAAAAGTATTGGATAGGTGCATCAGGTTTACTGTAAACTTATTTTTACTTTGAGATTTAGTGCTTGCTATGGATAGTCTAAGTAATGTGATGACCTTATAAGAAATCATTTTATTTGAACAGTCAACTAAATGCCATTGTTGTCTAGTATAAATTTGAAAAGCTGCAATTCAAACACCACAATATGTATCTGCACTTGCACCTGTGTGTGTGCAGTGGACAGTTCTGTCTAAGCTCTTCAATGCCACACACACAGAGGGGCAGAGAGGGAGAAAGAGAGGAAGACTGCTAGATTTTGGCTCTGTTGACGCTGGGGTTGTCAAAAGACTAATTCCTCTTCTCTCTGAACTGTGTATGTGAGTGTGGGCAGGATTTTGGGAGCTGTCCTGATGTGGTCGCCCAACTCAAGTCCCTAGATAAAAGCCACTCTCTGAGGTTTCAAGTATTTATGTTAGTAAGTGGGGTGGGTGTGGGGATTGTGCCGTAGTGGTGGCTTAGTCCACTCCCTACTGTGTAACCCAGTGTCCCAACCCACTCTGTAGTTCTAGATAACACTTAAAGAGAGACACACCTACTGTACACACAGGCACACACATGGTTTGTATGTGATAAGAGACTACTTCTGGGTGTCTTTTTGAAAAGGTGGAAGTGATGGCTGTCTATTTTCTGCTAAAGTCCTTAATTATAATTTAGATTGTTCATATTGGAAACTCAATAACGACTTTGAACAAAATTGCATTGTTTTAATCTGAACACAGATACAGATTATATTCTTATGTGAGCATGAGTTGTTGAGTTCCATGTTGCATCAGCAAACTGGCATTTTCCTGTGGTGTATTGGGGTAGCTTTGATATCTTAGTGTCTGATGGTATGCCCCAGTGGGAGGAGAAGAACAGTAGAGGGAGTAGAATGAATGACTTTACCTTGTCATGCTGCTTTTTTTTGAGGTTTGCTAACTACTTGCTCAGATGTATTTGTATTTAGCTGAATTTCCCTTTCAGTGCGCAAATTACAAAAAATGTAATTATTAACATTTGTTAAACACGATGCAACAGAGCACCTGACTAATGTCTTTTAGTGTTTCATTTGTTATCTGTGAAAATGCAGAAAATTAGTTATACCTTTTAATATAGCACGGTGCAAGATGACAGAATTTTTGTGGCAAAAACTGAGGCTTCACCGTGGTAAGCTTTGCTAAATGCTTTCAACTGTATTAGAGTCTACAAGTGAACTGGTGTTCCAAGTCGTATTCTGTTCACGTCAACTCTTACGCCTCTCTCCTTCAGGTATTTTATGTTATTGTTCAGTTTAGTGGCTTCATGCCTGAGTCAGTTGTGATCCAGAGAAGAAAGGCTGACCTCACAGACACTGAGAATAACACCAACACAGAGCAGTCATGGCTGGACTGGCAGTATATGGCCAGAAACTGCAATGTGTTTGAAATGGAGAACAACGGGCCTTTACTAAGACCGGACTCAGTCAACTGTTTGCAGCTGTCCAGGTAGGTTGGATGAAAAGTTCATATTGTTTACTATAAGGAGAGCTTTTTACAGGAAAGCTCAATATCTATTTTTAGATGTTGATAACTGAAGTGAAATTAATTGTACTGCCCACTCCTCATAAAACCCTTTGAAAACCTTCTGAACCATCATAACTGTGTCCCTTCACAGAGGTAAAGGGACACAGGACACCAGGAGGCAGAATAAAAGTCCAAAAATGTAAATCTGTAATTCAAAAGCAGGATCTGATCATATCCAAGAGATCAGTCAACATAGAGAATAATCCATAAGGGCAGGCAAAAAGCAGTCAATTAAACAGTCTAAAAGGTCATATACAAGGAGAACCCAACAAATGAAGTGAAAAACAAAACATTGACAAAAAGTGCAAGACACTGTAGCAAATCAGAAGTGTAACATAGGAGATATATATATACAGGGCCGTGTGACTGGCTAATTGAAAACAGGTGTGAAGGACAACACAGGTGAGACTAATGTGGGCCTGGCATATAGTCATAAAGGAAGGAAAATTAACAAATACAGGAAGTAAAACTGACAATTTCAAAATGAAACAGGAAGTGATGCAATAGAAACCCAACATCATGAATAGGCTCAACAGCATTATAAGTGCTTACATATTTTTTTCAAGGACTGACCACGTAGTAGTGTTGGTCCATGAAGAATGAAAGAGCGTAGACACATATTTACTGGGTTACATCACATTTAGTTCCATTTCTTTTATTATGAGCTTGATAAATACAGCAGATAACTTGTTGAATAATACACATGTAGTAAATTTAAATACATGCATTCAAAATAAACTAGGCCATTCCTGTTTTGGGGCATTTTTCCTAGTGCACAGGAAATTGCTGGCTGGGCTAGATTAGTATATTAAGAAATACAAACACATATAAAAATACATTTTTGTATACATGTCTCACACGCTGTCAGTTGGCAGTGGATGTACAACTGGAGTTGGAACATAGTCTAACATACACCGTCGGACTAAATCTTGGCATAGCTTCTCGCATCTGGGGCTTATTTGGCATTAGACAGAACAAGCATGAATAGATCACATGTGGCCATTACTTGTTTTTTTACTTGACTTGGCAAATTATATCACATACAACCTTTAGAGTTATTCGTATTACAAAGTTTGGCATGAGATCAGTTTAAATATGTATATAACTATGTTGTTTAATCTAGTATGCTTTTATCATGCTAGATTGAATTAATCTTACAAAACATCTGAGTCCATTGGAGTGTTTGGCTGGATACATTTAGACATGCCTTAGTCAGTTTAGATAATCCTTAAATCGTGTCATTACGAACAGGTAAACAATTATTTTTCTTGATGAGACACCAAAAAAACAAAAGGCAAGTGAGAGGTGGCACAAAATGATTTTGGTAGAAACTCTGATGTGAAGTTTTTTATTAGGCATTAATGAATTGTGTTGTCATTTTGGCAATTCCTTTGTAAAGGCCTAGATTTCTTTCATACTTGTATATTTACATATCAGTAATATGCAGTTTTCTGGGTTATTCATTATCTCATTAGTAACAACTGAAATATTGCTACTAATCTACAAGGATCTCAAATACTGTAGATTGTTTAATACTAGAATTTTATGACAGTATTTTCTTGCAGCCTTCTTGTTTATTGCTATGAACAAACCTTGTCATGTTGCTGGCAACACAACTTAAAACACTGACATTCAAAGATGAAGAGCTTTTGCCCAATGCTTCTCCATATAGTGTTTACAGAAAGATTTGTAGACTTTAAAATGTAGAAGTAACTGTTCTCCAGAAGGCAGCTTTAGGATTGTACTCTATTACTTGGGCCTCAGACCAAATTTGGTGTTTGTGTTCTGTAGTTTCCTGGTAGATGTAATCAATCAATCAATCAATGATTTGTTAGTGCAGCTTTGTTTGTTAGTGATATAGATCTAAACAGTGCTTTACAGCTACTCACAAATATAAATTTTGATTATGTGATTGTGTTTTTATTTTTAAAAAAATCTAATATTTTCTTGGGGTTTTTTTTCTAATTTTGTGTAATGTTTATGTGCATCAGTGACGTGCCCTTCTCAGGAGGTAACATCACATTCAGCCTGCTGACCCCTCAGCCACCCCTGAGGCCAGGTTACAATGACTTCTACAACACACCTATCCTACAGGAGATGGTACAAGCTGCCCAGGTCAGAATACATATGAGTGGACAATACTACACCAGAGCAGTTGGAGTGAACCAGCGACATAGATCCATTGGCATCAGTGAAATCACCATCAGTGGCAGGTGAAAATTTATAAATACTTATGCAGGCAGGCTAATGGAGATCAAGTAATTATATGGATTTGTAAATCATTGGTAGAGCATAGAAACTAAATGACTGGTAAATGTGACATTTGTATGATATTTCTGGTAAGCTGGCATCACACTGAATTTAGAAGTCCTAGCATGTTTTTTTGCAAATTCACAAATTAATATAGAGGACTACTATAAGTGGCATACTTCTAATTGTGATCCTGTTACATCCCAAATTTTACATACTTACGTGGCATAATTGGTTGAAAGAACTATTTAACTATCTTCCCAGTGTTTCTTTGTAAAAGTGAGTGAGAGCTTATATTATGACAAACACAGACCGCTGAGTTTCAGCAGAGCTTTCTGAGAGTAATTGTGAACACATCTCTTCATTAGACTGACAGAGTGACTGTTTTTCATGACTGTGGTAATTATAGGATTATGCAGGAGGCAATCATCTCTAACTCTTTCTCCCCCTCCCCCTCCCTCTAAGCTCTTTTAATTAGTAGCTTGTTACAGTGAAGTAGGAGAAACAGAGATTTAGCTGAAATCTCATCTGTGCATTCTTTATCTCTTCCTGTCTCTCACATCTTTCATTCTTCTTCCATCTCTCCACTGTCGTCATTCTTTATAGAGCAAGTAAATAAGTATGTTGAGAGGAATCATTTTAGCATGCGTGTTTTGTGAATGTTGGCTTTTTTAAGCCCTGTATGTTAGACTTCTCTTAGATTATTGTATTGCATTACATTGTAGCACAGACATAACAATCCTATATTACAATACATCTAAATACAGAAACATTATCACCATGGTGACAGTTTAGAAACCCCAATATTTTTCTGTTCTCTGTTGTAGAAATAAAAGAAATATCTCTTATCTTATATTTTTGCAACATACTGGCTATTATTATATACCTGCACTAGTTACTTTATAGTATGTTATGCCATTTGAAGGATATTGTTTCTAGTGTATTTATTTAATTTAAATATTTTGTATCATTAGAAGAGCAAAAAAAAATTTGAACCAAAAATTTTCAGCAAGTGTTGCAGAACAGAACATAAAAAACATTTCAGTAAGATGTGCCTGTTGCCCACAATTTTACATGTGCATTGCAGACATACGCATTTCATTAAAATCATACATATCAAACTCATTTGCACTGGAAATTAATTTAGCCTCTCAGGATCCAAGTGTAAAGTACATGTAGTATTCCTTCTTAGATACAGTGACAACAAGTAAGCCATAGTGAATAAGTAGTTGTCCTTTGTCAAGCCTCCTTGATGCTCTACTAAGTCACTTCCATCTGCTAAAACCAAAGAGTATTTCCAGTAGTCAGAACACATCAGACATGGACTATGTCCTGTTTTGTGTTAAAATCGAGGAAATGCAACTTTGGGTAGTGCATGGACCTGATTCTTCTGTCTTTGGAGTTCATCTGTGAAAGTGGTTTAGGAGTCCCGCTTAAAGCTTCTTGAGTTTTAGCTTGCTCATCTTCCAGCATTAGTTGTAGTTTTTCCTCTCAGCTGTAAAAGGGTTATGGGCTGTTGTCCTCCTCCCAGCCAGGTGAGCAATACAATAACTCAAGAACAAGGCAACGTTGGCTTTTGAAATTGATACCGTAGGTTCTTCTACTAAAAGTCTTGGACGAAGTTCTAATCTTGAGGTCACGGTCAGAGATCAAATTTTCTAAAAATTTTATCGATGCAATAACTCAAGAAGGAAGTCATCAAGGATTTTCAAGTTGATATCACAGGTGCATCTACTACAAATCTCAGATGGGTTTGAATTCCAGTGACGCTGACCTCTGACCTTGACCTCAAGTTTTCTAAAAATCTTGTGAATGAATCGATGTAGGATTTTCAAACTGATACCATAGGTGCTTCGACCAAAAGTCTTGGATGAGTTCAAATCCCAGTGACCTTGACTTCAAGGTTAAGATGAATACTGAAAATCTTGTGAATGTGATAACTTATGACTAAATTGGTGTAGGATTTTCAGATTTATTAGGAGGGTGAGGGGTAGTACTGGTGGCCATCAGTTTCTTTTTTTCTGCTGTTTTTGAAACAAGACAATTGGCTTTTAAAATGTGAAATGGTAGGCTTCAGGCTGAAGTTTGTTTATTTGTATGCCAACAAAGAAAATTGGATAGGTTACATGGCTGTTTGGTCAAAATGTGGCCCAACTGCAATCCTACTTTGGAAGTTCTCATCAGTTCAGGCTTCATTTGCTTAAAAAACTGTTTAAATATATTTATTAAGCTTGATATTTTTGGTAAGTTTTTTTTAGTATATATTTTAATTTATTTTCTTTTTTATTTTATTTTAAGACAGATCTCCAAAGCAATGAAGCTAAAAAGTGTGTTCTACCACAAATCAAAAATAGTGTATAAAAAGGCTTGGTCAGGGGGAAATGATAGAGATACTTTTAGATATATTTCTTATTTGATTAATAAAGTCACCTTTTAACAGAAAGTGGCATTAAGAGAACAAGAGGTGAAAGGATACACAGAGAGAAGAATGAAAGAGAGAAAGCAACTGAATATCTGAATGAATAATTAAATGACTGTCGTGTGCACACGTGTGCGCATGTGTCTGCTACCTGTTATGTTGCTTTAATGATTCTCAGGATGGCATTTATAAATGTTGAATGGAAACTTCCCAGTAGCACTAAGGAGCTCTTGACTGAAGCATTCGGGGAGGGAGAGCTTTTCTCATGATGTTTCTTTGCTTTTTCTTGTCACATTTCATAAGGGAATTAAAAATTTTCATCATCAAAGTTTTAAAACACAGTTTCAGTTTGTTTATTTTCAATGTTTCTCTCTGTCTTTGGGAAGGTGTGAGTGTCACGGCCATGCAGATCATTGTGATACCAGTGTGAAACTATACAGATGCCTGTGTTTGCCAGAGAGCCACACAAAGGGGAACAATGTAAGTAACAAACAAACTCTTATATGACAAATCACAACTACTCTTTTAGTAGTATCTTGTGGGTAGTGCTTTATAAATAGTGTATTGTGAAGTCATTAGAATTTCATGTTGACAAGTCCTACATATTTTGGCTCAACATTTGTGGATGGGTTTGATTTCACAATAATTAATATCTACATTTGATCCAGGCACACAGCACATATCATGTTTAAACTTAAAAACACATACACACATACAAACACACACACTCATCACAGAGGAATCCCCTGGGGGAAAACCTCCTCGTGGTCCTAATTAAGCACTTTCCTTCTTAATGACAAAGAACTTCTTTAATAAATTATACAAAGATGTACGTAAGCACGCACACACACACACACACACACACACACACACACACACACACACACACGCCTACCGTAGCACAAGTATTTATTTGAACACTTTTCTTTCCATCTTGATTATATTTATTCTAATGGTTTTTAAGAGGTTTGGAGGGACTGTTGAGCTTTTTCATCTTTCTCAGAAAATTGTTGAGTAAGGCATCTTGTTTTTGGAATCATGCAAAACCAGGCAGCAACGGTCAGCAGTCAGTGCTTAACAACTCATGATTTTCATGACAGAAAATTAGACCAAAAGTGGATAACAAGTAGAAAAGGAACAGATGAGATCCAAATGTTAGTATGCATGCCTGAAATGAAATCCAGCTTGTTTAAATGCTGACCACAATGCTAATAGTGATGATTGATAAAACTCATTTGATATTTAAGTTCATTTAGAAACGTTTTCATTTCATCACCATATGTAATGGAGAATTGCCTTTATCAATAATTATAGTCTGAAGATTATGACAGAAGTTTAGTTTCTGTGATTATGATTAAACTGATTAAACTGTGTATTCATTTATATCCACTAAAACAAATGGACCTAAAGTCTGCCTAAAGTTGTTTTCATAAAATTTTAGAGAAAATGGTTTTATGTGTATGTGAATTACTGGAATGCTACTTGCAGCAGTTAGCTGGGTAGTTGCTACATAAGTTGTTAAGTAAAATGTAGAGTCTTTTTTGCAGTCTGTAGAGTTTCTGGTTATAGTTGCCAATCATTTAAGGTGAAACCGAAAGTACCTTGTGAGTATTCACACACTGGTAACAGAAGGAGTAGTTTGACCTAAACCATCACTGTGTGACCAGATGTTAGTTTGACTGGAAGCTAATACAACTTGTAAGGTAGTAGTAGGCATCACCCTAAGAAAAACCCCTTGTAGTCTGCAGTGAAATGTTCGATATGACGGCTTCACCTCACTGTAGCACAGGACAGCCTGCATTATTCACTACTTATGTATCATTCATACACCTGTGTCTGTGCATTAGTTTTTGCATGTGTGTGTCTCTGCATGTGTGTATGTGCAACAGAGTACATTGATGGAGACGCACAGCTGTCAGCTAGCAGCTGTTAAAAATAACAGACAGCCTCCTACACACACACGCATGTATTTAATAATTTTACTCTTACATGAACCTCACACTAAAATAAAGGTTATCACAGAAAGTGCTCTACACACACACACACACACACACACACACACACACACACACACACACACACACACACAGAAACTAAACTTCAGTCATAATCTTCAGACTATGACAAAAAATTTCCCCCTTTTTTTTCTCCTTTTCTCTATTTTATACACCATTTTGTCGTTCCACTCTTAGGTCCCTGTCCCACCTCCGCCCTCTTCTCTTTGTCGATCGCTCCCTCTCTCACACACTCTGTCTTTCTCTCTCGGGTCTCACTTTAAATAATGTCTCAAATCGACTAGAACAATTACATTCCCTCAGCATGCATCTCTAATCAGTTCTCTTTCTTTTTCTGTTTGTATTTCGCTTCATTTCACTCAGCTGTTTTTTTCTATTCCCTCTCACTCTTTATTGCCTCACTTTTTAAGTATTTAATTCATTCCTATTTGGCTCTGTTTTTCATTTTTCATTCTGTATTTCCTCCTTTTTTTCTTCCTGTCTCAGGTTGATCCATCCTCCCAAGCTGCTTCTTTCCTTTTCTCTCGTACATACATTACTTCTTTTGTGTTGGAGAGATGTAGTGGAATAAGCATGGATATATTTTATGTAAATTAATCTCTACAGAAGCTACACTTCTGTGAAATACATTAGTGTGTAATATGTGCACGTGTCTTTATAGAGTCATTTTTTGTGTGTGAGCCTGTGTGCACTTTCTTTTTTCCCGAACCTGTCCATGTCATCTCTCTGAGTGAATATTCAGGGCCTTTCTTCTGTCTCTGTAATATTGGAGCATAAAAGGCTGTGGGGAATATTAGCGTTTAATATTGCATGCGTTCTGTTGACTTGGATCGGGCTAGCACCATGACGGATGTTGTACTAATCTGCAGAATTTCCACAGTGACATTAAAGTGACAGAAATGCTCAGACATGTGTCAAGATGATCAACAGGGGCCTTAGAAAGCACACTTAAACTCTTTCTCCATCTCACACACACACACTTAAACACTTGTGCGCACTAACGGACACACATGCACTCTCCTTTTGATTCTTTCTTATGTGCACTCTGTGTCAGACTTGATCTCTCATTCTGTCACTCTGTCTCTGTTTGTCTACATAACTGATGGATTCCATCACATCTGAAAGTTATATCATATACTGCATTGTACATCAGATTACTCGGTTTTAACTTGCAAAATGCCTGTGTCAGTTAATGGTTCTTGAACTCCAAATTCAATTTTTGCACATTTATTTTGTCTGAACCGTCCTCTTTTATTGGCACCTGAAATCATGAGGGAAAGTTAAATCGAACTTGATTCAGGACAAGTGAACTAACTTTGTGACTGTGTGCATGTGTGTGTGTCTTGGAAGAGTTAAAGAAAATGTTCTTTAACAATTAGTTTTTACCCCCCTCTACATATTTTTTGAATACAGTTAGGACCTGGTAAAAGGTGATCACAGTGCAGAGTAGTAGTTCATCCATCCTTGCATCTATCCATTTTATTTGGAGGCAGCAATCTGAGTTGAGACGCCTAGACCTCCCTGTGCCCACCCATCAAGACCTTCTGCATTACTGCAGGTTCTGCACCTCTCTGTCTCAGTATCTGCTCCTTTCTATCCTCACTTGTGAACAAAGTTCAGAGATACTTCCACTTGGGGCAGCTTCTCATTCCAAACCAAGATTGGACACTCTACTCTTTTGTGACCGAGAACTGTGGCCTCAGACTTGAAACTGCTAATTCTCATCCTATCCATTTCACACTCAGCTGCAAATTGCCCCAATGAAAGGTGCAAGATGTCAATTGATGAATCTAAAACACACACACACACATCATCTGCAAAAAGCAGAAACAAGATCCTAAGGCAACCAAACTGGACACTGTCCACCTCTTCACTGCACCTAGAAACTCTGTCCATAAAAAGTAATAACTTAGTGGATAGGAGCATCCCTGGCAGAGTCCAAGACCCACTGGAAATGAGTCCAGCGACGCAAACCAGTTTCTTACGGAACATATACAGGAACTGAAATATCCCCATTGCAATGGGCCCAGTACCCAATTCTTCCTAAGCACTCCTCACATAAGACCCCAAGAAATGAGGTCAAAAACGTTTTCCAAGTCCACAAAACACAGGTACATATGTTCTTCCCTTGAATATCCATTGGAGCAGTGTTTCATGCCCAAGATGAAAATTGATCCTAATGAATCTAAGCACTGTCCCAAACTTCCACAAAATGTTGCAGTGGCACATCAACTAGAACAGCCCCAAAACATCCCTCAGTGTGATGTTGAAATTCTGCTTTTTTGGATGGATGTTGAAGATGTCTTGGATCAGGCTTTTTGCCAGATGCTCTATAATATATTTGTCTATACCAAGCCAATTGACATCTTACACTGCCACTGGTCCAACTATGTATCCCTATGTGGTGATCGGTTAACAGCTCAGCGCTCTTCTCTTTTCTCAAGCCATACAGCTATAGATGTGATGAAATTATTACGAAATCAATCATCAACCTGCGACCTAGATTGTTCTGTTGCAGGATATGCTCAAACATAATTTTTGTAGTAGAAAAACTGTGATTAGAATAGAAGTTGCCATCCTGGAAACTGTAAAATTGTTTTGTATTTATATATAATATGTGCCCTCTGAATTGGACATTGAACATGTTTTTCTGTTTCTATCCATGTGTCTGAGAGATATTGATGGCTAGTGACATTAAGTGGCATTGTCCAGGATCTCTGTGGCTCAAGTGTGCCTCAGCAGCAGATTTTCACCTGCACAGGGGTTAACTGGGTTAACTTTAGATACACACAACGTGGATATGTACACACAAATTTGCTCACACATACACAAGCCAGTGCCACGACCTTTCCAGTGAGAGCGTGAAATTGGTCATGGCATTTAGGATAAGATGAGTTGTCCCAGCAGCTTTACACATACACATATAGACACACACTAGCCTACACACACACACACACACACACACACACACACACACACACACACACACACACACACACACATACACACATACATACACAAACATACACAGTTGCCTATGACAGGCCATCTAAATGTCCACACATCCATTAGAGTAGTCTCCTCACTCAGCAGGTTTTGTCCAAACATTCAAGAGTGAAAATAAGATGTTATCCTCTCCTTGGCTTCACAGTCCAAAACACACACATTCATTCATACTCACACACGCGCACCCCTTAGCTTAACTCTGTTTTTTCTTTTTGCATTAAGAATAAATGTTCTGTCATGAAACTGTTGAAAAAGAAAAACAGTGACATTAAAGAGTCACTGACAAATGCCAAACTCAAAAATTAGCTTAGTAAATAACTTTTTTCTGTTGTTTTGGGTTCACAGTGCAGCGACTATGTGCAGAAGATTAAAGCAAATAGAATTAAAGGAACTTAAACTCAGTTTTACTTATGTGCTGTTCTTTTTTTTGCTGTGAGTACTGTGTGCAGATGATGGAGCGCCATCAAAACCTTTTGTATGAGGAAGAGAATGAGCGTTTGCGCTCTTCTTTTAACTGCCAAACACCAGTCCCTCAACTAATTAGCAGGCAGGGAGAGAGAGAAGGTAACGCAATGTTGAATGAAAAGAAAAGAGAAGAAAGAAAAACTCCCCCTTTCATTTGGTATGGTAATATTTCCTGCTCACATACTCACTGTGGCTATGAGAACAAGCAGTTGGGGGACAGTAGAGACAGGGGGAAGGGAGAGAGGAATCGGAGAGGTGGGAAGCAGGGAGAGATGTAGAGTGATTTGTTTTTCAGATAGAGGTGAAATGAAGGAAGGAAGTGTGGGAAGATAGAGGAGACACAGAGCTAGAGGAGGCAAAAAGAGGAATGAAAGAGTGATAGAAGAGTGGAAAACTCCCGCTCTTGGACTTATCCCCAGCGGATAAGACGAAGAGTGAGATGTAGTGAGGTTTTTCTATTTGGAGTGCAGAAAGAAAAGTACCTTTGATATGTGAAACGGTTTGGGGCATAGAGATGCTGATAGACCGGCAGAAAAGCACAGACAGATGGGCAGAAAGAAGAAAAAAAAGCATGGACAGACGTACAGGAGGGAACTTATTGTAGGTAAGACATCAGATAGACCTCAGGCCAAACAGCATGGCAGACAGATGAGCAGGCAGAGTGACAGAACAAACAGGAACATGCAAACAGCTCAGTGCTCCTGTGGAATTATGTGTCCCAAGACGTGCCCCTGCCTGTGTGTAGTTGTGTCTCTGTGTGTGTCTTTGTAGACTTGTTTCTTTTTGTCTCTTGTTGTTTCTGTGTTGATGCTTGAATGCATACATCGCATTTCAAGAGAATTTTCTTGCTGTTTCACTAAGTTGTGCTAATAATCAGCCAATCAAGCAGTCAGCAGTCCTCTTGATGCTGACTGCAAACATTTATTTGTTTTAATTGTTAGATGTAATCTAAAAATTTAATGACTAAATATAAAAATACCAAACTGCAAGGGTGCAGACCACAGCAGAACTACAAAGCACTTTTTTGATAAGTGGATCCTTGTGCGGACCTTGTGCATGTTGTAATTATGCTGGCATTAATTTTATTCATGTATCCATTGCTTTTTGTTTTTTGTCTCCTTTTGTGCCCCACATTGTCCCCTGCTTATGGATTATTTCTGGCCTTTGCTTCCTCTTCTGTTTCCATCAGTTTTTCGGTTCCTTTTTACTTGTACTCCGTTCTCTCGCATGCAGCACGAAATAGGAACCTCTTTCCCCATTTTGATCTACTCTCTCCCCCTCCCTCTCGCTTCCCCTGGCTTCCCTCCTCCTCTGTGTGTCATACATAATAGGACCAGTGCAGGTCTGCATGTGTCACACATGGGAGGAACTCCTGTGTTTTTTAATACATTTTTAATCCCACCATTTGAAGCCCCCCTTGTCCACTATAATTTGTACTGACTGCTGAACAAAATCAAAGGGCTTGTACTTGCTGCTTCTCGCCTCTGCTGCACTCTGCTACAAAAAAATGCATTTTTTATCACACACACACACACACACACACACACATACAACCACACACACCTTGGTATGTTTATTTTGACATGAAAGTGGGACTCTGAGAGAGCGCTGGCAGTTACAAGTCATTCCTCATTAGTAGCAGTGATTTCCCTATGCTCTCTGCGTGTGTGTGTGTGGTTGAATGTAGTGTTTTTATTTCTAATATAGCAGAGAATACATCAGTATTATGTGCCATTATGTGTATTATTCTTCTCTCTTTAGATTAAAAATTTCAGTGGGCCTTCGATTTTACAGTTTTTTTACATTTTCTCCACTTGCTCATTTATTTCTCCAGTTTTTACCATCCTGATATCACTCTTTGTTTTATAAAAGCAAACATTTCACTTTTTCTGGGATGATTTTTCTGTACAGTTTTGTTTTGTTTTAGTTTGTTTTATGTATTTTGTATTTTCACGCTATGACAGCTGTGTAGGTTTTAAGTTTCTGTTAATAAATAATTTTTTTACATGGGTATGATATTAAATGTATTATATTACTTATATGTACAGTTTAAAGTATGTCACCGTACACAAATAAAAAATGTACATCCATATATATTTACGCAATGTAATTGTTTTTCACAGTGCGAAAGCTGTGCACCACTCTACAATGACAAGCCATTCAGGTCAGGTGATCAGCTCCAACCTATGAACTGCCGACCTTGTCAGTGTCACAGCCACGCCCTCTCCTGTCATTATGATGCCTTAGCTGATGACCATCCAGATGAGCATTATCGAGGAGGAGGAGGTGTCTGCGACAACTGCATGCACAACACCACAGGTACAGATTTAGCAAAGGCAAATTATATGCTATATGGCTAATGCAGAGGCCTAGGTTTGAATCCACCCCAATGCTGTTTGGTGCATGTCTACCACAGGTCTTTCTCCCAGTCTTCTCTCCAATATAAACGAATCAATGAAACATTTACAAATGCAGATATTGAAAACCCAGTTAATTTTACCAAAAGATGAGATAAGACACTCTGAGTGTTGTGAAGGGCCACTGCAATAAGTTGAACTCAGTTCTTCTCAATATTTATCTCTTTACATCTCTTTATAAGATTATTGGTGTGGTCCTCCACGAGTCCCAGTTTCTAACGTGGCCCCTTGGGAAAATGACTTTCCCATGCCCATAGTAGATTTAAAAAGTGAGGAAAAGATTGTAGAAACACCCTTCAAGTGCATTATGTTGATGTTGTTTAATTACATAGCCTAATCTGAGCAGAGCTAAGGCGAGTGTAAATGAGTAACCCACAATTTGTTGTAACAGTAAAACAATCTAACTCTCGTGTCTTTTGTTACATTAGAGTTGTATAATCAGATGACTCCAGTGATAACCTAAAGCATACTCTGCTTTATTCTCTTGAAAAATAAATAAATAATAAATAAAAGGAAATTAATGTTGTATTCAATACCTAAAACTATTGATTAATACTGAGAAGTCATCTGGAATTTGTTTACTGAGGTCATTTCACTGTGTTTTCTTCATGTCGATGCATTTTACTAATTTGCATGGGCTGTCTTAAATTCCACTTTGTTTTTGTCCTTATAGATACTAATAAACGTAAAGACACTGGTAAATTTAATCGTTCTTATCCCTTTTGGTTCGGACTTATAGCCTCAAATCCCTCCTATGTGTAAATTCAATCATGCAGTAGTTATATTTTTTCGTCAGGCTAAAAAGCATCTTACCATTTAAACAATTATGGTTAAACTGGACATTTTCAGCAGAGGTATCTCTTTTGTGCTCTGTGTGATTTCTATCTATTGACTTTTTTTCACCCTTTATCACCTTGTTTCTCCATGTTTCCTATCAGGTAAGAACTGTGAGCAGTGTATAAGTGGGTTTTTCAGGCTCGAGGACTGTGATCCCACTTCAGTTGATGTGTGCCAGCCTTGTGACTGTTACACTGCTGGAACGGACAACGGCAGAATGGACTGTGTGCAGGTAGACACCATTACATTCAATATAGAACGATCTTAATAATCAATACAGGATGTGTATATTAAGACTATTGTAATTATAAATACACTCTTTGAAGTAGTAATTTTACAATAAACATTGCAACACCTATTATGATTGCTGTTAAGGAAATAGCATGCTATTGGTGATACCTTTTAAGCGTCAGCAAATACAACGCAATGGACAAATTCACTTCAACCATGATCCGTCTGTGCAAAGTGAAGAGATATGGTTCTTTGACTCTGTTTTGAAATGCGTAACTTTCACGTTTATAATCTCAGAATACTTACATTTTATTATTTTATATTCACATTTTTATTAGAAAAATTAGAAAAGAAGAAGAAAGTAAAATACCGCTTTACCACGTTAATCTATGATTAAAATCTTTCCCTCTTTCTCCGTTTGTCACTTTCAGATAGGAGGTCAGTGTCACTGTAAAGCTGCAGTAACAGGCCGTCAGTGTGCAGACTGTTTGCCTGGTTGGTTTGGTCTCACAGCCTCAAATCCAAATGGTTGCAGTTCCTGTAACTGCAATGGCATGGGTGTCATGAGAACCTCTACAGGGGCAGTTTCCAGCTGCAACCGTTACACAGGACAGTGCCATTGTAAACCCCATGTCACAGGTAAAAAGATCTCAAACCACTGAAGAAAGCTTAGTTTTTACAGGTGTAAATGGTGAAGGTCTTGTTTTTGAAAGAAATCAAAATCTTGCGTTTAAAGTTGTTTGTGTGTGCATCTGTCAAAGGAGACTGTTGGAGCTGCTTCTTTCAACAGCACTCTTTATATGTAGGTGTAAAACATGAGTTTTTTAGGCATCTTCCTAGATCCCTAGATCCTTTTCCTGAAAGTCAAGCATTGAAGTTGAATGTTGAGTTAAGATAATACGCTGAAAAGGGTAAGATCAGCTATCGTTTGACCTTGGTATGTTAACACAACAGCAAATCACATCGGCTAAAAAAAAAAAATTTTTTCACAAAATCTCCTTAATAACTTTTTGTTAATAACTTTTTGAGTTTTTGTTATTCCAATGGTTATTTAATTGTCCAGTAGCAGCGTACATAGGAGTGCTCATTGAGGTGTACGCAAAAGCAAAAAAAGTGGGGATACTGGGTCCAGATGAAAAACATGCACACTGATGAACACACACACACACACACACACACACTCATATCCCAAACTGTTGTGGCAGCCAAAATAAACAGGCTTTTCTGCTGGCGGTGCTTCCAGCCGTCGTGCTTCTCTTTGTGATAAATGGTTTCACTCTCTCCCCTGTGTGTCTTTGAAGACCAGGCTCATATGAAATGCAAAACCGGCCAACGCTCCTCAACTCAACGCATCGTGGTTATTGCTAAGCCTTGCTATCAAGGGTCCACATTGCGTGTGTGAGTGCGGGCATGTGTATAAGTGTGTGTTTGTTTGTGTTTATGTGTATGTTTAAAAAAAATGTATGAATGTGTTCATGCACTTTTGTCTTTGCTTAGCTATGTATTGTAAATTGTAAGAGTTTCTTTGTGTGTGTGTGTGTGTGTGTGTGTGTGTGTGTGTGTGTGTGTGTGTGTGTGTGTGTACACGCAACCCATCAAGGACTAAGCTGGTATTTAAATCTCTAATTCAATGCCAAGTTGATTAAAACAAACTGCTGCAGCCCCTTGTATTTTTCACACTCCTTCTTACAAGACCCATTTAGGTTTTTTTTCTGTCCTTGTTTGTTTGGTTGCTCCCACAGGTATTTTTCAGAAATGAGATTTGATTATGGCAATTTATTATCGCCAAGCTGATACTTTGAGTAGAGCAATGGCAGGCAAGCTTCAGAAGGACGGAATTGAAATGTGTGCACGGAGACTCAGATACACACATGCAGAAACACATGCACACTCATAACAAGGTGCCAGAGTGCAGTGTGTACATAATAGTGTTTGAAATGGTGATGCATGAGCCTGTTAACCAGCTGGCTACTGATAAAAGGGCTGGCCATGTCCCGAACAACACACACACACATATGCACACGTGGACACCTCAGAACAAAATTACATCCTTTCTGTTCTGATCTAATATCTTCTAACACAGGCTGTTCTCTAATGTTCTCACTTTTCGGTCCCTTTTATTGATCTCTTTTTGCCCCCCTTTTTTCTGTTTGTTTATCAAAAGTCTAATTGCAAAAATATGATTCGTAAATGGTGAGTTGGTCAGGTCACTGCTCTAAAAGAGAACACTTTGTAAGTGATGTTTTTGTTATAAGTGTATGATTCGTTATAAATTATATCATTTTTGGGGGGAAATCTACCTTGAGTACAATATATCAAATCATTGTTAGGTTTCTAACCATCAGTCTGCCAGCCTGCATATTTACCTGCTAATACACTCAGTTGGACATTTGTACTCTACACACACTGACACATATCTTCATTTCACTACTGTAAAATATGATATATGGAGAGAGATATATTCATATCTATAAAATCATTAAAATGGGCAGACCAGGGGAAATGCCAAGTGTCTACCCCACACAGAATAGGCCCCACACACGCACACACATTAACACAGATGTACAGGTATGTTATTATTAATGTGTGTGTGCGCACACACTTTCATACCCACCCACATATGAACACCCGCTCCCTTATAAACGGCTATGGTGACTGCTTTGCCCCCGAGCATCCATTTAGGGACAGATTGCCTGTCATGGAATACGTATGGCGTATTCAAATAAGCCCTGCATGCACACACTGCATAGTTTAACTAGTCGTATAGCCTAAGATTGTTTTTTCTATAAAAACATGCAAATGTATGGACTTTGTGTTTACTAGTATTTGTAATTATTATATGCAGTAATAAACTTCAAAAGAGTGAAAGGAGTAATATTTAATAATGGTGTAATGAAATGCTGACCTAATCAAGTTGAAAGTTAATTAAGACTAATAACTAAACTGAAATGTTAATTTTGCATATGTTACTCTATAGCTCTTTTTGGCCTTTAAAGATAACTCAACTTTTCCTGTTTTACAAAAGATCATATTTTTAAAATTATTTTTCATATCCATCCTTCCATTTCCTATTTTTCCCCCCTTCATTCTTTTCTTGTAGTTGCTTAATTTATTTATTTTCTGCTCAGTAAAATTAAGTGTTTGGCCTTAGGTAAGTGATCCATCATATGTAGAGGGCCTGGCCCTAATGATGGCAGTTTTATACACTCACCCACCATTTCTCTTGCTCTCTCTCGCTTAGACAGACACATACACTTACTCTCTCATACAAAGGTCTGCAAACAGAGGAGTGCTAACTGCTAGTTGGTGAACAAGCGATCACCAATTTTTTTTCTTGTTTCCCATTTTTCTTTCTTTATCTCCCTTTCTCACTCCTGTTTTCATCGCAGGCCTTTCATGTGACCGCTGTGAGTTTGGTTATTGGAACCTTTCCCACCCAGACGGCTGCATGCCATGTGACTGTGACCCTCTGGGTTCCCTCAGTCCATTCTGTGAACCTGAGGGGGGCCAGTGTGAGTGCAAACCTGGCGTCGGTGGCCTGCGATGTGACTCATGCGGTAGAGGCCTGTTTGGTTTGAACCTGGAAGGATCTTGTGCCCCCTGCGACTGCTCACAGGAGGGGACAGTACCCGGGACAGACTGTGATCCTTACACAGGGCAGTGTGTGTGTAAGGCATGTATGACATTTTTACAATGTTTTAGACACTGACTTCCATAAAAATGGAAATAAAGCACAAATTGGAGTTAAAATTCAGTATTTTCTGTTGTAAAATGTTCTGCTTTGATCTTCTGATTATTAATATAATACTAATATAGATTAAATGATAGAAGCACAAAAAGGAAAATAATGCATTATTGCTAGTGTGTGTGTGTGTGTGTGTGTGTGTGTGTGTGTGTGTGTGTGTGTGTGTGTGTAGTCAGACAGACCGGTTTAATCCTTGGCTCCTGGCAAATTTTTTGTCCAATCCTGATACTTTAAGTTACAAGTTTAGTATGAAATCTTTTCTTTCCACATTTGTTCCATCTTTCTTTCTTCAGGAACATGTTGAAGGCCGTCGCTGTGATTCTTGCCGTCATAATTTTCACACCCTGGAGCAGCGAAACTCTCTGGGCTGTCTGCCGTGTGTGTGTGACATCAGTGGAACGGTTTCAGGGGGTGTGTGTGATATGCAGACCGGACAGTGCCCATGCAAGGAGGGAGTAGAGGGAGTGCAGTGCACCAACTGTGCTCACAACTACTATAACCAGGCTTTAGACGTTGAGAGTAAGAGAACCCCAAACTGCAACTTAAATCCATGATTAGTTACACATTTATTTTTCACTCAATAATAAAACACTCAAATGAAACAAAATTGTTAACAAATTATTTAAAAAGTGCAAATTCATTCAGCCCTACTGATTTTGTTTTGTGTCCTATTAGAGGGCTTGTCCCACGGCTGTGTACCCTGTATGTGTCACCCTAAAGGAACAGTCAGCGGGTCAGTCTGCGACAGTGCCACAGGTCAATGTGTTTGTATCCCAACACGCTATGGAAAGGACTGCAGTAGCTGCCGACCTGGTGAGTTCAAAAGAAGGGATGAAAAAATGATAAGAAACTTTCACAAATAACTGTAGCATAAAAGTTCACCAATAAAATGACTCTGAATTTTGAAAAGGGGGGATGGGTGTTTCCGGTCTAAAGCTTTTGCGTTTTTCAGCCACTCTCTGCCAGGAATCAACCATAAGCATCACAGCGAATAAAATGAAGGAAAAAGCATCCTTCAGTTGTGCACCTGTTTGGGTTAGTGTTGCAGGACAAGAGGTTGCAGTTTACGTATAGTGTCAGTGAAGAAGAAGAGCCTTCATATCATTTTACAATGACAAGTTGGGAATTGATGTGTTGATTAAAATGTGTAAAAATAATGAATAAATAGATAATAAAGTAGACATAAAGATAGAAGCTGTCACATTCTTTGTGGGTATAAGGAAACAGATGTATAATTGTGCTATAATGTCTGATCATGCTGATATTTCAATGCATTTCCGCTTCCATTCCTGCAAGCTGACTGTTTTAATTTCCTTAACTGCCAACTCATGGCAGCCATTCAGTATTTCTTGCCCAAGTGGCTAAATAGAATATCTAATTTGTTTATCATCTGGCCGGCCTTGAGAAAAATAAACTGAATTGATTTGTGATTTGGAACCTTAGTGCTTAATGCAACCTCAGACACAGTTATTGGTTTTGTGTTAAATATTATTACAAATAAATGACAAACGGTGGCTCAGTTTAGTTATTAGCAGTGGCACCAAGTGGTTATTTCAAAATGATAGCAGTTGTGCTCAAAATCAATGAAATTTTGATGTCATTAGTGTAGTTCTGAAAAAAAATGAATCACAGTTGACATTGTTTGGCATATGCAACAGACAATTGTGCTCTCTATCAAAAAACTTTTGGGAAACAAATAAAAGACGATAAAGGTCTGGATTAATTATTTTCGATGCAATATAACATGAATGCTTGAAGTTAAATCTTCCAATAGCAGATCCTGGTCTTAGAATGACAAATGTTGATGATGTTTTATAAAACATCAAGCATTATCATGTGGATTTTCAAAAAAGTAAAAAGAAAATTAAGCAAAGAATAAAGAAGCTAAATATTTTTTTACATTTCTGTTTACATTACATTTGTGGCAGCAGTAGCTGAATAGCTGATCAATAGCTGAGTCCATGGACTATTATACCGCCTAGGGACCGACTGGGGTTCCAGCACAGGAGCTGTTAAGGCAATCATCATGAGGAATATGAAATGTTTGAAAAATAATATCAACAGGGATGCGTTCAATTACACCGCCAATAGGACAAATCCAGAAAATCTTTGCCATCTCATACCACAATAACTGCATTCATTTTAGATTTAACCTCTACATTGTATCATATTTCAACCCAATATTCAATTCAATTCAATTTTATTTATACAGCACAAAAATCACAACAACAGTCACCTCAAGGTGCTTTATATTTTAAGGTAGACCCTACAATAATACATACTGAAAGAAAACTAACAATCATATGACGCCTTATGAGCAAGCACTTTGGTAACTGTGGGAAGGAAAAACTCCCTTTTAACAGGAGGAAACCTCCGGCAGAACCAGGCTCAGGGAGGGGCGGGGCCATCTTCAACGACAGGTTGGGAAGAGAGAAGGAAGACGGGATAAAAGGCATGCTGTGGAGCCAGAGATTAATAACAAGTATGATTCAATGCAGAGAGGTCTATTAACACATAGTAAGTGAGAAAGGTGACTGAAGAAGAAATACTCAGTGAATCATGGGAATCCCCCAGCAGCCTACACCTATTGCAACATAACTAAGGGAGGATTCAGGGTCATCTGATCCAGCTCTAACTATATGCTTTAGCAAAAATGAAAGTTTTAAGCCTGATCTTAAAAGTAGAGAGAACTGGAAGCTGGTTCCATTGAAGAGGGGCCTGAAAACTTAAGGCTCTGCCTTTTAAATATTCTAGGAACAACAGGTAAGCCTGCACAGATATCACAGGAAAGCGTGTAATAGACACACTGGTCCACTGCATGTATTTCGCGCTTTGTTCCACTTTGTTGTGTTTAAATACGTTTCCTTTTTTAGTATAATTTTTTTACCTTTATCTATTTTGGTCTTTTAGTTATTGTATCAATGAGTTATATCTTGACTGCTGTAAGTCTCAACAAACTTTTAGGATAAATGAAGTTTCTTATTCTCAGTTTTGTTTATTATTCTTATTAAGGAAATGACCCTTGAGCTGTCAGACTCATATCAAAAGACTGCAGTGTATAATTAATTGCATGCTCATTACTTTATGTTATACTTATCTTTTCGCAGGCTACTACTTTTCTCCGGATCAGGATACATGTTTGGAATGTGACTGCCACCCCATTGGAGCTTTGCATCGCAGTTGTGAAAGCCAGACTGGACAGTGTGTGTGTGCCCATCCCTCAGTGGGAGGCCGACGTTGTGACCAGTGTCGTGAGATGTTTTTTGGATTCAACCCTGGTCTGGGCACGTAAGTATAAGTTTGTTTCTATTAATTGCACCACTTGTATAAACACACACATCTCATGCACAAATTCAAACACAACAGCAGATGCAGTGTCTGTGAAGACAGTTTACAGATTGCTAGGCAGACATATGACTTACATGAGTTAAGAGCTGCTTTGACCTTTACCGCTCATGTCTCTACCTGCGGGCTGTCTTGCACGCACGCACACACACACACACACACACACACACACACACACACACACCTATACACAAATGTTACTTTACACTTAACCTCCATGTGATGGTGGTACGCACATGCACATCCGGTCCTCTCGACAGGGTGTCACAGCAGATAGATGGTGCGCAAACTGTTTGACTAGTGATCCAGTATGTATGTGTTTGTGTGTGTGTTAGCTGACCTTGCCTGATTGCTGTATTCTCCAGTGTTAAAACATTAAAGGATGAGATCAGGCTGTGGCTGAGATCTCCTCACAGTAGAGAGGGATCGGACGATGGAGGGAGGAAAAGCAACAGTAATAGAGTTTACTTTGCAAGGACACTTGAAAAGAAAATCACATGGAAGAAAAGACTTGACTAATAAAACATAAGAGAGAAAAGCAGGGTTGGTGATGTGAGTTGAGTGGGTAATATCAGCGATGCGAAAAGAAAATCAGAGATGCTCAGACAGATTTTGCAAACGGCATTAATGAACAAAATCCAGAATTATCATTTAAACTGGTGTTGTTTGGTTGCTGGTTGTTTGTTTTTTTTCCGTATCACACTTGTAGAGAAAAAAAAGACTAGCCAAGTCATGAGTTATTACTCGTTAATCTTCTGCTGGTCTCTCCACTTGATAAATATCAAGTAACACATGTATTTTTACATGTGTTTAAATATGGATGCTCTTAAGCAAGACTTCTTGGATTTTTTTTTTTTGAAGTAGTCTTCAGAAATAGTTCCCCTTGATTCTTAAAGAACAATCCAAAACTCTTGTTTAGATGTTCACTACCTTTTGTTCCATTCTCTGTCAGGATTATGGCACACTACTTGAATAATGTTGATTCCAGCTGTTGAGTAAGTCCAGGCTCAGGGGAGGCAAAAGGATCATCATCATGCTCAAAAATGAATCCACGTGGTTTCAGAATCTGACCGTATTTTTTTGTGTTTGTAATTCCATCCACTTTATTAATATCCACAACACCCCAGACTGAAATGTAGCTCCACAGCATCACAGAGCTTCCACTGTGTTTCACAGATGGCTGCAGACACTCACTGTTGTACCTCTTTCCTAATTTAAGGCAGTTACACGGGGTTGCAAAAAACCCAAAACAAAAAACGAAATTCAGAATTTCCAGGGTCTGAACTTGCCGTGTAACCTGTATACACAACTTTTTTGCTGAAAATTGGTCCCTGAAAAACTGTGGAAAAAAATGGAATTGGCGTTATAACGTTAAATATAACTTATAACTTATTATTGATTCATAGGTCAGTATATAGTGGCTTAACAAACTGCAAAACATTCTACTGAAACAATCCAGAGGAAAATCTCCAGAAAGTTTGCAAACCTATTGCTGAAAAGCACTAGAAAAAAATTTAAATGGTCAAAAAAATCAGGCCCCTTTAAAGAAATGACTAAAAAATTAGGTATAGCTCAAGGTTTTTGCAAAGTACTATATGTAAATGCAGAATCTCATGGTGATGCGAAGATATTTGGTACCATAAATTTTTTTGGTACTGCCTATGTACCTGTCTCATGTTTGAGACTGGTTGCATAAAAGTAAACAAATGTCTCAATGACATTGTGCATGTTGCTGGAACATTTTCTCAAAAATTAAATAAATTGTACTTCTTTTTGCTATTCTGTTATTTATTTTTTACACAAACACCTTACTGTGTTAAAAATCTGGTTGAATGATATATGTTATATGCCGGTACTCTTAAATCCTCTCTCTCTCAGTAACGCACACATCCGGTACTTTGAAGGCTGATGAAAAAAGAAAGACTGGGTGTGATGTTGGTGTTTTCTTTCTCCTTGGGAATGGAGTGAAGGTCGAGTCACTATGGCATTTGTATGTGTGTGTATTTGTGCCTCCGTGTGTGTTTGTGGGAGCACCAGTTGACAGGACAAATTTGCGGCTCGTTATGAAGCTGTGGCTTTTCACACAGCAATAAAGAAGGTGCAGTGTTGTGTGTGCGTGCGTGCGTGCGTGCGTGCGTGCATGCGTGTGTGTGTAGTTTTGGGGGGGGGTCAACAGAGGGAGAGCAACTGAGAACATATGAGTACAATATGCTGTAGAATAAAAAAAAAAAGCACACATGGATAATGTCTGTATGTGTGTGACAGTAACATGGTTTGTACAGTTTTACTCTGCTGGAGCGCTGTGCATGTGTGTGTGCCTAAAATCCTCCTGCAAGCAGACTATTGTAAGTGTGTGTGTGTGTGTGTGTGTGTGTGTGTGTGTGTGTGTGTGTGCGTGCGCGCGGTCTGAGGTGTGAGGTAGCTGGCCGGATGATCACCCACTTCCCATCCCCTGTGAGGGTAACACCACACTGCTGACCCAGACACATGCACCGCCAGACACACACGAACATATAGTCACAAGCGCTCACACTTCGACAACTTGAGGAGAAATGCAGCTTTTTTGGCAAAGTTAGCTTCACAGCTACTATATAAGGTGGTGGGTGGGCTAGATGGCAGTGAGAGTCTCGCTCACAGTGTTAGGGAAAAGATCCACCACCTTTCATTCTCACACATGCCCAGTTGTCTTTGAGCAAACTTTTGCAGCTAGATTTAACAATGCACTTTGCTTTCTTTTGTACCCCACCCCAATACAGAAACACACCCGGTCAATAGTATTAACAAAATTACATTTTTTTTTCCTACTGTGCAGTTATCAAACTACAGAGTGTGAATTTTATTATGTCACTTAAAATCATTTTAATGATCAAGAGGTTTTTTATGCCAGTGGTTATGTTGTGTATTGATTTTTTTTGTCTTTGCATGTTACTGTGAACCATATCTTTTTAGTTATAAAAGAAAGTGAGATTTCTTTGTTTTTCTTCTCTTTTTAATAAACAGATGCCATCCTTGTGCATGTGATCCAGTGGGGAGCATCAATGGTTCGTGCCATCCGGACACAGGGATCTGTGCATGTAAGCTGTTGGTAACTGGAGATAAATGTGATTTATGTCAACTTGGGGCAAGTCATTTCGATCCTGGGAACCACTTTGGCTGCACTAAAGGTCTGTTTTACGTGTTAATAAACACACACATCAGAGCACCAACATGCCAGTAATCAGCCAGTAATCCTCAGTACATCAGTGTGAAAGTTAACATAGTACTTTTTCTAAGTTTTAATTTGTATTTTGTGTGTTTATTTATATACTTGTTTTTGTCTCTTCCTGGGCAGCACCCTCCCAGCAGCCTGCACCAGTAGGTGATGCACTCAGTTACTCATCTATTCGTCTTTCTTGGCATCCACCGGACTCCCCAAACTCTCACATACTCAACTACACACTCATTAGGGATGGACAGTCAGTGCATACTGTCCAAAGTCGCTATCCTTTTAGTATGTATCGACACAGCGTATCACACACATGTAAATATTCTTTGGTCTTTCTCCTCCCTAAATTAATTTCCTACCTATTCCTTTGTTCTTTCCATTTTAAGGCCCTGAATCTTTTGAAGACATTAGTCTGTCTCCCTTCACCAACTACTCTTACTGGCTTCTAACAGCTAATGTAGCTGGTGCGACAACAAGTGCATCAGCTTCATATCGAACTTTAGGTGCACCACCTGAAGCAGACCAGCTCCATTTAAATCTTGTGGGAAGACCAGGTCCAACTAGTGCTAGCTTTAACTGGAGCACACCACGAAATGATACAGGCCCAGTGGAGAGGTAAGTAAAAAGGGAAAAGAGGGAGGTGTGGTTAAAGACTTAGAGGCATACCGCTTAGGATGGAAAAGAAACATATGAGTCTTTAAATGCACAAACCATTTTCAGCTGTCACAAATGTGGTAGAAGAAACTGGGATGTGATTTGCACCAGCAGCCTGCTTCCATAGCTTTAAATCACTGTCTTTATTTTGAACCAGTGACCGTACAGTTTACGTGGTATGCATCTTATCCTGTAGGCCTCTGTGATGTTCCAGCACTAGTTTTAACTGAAAGATGTTGAGTGATTGTGAGCAATGAAGAAATACAGACAAAAAGAAATACTTATTACTGTTGTTGTCACACATAGGTTTGTGTTATCCTCCATGGAGTCATCCAGTGAAGCAGAGCCTGCCATTCACTACACAGGCTTATCTACAGAAGCTGTGTCAAGTGGTTTAAAGCCCTTCACCCAATATACTGTAATACTAGAGGTAGGTATGACAAATGTCCACTGTTTATGGCACAACTGAGTACAAAGATATGTATTAATCAGCGACAATGTTACAACCACCTGACTAATGTGGTGTAGGTCCTCCTCATGTTCCCAAAAAAGGTCTAAACTGTGATGCAATCCCATATGTCCCATTGTATCAGGCAACTGGTCCTGTAACTTTGGAGTTGAGGCACCCAATGATTAGACTCCTTGAACTCTTTGTCTTGTCCTATTTTATTACCCTGCTGTAAAAAACAATCAGAAAACAACATTTCCAAGAAGGGGTATTCATAGAATCCAGTCATTAGGGATTGGTTTTACAAAACCTTTGAAAACTTTTCAATTCAATTCAGTTTTATTTAAATAGTGCCAAATCACAACAACAGTTGTCTCAAGGCACTTTACATTGTAATGTAAAGACCGTACAATAATACAAAGAAAACAGAGAAAACCCCATTTTACCCCCTATGAGCAAGCGCTTTGGCGATAGTGGGAGGGAAAACCTCCCTTTTGACAGGAAGACACCTCCCGCCGAACCAGGCTCAGGGAGGGGCAGCTCTCTGCTACATCTGCTTCACATTTCTTTGCTCTCAAATAGGAGCACCTTTTTCCCTTTTTATGTTGAGTGTCACTGGTTAATCAGTTTTTGTGAAGCAGTCTGCATTAAACTAAACAAGAAACAGGTGTAACCTTAGAAACCAGTTATTATTGTGAAACCGGCCCCCGATTTTGCTACCTTCTTCCATTTCCATTATTCTTTCAAGATACTTACATGCCTGTAATGGTGCTTTCAGTGGGACAGCGTTCTGACACCATTCTGTCTTAGCCAGTATTAAGGGTTTCTGTCATTTGTGCAGTTCCTCTGTGAGATTGAACCACTTATGTCAGCCTTTACTTCACACGTGAATCAATGGGACTTCTATGCCAGTGACACAGTCACTGGTTCATCAGTTGGAGCACCATGGTAGTTACTACACACTGCATTTACGGACCACCACACAAGGCTTGCTATTTAAATATACCGTACTCTTTCCCAGAACCATCACAGTTGTTCACCCATCTGTGTTTTTAATGTTGTGGCTGATGGTAGCTATAGCTTTAAAATAATATAGAAAGTAAGCTTGAACTACTTTTTAAAAATATTTATATTTACATATTTACATTATTTACAGACTAAAAAATAACAATGAAAACTGTTTAACCTTTTCAACAGGCGTGTTCTTCTGGGGGATGCACTTCTAGCCCACCACTGTCTCTTCTGACAGCCTCTGCCCCCCCACAAAACCAGCCCCCTCCTAGAATCACTGCCATAGGACCTCATACTCTGCATGCTTCTTGGGAGCCCCCCAGTGAGCCTAATGGTATGACCACAAATATACACACTCGTATGGTAATCTCATCTAATGTGTAATACTTACTTTTCTGCTTTTTATCCATTTTACATTATTCCTTGTTCTTCTGTCACACCAACTCTCTTCTTGTACTCTTTCACTTTATCTATAACTCTTCTCTGTGATTTTCTCTTGTCCATCCTGGTCACTCCCAACGTAACCCTTAGCATTCTGCAGCAGTATCACTGTCTACATACCATGCATCATAGAAGGTCTCACTGCCAAGAGAAAAAAATTGCTTATAGCTTTGCAATTAAGAATACATTGTTTATTTTAAGTAAATAACAATTGCATTATAATGTTAATGCCTGTTTCAAAATTAATAATACAGTAGAATAAATGACACACATTTTGTACATGAAACACTTACCTAGTGGCAAAGCTTCAGGGCTGTGTCATTCAAGACACATGAGAGTCAACTTAAACCAACTCACACACACACAAATGCACACACACACACAGAAATACACACTGAACTGGAACTGCCTTTTGTAAATCCAGAGAGCTTTGTATTGGCTCTAAGGCTCAGTGTAAAACAAAGCCCTCTAACCTGGGTTTCTCTCTGCCTGTGTCTCTTTTTTCCCCTCCCCATCTGTTGATCTGTTTCCCTCGCAGTGTCATATAAAGCTCACTTAATATGGTTTTGTGTGTCATTTCATTGTCATTAGTTAATCATTTAGCATCCTTCTCACCTCTCCATTTTGATTTTGTTCTCTGTCCTTATCAGGCAATCTTTATGTTAGTTCTCCATTTCAGTCGTCCCAGCTCCGTGCATTCAAAGTGAAGCATTCAATGAGAAGTCAAGTTAAAGTAACTCTTTTATAATACGGCTATTCTTGCCTGTGTGGTCAGTGCTTCTGTGGAAATAATAAGAAACTGAAGTGGTGTTCGGGTGGAAATGATCAGTTTTAAAATGCACACATCTGCCTACACCAGTTTTTGTTTTTCCTCATTGAGTTGAGGGACAGACATCATAACGTGCATCTGGTTAGCAGTATTGCTAAGACCTGCTCAGTACTTATTTGCAAATGTGGAGCCTCTCCATAATGGTGGGTTTGTACCTTATTTTTTGCTGTGTAACATGTCTTCTGCTTTTTGGCGCTTTTTGGCACTACTTTTTGCACAAGTTTTTCATTTTTATTTAATTTTATAATTGTATATAAGCTTTTAATTTTTTCAATGAACTTGGAGAGTAAATACTGCTAAAGAATGAATATATCTATTATAGATTTTCTATTTTCCAACATTTAATGATCTACTAGTGATGCAGAGGGATTTTCAGTAAAGTTATTAGGAGTTCCAGAGAGTAGTTTGATTGGCTAAGGATAGTTAACTGTTGTTAAGATTTCTAATAAACTAAATTTGTTGCAGTTGTAGAAGCTACACTTTTTATATAATACATAATACCTAATCATTTAAAGTATAAAGAATAAAAACCTACGTGACATCAAAGAACAGTAAAGGAAAGAAGTAAGAGCATGTTAAGCTCAGGGCAAACAAAGCTGCCAAAACAGACATTTGCATTACCGTATTTGTTTTTATTTATAATTTATATTTCTATCATTTGAAGTGTTATTTTATAACCACAACAATTGAAAACCTTTAATCGTACACAGAGGATTTGTAGATTTCATACTTGTTTTCATGGTGCTCTCTCCTCATTTTAACACAATGTTGTTTTCATTTCAACAAGTCGTCAACAAAACTGCATTGCATCCATTACTATTTACTAATTGTATTCTATGTTTGTTTTTTTTTACTTCAACATTTGTAGTAATCACGATATGAATTTGAAAGGACTATTGTTACTATTACTAACAATAACTAAAGTGTTGTGTTAGAGCACAAATAAACTGTGCAGACAGTATTTTCTTAACAAACCCTGCAGCTGCAGCTGTTGCTTTCCTTCTTTAATTTCCTAAATAATTGTTTCGATGAAGAGCTTTTGTTTTAGCAGACATCAGAGGTAATCTCAGAGACTGATTTAACATTTGTTTTCTTTTTGTACAGGTGTTATCACAAAGTATGAGGTCTTTCTCCGTGGGCCAGTGGAGTCACAGAACCTTTCGAGTCTTGCTATTGAAAAGAGGGTGTTTTTCAGCTCTGGTTGGCTGGATCCAAGTGTCTCCTTAAGTTCCAACATAGCCAATAAAAGCTTAATGTCACCCCCTGAGACCAGTACTAATGTAACTGGTCTAGAGGCTTTTTCAACATACCAGATGAGAGTTGTAAGCACCAATATTGCAGGAAGTTGTACATCTGGGTGGACCTCAGCACGCACCATGGAGGGAGGTTTGTATATCTCGTGTTCATGATTTCAACAGCTGACTTTTACTCACTGGGTGTATTTACAGTAAGTTAAGGAATCAGGGAAATAACCAAGTAAAATCTAGTTAGGCACTGTAGCTGTGTGAAACAAAAGCCTTCAGTGGTTAATGTTTTCTGGGCAATTATCAGAAAGGGGCTTGCCCAAAGATGGCAGTTCCATTTCAGTGTTAACGGGCTGACTTTTATCCAGCTGGCAACCATCAATGACTCAGTGGTGTGTCCAGTATGGATTTTTTAAGCTAGGTTTTCCTTTCATGGCCTTCCATGGCTGAATCAGAAAAATCCGATTCTGTATTACACCTATATTCAGACAAAATGATTCGCATTCAGACACTCCAAAGAGCTTGCTTAAAATTTAAAAGAGTTAAATTTTTAACTTATGATGTTAAATTAAGGCCTGTCAATAACTGATGGACCCCAGATCTAAAAACAAATTGGAATTGAGTGACATTTTGGTTAAAATGTAGCTACACACCAGATGCCATTGCTGTTGGTTAAATGATCTTTTGTACTATATTAAAATTAGTGAGTATTTGTGAGATAGATTGTAGAAAAAGAAAGCAGGGAAGGAAGGAGGAAAGAAAAACTGTGTGTGGGGGAGGGGAAACTCATTAAGGTATTTGAATTTCAAAGGGATGATATGGCTCATTAGGACTAAATGATTGCCTCCAACGTCACTCTAAGCTATGTGTCTGGATAACAAGCATATGATAACACCATTTTGAATGTGGGATGTGTGTCAGTGTTGGTGCGCGTACATGGGCTGAGTTAGAAAGAAAGAATATGACTGTGGTTATGTCTACCGTGAATCACATTTCACAGCATATTTCACAGTTAGATGGCATCAACAGCAGAATAAAGAATCCTTCTCTCTAATCTGTCATGTAATAGTGGCTATCACAACCATAGAATTATGAAATACTTAAATCCATTAAGACCACATAATATCCACTAACCTCTCTGAATATGTCTTTTTGTTAGAATACAGAAGTTCATGTGAGGCAGCAGTGCTAACCCCTGCATCACTATGCCACTTCAAGAGTTGGCTTAATAAACATAAAAGGCTGTTAATCAATACCTAAAAGTGACTTTAGAAGCAAACCTAAAATTAGATAACAAGTGATATAAGTTGGGGCTTGATTTGTTAAGAACAGAAACACAAAGCCAAGGTATTTATAAAACACTTGTTCCTAATCTTACAAACAAAGACATAACTATAACCAAACACCAGCACTACACATACAATAAATGAAGCAGCAAATGAATGAATGAATTACTAAAAAAGCAGTAGTTGCACAGAAAATATCCATCATATCAAACGGTTTGGAATTGTATTTGTACTGATATAATACAGAACAAGGTTAGTTACCACTTGCATGTCTGAGAGGCAAAATCATGAATTTTTCAAAACCATCCTGAGGAGGACAGACCTTTGACCTTTGTTATCCTGGAGTATTGTGTTCTCCATGTTTGTTGGGAAAGTGATGCAACAGTGTATTTAAACTTTCAAACACATGTTACAGGTCTAACAAACTTGAAAATGAATATTTACTATGGCCACCTTTATTTCTCAAAGCAGCCTGAGCTCTCTTAGGTAAGCGTCCTTGTTATTTCTTGAAGCAAACTTCAGGAATTGCTTTCCAGGCTTCTTGAAGGACTTTCCAAAGTTCTTCTTTGGATGTTGGCAGCTTTTTGTTCCGTTCTCTATCATGATGATCCCACACTGCTTCATTAATGTTGAGGTCCAGGCTCTGGGGAGGCCAGTCCATGACTGATAGTATTCCACTGTGTGTTTTTCTAGGCAGGCATGCTTTTACAGCATTGGCCGTGTTTGGGATCATTGTCATACTAAAAAATGAAGTGTTTGCCAATCAGAGGCTTTCCAGATGGTATTGCATGCTTGATCAAAATCTGATGGTACTTTTCTGCATTCAGCACCACTGACTGGATTGCAGCCCCAGACCATGACAGAACCCAGGCTTATCGCCAAGATTCTGATTTTGGATGGGCTAGCGTAATTTGGGCTTTTAATTAAGGTAGTTAATGTTTTTAATACTACTGATTCTATTTATTACAAGCAGGTACATGTATGTGTATAAATTAAGAAAATATTGCTTGATCTTGATTATAATTTTTCATGGGTTTTATATATAGCAAGATAGCCTATCCAATCATTTAAACAGAAATCCAGTTGTAATAAGATAAAAAAAAATATTTGAATGATCACTGTCATATAAAGAAGAGAGAAACAAGGAGAGGACAAAAGAGACTATTGAGTGAGCTACAGTACATTGACTCAAAGGGAGCAGTACACTGTGTTGTAATTTTCAGCACTAACCACGATGTACTTGCCCCCCCCACACACACACACACAGATTTTTTTTTTTATATAGATTCAACTAAAGAAATTGGACAAATTATGTCTTTTGTGACAGGCTCCTTGTAACAAAGTGTCTAAAGATACTTTTTATATATTGGGTTATGTTTAGCTAAGTTGCCTACCTGTGTAGACACAACTCTGGTTCATCCCTTCAGTTAGGTGCCTTTTTATGATTGAATCAGGTCATTGTTAAGTGGGTTAGAAACGAGAAATATTCCTATAAAAATGGTCATGTGCAAGGAGTGTACTGAAAATTAGTGAAAAATTAGTGAAACCCCCTCACTTGAAACTGTACTTGGTGTCTGCTGTGCTGCAAATTGCTGATTTGCTAAGTATTTACCCTGCTGTAAAATTATTTTTTTGCATTGGTGACTTTGTTTTCAGTTTGTTACAAGTTTGTAAGCTACATAAGAAGAAATTAGCAGGAAAGAGCTGTTGTTCAGAGAGCAGGTTGCGGTCTTCCTCGGTGTAAATGTCTCTGATTAAAACCTTTATAATGCTGCTTTATACATAATTTTGGCTGCATTGAAATTAAATCTGTATACAGATAGACAAATGCCTAATCTACAGACCCCCTGAAAAGTCACAATGTGTATTAGAGTGTTAGCTTGCAATCAGATTTACTTTACCCTGTAATAACTTGTGTGTTAGCTTAGGATATGCTTATGCTCTTTGTGCTCTCTGTAAATAGCTGATCTGTGGCATGGAGGTCTGATAATGAAAACGGTGCAATATGTGTTTCCAGTGCCAGAGTTTATGGCTCCTCCAGAAGTGTCCGCACTGTCGTCTACCAGTCTTAAAGTAACCTGGAGCACTGCTGAAGACCACGGGGTCATCGCCAGAGGACAGGTGACAGAATATCGAGTCAACCTGGTAACCGAACAGACCAACAATCCATATGCCCCTCCGGTTATTAGTCAGGTAAGCACATTCACACATAAAATTGGAAATAATTGCCAGGACAACCTACCAAAAAAAAAAAGAGCTTACCTGGCAGAAATGTAATATACAGCAAATGACATTTATTTTGAAGATAAATGCTTTCGTATTAGGTCATTTTCACTAACTTTTCACAATGTAGGGATTTTCTAAAAACAAAAAAAAATGGGATAGTCTCTTTGTTCTCTTCTGTTTCTGTTTTTATATTCCTTGTCCCTGTGTTTTGCAGGTGTTGCATAGAGTGGGCCCATCATCCCATCCAGTTTACGTAGTGAAAGGATTGAAACCTTATCACGTGTACAACTTCACTGTTACACTCTGCACAAAAGCAGGTTGCATTACCAGTCTGCCAAGCACTGGATGGACCTTACCAGCAGGTAGAGCATAAAGATTTATGCAAAACACACACAGACATAAACAAATGCACGCTTCTCGGCAATAATGAAATACTGATAGTTCCCAAATATTGTCCTTTTTAAAGTATAATAGTAGTTATTTTACATAGTGTGGTCTTTGCATAACAACTGCAAAACAAACCTCTGACATATGCACACACAAACAGACACACACACCCAAAAGCACTCAGTCAGTCATCGGGTACTTGAGTGGCGACAGCATTGGTCATGTTAACTAGGGGGGATATTCATGGTGCACGGCAGTAAAAACAATTTACTGTTAATTACAAGGAGAAAAATGTGGCGTAGCACACACTTCCTGCTGGCCATGAATCAAACACACACAGAATTACAGAAACACATATACAATCCCTCTCGCTCTTCTGTGGATTTATAACCTTTATGGAAGTAGGATGAATTAGCTATGTTTAATAACTCAGGCACAAATCTCTGGTGCCTAGATGAGCACTAATTGATCAGTGGACGGTGACATGGACACACACAGAATACTGATTTAATGTCTTTTTCTGTCTGTCTTGATAGTCTGTTGCTTTCTCAGGCCCCCCCCCCCCCCGTCCATCTTTCACTTGCTATCTGCTGGGCTCTTTCACTCACACACAAATAGCACATGGCAGCAGTGGAACATGAATCACTCTGAAATATACATATTGCACTCAGAGGCGCACTTGACCGTGCAACACACTTTTCCATCTGTTCACTCACGGTGTCTACGCTTGCTGCTCATGTTATGTTTTTGTCTTTTTTGTTTTGTTTATCTCTTTAGGTGAATAGACAATGGGCGCGCAGAGTTGTAAAACAAAAACCTTTCATCTATAAATACTTGCTTAGGGAATTCAGCTTTTGAACATATTCTGAACAGCTACATCTGTTGACATAGGGAATATTTTCATTTCATACAATTCTCAAAAAGTCATTCCTTGTGTTTATTGTGATGAATGATGCTTCATATTGTAATTGGTGGACTTTTTAAATGTATTTTTAATGGCTACATCTGTTGACACAGTGACAATGTTTGTTTTAAGTGATTCCAAAGACTTCTCTTGACTGTAATACAGTACAGTTCAATATGGCTTATTGTACCCAGTTGACTTTTTGAATGTATTTTTAACAGCCACATCTGTTGCCACCGTTTTGTTTCATCCAACGCCAAAGATGTCTTTTGTTTCAACTATAAGAAATGATAATGGCATATGCCGTTTAGCAGATTTTTAATTTTTTTTTAATCTCAAAACAATTTGCATAGCGTTTGCTCCTCCACTGGGTGTTAAGCTTCTGCTGCATCAGATTACTTTTTTTCTTCTTTCAGTTTAGCAATAATCTTTGCACTTGACAAAAAATATTTAACAATAATCTTTAAGACCTCAATCTAACATGCACTGGGCGAATACTGTTACATTCCTTTATAAAAACATGGTAGCATATCAGTAGGGAGTTGTAATTAGAAGAATTATACAAATTCTGAAAAGCTGCTGGCGTCTTTTTATTTTTGTTTGGTTTTACTTCAAATGCATCTGTTGGAAAAGCCTCTTTTTGCATGCTGTTGTTAGTTGTCTACAGTTATGTACTTTTTGGACCACTAATAACCCCATTAGAAGTCTACTGCCAAAATAAAGAGGTTTTTATAAGGCTGGTGGGGTATTGTCGTCAAACCCACGTTTGTCAATATGATAACTTGAGAATGAGGCAGCGTAGGATTTTGGTAGGTGCAGCTACTAAAAGTCTTGAACGAGTTCAAGTCAGAGTGACCTTAACCTCAAGGTCAGAGGTCAAGTTTTCTGAAAATCTTGTGAACACAATAAATTGAGAAAGATGCCATCTAGGATTTTCTAATTGACACTATAGGTAGATCTAATAAAAATCTCAGACGAGTTCAAATCTCAGTGACCTCAACCTCAAGGTCAGAGGTCAACTTTTCTGAAAATCACCTAGAATCTTTAAATTTATGTCATAGATGCTGGAGAGGCTGGGGGTTAGCACTTTTTTATTAATCTTTTTTTTTTCGTCATTGGAGCTCTTTCCCAGCCTGTAAAATCTGGATTGACTCATTGCTTTCTGCTCTGCTTCTTGTATCCCCCTGCAGAGACAATCTTGGATTATACATATGTGCACATCTTAAAATGTGCCCTTCTAATAAAGAAGTGCCTCAGCACTGGCTACAGCACAATTAATAAAAACCCTTCCTATTTGGGACACCAAACTGTTTGTTGACTGAAACCTTCTTTAGTCAACAAAAAGGTCTCCAGCTTTTCTCTTGCAAGCTGAATGAAAGGAACATGACCTGAAAAAACCTCTGTAGTAGAAATATCTTCACATTCAGTGGTACTCCTCATAAGGTGTACTTGAGCATGATACAGATGCTCTGATAAATCTTCCACACATGACGCTGGGCCATTAGAGCCAGCTACCATCTGCTGTAAGTGAACAGACAGCATCTGTGAATCCACCGGAGTTACACCGAAGCACATGACTAAACATTAGCGCGCACACTGAGACAGACGTAACGACTCAAGGAAAGAGGTCTCCTGTCCACCTGTGTTGATGCATTTGCAATTGTTTCAGTGTGTGTATCTTCCCACAAAGTTATTGATCACAAAGTAAAGTGAGTGGCTAATCAGGGTCTGATGGTGATGTTTTATGTATCCTACATCCATAAAGTCTTGTTCTACAAGACATGCACACAGAGACACATACACACGTGCACTCACACTGTAACACCACTCAACAGAACAGGAACTTTATTGATTTACGCATAATTGGCCTGAGGCCCTTCTTGAGAAGAGAAATATGCATGGCAAGGGATCGCCATGTCAATAAGTGGTGTGCTTATGTGCGTGGTGTAACTGTATGCTAAGAGCCTGTTAAGACATGTCAGTTGCTGTAAAAACAGGAAACACACACACACACGCACACGCACAATTGCTCCTGGGAGCTGGCCCATGATTTAGCTGCTTCATTACCATGTCGGCAGCTAAAATTAACCTTTCTGGTGGACTGTTAACCTTGTGTGTGTATGTGTGGTGTGTTTTTCCATATACTCATAATAAAGCAAGTGGGTTTTGTCAAACTTGATGTGTCATAATGTTAAGTTAATTTCACTAAATGAACAAGCAGATACAATAAATGAATACATGACATGCAGAAAATATACAACCAGATTGTACAATCAGCCTGGTCAGTAAGAAAGAAACTGTCTTTCATGATTCAAACATGAACACACACTCAAACTCTATCAACAACGATAACACTATCCTATAGTTCTGTCACATTTGAAATGTTTTTCTCTAATATGGACATCTGTGTCCAGGTTTTATTGTGTTTTAGACTTGTGTCGAAATACAACCGGGTCATTGCTGGGAACTAATATTAATTTATGCTAGTAGATATTATCCCCAGTAATGCAATAACTGATTAAGTGATCAAAGAACATAAGCTGCTGGATGACATTTGACATGTTGGTGCACAAATAGAGAGAGCATGTTAACTGGCTGCTACCTCTAACCTGCCTGTTAAACACGCATTTCAAGAAGAAGAAACGTGGGTCATATATAAGGAGGAAGGTGCATTCAGGTAAATTATGTCTACATTATCTGGGGGAAATGTAGCTAGGCAGCATCAGATGTTAGTCTGTATGATGGCTCTAGGTATCAAGAAGAGGAAGCGAGTGAAGGCAGAGGAAGAATGTCGTTCAGAGTTTGGCGAGTAGTTGATACAGGCTCTGTGTGGTAAGGAAGAGTCACCAGATGACAAAGAAAGCATAGTCAGGGGTGCACATAAGTGGTTCACAGGTGCACATGTGCTGTCAAAATAAAAGACGCGCACCAGATAAGAAGTTGCAACGCGCGTTTGCGTACATAAGATTTTCTGGAGAAGGACAGACATTTGTTTAGAACTCTTAAAGATGTCGAAGAAGCAAGCTCCTTTAAGCAATTACTTTGGTGTTCCTCCACCTCCAAAGAAATGTCAGAAGGAGTCCGAACCGCAAAGGAAGCGCGAATTCTCGGAAAAGTGGTTGCAGGAGGTGAGCTGGCTTCAAACAAATGCCAGCTCACCTCCTGCAACCACTTTTCCGAGAATACACATTCTGTCAAATGGACAGAAAGGAAACAGAAGACAATGAGATTTGGCAGTGGAATGAGGAAGTACAAGAACTTATTCAAATGAAGAGGTTAGCAAATAAACAGTGGGATAGTCAAGGGGATGAAGAAAGTAGCAGGAGGTGACAAAGGCTTACAGTGGGTTGTATGTGAAGCTGGACACTGAAAGAAAAACAAGAGAAGAGGAAATGGAAACGTCTAAGAGGGAGGGCAGTGGACTTTTTAACTAGATTTTTGAATACTGTGTGAATTTTGACGGGATAGCAGCAAGGGTAAAGGGTTTATAAGTTGTGAGACCTGTTATAATGTGTAGTTTGGAGATAGTGACACAAAAAAAGACAAGAAGCCAAACTGGAGGTGGCAAAGTTGAAGATGCAAAAATTTTCATTGGGAGTGAACAAAACGGACAAGGCTAGAAATGAGTATAGACAATGTAGGAGAAGCAAGGTTGAGATGGTTTGGACATGTATAAGATGGCGCCGGTGAGGTCGGCTGCCGTCACGACTGCTCCGACCACTTTTTCTTTGTCTTTGTTTTTTAAGTTAGTTTTCAGCGTTTCTAAATCGGCAAAATCATCACCATTGGGTACATTAGGTATGACAGTGACACTCTTGTTTCTATTGGTATACAATGTACTCACAATTCGAAGTTTTTAACTCCGGATCCGAGCTGGCCGAGTGAGATCTCGAGGGAGAACAAAGGGAAGCGGCGGCGGCCTAGAGGGAAGCGAGCCGGCGTCAGGAACAGGCTGAGAGCTCGTGCACACCGCACACCTCTGCCTAGCATCCTGCTCGCCAACGTCCAGTCACTGGAGAACAAGCTTGACGACCTCAGGGCCAGGATAAAGTTCCAGAGAGACATTCGGGACTGCAATCTCCTCTGCTTCACCGAGACATGGCTGAACCCAGCGGTGCCGGACCACGCCATCCAGCCGGCCGAGTTCTTCTCGGTTCACCGCATGGACAGGACACGGGACTCGGGGAAGTCAAGGGGAGGCGGCGTGTGTTTAATGGTGAACAACAACTGGTGCAACAGTGCGAACGTTGTTCCTCTCACAAGCTCCTGCACACCAAATCTGGAACTACTGTCCATCATGTGTCGTCCTTTTTATCTACCTCGGGAATTTACATCGGTCATTGTAAGTGCCGTTTATATTCCACCACAAGCGGACACGGTCACCGCCTTATGCGAGCTGCATGAGGCACTCACACAGCACCAGACACAACACCGGGACGCTGCGCTTATTGTGACGGGGGACTTTAATAGCGCCAACCTCAAACGCGCAGCGCCGAACTTTTATCAACACATCACCTGCCCCACCAGGGGTGAAAGGACACTGGACCACTGCTACACTACGGTCAAGGACGGCTACAAGGCACAATCCCGCCCCCCGTTTGGCAAATCTGATCACGCCGCCATCTTCCTCATGCCAAAATACAAACAAAGGCTAAAACAGGAAGTTCCGGTTCAGAGGAAGGTCGCGCGCTGGACGGATCAATCGGTGGCCGCGTTACAGGACGCACTCGATGACGCAGACTGGGGCATGTTCAGAAACAGTTCCGACGATGACGTCAACGTGTTTACGGAAGCGGTTGTGGGATTCATCGGGAAACTAGCGGATGATACCGTGGAGACAAAGACTATCACAACGTTTCCCAACCAGAAGCCGTGGGTGGATAAAACCATCCGCAACGCTCTGAGATCCCGCACCGCTGCCTACAACACGGGACTCATGACGGGGGACATGGACCCGTACAAAGCCGCGTCATATAACGCGCGGAGGGCGGTGAAAGAGGCGAAGCAGCGCTACGGGAGGAAACTAGAGTCACAACTCCAACAGAGTGACTCTAGGAGCCTGTGGTGGGGACTAAGGACAATAACGGACTATAAAGCACCAACAACCGGTATGACGAACGCGGCCGTGACTCTGGCAGACGAGCTGAACACTTTCTATGCTCGCTTCGAGGCTGCAGCTAAGGTCTCCAACAATGCTAGTGTTAGCGGCGCTAACGGCTGCAGACAGGAAGATACTGCCAGCACCGGAAACGTGCTCGTCATCTCCGAGCATGAAGTAAGGAGAGCCTTCAAGAGAGTGAACACCAGGAAAGCAGCAGGACCAGACGGCATCCCAGGTCGTATCCTAAGAGACTGCGCATACCAGCTAGCTCCTGTGTTCACTGAGATATTCAACATCTCTTTATCTCAGTCGGTGATCCCCACATGCTTCAAAGAGTCCATCATTGTTCCTGTCCCGAAGAAACCCCACCCTGCTTCTCTCAATGACTATCGCCCTGTAGCCCTCACCTCAGTAGTGATGAAGTGCTTTGAACGCCTGGTCAGAGACTTCATCATTTCTTCACTACCAGACACACTGGACCCACTACAGTTCGCTTACCGTCCAAATCGTTCCACAGACGATGCCATCTCTCATCTCCTCCACACATCACTCACTCACTTGGACACTAGAAGGGGGAATTATGTTAAAATGCTCTTCATAGACTACAGCTCTGCATTTAACACCATAATTCCCTCCACACTCACCACCAAGCTGGAGCATCTGGGACTCAGCTCATCTATGTGTCAGTGGATATCCAACTTCCTAACTGGCAGACCACAGGCAGTAAGGATGGGCGGACATGTCTCAGCCTCCACCACTCTCAGCACTGGAGCCCCCCAGGGGTGTGTTCTGAGCCCCCTGCTGTACTCTTTGTACACATATGACTGTGTGGCCACTACCAGCTCCACCACCATCATCAAGTTTGCTGACGACACCGTCGTGGTGGGCCTGATCTCTGATAACAACGAGACGGCCTACCTGAAGGAGATTAGGAATCTGGAGAACTGGTGCCAGAGGAACAACCTCCTTCTAAACGTCAGTAAGACAAAGGAGCTGATAGTGGACTTCAGCACTAAGCAGGAGAGGAACTACCAGACCCCCGTCATCAACGAGTGCCCAGTGGAGAGAGTGGACAGCTTCAAATACCTCGGAGTTCACATCACGCAGGACCTGTCATGGTCCTGTCACATCAACACCGTGGTGAAAAAGGCCCGACAGCGTCTCTACCACCTCAGACGCTTGAGAGACTTCCAACTGCCCTCCAAGGTGCTCAGGAACTTTTACTCGTGCACCATAGAGAGCATCCTGGCGGGAAACATCTTAACCTGGTTCGGGAACAGCACCATGCAGGACAGACGAGCTCTACAGAGGGTTGTGCGGTCAGCTGAGCGCACCATCCGCTCCGAGCTCCCTGACCTGCACTCAATCTACAGCAGGCGGTGCTGGACCAAGGCCAGGAAGATCGTGAAGGACCTCAGCCATCCCAACAACAGACTGTTCTCTCTGTTGAGGTCAGGAAAGCGATTCCGCTCCCTGAAGACCAACACAGAGAGACTGAGGAGGAGCTTCTTCCCGCAGGCGATACGGTCTCTCAATCACACCACCACACAGTACTGACCCACACATATGGTTCTTACACACACACTGGACTTTCTGGACTTTGGTTTTGCACAACACTGGTCACTATATTCTTCATTTCCGGTTAATACTTGTACAGCTGCTGTTATTGTGTATATATTTATTTATATTTAGATTTCTTCATACATTCTTATATAGTTCTATATTGTGTATTGTGTATTTTGTTGTACAGTTATTTTATTTTCAACTTTAATTTATATATTTATCTTTATCTTATTCTTCCCAGTTAAATTTACCCTTCATTCTAATTTGTGTTGTACAGTTATTTCATTTTTAACCTTAATTTATATTTTATTCCTTCCTAGTTAAATTTACCCTTTTTAATTTTTCATATTTATTTCCTATCTTATTCATAGCCTTTTCCTTTTTTGTTTTCTTTAGGTCACGAGCAGTTGTCCAAGCATTTCACTACATATCGTACTGTGTATGACTGTGTACGTGACAAATAAAAATTTGAATTTGAATTTGAATTTATAGAGAAGGGTTAATGGGTATAAAGGTGACTTAAGTGGCTTTGAACATTGCATGGTTTTTGATGTCAGAAGGGCTTTTCTGAGTACTGCTAATTTACTGTGATTTTTATGCAAAATAACTTCTTGGATTCACAGAGAATGGTCAGAAAGAGAGAGAATATCCAGTGAGTGGCAGTCCTCTGGGTGAAAATGCCTTGATGATTCCAGAGGATCATTAAACTTACTTTCATATTGATGTTGTGCTGTTTTGCTGCTAATGTACAAATCTTTTTATTAACATAAAGTTGGTCCTCCTTAGTTGGAGGTGGGCTAAAAAATTGACAGTTGCCACTTTTTGATAAGATATAAGACAGACCAACAATTCACACTTAGAATAATAAGCATGCCTTTTGATTGTGGCAGGAATTACCAGAGCCACAGGAAGAACATGGAAGCTCTGCGCAGAAAGGCAGGCAGATTCAAACCCCTGCATCACTATTCTACCCACTCATATCAAGAAGGAAAATTTATTTACCAACATGGCATACATAAAAAAATGTATTAATTAATTAATAGTACACCACAGTGTAAAGCAAGGGCCATGTTGTATATGTGTGTGCCACTGACAGTGTTCTAAATGTCACACTAGCTCAATATCAATAGACTGGTAAGCTATCGATTGGCAGTAATTTATGGTTTGATGTGCCAAGATGAGGCGCCAAACAAGCTGTCCACTTTGCTTTTAAGGGCTCTGTTAGAAGTCACACTAAAGATAATCCGCATGGTTGTCACTGAAAGCTAATTTACTCCTACCACGAACCATTTAGACAATTACTGAAACACACCCACACATCTAAAGAGAAACACTACAATGAAAGGACACTTAATGCACACACACACACACACACACACACACACACACACACACACACACACACACACACACACACACACACACACACACACACACACACACACACACACACATCTTTCCCATCTCTACACCGGTCTATCACTTGCTATGCTTTTCCTCCATTCCTATAAATCTGTCCTCCCTATATCAGCTAGTCTCTGGTAGATTTATTTATGTTATGTATTAAAACTGCTTCTCCAGTACCTTACAGTATGTTTCAAAGAGACATTTAATTTAACACCTTGAGTGAGCGAAGGAAATTAAATTGATCTTCTATTAAATGAAAATGGGACTTTTGTGTAGCCTGAAAGAAATAAGCTTCTACTGAAGGAAAGCCCAATCACACAAGATGTATTTATTCTTAATGTGTATGAATGTTTTTTGGGTAAATTAGCTGTGGTTAGCTTTTTACATAGACATTTTTTTGCAGAGAAACAATGTATTACAACACCACAGCTCTGTAGTAAAAGAGCACTGATACTGAACTGGCCTGCCTTCAGTCCAAACCTGCCACCCGTTGAGAACATTTAGTTTAATTTGCAAATAAAAAACTTGACAGAAGATGCCCTGACTGTTGAGCAACTGAAATTCTATATCAAGCAAGAGTGGGAAACCATTTCGCTTTCAAAACCACACCAATTGTCTTCTTCATTATTAAACACTTGGAAAATGTTCAAAGAAGAGGTCCTACCAAATAAAAAATAAGCACACACCTTTTTCAAATTTTTTTGAAAAGTTTCATCATTTACAATACAATGGCTTCATATTTCATTGATTTAACATTCACTTTCTGTTCATCCTTTCCGTTTCTTTACTTTCTGCTTCTCAGCACCTTCAGGATTGTCTTCACCTCGATTATATCCAGAAAATGAAACTACCATTCAGATAGAGTGGGACCCCCCTGCCCAACTTAATGGACCATACCCTCTATATCAGGTAAGAGCACTGCCCTACACTCAATTCAATTCAATTTTATTTATACAACGCAAAAATCACAACAACAGTAGTGTCAAGGTTCTTTATATTGTATAGTAAAGACCCCACATAATACAAAGAAAACAGAGAAAATCCCAACAATCATATGACCCCCTATAAGCAAGCACTTTGGCGACAGTGGGAAGGAAAAACTCCCTTTTAACAAGAAGACACCTCTGGCAGAACCAGGCTCAGGGAGGGGCGGCCATCTGCCACGACCGGTTGGGGGTGATTGGATAAAGACAGGACAAAAAATATGCTGTCGAAGAGAGACAGAGATTAACAATAACTAATAATTAAATGCAGAGAGGTTTATAAACACACTCAAGAAGAAGAAGGACTCAGTGCATCATGGGAATCCCACAGCAACCTAGACACATGATCCAACCCTAACTACATGCTTTATCAAAAAGGAAAGTTTTAAGCCTAATCTTAAAAATAGAGAGGGTTTCAGTCTCTCGAATCCAAACTGGAAGCTGGTTCCACAGAAAGGGGACCTAAAGCCTGAAGGCTCTCACTCCTATTCTACTTTTACATACTCCAGGAACCACAAGTACGCCTGCAGGTTATATGATACTATGAGGTCATCAAGGGTGTCTGTCTTTGTTTGCAGCTAAACAGAAATTCACAGTAATAAATAACTGTTTTCATCTATTGCCTTGCCTAGACCCATGCTAGCCACAAGCATGACTGTAGATATGGCCTAAATTAAGTTGAAAAGTTGGCACTCATGTGTGTGGTTCCCAGGGGCTAAAGCTAATGCTACCAGCATGTCAGTGTTTTAAAGTCTAAATCATTCCATACTTGAACAAAGTTAGCTAAGATTCTGTGTTTTCTCACTGGCACAGACTACATTACTTTCTTTTCATGCTGGAAGTGAGAAATAACCCCAGTGTGTGTCTTTGTTTGTCATCTCATCATTCACACTGTGTGTACGTAGAAATCATGAGAACTTCCTGCCTATGATTCCACTGTTTATTCTCTGCCACACAGGTTATGTCTAAAATAGAGGAATAATATTTCTGATACTGAGATTCATGGGAAGTAGTAAGAAAGAGGATCTGTGCCATGTTGAGAGAGTGCAAGCCCACATGGCCCTAAGTGTTTTAATGGATTTGATATACACATGGTCATCTAAAAACAAAAAAAATCTGCTCAGTTTATTATTTTTGGAAAATTTTAGTATGTGATTTTATACTAAACATAATTAACTACAATTTATGACTGCAGTTATAATTTGAGTACTACCACTATGCTAGATACCAGATATTTATACATTATCATATTTTGGTTTTTTGAGGTGGAAAGGTCAGATGTCTCTCTCTCTGACCCGCAAGATCCAGTTGTCAGAGGAACAAGATTTTCTGGAAACAGTTACTATCAGTTCCCCAGTGACATCCTTCCCAGCAACACCGATTTTACAGGTAAGAAATTATGTTTAGATGAGTGCAGGTGTCTGTCTATTAGTAAATAGACGGTATGTATATGTGCATTTCTGTGTACTGTGCATGGGAGTATGTGACAGGGTGTGTACATACGTCCCTGTGTTTTTTAGTGTACAGTGACTGCACTGTCTCTTCTTCTCAGTGTTCAAGTGACATTCCTTTAGAATGACTTCCCCAGTCATCTTAAAGGACAATTATCTTTCTGTTTACCAGCATCATTAGAGGGCTGAGCTGCACAGCCAAACATGTTCTGCTTCATCTGAGAACATCACCCAGTCTGACGCTCATAATTAATGACTGCTGATACTAATCAGTGGGATTTGAGCAAGCAAAGCTCTATGATGCCACTTGAGATTACTTCACTGTCCCACACAAACCTTTTGTCACCAGTAATGTATTTTGGTGTTAAGAGAATACCTTTCCAAGATATTTTAATACTGTGTCATAAAAAGTAAAGAAAAAAAAATCTGTGGCCAAGCAGTTTTTCCTAAATGTATGACATATTTCTGGCTTTGAGTAGATTAAAGTTTTCAAATGTGATTCCCTCTATAATCCAATTTTGCTTGATCTAAAATACCAAAGTACAGTATGTTTGCAGTCCATAAAGTAGGCATCCATGTACTCCACATCTTCCATGTTCATGTTCTGAATCTGAAGTTTTAATAGACTTTGTTATGGAGACATATCATATGAAACACTCAGAGAGCAGGCTGGTGTTGCTTTTGCCTTCACTTCAATACTAAATAAGTAGTAACTCAATCCTAGAAGTAAGCTTAATTATTGTGATTGATCAACAAATTCGGCAATCATTTAACATGAAATTCACATTTCCCACAACATTTAATTTCTTATAATGGTTGATTAGACTACTGTGAGAAGGATGTTCTGTTTAGGCTGTACACATTTGTAAAAATTCAAATATTATAAGCTATTTTAGTATATATATATATTTTTTTGATTTTGTAATTGCTTGTTCTTTCCATGCATATACTAAAAGGATGAGTAGTCTCTAAATGTTATGACTAATGCCGGTGTTAACATAGATGTGGCTGAACACAGTGTAAGTAAAACAATATTTATTAAATATAATTTATAAAGCTCACAGTTCAGACAGGATATTTTAAGTATATCTCTGGTCTCCTTTTTGACTTCTGCTGCTTTAATTTACTTCCTTAACATGTCATTTTGTGTACTGTGTTTTATTTTTGCAAACAATTGGTTATTAATATTAATACTGCTTTATTTCATGTTTTTCATGAAAGGCAATTGAATTCTTAAAATACTGAGCGAGTGCGCGGTCAGAAAAACCCGACCAACCTGTCTCCTATATTGTTTTGTTGCTTCTTAATTTTACTTACTGAGTCGTGTATTTTTATCCCAAAGCAAGGAATTCAAATTTTTGATCTCATCATTGCTTCTCCAGTACAAAGGTAAATAGATCTCTCTAAATGCTGCCAGCAAATAGATGATGACTTTTTGTTATTGAGGGGCGCTTCTCATCTCCTCTGCTCTCCTCCTTCATAAAGGGTAATGGATCAGACAATCACTTTCAGACCGGATCTATTCTGGACCATCAATGTGTCGGCAGTCCTCAAACCATCGCCCTTTTACAACCATCAATACTAATAGCATCATCTACAGACAATTATTCCCATCGAAGCGCACGGAACAGCGAACAAATCAAAGCCAAATTAGATTATGAATGTAATGCAGTGTAATGCCCCCTCGAGAGTCAATTGATCAAAAAGGGGAGACTCGTCAATCGTTTTGTCTTGTGGAAACCTTGCAACTCAAGCAATGACAAATGTAACATTTTTCTATGTGCTGAATGTTTGCACAATATTTATCTGTTCAGGTGGACTGCGCCATACCCCACGACGCATGTCACAAAGATTTTATAAAGTGTTCCTTAGAATTGACGTCCTTTTACATCTAAAGGGAACTTTTTGTTTTGGCCTAGCAGCATTGATGCCTCAGAAGATCGTGATGTGCCTTCTATATGAAACAACAAATCATCATTTTTCTCTGTCAGCGTCATACATCATCTTAGGAATATTAATATTTATTGAGGTTCCTCAAGCTTTCTATATCCTACATGCAAACTAAGGGCACATCATTGAGCAGGGTCAATATTCTACATGTTAAATCTTAGTTAAGGTTGAGGTTATCTAGCATGTATTTGCCCTTTCACCTGTTACCTTATGGCCACTTTATTAAAAAATATAAAGATATATTTTTGCCAAATAGGTTCTTTTCCATGTGCAATTACTGTGATAGGAGTGCATGTTTCCATAAATGAAGTCTGGTCGCGTGTGTTTAAAGATGCTTCTTAAAGCTTAATAAGAAGCATTAAGTCAATATTTCCCTCACTGAATCTTACTTTAGATAAAACAAGATTATAACTATATGCAGTCATGCTACAATATGAATAACCTCGTAAGTGCTTGTTTCAAGAAATCCATGTTACTTCATTCATCTTATTTATTATGTTTCTGTGTCTAGAACTCTCCTGACTTTCTGCTGTCCATGCTTATATTTGAATTAAGGACATTGGCTCTCAGTTAAGACAGGCATATGTTATTATTTATAAAATAATGTATTTAAATTGAAATGGGTCAAAATAGATTACACAGTCCTCTCTCCTCACTTTAGTAATTCTTCATTGGGCCTGAAATGGGCTGTTTGAAATGCAGATGACGTTCTGCTTATATTTTTGCTAATCCAGATGCATTTCTTTAACCCACATTAAATGAAGAGAGATGAAACATCACACAAATATGTTAGGGGAAAAAAAATTAAAAAATGAATGCAGGAACAAATAGACTTGGATAATATCCAGACACATCTTAAACAGCACATTGTTGCAATAGCTGCTACTGCAACAACTAAGCAGGAAAGAGGGAAATGTTAAATGATACAAATTATTTTTCCCTAATTAATATGATTGATTGCCAGGCACTGACGTTGAGAAGGAGAGGGGGAGAAATGTGTGAAGGGAAAGTTTGCACAGACATCATTAGTTTTTCCCCATTTAAAGATTAATCAGAAGAGGCTGGGCTCTTTAATTCTGTCATTTGTATATTTAATGGGCTGCTGCAGAATCTATGGGTGTAATTAGCTAGCTGCCGCGCTCTCATTAATACGCCAGGCTCTGATTAATGCCAGCAGAGAGCTAACATGACTGGAGTTATTCAGGTTATGTTGTGTAGATGATTACACACAACCTCCACTGTTTACTGAGACAGAGAGGAGAAACAATGCACATGAAAGAATACTACCTAATAAATAAAACTACTTAAAACTGTAAATGGCTCAACATAACTAAGTGTTAATGTTTCATATTGTGGAATATAACATGAATCTTCTCGTTTGATTAGGTAACGAGAGTACAACACAGTGCACTGTTTAGAATTAATAATTCATTTTGAAATGCTCCTTTAGTTTTAATTGATTTAAGAGTCGGTTTAAAAAACCGAACTATAACTTTTATTACTTAACATCAAGTTGATTGTGTAAATGTGGCTGGTTGTATGTGCTTATAGTTCACAAAATGTTTCTTGTTTCACTCGTGAAAAAACTGCTGTGTTTTTTGATCAAAGCAGCATTTTAGTTCTCGTATTCAGCATGTTGTAGAAAACGGTGAGGGAGCCTTTTGAGAGTGTGTTTCTTCCTTCGGGCAAACTTTATGACTGGCTCTTTACCTGGTCTTAGAGAAAAACCAAGTTGTCAGTGTGTTTGCACTCATTTTTGCATTGCAGAGTGGAATGAACATACTGTGTTTATGGTCCACTAGTAGGGTCCAACGCCTTTCTCTGGTTTAATAAATTTGGATTTTTATGCTTCCAGTGAAAAGGAAATTTATAGTCAGAAACCCACTGAGCACACAGTGGGGAGAACCTTTCAAGTGCTGTTTTTTGCTTTGAGAAAAGACAACTAGAGAGGGGGTTCTTATCCCCCACTGCCCTCTCCGGAAAACAGTTTTGACAATAAATGCTTCATAACAAAGATCCCCTTTCTGTAGTACCTAAACTTCTAAACTTGAAATGTGTTATATAACAGGACTGGACCAAAACAATAAGTATTCACATAACGTAAAAACGTAAAAATAATTACTTTTCGGGGGAAAAAAGCACATTAGAAATATTAAGTAATTCATGTTGGAGTATATTAGTCGTCTTAACATTTCATTAACTGAAGTCGTTGCCTTAAAAATTTTGTGTATACTATTGTAAAACATAAACAGCAACAATTTTTCTGTGCATGTGTTTGACCGTGTGTGGCTTTATTATGCATTCTCTGTAAGTGCTTGCTGGGGTATTGTGTTTGTTCGATCGCACAGTGAAAGCGCTTGTGTGTATATGTGCCGCTTTGTCTATAAGTGTGTGTCTCTCTGTGTGTGTCATTGTGCTGTATGCGTAACAAAATCACCTGTCATGGTGTGTGCTCAGGTTTGTCTGTTGATGGCTCCAAAGTGGTTGTCAGTGTGAAGTAGCACAAGTCCTGTGGGGAAATCTGAAGGAAGTATTGCTGAGCATGAGCAGTGTCACAGATGCTTTACATTTGAGCGTGCTTGGATAACACTTTGACTATCACAAAAATGCAGACTCACACAAAAACTGTGTACAAAATCTGTACATACCCTTAATTTTCCTTACACGTTTACTTCCATGTATGGCTTCAGGAATTTATTGACACACTATATGAATTATCAGATTTTTTTATGTAATTTATCCATCCATCCATCCATCCTCATCCGCTTTGTCCGGGGCCGGGTCGCGGGGGCAGCAGCCTAAGCAAAGAGGCCCAGACCTCCCTCTCCCCAGCCACCTCCTCCAGGTTATCCGGGGGAATACCAAGGCGTTCCCAGGCCAGCCGAGAGATATAATCTCTCCAGCGTGTCCTGGGTCTGCCCCGGGGCCTCCTCCCGGTGGGACATGCCTGGAACACCTCACCCAGGAGGCGCCCAGGGGGCATCCTTGTCAGATGCCCGAACCACCTCAGCTGGCTCCTTTCGATGTGGAGCAGCAGCTGCTCTACTCTGAGCCCCTCCCGGATGGCCGAACTTCTCACCCTATCTCTAAGGGAGAGGCCAGCCACCCTTCGGAGGAAGCTCATTTCTGCCGCTTGTATCCGCGATCTCCTTCCTTTGGTCACTACCCACAGCTCGTGGCCATAGGTGAGGGTAGGGACGTAGATCGACCGGTAAATTGAGAGCTTCGCTTTTACACTCAGCTCCCTCTTCACCACGACGGACCGGTGCAGCGTCCGCATTACTGCAGCTGCAGCCCCAATCCGTCTGTCGATCTCCGGCTCCCTTCTCCCATCACTCGCGAACAAGACCCCGAGATACTTGAACTCCTCCACTTGGGGCAGGAACTCATCCCCGACCCGGAGTGGGCACTCCACCCTTTTCCAGCTGAGAACCATGGCCTCAGATTTGGAGGTGCTGATCCTCATTCCCGCTGCTTCACACTCAGCTGCGAACCGTTCCAGTGCGAGCTGGAGGCCCTCACCCGATGAAGCCAACAGAACCACATCATCTGCAAAAATCAGAGATGAGATTCTGAGGCCACCAAAGCGAAAGCCCTCCGCCACTTGGCTGCGCCTAGAAATCCTGTCCATAAAAATTATGAACAGAACCGGAGACAAAGGGCAGCCCTGGCGGAGCCCATCACCCACCGGGAACGAGTCCGACTTATTGCCGGCAATGCGAACCAAGCTCTTGCAACGGTTGTATAGGGATCAAATGGCCCGTAGCAATGGGCCAGACACCCCATATTCCCACAACACCTCCCACAGGACACCCCGAGGGACACGGTCGAATGCCTTCTCCAAGTCCACAAAACACATGTAGACTGGTTGGGCAAACTCCCATGCACCCTCAAGTATCCTGGAGAGGATAAAGAGCTGGTCCAGTGTTCCGCGACCAGGACGAAAACCGCATTGTTCCTCCTGTATCCGAGGTTCGACTAACGGACGAACTCTCCTTTCCAGCACCCTGGCATAGACTTTCCCAGGGAGGCTGAGGAGTGTGATCCCCCTGTAGTTGGAACACACCCTCCGGTCCCCTTTCTTAAAGATGGGGACCACCACCCCGGTCTGCCAGTCCACAGGTACTGCCCCTGATCTCCACGCAACATTGCAGAGGCATGTCAACCAGGACAGCCCTACAACGTCCAGAGCCTTCAGGAACTCGGGGCGGACCTCATCAACACCAGGGGCTCTGCCACCAAGGAGTTGTTTAACTGCCTCAGTGACCTCGCCCCCGGAAATTGGCGGGTCATTCCCCTCATCCCCAGACTCTGCTTCCTCCTCGGAAGACGTGTCAGTGGGATTAAGGAGGTCCTCGAAGTATTCCTTCCACCGCCTGACAATTTTCTCAGTCGACGTCAGCAGCGCTCCGCCAGCACTATACACAGTGCAGGTAGAGCACCACTTTCCCCTCCTGAGACGTCTGACGGTTTGCCAGAATCTCTTCGAGGCAGTCCGAAAGTCTTTTTCCATGGCCTCTCCGAACTCCTCCCACACCCGAGTTTTTGCTTCAGCCACTGCCCGAGCCACATTCCGCTTGGCCTGTCGATACCTGTCGGCTGCCTCCGGAGTCCCACAGGCTAACCAAGCCCGATAGGACTCCTTCTTCAGCCTAGTGGCTCCCTTCACCTCTGGTGTCCACCATTTGGTTCGGGGATTACCACCACGGCAGGCACCAACCACCTTGCGGCCGCAGCTCAATGCAGCAGCTTCGGCAATGGAGACGCTGAACATGGTCCATTCGGACTCAATGTCCCCAGTCTCCCTCGGAATGCTGTTGAAGCTCTGCCGGAGGTGTGCGTTGAAGATCTCGCGGACTGGGGCCTCTGCTAGACGTTCCCAGCACACCCTCACTACGCGTTTAGGTGCACCAGGTCTGTCCAGCGTCTTCCCCCGCCACCTGATCCAACTCACCACCAGGTGGTGATCAGTTGACAGCTCAGCCCCTCTCTTTACCCGAGTGTCCAGAACATATGGTCGCAGGTCTGCTGATACGATTACAAAATCGATCATCGACCTACGGCCTAGAGCGTCCTGGTGCCACGTGCACTTATGGACACTCTTATGTTCGAACAGGGTGTTCGTTATGGCCAAACTGTGATTAGCACAGAAGTCCAATAACAGAGCACCGCTCGGGTTCAGATCAGGGAGGCCGTTCCTCCCAATCACGCCCCTCCAGGTCTCGCTGTCGTTACCCACGTGAGCATTGAAGTCTCCCAGCAGGACAACAGAGTCTCCAGGTGGAGCACCCTTTATGTAATTTAAAAAAGAAAAAATTATTTCATTTATTTCATTTAACAGCCCCTAAATCAGAAGAATTACAGTTTCGCTACACTGATATCTTTCACTCTGTAGGATTTTCTGGCATTAGATCTGTGTTTTTTAACTGTGCTTTCACCAACACATAGTATGAAAGCATGTTTGGCCCTTGAGTCTGTCTCCTCTCCATAGGACTGGTGGAGAGTGGGTGTATATATGCAATAACTATGTACTATGTAAAACACACATTTATATTGTCTACATTTTTTTGTATATTGTCTACACTTTTGTATGCACAAAACTGCAGCATTAGAGAAGTTAAACAGGTACACAAGCAAGATGCAGGAAAAAGCATGATTGAAAAAAATGTGTGTGTGAGTGTGTGTGTGTTTTAGATGCAAGGTTAAAGAAAATACTGAGAGGGGGTAATATGTGTAGAAAAGGAGAAAGAAAAGGTAATAAAGAAGGAGAGAGGTTAAAAGCAGAAGAAGGAAAAAGGGTTTACGAGAGTAGGTTAAGGAGGGGTAATGTAATGGTCGTGAATGTAAATGACACATGCCTGCTTGATGTACAAAATGCCCGTCCACTGTGAAGAAGTTTTATTAATTTTCTTTGGATACTACTACAGTCTTTACTGGGTTTATGTCTGTGTAGAGTAATTCATGATTATCATCAAATTCTTAATCAATATGTGGATGGACCTCCACACACGGCGTTGCACGTTGAAGGCTGTTTATTTTCATTGTGTTCCACAATACGCTTTCTTTGGTAGAGCTTTCCAGCTGTGTCCTTCTACTCTGCACACACCGCTCTCTCGTCAGGTCCCAGTATCGTACTGAAATAGGGATTGCATGACCAGGCGATGAAGAATAGCTGTGTGGGTCACCCTCTCCTGACACCACACCCTGAACCAACTGCTACACCCCTCCCCTACAGCTGAGCCAGATACCACACCCCGCCACATACCCCCATCACCCACCTTAGGCCAGTAAGCCATCTGCACCTGGTCCATCAGGCGCTAGAAGGTGGCTGGGGCTACAAACAAGCTGAACGGAAGTGTGAGAAACTGGTAAAAACTGTATGAAATGGAGAAGGCTGTTTTTCCTTAAATACTCTAGACACTGGAATTTGCCAGTAGCCCTTGGTAAAATCCAGCGTCATGAAAAAGCAATTATTGTCTAACCAGTCCAGGCAGCTTATGAGAGATGAGATGGTCATCACAATGGAGGGAGGTGGGAATAGTGGAGTTTGGCACCTCCAGCCCCAACTCATCTCTCTCCTTTACCCTTTACCACTCACCAGAGAAGTGGTTTCAAGCTCTCTCTGTGCTTTGAGGAGGTTGAGGTGATATATTTGTGTGCCTCCTCCCCTGTTAGACCATACCACTTCATAGCCTACATCCCCCACCTGCCATGTGATCACAAAGCCTCCTTGCCATTTGCCAAGTAACTTTGAGCTAGTAGAGGGGAGTAATATAAGCACTTTGTCTCATAGTGAAAATTGTCTGACTCTAGTCTTATCCACCCACTCCACCAGCCAGTCAGTCTGAGGGTGGTAGATGCTGGTCCAAACAGATTTAATGCCCAGTAATTCATACAGCTATTTAAGTGTGCGAGACATGAACGAAGTGCCTCTGTCAGTCAGTATCTCTTTTGGGATGCCAACTTGGGAGATGACCTGAAACAGCCAAATGAGGTCCATGCTAATGCACTCAAGGTGCAAAGGCACTTTTGGGAAGGCCAGCTGAGTGTGTTCCTCTTCTGTGTGAGCATCACGACTCACTCAATAAAGCCTATCTTTAATCAATATAAAATGTGGGTAGGCCGACGCCGTGTCAGGGTGCACCATGTGACCATCAGTTCTTATCACTTGGTCAAAGGCTGAGTGTACAGTAAGGTGCCATCACAAGGCTGCTCTAGTGAAAAATCTTCGGTGGAGTGAATCACTGAAGCCGGTGGGGCCTCATGAGGAGGCCCTGCCATCTCCTTCTCTCCAGAGTCAGAGTCACCGCTGAGTGCAGTGCAGACACTACACACCACTAAAGGTTGTGAACACATGCCCACACACTGCCCCAACAGGTTATTAAACCCCGGCCAATCTGTTCTCAAGTTGAGAGCGCCACCTGGGCTTTGCCAGACAGCAGCACCCACTCCTCCTCAGGTCAGCGGCATGCTTCTGCTGTATCCTGAAAGACATTTCCCTCTACATGGGGGAGTAGATGCGGGACAGAGGAACCAGCCCAACACATTTGTCTGGCGCTCAGACTGGTCATGTAGCTATTCCAACACCGCTGCTTGCTCCCAGTACATGGCCACCTGCTCCTATAGTTCATCTGTTTTTCAGATTCTACATGACATGATATTTTCATTTCTGATTTGAACCACTTTTGTATATTAAGTCAGATGCAGCTCACACAGTTTTCCAATGTGGCCTCAGTCCAAACAATCCAATTAGAAGGTAAATGTTTCCGACTGTCATCTGACCAAAGTGCTTTGCCACAAGTGGAGATGTGCTGGCAGATGTAGCACTTGACATTCTCAAATTTATTTCAGGAAAACTCCTCACGTTGTGATCCCAACACGCTCCAGCTCCACATCTGCATAAACCTCCATATCAACTAATGCATGAAACCCTACAGATTGACTTCAATGGCTCCTTCTATGGTTATTTCTACATAACAGCTAGTTCGGGCTACCTTTATTTTTGTTTTGTTTTTTTCTATAGTCATGTGTGGTATACTTATGTTTTTAAGATATATAAAAACAACTCAAGTCTTTCTTTTTGCTTCTTGCAACCATCTACAGCATAACAATAGATCCAGTTACAAAAAGCAAGAAAAGACTTCAAAACTGTGTAAAAAGGTTGAGATCTGAGCTCTGATAATCTGTATTCATTTTGAGTTTTCTGTATAGTGTCTGACTTCCCTCTGTTTTAAGAGAATTCACACACTAATTATTTTGCAAACACTTGCTTCTGATGAACCCTGGACTGACTGCATTGGTCTCCTCAGATCTTCCCACATGTCTGTTCTCTACTGAGACAGACAGAGCTGAAGAAACACACATACTCACAGACACACACATAAACCTTCTTGGTTTGTGTGGTTATGTGGATCTAGTAGTGGATTAAGATCAAATCTCTGATCCATGGTAACATGACAAGGCAGCACGCTGGATGAATGTTTCGTGTGTGTGTGCACGTGTGTCTTAAAGGCTCTGCTGGCCTAAGAACCTCCAAATTTCCCACATTACTAAAATGCAAGGATTAATTCTGAATATTCCTCATCATTTGTTTTGTCAGATCCCAAATCCATTGTCATTTTAGGTGATATGATTTTTTAGGCTTCTCCAATTGAAAATAGCGTAACTGAGAATTATCTGAAAAAGGTAGAATTCAGACATTTTAGCAGTTTAGCATTTCCCTATGAGTTTTTAAGTTCTGAGCCACCAATCTTCTGACAGATTAATGCTACATGTATAACTTGAAAATGTAGGAAAGCAATAGAAACTTTTCCTAACACAATTATTGATAAAATGCTGTTTTGAAGGTGGCAACTAAACCGGCCAAAAATTTGGGGATTCAGAAAATGATCAATTTAATTTCATGTTTAATTTCTATCAAAACTTCAGTTTGTTGTGTTATCATATTTTCTCTCTTAACCCTAGTCGTTGACACTTTAAAGACTTCTCTGTTAACTACTTTATCCTACAAGGATAAAGAAAGGAAGGCTGTGGTATCATGAGATAAAAGCAAGACATTACAAGTGAAAGCTTCCAAAACTGTGGAAGCAGGTGTGTCTTCTAAGATCAATCTTCATGTTTTCCCTGAAGTATCTTAGTGGTAAGATTATCCTAGACGGCTGGCTTACACAGGAAATGAGGTCAGCTTAGAGATTTAGTGCTGTTGGGAAACAGTTATTTTGATAGAAATGTACATTTATCAGTCTTCCTCTTTCTTTTTTACTTAATGGTAAGCATTATGTGAGTACATGACATCTCAGACTGGGGTTTAAACAATCCCTGCAGAGTCCTGTTGGTTCTTGTGACAGTGTGCGTGTATATATACAGCTGTGAAAAAGAAAGACTTCACAAGACTCTTTTGTATGTGATATGGTAAAAAGCTAAGCACGCCACCTGATTCAGTAGTTTGTAGAACCACTTTTGGCAACAAAACACTGTAAAAACAATGTAACTGTAGTCTGTATGAATTTTTGGCTCATTCTTCTTGACAGCATTATCTCAGTTCATAGAGATTTATGGGCATTCGTCTATGGACAGCATTTCAGTTGACTTAAGTTCTGGACTTTGGACTCTGCCATTGCAACATTTAGATTATTTTCTTTTCAGTGATTCTATTGTAGATTCATTAGTGTGCTTGGGATGACTTTAAAATACTTTAATATACAGTTCATGGTCAATGAGTCCTCAGTTCCGCTGGCTCCACTCCCACCGTGCTTGATATTTGGTATATGATGTGCATTATGGCCAAACATCTCACACCTGAAGCCTTTAAACCAGGAAATTGCCCAAACGTCTGCTTTTATAGAGATGACCACACTTACTGATGATCAGTTAATCAAGTGCATTTAATTAATTTAATGACCCTCTTTATCTTGATGCAAGCAGTGAGGGTTTTATATAAAATACATGCTGTAGGCAACCTGAACTTTCTGTGGTCAGCTTTAACACTGAGATAATGTGTAACTCAGAATTAAAATCCTCTTTTAGGCTGTCTCTCTCTTTTACTAAATGTCCATCTCCCCCATCTTGTTCCTTGTCTCCCTTTGTATCAGGTGTTGAGCTGAGTTTTAAGACTCGGGCCCCTGATGGCCTGCTACTCTGCAGCTTCTCTCCAGGAAATCAGGAAGAGTTTTTGGCTGTTCAGATAAAAAATGGACGGCCCTACTTTTTGTTTGACCCACAGGTAGGTAATGTGTTTCAAAAGCGTCTCTGCATAATTGAAACATTTAAATTACGCCATACTACAACATACATTTTGTTTGCTGCTGTATTTATCTGTATTTACTGATTGTGCATTTTTGTCTAACACCTGATTTTTTTTCCCATTTAATTCTACTCCTTATACCTACTCACTTTTCTCACCTGTGTTTTTCTTTCCTTCTGTATTGCTCTCTCTCCAAGTCTCTTCCATTTTCTCTCTCACTTTCTCTCATCTAATAAATGTGATCTGTAGCCCCTCATTGGTTTCTGTCAGGGAGGCAGGGAAAGGGGAAAAACTTTGAAAGTGTGTCAACGTTTGAATTGGACTGCAATTAACTCATTCCCTGCAGTCACCACGCGCGAATACCAATTGCAAGCTAATTAAGCTTTGCACCCATGCACGCACACATACACACACTCATACACATGCACACAGCCACACAGCCTGACTTTCCTTATCCATCCATACAGACGCATGTAGAAGGGTTAAAGAGTCAACGACTTCGATGATGAAAGTGATGATGGGAGATGATTACACATACTTCCATCAGGCCACCAACTAATTACACACTCAAACAAACATGCACATACACACTTTAGTTTCTCATTAGTATCATTGTGCAATATTTTATCAAAAACTCTTCATCAAAATGTAACTATGGGTTATATCTGTCTATGCAGATGGGTGTATGTCACTGAACAGATCATTGACTATCACTGTTGATTAGTGTGTCTGTGGTTATGTTGCTAGATGTGTGATGGAGTGTATGTGTATCTTCTCCAACTGGGTTGATTCCTTTGTTTAGGCTAGTTTGGAGTAATTAACAGTAGGAGTGGAGTCATGGCTTATTAGTGTTCCCCTAGATACATATAGCTGGGCCCATTACTTCCCCCTATTAGCCTGTTGAGCTAGCCTAATGGGATTACCAATGCAGGGGGGAGGGGGTAATTTAGCATGACACAGGCAGGTGATATGCTCATAAATGCGTGCACATGTGAGCTGCCACACATGCACTTATATCGCAGCTCAAGAACATTTAAGAAAGCATTCACTCAAAATGTAAAAGAGGCAGTTTATACTTTATTGATGCAGGTGAGTAGTGGTTAATATGTCAGCAACTAGCTATAAATGTACAAGTGCATCCATGCATGGAGCTGTGGTGTCTGTCACATAATGCCAAACATGCGGCGTTTTTCAGACTCAGACTGGTTTAAAGGCAAGAGGTGTTTCTTTGCAATGGCCATAAAAAATTATGGCAAGTTATGACTTTATTCTTTGTTGCTGATTATTATTGTTTTGTCCGATATCACTTATTTGATAGGTCTAGTCATTTTATTATCAGGGCAGGAATCCTGGCAGTTTAGTAATATTATCAACAAAAGAGGAAATGAAATAACTAAAGATTTACTGACATAATGGAGTAAAAAGTCGATCAACAGATGTTTTCAAATTTCAATTTAAGCTTGTGATTTATCCAGGTTTTTCTACACTGAAAACGGGTCTCATAAACTAAAAATCCAAACAATATTATTTTACAGCAACAAATGTCCAGGTAGCGTCTCTCAGTCTCTCAAAGTGTGCAAGTGTAGAGGCCCCACAAGTCATCTATGAGGTGCAGCACATCCAGATAAACCCTCTTTCGATCAGATGGTGACTAAAGGAAAAAGAAAAAAACTCAGAGCAACTTGTCTTCAGGTCAAACTTTATTCTCCCCACATATGCACTCCTTAGTTGTGAGCTAGTGAGACCATCAGACTTGAACTTGAGATGACAAAACTGTGTGAGGCTTTCTTTGACCATTTGTTCCATCTGTTCTTAAAAAAAAAAAAGGTTAAATGCCAGTTTTAGTGTGTGAAGACTTGACTGACATGAGGACAGTAAGAAAGTTTAAACACAGATCTAAATGTCATCTGATGTAGAAGTGACAAACCACTTCATCCTTTGTCGCCTCCTCTCTGTTGAGAGATGGCCACACATGCACACACACCCCACACACATTTCCTTTTCATTCTGTCTGTCTCTTACATGTATTCAGAACACACATAAACACACCAAAACTTCATGCTCATATTGTGTTATAAGCTGCCAAGTATTTGCAGGAAAGTCACAGATGCAGCACTTTGGATAAGTGCTTTATATTATGTGTGTGTGTTGACTTCTTCTATCACATACTGTATATTAAAGAGATTGGGCATTGGGGCATCCAACAGTGGACACACACAAATCAAAGGATGACACCACCTCATCACCAGACCTTTGTTTCATCAAACTATTTGCTTTTAGCACACATATTGTCTGATCCTATAATTTTCCTCACAATATAAAATATCAGTGCTTTTCAGTAAAACCATCTTAAATCGAATGGTATTTATAAATTTATCTCAATATTACTATCCAGAAGAGTTGAGTGCCAATTGCTTCCACTACTATTTTACTATTCTTTGGGCAGGTGCTTGTTTTTTGTGTGTGTGTGTGTGTGTGTGTGTGTGTGTGTGTGTGTGTGTGTGTGTGTGTGTGTGTGTGTGTACGTGTGCGTTAGGAGTTTTAAAAAAATCAAGTAAATAGACTCCTCCCCCATTGTCTTGTTAAGTAGAGCTGTCTAGCAAAGTTGGTAAAGATGTCCGAGTCTGATATACTTTGGCATTCATACATTTATTGATCTCATCATTAAATCTTCATCACCACATGTGCGTCTGTGTAGATGTGTGCATCTACCCATACTTTTCTTTTACTACATTACTCTTTGGCTGCTTGCTAAAAGCTGATCACAACAATGATGTCATACTTAATAGGTAGCAAAAAGCCTTGTAACAACACTTTGATGGTTATATGTGCATGTTTGTGTCCTTTTGAAGATGATGTGTGTCTGTGTGATTGGTATCGCTGATCCTTGATTTTTAGTTAGAGTTTAAAGATTTACCTCATCCACGTGTTTTGCTATAGCTCGATCTGTGTCTTTTGAGCCAGCAATCTTAGGTTGTGTTAACTGATCTGTGATAGTTTGGAAAAAAATGTAAGTCAGTGGATATCCTCACACCATCAGTTCATTTGTGCTTGTGTCATGGGTTTAATGCATGCTTGTGTTTATGTGTGTAGGGTTCAGCGGTGGCTGTGAGCGTACAGGGTGATGGAGGGCACCGCTACAATGATGGACAATGGCATAGTATTAGAGCAACGAGGCAAGGGGCCGTGGGAACAATCGTTGTAAACGATCAATACAGAGGTAACTCTCCTTGTATTCATACTGACCACTGTGTGCATCTGCTCCGTGTGTGGGTGTGTGTGTAATATGCTTATCTACATACATATATCTGGATGTGAATCTTGTGAGGCTGATGTTGATTGTCTGTGTTTTTCTATGTATATATTCTGTAAATCCCCCCACCCTGACTAGGAGATATTATCCAGGTTAATTCCACCCAGTCTGTGTATGATAACAAAAATATTACTGTATCGTATGTGACTAACCAGTTTCACAGCAATGCTCTTTGCTTGTCTGTTAAGCCACTTAGCACTGATCTATAAATATTTCAGTTATAGAAAGCACACCCAATCAAGTGATGAAATAATGTTGGGTTTACAGATGAGAGAAATTTTATTTAAAAAATTAAATCTATCTTTAGGCACTTTGTTACTAGCAGGCTGTTGCATATATGCATTCATTCACATTCATTTATTTTTGTAACAACAAAGTGATTTACGAAAAGCTATTAGCTGGAAACTTGGCGTGGTGTGCAGTGGCTTCTTAAAAATTCAGAGGAAATTGGACAAGTGGAGGACAAAAGAAGGAAAAACGATATCTATAGCAGAGGAACAGTCTCTGAAAGTCAGCAAAGACCTGAAGAATAAACATGGTTGCACCAAATATTGACTTTACTCATTAGAATTGTGCAAAATCTGTTTTTACCTTATATGCTTCCCTTATATGAGAGGTACATCTACATTTTCTTTCCATATATTTCACTGTTCCCCCTGTGCTTTTGTGTCTTAAATTATTCAATATAATAATATAATATTATGTATTCTTTTTATTCTCCACTTCCTCTCTTTTGCTTCTTATTTTCACCACCATCAGGAAGTGCAACAGCTTTAAGTGGTAGCACAATGATTGGTGAGAACATGGGAGTGTTCATTGGAGGGCTGCCAGAAAATTTCATTCTACTAAGACAGGATTCAGGTGGGTTTTCACCTACATATTAAAATCTTTCATGTGGCCACTGGATTATATGCATGTTTTCTGGCTATCTGATATATAATTTAGCGAGGTATACTGTAAGATGACTAGAGGTTTCTGGATCTGATTGAGAGTTGAGCTCATATTCATGCACAAATACTGTGTCTTCTTCCTCATGAAAATCCCTTATTTGACCTTGTGCCTCAAAATGTTGAATAGTCTTTGATTGGAAGTAACAAGCAAACATTTTTAATGTAATCTTATGACTTTTGTTTTTGCTTGTCTCACCAGGAGATGCCAGACTTGTGCGAAAGCGCTTCTCTGGTTGCCTCAGAGATGTGAGTTTTAAGATGTCCGACAGCCCCTCAGAGGAATGGCAAAGTCTTGACTGGGCAAAAGCCACAAAGAAAGTTGCAGTGTATGAAAGCTGGGAGGGATGTCCTCTTCAAACTGTGGATGGAGCCCATTTTCTGGGTCATGGTAGGACCGTAAAGTGCAAAAATAGCATACTGCTATGTTGAAAACCACATGATGTAGCAGCGTATCAGTTACAATAAGCATGAAGTGCTTGGTGCTGTGCAAATATGTGTTCAGATACAACTTTACACTCTTTTTAGTGCTCCTAATGCACTGTCAACACAACATATCTTAATAAGATGCTTGCCGCTGATGTTGGTGGTAATGAGTTTGTTTCATGTTGATAAATATGATGATAAGTTAATTGGCCTCTGTGTGAAAGATCAGGTTCATTAGTGTACATTTCCTCCATTACTGCTGTCTAAAAAGGCCAGCTCATACAGTCTTTCGTCTGTCACTTATGAATAGATGACGGGAAATTTAAATACCTTTTGCACGTTTTAAATTTGACTCGTTCTGCTGGTAAAACTGACACTTTTCTCCTCCTGGTTTCAGGTTACTTGGAATTGGACTCAGGTGTATTTACTGGAGGGCAGATCTTTGATATTTCTATGGACTTTAGGACAGACCAGCTGAATGCGCTGTTGCTCTTCACATACAACACTCAAACTGAAGACTTTATGCTGGTAAAAGCAGAGACGTGTTTCAAATTATCGTACTAATGCTGAAAATACTCAAATGAATCTAATGACAGACTTTAACGTTTTCTTTACTGGTTTATATTTTTTAAGGTGGAGCTGGAAGCTGGTCTCTTGTCCTTCATTCTCTCCTCTGAAGGTCATGTGATTGAACTCAGCATGTGGGTGGGGCTTAGCTACTGCGATGGAGACTGGAAACAACTGTCATTGGCAAAACGCGGCTCGCTTATCTCAGCTGCTGTCAATGACTGGGCAGAGGAAGCAAGGGGAATGGGAGGAGCAGTGACGCTGAGAGTTGATTCACCATTATATTTGGGGGGCGTGCCACCAGAGCTCATACATTCTGCTCTAGACAGGCGAAGTCACAAACATGGTGAGATAACATGCACTGAGGTAGTATTTGCATGTCGCTCATTAAAGTGGCAGATGCCAAACCAAGAAAAATGTCTCATTTAGCTACAGTCTCCTATACAGTTCCTTGAATCTCATCATCAAGCATAGTATTTACATATTTTGAGCTCATTGTTTGGCTTTCTTTTCAGTTGGACAAGTTAAAGTACATTTATTTGCAGTTATAACTTGCCTGCTCTTCTGTGTAGCAGAAGAATCACTAAATTAATTAACTTTGACGCATAGCAATCATACTATTTGCTAACATTTGACTAAAATTTAAGAGCATTGTAAATTTGGCATCAGTAAACCTGTGGCATAATTATATGAGTCGGGAAATCCCATTTGACATGTAAAAAAATGGAAAATGCAATTTCCCTGATATAATAAAGATTCCTTCTCACTTTTGCTTCTACTTTTTATACTCTCTCTCTCTGCTTTATGTTTCCTTTTCTTACGTTTCACAGGTCTAGGAGGGTGTTTAAAGGATCTTACTATAAGAAGTGGTAACAGAAACCCTCCCATCAGCCAAAGTGTTAATCTCTCTGTTGCCTCACGCCGTTCTGTCAGAGTCTACTTAGATGGTTGTCCTACCAGTGAAAGCCGGTACAACTGCAGAGGAAACGATTCAGTCCTGGTGTACAGTGGAAAAAAGACTCAAGCCACAGATTATAATCTACAGCCTTTCACTGGTAACACCGCACAGTATACATACACAGTGTCAGCATTACGTTTGTAGGTGTGCTCAATCTTCAGGGAATGCATTAAAAAATAAGAATTATGAGAGTTTTTAAGTACTAAGTTACCAGTAGAGATATTGAGGTTCTATTTCATAACATATTTCATTGTTGAGTGTGTCACATTGAGAAAGCTTTGCCACAGTGTTGTTTTCATTCAAAAGTCTGTTGCTTTTTGTGTCACTGTATAGTTGCTTGATACATGAAGACCTATTTTTATGGCTTTGAGGCACAGCTTCCAGCTATACCATGTTAGCAGCTCACTCTAATTAGTAGTAATTGCTTTTACATCATCATGTTCTCTGATTAAAGCTTACACTGGGGGTATTACTGTGTTGCAACATTATATTACTGACACAGAGATGAATACAAGCTAACCATCCAAGAAGTTCAAATAGAATTTATAGCTGGAAATTACATCACATTAGCTTTAAGAACATGTTATACTTTTAGTGCACTTTTTGTCAAACACAGTTTTGACTAAAACAGTTTTGCCTTGCCTCTGTTTTTTCCTCCCCCTATCCCTAATCCCTTTTCCTGTGTATGAAAACACACATACACATATATTTTAAGAGTACTTGTACAGGTTTGTGGCCTTGGCTGCAGGAGGCTGGGCGGCCGGACCTTGGGAAAGAGGACGCAGCCGAGGCAAAGGTAAAATGTCATTGTGTATGAGATCCTTATTATCATGCTGATGTGCTGGCAGATGTTAGCAACAAAATGCATCCAAACACCCAAACTCTACAAGTGCAGTTATAGAATATAACCAGAGTCCTTTAAACGTGGTATCTGCTATAGTATTTTAGTTTGTTCAATGAGTTCTGTCTTGGAATTATATTCCAAAGACAAAGTTACTTGCAAAATGTTAAAAATTTTCCCTGACAGTCTGAAACAGAAGCTTAATTTTCTAACACTGATTTTCATGTTCAGCATGGTGAGGTGTGTTACTGTATGTTCACTTTGTTGTACTTTGTTCAGTAGAGTAAGTCTTTGATCTTGAGAGATTTTGGCTGTAAAACCACTGCTATGTTGTACAGTATGTGAGTAATCCAAAGCCAGTGAGTGATATTACATGTGCCTGACGGTATGAGAGATTGATAAGGCCTCTATAAAGGGCATCACAGTAAAAGGCTGTTAACCCAGAATGGCCTGTGTGGTCCCTTGTGTAATATAAAGCTCCTCGTTAGTAGTGAACAATACACTGGTAGGTCTCGGTACACCATACTATGACCAGAAAGAGGAATGGAGGATCAGGAGGGAGGAAGTGCTAAAAAACATTAAGAAATGAAGAGAGAGCTGGGGATTGAGGGCAAGGGATAAGTGGAAAAGCAGGAGAAGGGAAGAGCAAAGAGTCATAAACGAATTAAAAGAAAAGTGAGAAAATGCAAGGAGATGAAGAAATATGCACAGTGACTGGATATTAAAGGGAGAAAGAAAAGGATAAGAATGCAAGAAAATGGTAAAATTGGTGAATGAAGGTGAAAGTAGAAAAAAACATGAACTTAATAACACAAAATAACTAAAGGTTTACACAAAATAGAACATACAGCCCAAAATAAAATAAATAAATAGCCGAATATCCAGCACAGCTGGCCTCATTTTGTGATATTAAAGATACGAATGATATGTGGATACATTTTCAGATACCGAAGAATGTGTGAGCCTTATGGTGTGTAATAATGTATCTATAATTTCAGTTATTTGACTATTTTAAAAGTTTGCACGGAAGATGACTGGTGACAGAAAATGAAGGTGATTGTAATGCAGAGGATGGAAGTGGGATGGGAGTTGGGCCACCAGAGCTGCTGAGGGTATCAGAGAGAGAAATAAGGGGAGTGTTAGAGAGAAAGAGGGAGGCTGATTGCTGTGAAATATAGCCCAGAATGAATGGCTGGCTGTATTAAATCAGCGCTGAAAAAGTTACTACTCTCATAAATACTATTTATGCTAATGGCGAGGTATGATTTACTGGGCCTATTAAAACACAGAGAGATGGGGAATGCTTTTTCTTTATTCTCATGTCCGCCCATCTTGTTGTTTTGCTTTTCGTGCATATTTTTTCATGTATATTTTCCTGTTTAGATTTTATTTTGACATTTGTTTGCCCTGAACTAATTCCTGTATTTCTTTTTTTATTATTATTCTTAAGATGTATTTTGTTAAGTTTAACTATTGTATGTGATTGTTTTCTTTCTTTAATACCATGGGATTTTTTTTCCTACACAGTCTCATTTTGCATCTCTCTTCCTTTTGGCCTTTCAAGTACCTACATCTGTACCACCTCCAATAAAGGTTCAGAGTTTAAACGCCTACAGTGCCAAGGTGAGCTGGGTGCCACCCACTGGTGACATAAGGGGACTGATTGACAGATATGAGCTAAAGGCCTACAACAGAGACTACCGAGAACTACCACCTGTCAGAGCCACATTCCTGGCTAACGGAAACTTCACAGGTAAAAAATGCACGAAACTATTGTAGTCATAAATATAATGCATACAACGTAGCTTGCCATTGCCAGTGTGTGAATGTGTGTGTGAATGGATGGATGACTGAATGTAGTGTAAAGCGCTTTGGGGTCCTTGGGGACTGAGTAAAGCGCTATACAAATGCAGGCCATTTACAAAGACACATTTTAAAATTTATTTAAGCTCTACACCTCCCCAAAAGTATGTCATCCTTTGCTCTTTGCATTTTTACTCACTATGTGCACTATGTTGCAGAACGTTTTACTGCTTGCACTTTTGTTTTGGATGTTATACTGCATTCTTTTGAGCACTTAACAATCAAACTTAAAACAACAAACAATAGACATCACTTTACATACAGGTAAATTTAGCTTTAGTTCTGTTTGCCTTATTGCACCTGTTGTCCTTTACATTTTAGCCTTTACTAAAAAAGCATTCATAATGTCTCCTTTGCTTACTTTCTTCCTTTTTCAGATTTGTATTTCAGACAAAACATACTAGTGCATGTACTCACTGTCCTGGCCAACCCTGTTAATTTCTCCTTGGCAAGTCCCCAGGTTTAGGAGACTGTCTCCATTTGGAACAAGACACTCAGGACTACCCCAATGATGTCATACCCTGGCATTGCTCCTTTTTCTCTCTCTCTAGCTGTTGCTCACTTTTCGATCTTTCCCCACTTCATCTTTTATGATGATGATGATGTCTGCGTCCGCTGCTGCTATTCGTCCCCCCTCTCATCCACTTCGCCATGTCTCTAGGCAAATATGAAGATGAGCTCTCTGTCTCAGTCTTTCTCAGTGTCTCTCTCGCTGCTTCTCATTCACTCCCCCTCTCTTTGCCAGACATTAAGTCCACCCTGATAAGGCTTCTTCTTAATTTATGATGGCCTCAACACCTGACTGCAGAATTACACCAATGGCTAAAAAACACAGAAAAGCAAATGAGGGTGTAATGGCAGCCGAGTGGGGCCCTGGCCCCTAATTGAATTAAAAGACATGGGTAACAGTAAGGGAGAGTGAAAAAGAGAGACAAGTGCAGCGTGATTGGACACAACGGTGGGGAGACTTGGGAGGGGGTGGAAGAGAAGAGAGGGTGACTTAGAAAATACAGAGAAGGGTGGAGAGGGCCAAGACGGTGAGGACAAAAAACATCCAAAGAGAGACGGCTGAAGCTTTACAATTAGAATAGACTCTCTGTTTGCCAAGCACAGTAGATTTGCTTAGCAACAGCAGCCCATAGTTACAAGTAAAGCATTTAAATTGTGTTGTTGATGCTTGTTGATAAAGACTCAAGTAAAGGATACAAATAGGCCTGATTTGTCACAAAGGACTTACAAAGGATATTTTTACAATCTTTCAGGGCTTGTGTCGAGCAATACTCTATACCCATAGTGTATGTACACTGCAAATATGCATTCTGACATGTAGCTGAGTTAACAAAATTGAGTTTGTATTCTTCAAAGTTATTCTTTTTTAAACGGTGTAATGCGTAAACCTTATTCATTGACATTTATATGCTCCTCTTAAGGTGTGCTGTCGGGTCTCACTCCGTCTACTCGGTACATTGTCACCGTGAGTGCCTGTACTCCTGTTGGTTGCACTGAGAGCCTTCGTAACAACAATGGTGATAATGATTTGAGATGGAGTATCGCAACCCCAGAGGAAGGTAAGCAACAAACACATGCAAACTTTCACAGATTCATGCACCTATGAACAGAACTTCAGTGTCAGCGTCCTTACCAGTAGAAGAAATGTATGATTCTTTATGCACAGAGACACAGAGCGCAGAGACTTCTAAACACACTTAGATATGTTCAACCTGTTTCCTGCATGAGATACATAGCATATGAAAAAAGGAGAGGAGTGCTGGCACAAGAAAGGAGGAGACAAAAGAGAGGGTAAAAAGCAAAGAGAGGTTATTTGCCAGCTTGTTAAGTCATATAAAAACATGCATGAAGAAAGAAAAAGTAAAAGAGGAAAAGACATATTTTTATGTTATATGTTACTTTAATCTGTACTGGACTAACAGGCCTTGTTGGGGAGATAATGTGACGGCAGAGGTCAGTACAGAGACAGCAAAAATCAATCTGAAGTTAAAGAAAAAAACAGATTACTGTATTGATTTTCACTGAGCACAGAGTTAAGACACTGAAACATGTTAGAGAGACTGGAGAAAGAATTAATTTAAAACACACACAAATGCAGCACAGACACTTTTTTTACTCACTTATCCTTGAGTACAGGCACATTTTTCTTCACCTTATTTGAGATCAGTGAACATGAGATCATAAAATTTTCACGTTTCTCTCTTGGTGAAAACCTTTTGAAAAGTAATCCAAAGCGATGTCACTGTCTAACACCATATGAAATACTGAATTATTTATCGGTGACATTTGATGATATAGAATGATAACCTCTATAAAGCTAAGGCTTGCCATAGTTTTTCTTCACTGTTACTTAAAAGATACACTACGTGTTCATATTTACTCTAGTTCCTTATGCCGATCACTATATTTGTGTTAACATAAAAACTTGATTTTATTCTTCTATGCATCAGTTCCCGATGCTGTGTCTCCTCCAGCTGCAGTCTCATCCCCCACAGCACTCTATGTTAACTGGGAACCTCCAGCAAGGTAACAAAAAATACAGTTTTTACCTGTCCTCTCTCACCTCCATGCTGCATATTAATATTTAACTCAAGAACCTTCACCAATGACGAGGAAGTAATAAGTACATTCTGAATTAGTAGTAAATGGACAGTATTGTAAAACAGGAACAGAATTTGGTTCTGTATTGCTTATATTTTCCCCCAGCTTGAATAAATGTGTAGCCAACATAGATTTTGGCACAAAAACAATATATGGTATAGTGTACACAATATAATAATATTACCTTCATCTCACTTTTTTGTTCCACTGATAGGCCCAATGGAGGCATTACAGAGTACCTCCTCTATCACAACAACCAAATGGTCTACAGAGGGAAAAACAGACAACACAACATCACTGGTAAAGAGGAGAGAGTGCATGTGAGGTTGTGTGTGTGTGCTCCAGCGTAACTGTGACTGTAGAGGGATGGGGCCTCGGAGTAAAGAGAAGGGGAACACTGAAGAAAGGCAAAATGGAGTGGAGGATTAGCATTTGAAAGCAGGAAGAGTGTCTGAGTCCTCACCAAGGGAATAGCACTTTGAAAAAGACGGCTAAACACACACACACATGAAAATGAAGCAGCGGAGAAACAAAGAAAACTAAACATTAGCGCACGTGCATACACACAATTTGCTTTGAAGGCTCTCACTAAAGAGATCTAAATAAGGTATGAAACACATGTCACACAACTGAGCCATGCGCCGGATAGACTCACACATTAATACAATACACATATACACATGGAATGCAGAAATGTGCATAAACACACATACAAACACATGAACAGGACACTCATCCTATACAGCTTTACTGCCCAGCAATGAGTGTCTTTCTAGGTTAATGAAGGCATGAGAGCACATATCATCCCTGCTGGGTTAATAATGCACAGTGTCTGATGTTCACAGTGATTGGAAGGATTATGAATATAGTAATTATACATTATTTGGAAGAATTGAATGTGTAACACAGAGTGAGATTACAAAAGATGGTAAATGGAGAATAGGTTTGAAACAAAGAAAGATACTTAAAGAGAAAGAACAGTGAAGATACAGTCAGGGAAGAGGAGTATTGATGGTTGTAGGTGCAACACAAGTTAATCGTTTTGAACTATCGCTTCTCTCTTTCACTTTTTGGGTGTGTGCATTTGTGTTGCAGGTCTTGGTGTATACACCACTCATGTCCTGATATTGAGTGCATGCACTTCAGTGGGTTGCACCAACAGTTCACAAGTTACAATGCTGACTTCACAGCTTCCTCCTGGACCTCTGCAAGCACCAACTCTTACCCCGCTAGACTCTCGAACTATTTTTGTAGAGTAAGTACACACACACACACACACACACACACACACACACACACGTGTATTAGTATTTGATGGTAATATCTAAGCATATATACGCACAGAACTAGGGTGCACTCACATTTTTAAATTATTCAAAATGTATAAAACCTTTATTTGTATTTTATAAGTTTTGCCTGGGCAGTATACAAGGACAGAGAGAGACTAAGCAAGAGCGAGTCAGTGACCTTCTGCAGTTGTGTTTACCATGCAGAATATTCTTCTACGCTTGACCTTTCACCATTAGAGGGAGGTGACAAGGGAAGATAGATCTCTGTACTTTTTTTTATAATGTTCCCAGTTTTTCTGTATATGTGTGTGAAAGTGTGTGAGCCATTAGCGTTATCCGCTGCAGAAAAAATACATTACTACTCATATGCATGCAGGGCCCTGACCTTAGTCATGATTATGCTGCCCTGTGCCCAAAAAAGTAAAACATGCTATAATTTGCAAATCACTTAAGCCTTATATTTATTTTTAGTTAATCCAGCTGAAAAATCTTGTTCTATGGTGTCGCCCATACTTTTGTCTGTCCACAGCATTGCTACTCTTCCTGGAGTATAGGTTTCATCAAACTTACACAAAGATTACTTAAATGGACTTTAACCAAAATTGTGCTGAAGGTCATGGTCATAATTGTCATTGTACAAGCACTTTTTCATGTTCACATGAATCACTATTCCTCCTAAAATTCAAAATTATTCGATGGCTTGAAATATCTCTTTACCATATATGTTGCATGCCACTTGTATCCTGTTTATTGCTGATGATTATGGTCTTGCAGGTAATGATCATGGAGGCAGTGGTCCTAGTTGTTGGTTGGAGCCCTCCTTTCAACATTGTGTTAACGTCACTAATATGGTCAATGCTATGACATGCTAAAGGGTTCACATATTTTCAAGCTTTTTGTGGCCTTAATTGCTTCTGAACTTCTAGTCATAATAGTCCTGAACACTTTGGTTTGGTTGCGAAAGAGATTAATTTGTCCAGGATATTAGTGTTTGCCAATGGATTTACTGTAATTCTCATTATTTTGTGCAATGCAGCGAACCAGTGGCAAGAAAAAAAAACTTCTTTCGGTCTTTCTTTCTGTACTTTGCACATTACAATAACCTGTGAATTGCTATGGATCATGAGCTGAATGAGCTCAAGTTACTGATACACTGGCTAAATATTACAAAGTAAAAATTTTAAACAGATTTTGCATTTCTTTTCCTGCTAATTTTAATTTGGATGCCAGCAACACCTTTAAAAAAGCTGGGTCAGGAGCATGTTTCCCAATGAGTTGCATAAACTCTCCTTCTAACAACTGGTTGTGAGTGTTTGGATAGTATGGAGACTAATTGCCCTAGTTTTGAAGACAGAATGTTTTTTTAATTTCTGTTTGATATACTATATGTTTATATAATAATAATAATATTTTATACGTGATCCCCGTGGGGAAATTGCTCTCTGCATTTAACCCATTCACTCAGTGAAGCAGTGGGCAGCCACTGGGCGCCCGGGGAGCAGTGTGTTGGGACAGTACCTTGCTCAGAGGTACCTCAGGGTAGCCGTTCAGTGGATTTGAATCCTCGACCTTCCGATCATGGGGCCACCACTCTACCTACTGAGCTATCCCTCATAAATAAACATTCACATATATATATAAATGTTTATTAATCTCGCTGTCACCCCCAGAGTGTGGTATGTATGTGTTCCTCAAGCTTGGATCTTCTACAAGCGGCCTGAGAGTTTGAATGTTTTGTGCAGTATCTTAGCTGTTCCTAGGATTGCACTCTTTTTCCACATCAGAAACCTCTAATGTTGTACCTGGAGTCTGGTGGGTCCTCTCTTCCAGTTTCAGGTTTACAGCTTCTAATGCTCAATGCAGTCAAAGTGTGGAAATGATGAGCCAAACCTTGGCAGAAGAGAACAGTGGAACTAAATGAGCCCCTTACAATGACAAATGCATCTACTAAGCTGATGATGATTGTTTCCAGACTCAAGTTAGACACATTACCAAATGATCTATGACTACCCCAACTCATTGACAGAGTATCGTCAGATGAGATGCTTGCAGATGTAAACACTGCTCTACGCACCATCCTCACAATTGGTATCACTGAAACCAGCGAGCTAATATACACCACTGCCACAGTAATCCTAGAAGCACTTGGGTAAGAAGATCAAGCCAAAATCAGAGAAACCTGGAGAAACATGTTAGTCAGTAAACTGAGGTGCAGTTGGCATCATATACTTGTATTTGATTGTTTAGCATTGTTTTTGTTTTTTAAAATAAAAATGCACTGCAAAAAGATTTCTTACAAAATATTCGTTCTGTGAACCTGTTTAAACTACAGGTCCAAGTAGTTTATACAGGTTGGCTGTTGAAAAGGAAAATTAAATTACCTGACAGAATGCATTGACCGCCACAGTATTCCTATATAGAGTGGGGGAGTGTATTGTTTCATTTCCTGAGCCTTTAAAATGCTTTTGATCAACATATTCACTAGGTGTGGGAAGGCTGTATATTGCCTTGTTAGCACATTGGTAATAGGCAAAGGTTGAGAGATCAGACCTAGTCAATATTACTCTATTGTGTCTGTGAGAAAAGTAAGATAGCTAGGAAAAAATGTAAAGAAATAGTAAAGAGAATGAAATAATTTTTTTTGTTGTTGTTTAAAAAAAACACAGAGAAAAAATCTCTTAAAGAAAATGGGATAGGTGAAGAGAAGGGTGAGAGACTGTGAGAAAGGTTGAAGAAGGCTGCTGGAGGCAAACAAAACAGTATCAGCAGATTTATATCCTGCCCTCACCAAACACTGCCTGACTCATACACATTCATACACAACCAAGCAGACATAGGATCATATGAATACCTATACTGTCAGATATGCACATGGTCACAAATGAAAAGAACCTGATAAAACATTCTGAAACAATCTGAAGTGAATTCATTGATGCATAGATTGTGACTGGAATCATTTTCTGTCGTGTGTGCGTGTGTGTGTGCATATGTGTCTGTGCGTGTTTTGATGCATTTGAAACACCTACTGTAGCATGAAGTACCAGAAAGACTTTTGGCAAAAAAAATATTGCCAACAAGTTCCAAAAAGTTTATGCAGATAAGCTCAAAATGAGCATGTTTAAAGATGAGTGTGGTCACACACACGAGTACTGATATGGGAAGAGCCGATACATAAAAACATGTAATGATGTCCTTCTGAGGACCCAAAAAAGGTCCGATCCCACTGTAAAATTCTCTGTAGTTTATGTTGTTGTGTTGCTTGTACAATTTAGAGAGCAAAAGGAAATATGCAAGAGAACAAAAGTGCAGAAGGCAGGTTAACAGTACACTCAAACCTTCATCATCTCAAATGTTTGCTTTTAAATTTAACATTCAGAGAGGGCACCTGGCTTTTTCACACTACTTTCAAAACGCACTTTTAAAACAATTACCATAGTGAATTATTATACAGATTATTACAATTCCCCTTTGATTCAGTTTTTCAAAAGTGGACATATATCACGCTGCCAATCGACAGCATATAAATCTTATAATAAATGTGATAGATTAGCCACAGTGGCTAATTGTGTGCTAACACACACTCATCAGTCATTCAAAAAATGGCTTTTAATGGGAGGACCCAAGAAAGGAATCCATCACTTTTTAAAATGGCCTCCCTTCGCGACCATGCCAGGTGGGTTGTACTGCCTTCAGGGATTTGTAAGAATTGCAGGACAATTTATAAAGTGTATTTTAGTGCTCCTTTTTTATGACTTTTTTTTTTTTACTTCATACTTCAGAAAATCTTAGTTATCAAATATCTTATCAGAGGGATTTTTACTTATAAAATGTGTAATAGTTAGTGAACACACTTCACTGCCAGCTTAAAACAGATTTAATTTAGTATATTTGAGTTTGCAAAAAAAACCAAAACATTTTGGCAAATAAGATTTTATCTTTTCTGAACAAAATCATTGTAAAGATGGAACATCTCATTTATGTTGCAGAATCCAAACACATCAAATCTGTTTAGTCATTAGTATTCAAACTTAGAACCAACAAAAGTACAGCAGTAATTATATAAATATATTTTCCTGAGTCGTGCTCTTTCACATTGGCCCCCTTTTTATAACAGCGCTAGATAGTTGACATGTCTTGATTTCCTAATGCCATTTCTGGTCTTTTTTTCTCCTCTTTGCTGGGGATGACCTTCCTGTTCTAAATATAGAAAAGGAGACACCTCAGCCTGACTGTTGAAGGAAACTGTGTGCGCAGTGTGCTGTACATGTGTGTACGTGCCTCTGTGCACATGTAAGGAAGCCTACCACTGCACTGTGTTTACTTCAGCTGACAGAAGAAACATGGTGATGAAGGCAGACACTGACATGCAGATACTCAGAGCAGTCTGTTTCAGTCGGGACTGCCACAGACACACATTTCACTCCTTTTTCGCGTCTTATTTTTATCTTGATGTTTTAATTCGAGCGTTGTGCAGACCTCTGCACTTAATGGTAATGTATTCATAAAGTTTGGCATTGCTCACCTGGTCGAGCAGGCAAGCCATATGACAAAGCCTTACTGCAGGGGCCTGGGTTCAAGTCTCCCCAGGATGTTACCCATGTGCTATCACCCCCACTCTCTCCTTCCTTTCTTGTCTCTTACTATCCTGACCATCAACATTAAAAAATGCCAAACATATATTTATACGAGTTTACAAATCAAATACTATTATTTATTTAAAAAAAACAAACAGGCATTATTAGATACTAACAGACAGTCAAGACGATTCAAGACGTCCTTGAACCTCATGAGGGTTGCAGTTTAGTTTCATTTGTGAAAAACTCGAAAAGTTGATTCTGTTCATCTGGACATAGCGTTTTCTTAGCGAACAGAATCAGGTTTTGGACATTTACTTGCCTGGATGATTGAGCATGCATCAATTTGTGAAAAACCAAAATGTAAAATGTTTTGATCAAATGTTAACAAAAGCCAATACTTCTATATATTTAAAGTACCAGGTTTTTGCAACACGATGAAAAAAAAAAGTTAAGCAGAGAAGTGATGCAACTAAGTCTACAGGGTTTTTTTTTCTGTTGTATAAAGTCCTAAACTATATTAGATTTTAGGTAAATAGGGAAAAAAAACATAAGTAAATGATTAATAGGAAATAACTGGGAACTGGCTGAATTATAAGTATAGTCATATTAAAAGTGTTTCCCACTGGGCTACAGTAAAGTTTTCACACTAGGATTTTTGAAAAGCAGAAAAGTGAAAGGTCGAATTTATTTTATGTTTATTTTTCTCTTCATTTCTAGGTGGTCACATCCCTCTCAGATAAATGGTGTTTTGGAGTTTTATTTGATCTTCCTGTCTCATGACAGTGCAGAGCGTGTGCTAGCCTATAACAGCTCTGAAGTTTTTGAAGACTACACGCTCCGCAACCTAACCCCTGGAACTCTTTACACCATCACAGTAGCTGTAAGTCCATTGCGCCTTAATTTTGACTTTCAATTTGTTCGTTTGTATCATATTCATTCTTATGTTATTGTTTATGTGTGTGCATGTGTATATGTGTGCATGGCAGGCTTGTACAGGAGGTGGATGTACTTTAAGTCCACCAAGCCAGGCTCAGACTGAAGAGAGCACCCCTGAAAATGTCCCTGCACCACTGGTCACTCCTTTGTCCCCCAATGCGCTCAATGTCACCTGGACTCCTCCTGACACTCCGAATGGTGAGAGGGTACACACCTACACAAAAATACAAAACCATGGATTTTTTTAAAATAAATTGTTATCAAGAATAACATGAGCATTGAATGAAGTGGAAGAAGAAGAAGAATGTCATGATGATAACAGCATGTGATATTAATAGACCTGAAGAACTGATTAAAAGGTGATGCTATTTACCATAACCCTGTGTCTATGACATAAATACAGATATAAAGGTTTGTCCGTGTTTCAAGGATGCTGTTCCTGTTACCGTGAAACAGAAGATCATTTACATGTGAGTGAGAGGAATCAGTTGAGTCTCCAGGAGTAGAGAAGAAGAAGAGGGAAACAGAAAGAGGAACTAAAAAGAGAGAGCACAAAGGACTCATAACGAAAAGAGAAAGAGACAGAGACAGGGTGAGAGAACAAACAATTTGAGATCGAGACTAATAGAGACCGAGAGGGAGAGGACAGCGCTTCACCAAGCTCCTTTAAGTGGATGAAAAGTGCTCCCTTTTGACTAAAGAGAGAACTGCAGGCTGAAAGAGCGTAGACTCGCTGTGATGGCCTTTCTCTCTGTTTTCTCTACTCCTCTACTCTCTCCTCTTCTCACCTTTGTCTTCTTCACCTGTCCCCAGTTAAAATCTGGGGGGAAAGTGTATTTTAAGAGTCTAAGGTGTCTATTTAAAACAGAATTTAAAGAGTTAAAGTGATCAAAAAAGGAGCAGCGTAACTACATAAGCTGTGTGGTTTATTTAGAGAAGGCAACGAGTGATCCGTATTCTATTAGTGTGATTCTCTCTCGTAATCAAAATTTGCAAAAGACTGATATAATCTTCTGAAAGGGAAATAATAGATATGGATTTGTATTTCTTTCTTTTTTTTTAAATGTTTCAGAATTTAATTCTGTTTTCATCGTCCCACATCCTATAAATCAAAAATCAGTGCATGTATGTCTTCAGTCTAAGGACAGAATGCAGAATTCACCTGTAGGTAGAAAAGAAACATGGGGCATCCCAGTTTGTAGAGGTTAAGAAGTAACGTCTGCATTCTCTCTTGTGAACTGTTAATGCAGCTGTGTTGCATCTCTTTTACTTTTTCCCGATATCGTCCATGGCCTGCTAATTGTTGTTGTGTGTTCCAATGAAAATACACATTAATCAGCATAAGCTAAAACGCTGTCTTTGATAAAAGCACAGAAATACTCCCAAAGACGTGAAATGCATTATGAAATACGTTAGTAGTTACTGTAAAAGAGATTGGCCCCACTTTTTTAAACGGTTTATCTTGATTTCTGAATCGACATAGGTCAAGTCAGCAGATGTTTGCTTTGAAATGAACTCATGTGTTTTAATACAACTCTTAAAGGTAAGTAGTTAAATAGCCGTGAAAATACAGTAAGTTTAAGTAACATTATGTATGACATGGTGCACTGAAAAGGATGTATTTATCGATAATCTCAAGGACTATATCAACAAATAGTATATCTCATGAAACCAAATTAATTAAGCGAAGAAAACCCCTTGATCCCCTCCCATTTCACAGTCTCTTGACATACCACACACACTACCACATATTATCAAATGTTACTGTCATGCTCGTTAAAGTATGTGTAATTCCACAATGTGTGTGTGTGGAATGTGAATCGTGTGTGTTTTACGCTTAATGCCACACGAGTGCATTTTGCACCATAAACCCTGTGATGTGTGAGCATATTAGCCTGGATAAATTACTTAAAGCTTTTCTCAGTTGATGACAGAAATTTATAACAAGGGAAACACTTAATCATGATTACCCGATTATCTCGTGCTTAAAAAGCTTTAATTTTTGCTCAGAAAAGAAGAAGAGATCAGTACGTTTTTTCTCACTAACTCCTTTTTTTATACAAATGGATGGCAACAACCACGATGATGATGGTGATGGGTTCCAGAAGACCTAGATCCTATGTTATTTTCTCTTTCTCTCTTCCTTCCTCTCACTCTTTCTCCCCCCTTCTCCCCAATTCCGCAGGGATTTGTGGGGGATAATCCTCTCGGGGATTAGGTCGGGGCAACACGCAGACAAAGAGGGGAAATAAGCCTGTTATGCATTCGCTGCTTCATTTCCCAACCTGTCTTTATTACAGCCTATACTGATATGGGCTTATTCACACACACAAGCACATACAGATGTCCGCGCACATATGCACACGCTCTCACACGCATGTGATTGGCCACATTAAGAGCTCCCCAGATGTAGCTTGTGTCTGTGGGTTTTTTCGTGTCTTCGTTTTCCTGATAGGTGTGTATATCTCTATTGAGCAATAATAAAACCCACACATGATTAAAGCAGAATAGACTCTTAGTTCTTAGCGCTGATCTTTTGAGCCCCCTGTATGCATTTTTATTAAGGAAAAGCACATTTGGCACCTTACTGTTTCATTTTTTTATTAGGTGGATGTAATGTAATGTAATGATTGTGCTGGTGTGTGTGGGTATGGATACGTGTGTACAAACTACATATGTGCAGTTTGTCCGTGTGCAGGTTAGAGTGTGCACACCTATTTGCACCCTTATTTGTGTGTGTGTGTGTGTGTGTGCGCCCATTCATCGTAGTACAACTGTCCTTCTTAGGGCTTTTATCCTCCTAACACTCATGGTTACATTTGTCATTTCAGTGCTGTTTCTATCATTGGATCACTCTACCTGACTGGCAGGTCTGCAGCCCCTAAGTCAGTTTTCATTTGCATTGTAATCCAGTGACCCAGACTGCATCCCGTCATAGTAAAGCTCTCTTTATGATTGTAATGCCTCACACTATGGATGCAGTATTATTGCATATGAGTGACCAATCCAAACAGAGTGTAAAACTATCTCAGTATAACTATCTTCTGAAAACCTACAGGAAATGATCTCGATGAAAGCTTGTAATGGTTATGATTAGTTGTGATACTTAACATCACTGTCTAAATCGTTGCTCTTGGTCAGAGGTTATTCAGGGCAGGGGATGTGAGCAGAATGTGACAAGGAGCGGGAATTCCATGTTCAATAGACTTCTTTTATTGTAATAAATACTAAGGATTGTTAAGAAATGTCAGTTCTATTGTTGCCTGGGGTATTTTTTCCCTGTTATTTAAATTTTTATTCTGTCATGTTCTAATCAGATGTGTTCTTTTCCCAGGTATTATAACTAGCTACGGTCTCTGGCTGGATGGAGTTCTCATTTTAAACACCAGTTCCTCCCAGAGGTTCTTCTTGGTGGAGGGACTCTCTCCTTGGAGCCGGCATGTACTCAGGCTGCAGGCCTGCACAGCACGAGGCTGTGGCAAGGGACCGATGGTCAGTCAGTGTTATAGCATATAGTATAACAAACTGTAAGATGCTTTGTCATATAGTAATGCCTTATAAATAATTGTGTTGTTGGTGTTACTGACCGAATATTGGCTTTTGAACTTATTTTTAAGAGATACTTGAGAAAGATTTATATCCAGGGTATGGAAGTAGGCAAAACTGACCGGATCTAATGATCTGACAAAGAAAAAGGGAACAACGGGACTGTCATTGACACACAGGGGAGATTGGTGATGAGAGGTGGAATTAATTAAATTATGTGGGTAAGAAGCAGAAACAAAAGCAGGAAGTAACCACAGCTAGAAACATGAGAAAACTGAACTTAAAAGTAAAACCTCCAACAACTATCGCTGAAACACTGAAATGTGAATACTAATTAAGATGATAGAGACAGTTGAACACAGAAGGCACAAGCAGAAAATAAAACAAGAAACAACTAAAAACTGGTGAGTACAACAGGGACCATGACATGAAACAGCAGAGTATTTTTCAACATGAATTCTAGTTTCTACCAAAAGTATGAAACACAAAACACAACATTACATTTTTGTCAAATACACCCGTCAAATTTAGCGTAGCAAAAGTTTTATAAAATTATGCATGAATTATTTTCATGAGTTTCATTAGCGCTTTAACTAATGCACAAAATCATATGTGGCAATGCCTGCACACACGTGTGTCTGTGTGTACGTGTGTGTCATTGGGAGTCATAAAGGTGATCGATTCTCTCGGCTCAATAACGAGGGTTGGTGTGGCCACGGTGACATTTGGTAGGAAATGCCACTTCATTTTCAACGACGCCTCTGACAACAGGCCATATTTTGGGGCACTTTTCCAATACAGATGCCATGTTTAGTCAAACACCAGGAGAACTGCTGACCTAGCAGAAAAAGAGAAGAGGAGGGTGGGCAGGTGAAGGAGGGTGAAACAGGATGAAGTGGAGAAGAGGAAGAGGTGATAGGATGGGCAGGAAAAGGAGAAAAGGAGTCGGAGAAGAAGGGAATTTCAGGCAAAAAGAGTAAATGATGAGGACAGAGTAAATGGCCAGAGCAAAGTGAGAGATGAGGTGGAAGGGAATCGAAGGCAGCAGAGGAGAGTCAGACAGGAAGAAATGAGACAGAAGAAGACTGTAATGATGAAAGAGGACGGAAAAATGGTGGCAGAGATAATGCCGGCCACTTGTGTAGAGTGGTTTCATCTGAAAATGCTTAGTTTTAACATTTCAGACAGGTTGTATCAGACTGAGAGAGGCATTATTTTCAGTTTTTTGTATTTCTCCAATAGCTGTTGGATGAATGAGTGTTAGTGGAGCTATGATAAAAATGCTACATATCTGTATTCTTCTATGCATTTTGATATCTGTGTTCTTCTAAGGTGGATGTGCGTACATTAGAGATGGCCCCAGAAGGTCCTATACTGTTGGAGCTGGCCAATCAGAGTTCAAGATCTCTCAGAGCACATTGGACAGCCCCTCCTAGAGCGAATGGGAACCTTAGCTACACAATATACTACAAAAGCAAAGGTAACAGCGAAAAGCTACATCTTTATCTTTACACATGCACAGGTCTCATATAGTATTTGCCAGGCAACAAACCCAACTTTATCTGTAAAACATTCACATCACAACTGTGGAAGTTGTAAAATGTGAAAGCCTCATTTTCTGAATAAAGATATGGATATGTTAATAATACACAGTCATTCCTACCGGGGTAAAAAGTAACATATAGATAGTAACATATCTGTTTTGCTTGAGACTCTGCCTATTGTGTAGACATATCCGCACTGTTTTTGGAGGGGTGGGGTAGGGTCAAAAAGGCTTTACAAAGACGTAAAGCCTTTTTATCAAGATAGAAATGGACATGTCAGTACAAATGCAAATTGGAATACACAATCACACTTCTCACTCACAAAGTCAGCTTGCACTGAAAGTCAGCCATGTAATGGGGAAGTAATCAAGAAGTAATCAGTATACAGTAGCATAGAAATGACAAGTTGTTGTTTCTTTTTGATACTGTGTCAATGATTTGAGGAAATGACATGGGAGTATAGACTATAAAAGTGGTATGAAGATAGGAGGAGGAACAAAGTCAAGTTGCAATTCAATAATAGTATAAAGAAAAAAGGGAGATGAGAAGCTCATATTTCCATAGATGGATTAGAAAAGACAGTAAAAACAATGTAAGATATGAGGAGCAGCAATACCACGGGGAGACAACAAAAGCAACAGATAGACTGGACATGGCGAGAAAAGAGAACACGCATATTCTCATTTTTTCAGTTACGCATATTCACAAAGTCTCTCCCTGTCATACACACTCACTGTCAGGCACTTTGATCTATGCCTCACAGAGAACCCAACAGATGAGTGGAGAGAAGGATAGAAGCAGTGTGGAAGGAAAAGAGAGACAGTGTTTCGCTCTAGTTGCCCATAACCTCCTGTTTCTTTGATACAAACGGCCTTCATCAATCCACACAGAATTACGTGTGTGTGGGTGTGTCTGTATAAATATATTGGATAGGCTTGCTTACTATGATTTTCTGATCCCTTTTCTTTGACTATCCTTGCATAACCTCAATATGGAGACCTCTCTCTTTCGATTACTCTCAAGTTAATCTCAGTGGGGGGGTTTTCTCTCTCACGACCTCTCTCTCGTTCCTCTTTCCTTTTTCTTTCTTTTTTTATGCATCTCTTACAAGTCACTTTTCTGTCTTTAGAGTGGTAACACTAATAAAAAACATTCACTGTTTTTCATTATCTTTAGCTATACATTGCTTGGCCTAAGACCTTACATGTCTTTCTTTCTCTGTCTCTTAGATGGTGATGGTGCATTGGATGGAGGTACAGCAGCAGGCGTCTGGTTGTCTGTGACAGACCTGCAGCCTTACACTAGCTACAGCTTCTGGATCAGAGGCTGTAATACACAGGGTTGTATTGAGAGCCTGCCACTCAGTGTTACTACACTGCCAGCAGGTACTCACACGCCAAAGACTTTCTTATCATTATTAATTTGATCATTACTAGAACTGCATAATTTTTTCACTGTGTCACAGTTTCAAATATCATGATCATCCATCGAAAGGCTCTAAAGGTTTATCCAACAGGTGCTCTTCATTGCTTCAGTTTACATCGTTCTTGACCTGCTCTTAGCTGGTTACACAAAAACCTGAACTTGCTATGCTAGATCAGCAAAGTTTAGCAGGGGCACCAAGGAACTGTGTCACTCCTTTGAGCAAGAAACTCATATAGCGAAATGCTACTGCCTGGTGAGGTATAGTTCAGAGTAGGGGTGAGGGAACTCCAGGCCTCAAGGGCCAGTGTCCTGCAGGTTTTAGATATCACCCTGGGTCAACACACAAGAATCAAATGATTAGTTCATTACCAAGCCTCTGGAGAACTTTAAGACATGTTGAAGAGGAAATGCAGCCATTTAAATCAGCTGTGTTGGATCAAGTCTAAAACCTACAGGACACCGGCCCTTGAGACCTGGAATTCCCCACCCCTGGTTTAGAGACTTGAACTGCCTGAGTTTGAGTCCACTTCAGACCATTAACTGAGTATCATTGTCCCTACTCTCTCCCTGCTTTCATGCCCACTGTCTGCATTGTCTATTTAAAAAAGGCTGAAACTATCAAAGGTAGATTCTCATAGGTGCAGTTTTCTCATTGCTTTCAACATCCCTGCAATTTTTACCAAATTATTAAACATTATTTATTTTCTCAATAATGCTATTTGTTTTTTTCCTCATTTTTTTGCATTTTGAAATTATTTAATCCTTTAATTTAAGTCACAGTTGATCTACAACAAATTAAAATTAAAATCCTTAGAAAAAAAATGATGATAATAGTATGACTGTGGTATTGAAATTTTTCTAAGGTCTTAATTAAATGACTGTTCTAGTAGATTTGTTTCTCACGCCACACACAAAACATGAACTGTGGCGATATTTTTAAGATTACTTTGATTTTAATTGCTGTTCTTGTGAACTGGAAAGGTTTATTTTTATAGCTTGCTCTGCAAAGGAAAAAAAAACAATTATTCACTGGAGTCGACATACACATCATTGACTTGACTTAATGATGTGAAAACATATTTCTGATTTACACAGCCTGTGTGTGTGTGTGTGTGTGTGTGTGTGTGTGTGTGTGTGTGTGTGTGTTTGTATTGTAATCGTGTAGAATAGAGACTGATTGTGCATACTGATAAATGTCAAAGCTGATCAGAGCAGTCTGGAGATAATTGTAACATGCACACACACATACAAACACACACACACACACACACACCTATAGACACACATTTTACCACTTTAGCTAATGTTATCAAAAGGGTTGAATATGTACACCCTTGCACATACCACACCCATGTCTTAGTGAGTCAACAACAAAAGACAGACTTAGGAAAGTTCTCCTGTTCAAGTTCAAAACAAAGGCATAAGAAAGTATAAATTTTAAATACCAGACGTTTCCTCTCTTTCTACCTCTATGCCTCTGGCATCTCTTTAGACTTCTATAAGGCAAACTGTCTTGATGCGTCCTTGTTCTATGAAAGAACAGAGAGAAGATAGCAGAGCAAGAGACAGAGGAGCTGAGGAGGAGGAGAGCAGAGAGAGAGAAGTGAACATAAAAGTGCATAGTTTAAAACGATTAGTGACACCTCTGATATTGTACCTACTAACACAGCATGAGAGAGACACAGGCTCACCAACAGTGTGTTTTGCGTGTGCATATCTGTACGTATATGTGTGTGTGTGTGTGTATGTCAGAGAAGCAGGAATCATCTTTTGATGAATTAGCTAAATACACAAGGAATGAACTGGGTCATTAAAAAATCCACTGAATCTCTGAATGCAAATCAGAGGGTCATTTTAATCTAAATCTAAGTTCAGGTGTATCGTATCAATTCAGTAATTTGTTAAATGCTTGTTTGACTGTAAAAGAGCAGGATCTCCATTTCCGCGCTTTCCGTGTATTTTCCTACTAATCGACTGCTCACTCCATTCTGATAGCATTGTGGTGCCTTTCGAGTGACAGGATGTTCACTTGACCTATCCTAATTTGCTTATAATGCTGCCTCTTGAAACTCAGCAGGCTTTTACCCAACTACTGTTGATCTAAAATGAAGACGTGTTTTTTCAGGTGTTTTTTCATAAACACGGGTAAAATAAGAGCAGCCAATTTGGTCTGGTTTGAAATGGAGAGCAGACAGCCTACGAGAAGCAGTCATTAAGTCAAGTGCAGGTGATTGTTTGCACAGTTGTAGGAGAGGTCGACTAAGACTGGTGGTACAGAATATATAAGGTTGATAAAAACTGATTAGAAATAAAGGCCAAAGTTGGTATTAAATAGCCAATTAAGGTAATCCTCTGATATCTGTTGTGTTACACTCATATTTTGTTTTCTGTTTCTTAGTTTTCTGTTTTCCAAGCTTCCTTTCCTCTAAGGACTTAGTAAATCTTGTGAGCGAGAACTGGATAAGGATAGTGACACAATTGCAAACATAGCCACAAATAAGCCTTTAAAAAAATGGACAAGTCACATCTGACACACATACATGGTGATTCTTTAGTTGTTTTGTTTTTTGTTTTTAAAAAGGGCTTTTGTGTCATGTTTTTAAAATCGATGTGCTTTGTGTATGCATTAATATAATGAATGTATACTAGAGGGTTGAGTTATGTTGATGGACCACCACTAAATTATTCTGAATCCACATTGAAAGTGTTATTCTAGGCTTTTCTCACACATCTTGTTGAAGTGGACATCGCACAATTTTTGATTGAAGGGTCACTTTATACATCGGAGGGCCTGCTCTTATTTCACATAGTCAACAGTGCAGTCACTCTGATTTCCATCATGTACTTGTTGTTTGCAGCTTATCTCATTTTATTCTGTCTTTGCACAAATGTTCTGTGTTTCTGTTCAGCTATCATATTGATTCTGGCTTGTTTACTGATTTTCCAACACTAAGACTTTACTGTCACACTGAGCTAAGAAGACGTGGACTTTGTGGATTTAATGCAGTGTGTGTATTTGTATGAATGTGAGAGTGATGAGTATATCTGGTTGTGCTTTTTATACTCCACACTGTGAGAGGTGTCATTGCGTTACAGTGAAGTTGATCAGTTAGATGAAATGGACATACCTTTTTATGTTTTTTTTTTTTTTCTTACTCTCTAAATGTCTAATCTTTTCATTTCACCGACTGACTTCCTCCATATTTTTGTACTCCCCTGCTCCTTCTTCTTGTCTTCTTCTCAACATACTTTCTTCCTTCTTAGCCCCTGATGGATTCTCACCTCCAACTCTAGCCCATGCAACTAATGCCAGTCTGAACGTGTCCTGGTCCGCCCCTGTCAACTCTAATGCACCAGGCCCACTCTACTACAGTCTGCAAATGAGGACATCCCCACAGAGGCCTATCATAAGGTGAGAGACACCATAAAATGCAGAGTCAAAGCAGATGGACAAGTTTGCAAACCGTTTTCCACAATGCATAAAAGTTTTCTGAGAAGAGTAGCAATAAAGTAACTGGACACACACACAACAAAGTACACATATTACATACTCTAAATATCAGAAAATGTGCATGTGCACATAGCCTACACATGCACATATAAAGGAGCACATTATACAGCACAACTGTGAATATGTCACTTCAGTAGGACATAACATCAGAAATCCAGAGAGGGAATGACAGGATGTAGAGTCAGAAAGACAAAAAAAACCAAAGACATGGAAGAGAGAGGGAGACACGGGCAAAGAAAGTGTGATAGAATAAAAAGAGGGAGAGAGGGTGTGCATCTGATATGTATTCATTACATGCTTCCTGACAACAAATTGCAATTTAATCCAAGAAGAGGAGGCTCTCATTCTGTGGTAATAAATAAATGACTAGCTACATGTATTATATATCAGACAGCCATGCCCTCCTCCTCCTCTGCTATGGAAATCTCATTGTTCTCTGATTTATTCATTCATTCATCCCTTCTATCCATCTGAAGCTAAATGGTCAACGGTCGCTCATTTATGACAATATTCTTTTACTTTGTCCTAGATTCCTTTGTATGATTATATGATGGGCCAGGTAAGGCATGGGAATAAGATAAAAGGCTATGGAAAAAACTGTACATAATGCATAGGCAGCCAGTGTTTAGGAACCCTATGAAATTTGGGCATTATTATAATGTTTTACTTAAAATATATTTGAATTTACACTTTGGAATCTATTTAAGAAACAAACCATTTTTTTTAAGTATAATGAAATTGTTTTTTTCAGAAACCTTTTGCTTTGACACCGGTAACTTTTCCCACTGAAGTATGAATTACATACTTTGTGACTATTCAGATCCTTTTTTTTTTCACTTCTCACATGCACATCTCTCTGGCCTTAAGTGTACGCTAAAAGGGATTTAATAACTACGTACAATGTTGACATGATTAACCTAAGGAACGTAAGAAGCTGTCCGGTGCTGAATCTCTCTGATGAAGCATTAAAGAGTAACATTTGGTCTAAGGTAGAAAGTATGGTGTTGCATATGTTTTTATTTAAAAAAAATGGTAACTCCTGCAACAGTAAAGCTTTGCTAGTAATTCAGGAAATTTTCCAGATTGGTTTCTTCATCAGAAAATCTGAAAATGAAGTTTTGTAACATCAGATTTGTGTCCACTAAAACACAAGAGCATGCAAAGTGCAAGATCAGCATATTTAAATCTGCTGTCACTCTGTGACCACCAGGTAACAGAGCACATCACAGACCCAAATACATGTCCATGAATGAATTTGTGCTTGTGTCCATCCACTTCTAGGCTTTTGGAAAATGCAACAGACACCTTTTCCTATTACTTAGAGGGCTTATCACCATACACGCCTTACCTGTTTAGAGTGGTGGTCTCGCATACACACGGGAAGACGGCAAGCCTCTGGACAACCCTTCGCACTGCAGAGGACAGTAAGTGGACATACTCACACACACTAGTGCCCAAAACATTTTACATAGATTTGTACAGACAGCTTCAATGCGCATAAACTATGCAAATATAATTTAAAAAAATAAATAAATGTTTCCAATAAATAACCATGAAAACAGTAATAATTTCTTTAAATAAACATGTTACGGGTCAGTGAAACTGCTGTACTGCTTTTTTGTAGGTTACCTATTGGTACTGGTTTCTGGTATTGTTTTGTTGTATTTCAAGGTGTATCTTGTGTCAAGTCCTTCCAAGTTGTGCGACTGACTGCGAAGTGGTTGGCAGTGATAGGCTTCTGCGGTCCACCTGTTTTGCTGTGTTAAAGTTAAACTCAAGGAGTCTGACAGATCATTAGATGATCATCTAAGCAATAGACTCATTAGACAATAAACATGTGGCTTCGGCTTAGTTCTCTTTTTTGCGACTCCCTCCAAGGTTTATTTTATAAAAGTATAAATGTTTTTTCAGTGGAGGTGTGAAATGAGAGGGAGAGAGAACAACTAAAGCTGCAGAAGGTGGTGAAAACACGGGCTCAAACAGCGCTGGGTGAAACACACAGACATGGGGAGTTTCACATACTGTAAGGTGTGTGTCTGTGTGTGAGTGACCTAGCCAGTGTCATTGTGGGCTAATTGCTGTAATAGAATCATATTAGCCACTGGAACAGCCTCCTCAGTGCAAAGTTATAAATTAATTAGTACCACGCTATTATCACATACATTATCATTAAGCAGGTGAGATTTGCATACATTGATACGCACACAAACACAAATGTGTACAAAACATGTATGTGTAGTGTACGTATACATACGCAGTGACACGAAGACAAGTGCAGTTACACATATACCATGACATACCATGCACGCACACACCTATTCATACACACACAACTGCAGCCATTTAGGATGCATTAAATTATGGCCATGCGCTTTTCTCATTGCTATGCAGAATTGAATTCCCTCTAGCAAACACACACTCACATGCACTCACACACACACAGGGCTTTTGTTACACTTGTTTTTGTTGCACTCGTGTTTCTGTTTGTGTCTTGACTATTAATGCAAGAATGAAAACATTCTTAGTGTCTCTCTGTCTCACGCTGAGAACGTATGTGTCATGCACATGCATAAGTCCTTGGCCTTCTCATCGATAACAGACCTCCTGATGCTCAGTTACGACACTTCATGCAGAGATGCAACACAAGGCTTTGGGATGCTACCTAAACTGCACCCAGTTGCCACAAAGATCAGACAGATTTGTGTATTTATTTTGACAATAAGCATGTATGTAATGGAGCAATCTCTTTGCACTAATGATACCAGCCATTTATAAGCATTTATTCCTGTTCACGACTTTTGGTGTCATATTGGATTCAAGTAATTATTAATAAATAAATGTCACATTTGACATGAATTTTCAATTCTGCATCCTTTAAATGTAAAAATGTACATTTTTAAAATATTCATTAAAATTGTTTTACCATAATAATGAATACAGAATAGGTGTAAAAGTTCTTAATAAAAAAGGGATTTAAACCTATGATGGGAGCAAGCCACATTCAGGCAGATTGGATTTCCCTTACACTGATGTGTAATTTGTCACCGTAAACCATCTTCTTATCATCCTAGCAGGGAAAGAAAAGAGGGGCTACATTCTCTGCTTAATCTCGTCTCTCTCTCATACAAGAATAAATGACAACCTTTTGCATTTCATTTGGTGATGTAACGTATAGTAAGGCTAATAGTTTGAATTTTATATTTGTTGTCCTGCATTTGTGGAATTCATACACGCAGCGTTCATTCTGACATAAATCTCAAATCTGAACACAGCGACAGACATATATACATTCACTGAAAGTCACACACACATTCACACAGTCGCTCAAGTGACATATACTGTACATTTGATCTTAACACACTCAGTCATTCTTTATAGAGTGGTCCTTTGGGTTTATCCTTTTGAAGGAGATCATTCTAACCTGATCTCCATGTGCAAGTGTGAGCTGTAACCTTGTAAGTTTTTCACTTTGGCAGAACACTGTATATAATATAGCGTGTGTCGACACGAACCATTTTTAACACTATGGATATGATCTCACTTTATCCACATTTATATACTGTTACTTCTTTCTCTTACTTCTTAATTTCTGGGTTTTTTTCTGTCTTTTTCTTCTCCTGTTGTAATTCCTTTTCCTTTCTCCTTCTTTCTCTTTTTTTTTACATTTTTTACAGAATTGTTTCACTTTTTGAGGGTGATCAAGGAAAAAATAGCATAAAAAAGGGGTGAAAAAGTAAAGAGAGGAAAAATAGAAAGAGAAGAAGGTAAAATGAGTAACTGAGAGGAAGAGTGAAGAAAGGAGAAGGCTAATGATAGAACAGAGAAAGAGAGAGAGACTCGTGCTTCCTCCTTTCCTTTTTATCATTCCATTAAAGTTTTATATCTATCTTTTTAATGTAATTTGGTCCCTATGAATTCCTGCTGCTGCAGAACAGACAGACGGCTCCTGTGAACATAAACTCTAGCTGTGTTGGACAGCTCCCTTTCCTCTGTCTACTCCCATGTTCACACCAGCTAAGTGATCTAAGAGTGTGTGTATGTGTGTGTGGGTGTCTGTGTGTGAGTGTGTCATAGAGCGTTATTGTGAGAGTATGACTAAAGAGCCATTTGAATAAAACGATCTTGACCAAGTAGTCTTAGAAATGAAAAGTGCACATGTGTGAACAAAAACATTAAACAACAATAGAGGTTTTTAAACCCTTCGCTGACCCTTAAAAATGCATCCCTTTAGAGCCCTGGGGACCAAAAATGGTCCCGCCCCAAAAGTGCAATAAAAAGATTATATATTCATATTTTTTTCCACTTTAAATTGGTCAGTCTTTTAAAACTACTTCTCCCTGAAATATTCATATAAAGTTTTAATTATATTTTCATTGTTTTAACCCTTTAAATCCCAGTTTTATTACATGAGCGCCCTGTTTTTTTAGCCCCAAAAAACAAAAAACTAAATATTTTCCAAAAAAACCATTTGAAGTAATATTTGTTTGTTATTATAATTAGGCCTTTAGATGGAGCAAAGATTGGCACCAACAGTCATTTCGATCGCCTTTTATTTTTTTTGCAGGAGCGCATTTCATAAAATGCACACACTATCGGTCCTAATCGACCACGCCCAAAAAAGTGCTATAAAAAATTTATATATTAATATTTTATTCCACTTTAAATTAGCCAATCTTTTAGACCTACTTCTCCTTGAAATATTCATGTCAAGTTTTAATTACATTTCGCGGATTTTAACCCTTTATATCCCGGTTTCGTCACATGAGCGCACTGCTTTTTTGCCCCAAAAAACATAAAACTTGAATATTTTCCAAAAAAAACATTTGAGGTAATATTCAATTGTTATTATAATTAGGCCTTTAGATGGACTAAAGATTGGCACCAACAGTCATTTCGATCGCCTTTTATTTATTTTTTTCAGGACCAGAAAATGGTCTCCAGGCGGCAAATGCTCCTCCTCTAGGCCGAAATAAGTGCATGTTGCCGGGGTAAGTCGCGACGATCACCGGGGCACGATCACCGGGGACTGCTTTTTCCAGCCCACACGTCCGATACCACGTGACAACAAATACGTCATTTCCTGTTGACTAAAAAAAAAAAAAAAAAGCACCCTCTAACGGTCCTAGGGACCGAAAAATGGTCCCGCCCGATCAGCGGGCGAAGCCGCTGCTGCACGCCGGAAATGAGGCTTCGTTTCCCGCAGGTCTATCCAAGCAGCCCGCTGTTTTCCAGCAGGGATCAAATGTGGAGCAAGGGCGCCACCCGGTGGACAAATAAAAAAATTACAACTCTAAGGCTCATAGACCAAAACGAGACGGAGACATAAGTAATCACCAAGACATTAACGGTAATAATTCTGCAGTGAAAAATAGCGTTTATAATGGAAGTCAATGGGCCAAAAATGGTCCCCAGGGCTCTAAGAGGATGTGTATTGTTAGCTTAGCCACTGAAGCTAATTTAAGGAAGTCAGACTTGAATTTTGAAATGAAATTATGCCAAACTTTTTTTTAGAGAATTTGGCTATATTCCATTCAACACAGTGCAAATGGCTTGTAACTGAAAAACTAAAATGTACAAAAATGGTCCCAGGGCCTAAAAACATTTTTTTTTTTTTTTTACAAAGGTAAGTGTGATCAAAAAGTGAAATAAGAAGTGTAAAGCAGGAACCACAACAGGAGTAAGGTTAGGGTAAATGACAGAAAGCAAAAAATCATGTTACTTAATTATTCAGCGGCTACATTAATAAAATATTATCCTACCTTAATTCTCCTGTATTTTGGTCAGTTTGCATTTCCAAGAAATTCTGAAACAATGTTAGCACAATCCTGCTTTAAATTTTACATATCAAAAGATAACCAATGAATAAATACATGTTCACCACCTGAACTTGTATTTAGATATGCTTTTTGATTGGCTTTCTTTTACATATGGTGTCACAAACAGTAGGAATGCTTATGTAACAGAATTTCTATACTGAATGATTTCTCACCGATTTGAATAACTTGCCAACATAGTTTCACTTTACAGTTTGAAAAGCCAAATGTTGCTTTTCAGTTTGCCTACTCTCTGTATGAATTATGAGGATATACTAGAAGGTTACCTGAAATAAATTAATCACTCCCAGGATCTGAAAAATGTGGAAAATCACAAATGACTGATAAGTTAAAAGTATCATGATGCTTTTAGTAACTTAAAGGCTAATGTGCATCTCATATACTAGTGATGTTATGAGTACAAATCAAGCTTGTGACCTTGGTCATGTATTATCCTTCTTCTCATAGCCTCTTCATTGAATTCTAAGGCAGAAATGACATTAAATAATCTGTGGAAAAAGTAAAGATATCAAATGCAGCATACTTTATTTCTTGTCACGTTTTGACACCATGTCGTAAGCATCTTGATAACAGTAAAGCTCAGCGTTTGTCCTCATTATGACTCCTAGGAGCCTCGATTCACCTTCAAAAGCCCAGTCACCCACATACACACATGCCCCCAAACACACACACACAAACACAAGCATGCATGGGACCCTGCGCAAGACTAAAAATAATACCCTTCCTCATCTCTTCACATGGATACACACAAATGTACACACTTAAATATACATGGACTGACCGTTAGCTGCACAGAAACACACATACATACACAAGAAGCAGCATATCACCTACACACCCACAAGTAGACATGCATACACACACCCTCCTCCCTCCCTTTCTCCAAGCCCTTGTCAGTTGATTGTGTTATTACTATGCTAACCAAATCCTTATAAATGTGATTTAAGGCTTGGCGGCCCTGCACTCCTGTTTTAGCCTTCTGCTACTGTGTTTTACTGGAGAGAGGAGGAGTGATAGTGGGAGGTGTGGAGAAAGGTATGAGAGGGGGGAGGGGTGGGGGGCATAGGGAATGAAGAGATTAGAGGAAGGGTAGGATGAGAGATGGAAAGACAGAAGGGTGAGAGGGAGAGAGAATGAAGGATAAGGAGTCAGGGAACCAGAGAGGCAAGTATGCATTCCCTCAACGCTCGTTCCCTTTCTGTCCAGAGAGCTGTAAAGCGTCAGTAAAAAAGAAAAAATAAAATGGAAAAAAGCATCACATGCATCTTAAATGAAAATTTCAATTGAAAAACTTAACAGCCCTTCAAATTGCAGAATTTTACACGCGCCAGTAAAGCCTAAATAACACTCAACACTTAGAGGGAAAAGGGTGGTATGGAGGAGGGGAGGAGAGAGGGATTGAGGGAGGAATGGGGGTAACAACAGGGGTTATTTTGGTTAGTTGATAGGGATTGAATCAAGGTGACTGGATTGTGTTTTGTGGCGAGATTATTTGCAGTTTAGGAATTTCTATTTGTTTACCTTTAGGTGCATATTCAGTCCATGTTTTTAAGTGTCAGTTTTTTAAACAGACATCTTAAGGATAAAAAAAGAGGGCAACATTATATTTAAAAAGACAGAAAGATACAGATTGTCTAATTAGACATTCAACAAACAGGTAGGTTTACATCCCAACCCTCCGCAAAGACAATGCAAGCATGCAGCAAGGCACACATGCATACGCGTAGGCAGACAGAGAGACGGGCTCTTGGTTATTCGTGGGGTTCACTGGACCTTTGGTGGTAATTGAATCAGTGTGAGTGCTGAGTAGAGCTAGCATAAAAACCTGTTAACCCAAAAGGTCAACTCCCTGCATTGTTTATTTAGCAGGGGGACCAGAGAGAGAGAAGAAGCAAGAGAAAAAGAGAGAGACCTAGACACAAGGCATGAGTGGGGGGTCGAGAATGAAGAGAAAATGGGAGCGGTGGTAGAGAAGAGGGAGAGGGAGGGAGAACGGTCAGTGAAAGGAAGAGAGAAGAAGGAAATGGGACACAGACTGAGGGAGGGAGCATTTGTGATCTGTAAAAATCACCCAAGCTTTACATCACTGTTTTTATGCTGTTGTTTATTTGTGTGGGCGATAGAGTGTGTGTGTGTGTGTGTGTGTGTGTGTGTGTGTGTGTGTGTGTGTGTGTGTGTGTGTGTGTGTGAGAGAGAGAGGGAGAGATTTGCCATCTCAGTGCAGCTATGTTTTTACTTGTGATGGGCCTTTGTCTAACTTGTTTGTGTGTGTTCAAGATTTTAAGTCATTTATTCTCATTCCAAAACATGAGGTAGTGTGAGCGGAAACAAACCTAAGCAATGAGCAGGTGAGATAGCACTATAGTTGTTAATAACTAACAAGTAAATCCGTAATATGCATTATAAAATTTCGTGTGTAATGATATTGCGAAGTTGTGAAACTCACAAGGTCCAAATTCACTATCAAAAACATTTTAAGAAATTGTTGAACTCCTGAAAACGCTTCACCTGCTTCCTACACCTTGTAATAGTAGCAACCACGTCAAAATGTAATGCTAAATAGTACTTGATTTGTTCATGTACAAAAGAGATTACTGTCAGACTATTTAATACACGAGAAACAAAAATGAAGTCAAATGCAAGCAAGGTATGAAACGTGGTAGAGGGTATCTCTAATCTTACTTCCCATATTTTTATTCGTGGAGTAGCTTTGAGTGATTAAAAGTTCAAAATCATCCTTATTTATCTTGCGCTGGGCCATGGTGCAGACCTTCAGTTTATCCACTGTCTGAAACAAGATGTTTTAGTTCCAGGAGTCTATTACTTTCAATAGGCTCCTTCTCACAGGAGGTTTGAACGGCAGGTGGGTGGGGCTGCTGGCTAACAGCTACAGCTATATGTCGGATATGGCCGTGTTAAGGATATCCCCTTTCACTGGCATCATACAGAGCCAAGAGTAGAAAAAAACAGTCCAAGAGCAAGACTTTAGAGCAGTCTGGTGTGTGAGCTTTTGCCTCACAGATAGTATTTGTGCATACGTTCACCTGAATAATAAGCACACTAAAATCATAATTGGTCAACTTTAAGATTTGCCTAAAAGACATTCAAAATCTTTTGAACTTTAGTAAGAAATAGGACATCCCAGTCCAGTTACTAGATGTTAGCTTGCATTTAACTCTGTGGGAAGCAAGGCCTCTCAGTTAGTGTGCACATACTGTACTTATACAGCTGTTATCTACATGACTACATGCATGCTGACATACACATATACATGCTTGCACACTTTATCTCTCATACAGTCATGCCTGCATACTCTTAGCCTCTCATCTTCATTCACTCTCCCTCTCTGTCTCTCCCTTACACACAAACATACACACCGCCATCTGGGAAAGCCGTTAGCGGTTAGCGGTAGCACTTAGCGACGCAGCACGCTCCCTCAGTCCGCTCAGTCACCTTGATCTGCTTGCCCTTCACACAGCACCATTACTGCTATACTGCATCGCAGTGGGTGTGGGCATGTGAGTGTGTGCGTTAAGAAGGACATGTCTATGTATATGGACATGCAAAGGTGCATGTCCATATACATACTGCCCTATAATGGACACACAAAGGTGTGTGTCCATTATAGGGCAGTACAGTGGGATATAAATGCCCAGTAAGGAGGGGGGAGGGGGCATTTCCTTCAAATGAGCTACCATAAAGTGAAGTGTCACTCTGAATATCTTCTGTACATCTTGTATAGGTTCATGTGATGTGATCCGTGTTTGCCATTAGTCTACTGATGTGAACAGCTACCTGGATATTTTGAATATGATGATTTGGGGTCTTGGTGGCACTCACACTTAATGAGAATGACAGTGGACATAAATTTCCTGTCCTGTCCTGTCTCTATCACTCAGTTTGGTTCTCCTGACCTTATGTTTGGTGAATACTGCAAGATTTTCTTAATTAGATGGATGGATGGATGGATGGATAGATAGGGGATTCCCCTGCAAGTTTTGTCATTTCAGAAATGCTAGAACCCAGTTCTGATCATTACAAAGCAGTCTGTGTAAAAGTTGCTCAAGTCTTTACCCCTTGCTGTTCTAAGATTCTATTGCTTCATCCATGATGGTCAGTATAATTAATCAAATTTATCTTTTTACAACATTTATTGCTCATTGTTAAGCTAGAATGTTCCTTGCAGTCCAGTCTAGCCTAAATATCTCACTACTGAAAGATGCAGAATCAAATTTATTCAATCATAAGTACCACAAAATCTATAAATACAACCTTAGTTTGCTCTTGGGAGGAAATTGAGAGAGAAAGAGAATTTTCATGTTAATCCCTTGGATAGGGATGGCAAAATCACTCTTTGTCCTTCTGATGTCATTCTTGATGTTACTAGTCAAATAATTCTTTTGAAATCCCCCCTCCTTGCTTTTTTACAGTCTTTTAAAAGGTTTCTTGTCTTTTCTTTTCCACTCCATCTCTTATTATCATTATTTTTCCTCTTTCTGCAGGTCCAGGACCAGTAGACACCCCAACTGTATCAGGGCTTCAACCTCGTAGTGTATCAATTACCTGGGTTCCTCCCACACAACCAAATGGAATTATCACAAATTATACCCTTTATCTTTACCCCACCTCTGTCACTTCTTTACACTATAAACCCAGTTCATTCTCCAGCATCAGGTGGACTCCTAACCCAAGTCTGCTTCCCAGTACAAAGGGTGCATATCTAAACTCAGGTCATAACCCCAGACCATCATCCAGTCTAACCACCCACCAAGACTCGAGCCACATCGCCATCTTGAAACCTGGCATTGCAGATAACCAGAATGAATCCACTCATGTTGTTGATGTGAGCGAAGGCACCAGTACCTTCTCATTCCACCCCACTGAACCTGATATCACCAGTGTATCTGCCATCCTCTCGGTGTCAACACCACAGTATAGTGCAGTAAACTTTAATACTGAACATTTTATAGAAGATGGTCCATTCCATAGTGCCCCTTCTAGTGCAGCTTCAAGATCAACACCTCTTTCAGTCACTGTTCTAGGGAATACCACCAATTACACCTTCCTCAGTCTACTTCCCTACCAAGCCTACAGCTTCCAGGTACTACATTTTAGTTAATAAACTGCTTTATGGTGTTTTGCATGTAATAAATATGCTATCTTAGCAGTTAAAAGTGCCAGATTTACAGATTAAAATTCTTGGTCTTACACTGATAACCTTGTAGTCATAACACGTTATGATGTTTTAAAATTTGCTTTCCAATGTCAAGGTGGAAGCGTGCACTAATGCAGGTTGTTCAGTGTCTGAGAGGTCTCAGCATATTCGCACCCTCCCAGCTCCACCTGAAGGGGTTCCTGCACCTCATCTTTACTCAGATACACCCACATCTGTCCTCTTGTCGTGGGGTACAGCAGAGCAGAGTAATGGACCATTAGAACGGTAAGACAAAATGACATAAACTCTGAAACACTTATAAACTCTTTGCAAAAATACAATATGCATTATTTTTCAAATGTATCTTGTTCTGGCTCTAGGTGGGTGATTGAGCGCAGAGTTGCTGGGACCAAACAAGTCTCCACAGTGGGTCATCTTCTGCCTGATCCTTCGCCTCTTTCTTTCCTGGACTCTTCATCAGCTCTCAGTCCCTGGACTACTTACCAGTATCGACTTGTGCTCCATAATCAAGCGGGCAACACCACAGGTAAGGTTTTGATAACAAGCTTGAGTAAAAGTAAATTCAGTCTGCCCAAGAAGGGACTAGTGCTGCAGCTTTTAAATTGCACAAAAAATGTTTGTTGTTACAGGGCCCTGGGTCAGTATTACCACCAGACCTTCTCGACCCGCTGGCCTCAGTCCACCAAGGATTAAGGTCTTGGGACCAGCAACACTTCAGGTAAGGGCAACGTTTTTTTAAACTGGCTCCTCAGAGTTTCACCAAAATCTTGTGGCTCTGTTATGAGAGGACAGGAGCTCTGAAATATGGCCCGCAGCACACAGTTATTATCCAAATCAGGCATGGTGTTACTGATCCTGAATTACAATATCTCTTAATACATTCAGCTGATAGAAGGTGTCAGAATCATAGAATGTGCTTTTAGAATTTATAGTGTTTATGTTTCAAAGAAATAGTCAGCGTCATTGAGAATCTCTTCAGTTACCCTATGTTTGACAGCGTGGAAAAGACAAAGCAATGTCACGCCGGTTCTTCCGTCTTTCCCTTTTCGGATTTAATGAGAAAGAAAAACATTCAACTCAAGGTCCCCTTCAGAAATGGGAGGGGCTCTGCCCCTGTCTGAGGATGCTTCCTTCCTGTCAGCCATTTTGAAGGAGGGACTAGAGTTAAATTCCACCACTGGCTAATCTCACATCAAGGCCTATCCATGAAAGCCACTGAAACAATATGGCATGCATGCCAATACAGACAGACGCACACACCCATGCACTCACAGACCTACACTAATGCTAACTGGAGAAAAATGCTAATGCCTGTCATCATTTCAGAACCACCCCTGTCATCTATGCAGCAGCACAGCTTTAGGGGTCACAGGTGCAAGAAGGAAAGCGTTCCTTCCTGGTTGTTGCTAATTGGACCTACAGACATGGGGCTTCCTGGTTACCAATTGACCTTGAAAACTAAAAGAAGGATTCTGAGCATCTTGATTCTTTTTTCATTCATTTTTTGTCAATTGCTTTCTACATTTCAATCTGCTACATGGAGAAGAGGCTACTGTAAACCATAACACATAAGGTTTCTCTTAATCAGTATCCTGGTTATGTTTTATTAAATTTGATTTTCTTTTTTTTGAAAGTGTTTGTTTTAAGTTGTGATTCTGTGGTCACGATCTACAAAATCTACAAAAGAAGGACTGAAAAAAGATACACTATAATGTTAGACATTATTCTCTCTCACTTCCAACTGTATCATAGGTCTCTCTCCCATTTAAATATACAAAAATACATATACAAAGGCACGCACACACATATACACAGTACATTCTGTACTGGCCTTAGCCCTATTGCTCTGTGTCAGCTCGGGGTCTCTGCTGTCTTCACCATCTCCAGATTACATCAAGCTATTCAATCTGTAAATGACTTCCACCACAAAGCACACCCAACACGCACTTTGGGAAATGAGCTACCTAACTCAAAATGACCCTGCCCATATGTGGTTGTGTGTATGTGTTTTAAGTTGTGTGTGTTGGTAGGTGTCTTTCTGTGTTAGTGGATGTGTTATTAGGAGTGTGTTGTGTGTGTCCTGTATAACCTCACAGTGTCACTTGTTAAATGAATATCAAGGTTGCATGAGAAATAATTATGCTTGACATTCATTCATAATACTCTCATCAACAGTGACCACTTAATCACCAAAACTCATAAGTCTCAGCCAGCTCTGAACTGATCAGTTATTGTACATGACAGTTCGTATGTAGGTGTTTTAGATTGTACAGTTCATAAGTTCGCAAGTGTGTATGTGTTTACAGTGTGTGTTTATACGTGAATGCGTCAACAAAATATCATCGTAAAGAAAGCTGTAATTTCGTATTACGTGAGTGTGTTTGTAAGTAAATGTGTGTGTATTACCATTTGTGTGTGTGCCAGTTACCTTCTTCCTCACCCTGAAATGCTGACAGACTGAACTGTTTCCAAATCAGATGCAGTGCTCAACAGCAGCAGGCTTTTGTTTTTGCATGCAGCAATTCCATTACCAGCTGCTTTCATTATTTTAGCATGGTGTTTGTGCATGTGCGCGCGTCTCTGTGTGCCCTGTTTTAAATGTGATGAAAGGCATCTTCTGCTCAAGTCAAAGTCAGGTTATCTTTACCCACATGACAGCTCAACACACACACACAGAGACAGAGTGACCACCTAAATACTGTTTTCTCACTTATGCAGGTGACTAGTGTCACACCTGAAGACACATGCATTCATTTGCACTCTGTCTGCATCTTTGCACGAGCACACGCTGCAAGAACACATAAATAAACACACACCCTACATCATGACTTCCTGTAGTTCATCCATCTAAAAGCTTTTTTTTTCTTCCTATCGAGAACGTTTAAATGCCCAGTCAGTTAGGACAGCATGGCAGTTGGAAAGGATTAGACAAATTTTCTCAGCACTGTTCAATTGTATCTGAATATACCATGAGAAACACAATGCTTATATCATATACCATTTTTTGTGTTGCAGGTCACATGGTCACCCCCTCTTATTCCTAATGGAGAAATTCACAGCTATGAGATCCGCCTCCCAGAACCCCGTATCACATTCAGCACTAACAATACTTCTGAGCTTAACGCCACTGTAACGGACCTTGTTCCATATACAAATTACAGTATCACTGTGTTAGCATGCTCTGAGGGTGGAGGACATATTGGGGGATGCACAGAAAGCCTGCCAACTCAAGCTACCACATTACCCACAAGACCTGAAGGGCTTTCACCGCTATCAATAGTAGCAGTCAGTGAATCTTTCCTAGCCATTTCATGGGAACCACCGACCAGGCCCAATGGACCTAATATAAGGTAACATCCATATCTCTTTTTTGCCCCCTTTTTTAACCAGTGATGGCAAAGTAAAAATGTATGTCTTATATCACTTTAAGTCCACATTTGCTTACACGATAATATCCAGCACACAAATGTGGCATTTGGATATGTGAGGTGCTGTTCTACATCAACATCAGGTTAGGTTTATGTCAACTGACCCATTCCTATATGAAATTATATGAAGCAGAAAAAAAACTTTTATAATGTCATTGTCACCAACATTGACAAGCTGAGACTTTGCACCTAAATAGTCTTCTAAGTCGTCATAAAGTTTTTATAGAAAAACATTAGAGGTAGCAGCAGAAGTATAATAGTCATTTTAAACATATTAAAGAACTGTTGCTTTTACTATTAAATTAAGTTATGATTTTTTGTTTTGGATACCCCTCCTGTTTCACAACACACATATAAACTAAGAGCCACTCCACCTGAGCAATATAGTAGCTGCTTTGAAGCAATACAAACCAATTACATCCATTAAAATACTGTCAGTTTAAGGTCACAGAGGGCTGGAGCTATCAGAGGGCAGGGACGGTTGCTACTCTGTTGCAGGGCGACAGACAACCTTTCACATTTACAATCAAACCAACAGTCAATTTATAGTCATTGTTAAACCTAACATGCGTGTGTTTGAACTGTGGGTGGAAGCCAGAGTACCCAGAGGAAACCCATGCAGGCAGAAAGAGACCGTGCAAACCCACACAAAAAGACCCCAGATGGCCTTTGGATTAAACCCAGGACCTTTTTGCTGTTATCTTCTGTTTCAAAGTACTTAATAGAAAAACATGAACATTTAATCAGCATTTATGCTATGGATCAGTCGTATAATCCATAGGAATGTAACTAAGTGAACAGAAAGTAAAAAAGGGAAATTCTTTAAATTGCTCTGCACAGAAACATCAGTACATCATTAATTATGTGAAGGACCCAAATCTGTGTAACCACCATTAACTTTACATAATCTGACTTACCCCTGTGTTTTTATTCATTAGCTAGCTTTAGCCCAAAGTTGGAAACCAGACTATAAGAACTAAAATCAGCATGTCGATAATGAGAGACACATTCTGGTGATGTTCAATTGCTGCTGAAAAACTTAAGCAAACAAGCAGATAGGAACACGTTAACAAGCTGCTAACATGAGTGTGCTGGTAATGAGCTAAGTGTTCGGCATTTTTTAATCAGTGTTTTCTCAGTCCTAATGCACATTCTGGTTCATTTTGTTCTGTCCTGTTCTAGTCTGTCGGCGATTAGGCCTAAAATAAAGGTCCATTTTCCTAGTGGGTGATTAAAATGCATGAGCCTGTCTCTCTGTTCTGCTCTGCTCAGCTCTGTGTGTTTGTCTAAGTGGGTTGGTTAAAAGGCGGCATTAAGCCCTTCTCTTCTGATTACAGCAGAAATTAGCATCACTGTAGGGAGAGGAAAACACAAACCCCGCAGAAAAAAAAAACAACGGATGGAGGGGTGTAGAGAGGGAGGGATGAGATGCAGTGAAAGAAGAATAGAAGAGGAGGGAATGAGTGATAAGGATAAGAACCAGTTGAAAATGTGCGTTTAAGTGTGTGTGTGTGTCTGCAAGCATCCATGGGCAGGTTTGTGTGTACAGAGGGTACAGTAGGTGTCTTTATGCTCAAATTAGCTAATGTTGGAGTTAATGGATTCCTAAATATCCAACCGTGTGTGTATGTGTGTGTGTGTGTGTGTTTTCTTTTATTCAAATTTCCCTTTCAGATACAAGTTGCTCAGACGTAAAACCAACCAGCCCCTGGCCATCACCACAGTTCCCACATTAACAGCCCAGTCTCCACCCCCCTCCGAAGATCTCCATCGCTGGCTCCATGTTTACTCCGGCACCAAATTGTTCTACCAAGATAAAGGCCTAAGCAGGTGAGATTACTGAAATGAGCTCTAGAGCAAACGGCAGCGCTGCAGCAAACCGTGTGTGCAGAGCCGATCGGCGAGCTGCTGCTGATGCCGATCTTTTAATACCGCTCAAAGATACATTAAGCAAATATCCCAAAGAATTAAATTGTTTTTCACACAGCGTCCCCTAATCTCAGTTTGGCACTTGGTGGAAGCACTTTTTTTTCCACCGTGCTTGCTAAACAGCTCTGGGTTTATGTCTCCACTGTGCTTTATTCAAGGAGTAAACTGAAAAACTTTTGAGTGTGTCAGCACTTTTCATTTGGCAGGACTTTTTCATGTGATGCAAGAAGAAATACAAGTTACTATTTTAGCACAACTATCAGATAAACATATTTTACTTTATTCTACCAGTATGTGGTTGATTTCCAGTTTAAACTAATGTTTGCACTACAAAGAGTGATGCTGCATCTCTACAGATTCACCCGTTTCCAGTACCAGTTAGAGGTTCATAATGATGTGGGAAACACGTCAGGAGAGATCGTTACAGCAGTGACCATGGCTGGGGTTCCCCTCCACCCTCCATCTCTGTCTGCCTCTACTATCAATCACACTGCTATACAGGTCAACTGGACACAACCATGTAAGATTAACTTTCTTCTTTTACACACTGTTCAGGAGAGGTGTTGAAACTCACAGCGTCTTGCACAGGGTCATGCTTTTATTGTATGATGTCTGTGCTGTCCTGTCTGTTTAAAAGAAAGTGACACCAGAGACTGAAAGTATCTTTTTACTTTCACTGACCTATCACTCTTTTCCATTTCTCTTGATATCTATTTTAGCTTTACAAGACCTACAGGGAGAAGTGGAATATTTCTTTCTCACAGTGGAGTCTCCAGAGCCAAGTCTGATCTTAACTTTCACCCCTGAGATCACCTCTGCAGTGATAAGTGACCTCTGGCCCAGTACCACATATCTGGTGTCATTACAAGTGTCCAACGGAGCTTATAATACATCTAAGGCAGTGGTTAATGTCACCACAGCAGATGGAAGTATGTGTATATTTTACTATTATCTTTGGCAAACAATATTTCTGTTTTGTTTTTTCATTCAGCACATGTTCTTCTGAGGTTGTGATTGTCTGTTTTTGAGCCATGGAGAAACCCGAATTGGGTCATGTACAGTTTCTTAGGACTTTCTGCATTCTTGTGAGAAATTGATTCAGGTTAAAGATCAATTTTTAGCAGCAATGAGTTGAACTAATCATTTTTGGTATGACCAGTTTCTCACATGGCTGTGGAGGAATTTTCAGAGGTTCTTTTGTGGCAATCTGACAAGCAAGCAATATTTCTTCAGTCTTTTTCTAATTGAACTCTCATGAACTTCAATAATTAGCATGAAACTTATATGCATGTTCAACAAGGAAGATCTGTAATCACTCATCTGGCAGCTTTACTGGGTACTTTTCTGTTTACACGTCAACCACTTTCCCACGGTGTCAGTCTCAACACTGACATCATTATTCTAGTCCAATCATTGTCTCGCCTGCCTTCTTTGAGCACATCAGCTCTGCTTTGCATGGTTTAAATCTGTACTCTCTGTCATTCTCCCTTTCAGATTGTTTTTCGTGTAACCCACCTTCTCCCCATCTCCACCTCAGACATCTCAGCCAGAGCTTTATTCAAGCCTCAGTCTTCATCTTCACCACCACCAGCATCTAGACTCTGGGGGGTCCTGTCCCAAATCTGTTCTGCCCTGATTTCTAATCAACAAATACATTAATTTCTTTATCTCTATAGATCATTTCTTCCAAGTGATCTCTCCTTATTGAAATGCTAACTGAGGAAAGGGTCTGAGATGTAGCTCTTGGATTTTTTTGGAGTTTCTTGGAGTGTTGTGTGATCTTGGGATGACTTTGTGGAAGCTTCCACTCTTGAGAGGACTGTGGTATTGTGTTACGTATCTGAATACTCCACACCAGCAAGCTACCAAAACTTCTTCGTTTATAGACGTGATCACACTTGCTGATGATCAATTAATTAAGCACATTTGATTAGCAGCACCTAACAGCTACTTCCTCTCTTAATTCCTATGGAAGCAGTAAAGGTGTACTTAGATTCTCAGAGGACTGTGGAGAAAAAACTTTTCTTTTCACATGACTGTACATTGCTTCAATTCAGCACACTTAAGTGTTGTGCCTGGGTTAACATGGATTTCTCTGCGACATTGTGCTTCACAGGAGATGTTAAACACATCATGTAGTCAGGCATGAAATCAATACAAAGTGTGTGAGGCAGATTTAAGGTGTTGTGAATTGCTTGTTTGCACCATAAGCAAACAAACACACAAAAATTGCACACATGCTATAGAAACACAAGCTTTGTTCTACCACTAACAAAAAAGAGTTCGAATTACTGTACTTTGCAATACAATTAACAGTTTACAATTCACAAGAACGAAGTGAAAAGTCAGGTAGAAGTAACAATGATTTGCCAAAATTAAATACATTTAATTTTTAATTTATACCAAATACCAACATTTACGGTAAGAGACACACAGACAATATTACCTGTTGATGCAGTTAAAAACCCGATGTGGGACAATAGGATCACATAAACAATACATCAGAATGCAAAGCAGCAAGTATTCTATTGGTTATTCCATCGAGTAATCAGATAAGAAATACTTTTACCTTCTAATGAGCAATAACAAATATTGAAAAAAGAAAAAACACATCTGTCAAAATAAACTGCTCATTGGTTTCTATTTTAGACATTACAGTATTTTAATAATGTTACTGCATACGACATCGGTATTTACATGCCATATTAAAATTTAATTTAAAAAATAAATAAATAAATGATCATAAATATGTTATTATCAAATAATATAAGTTAGACATGGAACCTAAACTAATTTTAGTTTATAATAATTCAGTGTCCAACCTAAAAGCCCCAACTCAGTGGCTTAGAACTTTACTGGCCCATTTCGTTCTGTAAATATAACAAATTTTTCCCAGGATGGAAAAAAATCTTTTATATTTATATTTTAAAATGTTAATAGAGTTCCATTAATATAATATTATATATTATTTTCTTTTATTATATATTATTTATTACTTTAAATCTGATCTGAAAAATAATGTTATGAAAGCTTTGAAATAAACATTGTGTAGTACACCTCATGCCTCCCTATAGACTCACCCCTGTTTATTGCAGGTGTTGCAGGTCAATGCAAAGTGGTCTCACTTTCTATTGCATTGACCTACTGTCAGCAAGCAGCCTAATTTAAACATGTGTCAGACTAAGTTAACACTTCATTGCCATGTTTTATAGTAGCTTTACTTCTGTTGCTTTACTGTAGATTTTCACTGTGTAAAACAAACAGCGGCTGATGAAGCAGCTACAAAGTTCACTTTTCTTCACATTGGAGTTTGTTAAACAGGTGCTTTGATTAACGGCTGTTGCCGTACATTATGGAAAACCATAACCACCAGAACATTGATTGACATCATTACAATACAACTCTAATACTGCATCATCTGTTCCCGGAGCTTTAGCTGTCTGCATAATCTGTTAATATTTGTAAAATGAACAACTGGCACTCCTTATCAGGATATAAAATCTGGTGCTTTGAGAGAGGGTATTAAGTGGAATATGATTATATCAGTTCTTGGATCTACTGGTATTTCCCTTTTCAATCAGGGTCAGCTTTTAATACTTTTAACCATGAATTGTTCAGGCTATCCAACTGTCATCCCTACTTTTCTCTCCATTTCCTCTTCAACTTTCAGCCCAGTCTCTTAGCATTCAAGAGTTATCTTTCAAATCACTCTGTGTAATCATATGTCAGAGGCCACTTACCACTGTCTATAGTTTTATTTCCATCTTCACTTCCCTCTTTGAAAATCTTTCCATTTCTTTTTCCTTTCTCACACATCTCTTCCTTTCTCACTATAATCATATGTCAGGAGCCTCTTTCTTTCGCTCTAATCTGAGTAGTATAATAAAAAGTGCATTAAAAACATTAGAAAATCATTAGGTGCTAAAGGCAAAGCATGGCTCGTTTAACTGAGGGGGCTCCGGAGGTAATTTCATTATTTTACAGCCATAAGAGTGCAAGCTCACACACACACAGACACACCAAGGAGGTCTGATATATTTTAACTAATGCAGCTCAGCCCTACCAACCATCTTAACACCGCTTGCAGTCTATAGGGCAATGCTAACATCAGAACTAATTGGCAAGAAAAGTGCATGCTTGTCTGTGTGTGTATGAGTGAAAGAGCGCCTGTGTTCAGTATTGCGTTGATAATACCATCCTGCAGTAAATGAAATGTAGAGCTGCAGTTTGGGCTGAGGTAAGTGCTTTGGCAGCAAATGAATTGGGATAACGTCTCGGAGCTGGGTGCATTTTTACTTAGAATAATAAATGGAGTCTATATGATCACCCCTCTGACACACAACCCGTTTCTCTTATCAAATTCCTTTTCCTTCTTTTTTATTTTTCTCTCACACTCTGGTGTTTCTCTCTTTGATTTTGAATTTTGCTCACTGCGTCTGTGATTAATTCTTCCATAGATACTCTTCTTTCTGCGTAATTCACTCCTCTCTTTTGTCCCACACTCTCTGAAACCCATTTCTTATACTCTAGTTTACCATCCTTTATTAATCACCATGCAGTAGGAGTTTTACATTTGCTAGAAGAGAATTTTTTTTAAAAAGTCAGCTAAATGAATTACGGAAAGGAATTAAGGGAATTACATGGAAGAGAAACTATAATAACAGAATACAGAAAGAGGCAGTTATTCTGAGTGAGTGAGGTGATCGTATTGAATCTATTGTTCTAAGTGAAAATGCATTCAGCTAAGACAAGTTAACCCAATTCATTTGCAGCCAATGCACTTATCTAAACCCAGCCCACTGCTCTACATTTCATTTACTGCTACACAGCATTATCTACGCAATACTGCACACATGCAGACACACAGGTGGTCACCCTGCCTCTAAAACACAGTCACAGTTCCCTGTCATGTATGGATATATGGATAGTCTCTGCTTCTCTCTTTTCTCTCTCTTACACACAGACACACAAAGACCTCTAGAGTTGTATGAAAGCAAATATGATATTCATACAATGTTCCTAATTAACATGCATTTTAAAATGTTCACCATGAGGAACACATAATTTTACCATTTATGTCACTGACTAGAATTTTTTGAATTTTAGAATTTGAATTGTTTTACCATTTTAATGGTGGTTTTTTTTGTAAAAATAAATAAATAAATACAAGCCCTTTACAAGCAATCATCAAATGAGTTTCGTTGTGAAAGATTAGCACTGATATACTCTTTTACAGCTCTGTCCATCTATTTTCATAACAGGTGGTATGTAAAAATTTACGTGTGTTGCCAAAATTCTTGCTATAATTTTATCAAACATGGTTTCACGATGACATGTCTTGTGTCATGTTTACAGTTTTCATGATCTGAAATAGTTTGTTTTCATAAATGGAGTCAATCATTGTGTGTACCTCACAGAGCCAGAGGGGATGTCTGCCCCAGAGGTGGTTACAGTAAACAGCAGCACAGCACGTGTCCTCTGGATCCCTCCTCTTCGACCCAATGGTGCAGTCACTGGTTACAACATCTATGTTAATGATCGCCTTCATGGCAATGTAGACAACAGCTCAGGGTCATACCTGCTGGGGGACCTACTGCCTTTTACTGTCTACAACATACAGGTACTCATACAAACAAGTGCAAATATGCAAAGAGAGACATCTACTGTAAACATATGCATCGTGTTTTTCTGTTGATGTGCTTTTTAGGTGGAGGTGTGCACAGTATATGCATGCGTACGGAGCAAGGTTACCAGAACTACTACTGTGGAGGACCTGCCTGCTGACTTGGCAACACCACATGCCCAAGTGATAAGTCCCAGGTAATTTACAAATGTACTGCCATTTTTTCATGATAGTAATTTTTTTTCTTTAACTTTCTTTGACAGCAAAACTTTTCTGGCACAACTTCACCTGCTTCCAAGGTGCATGGAGAGGATGAAAGAATTCACAAAGCAGGAACTCCAGCAACACTTGAGGGAAGATAAACAACTTTAATAATTGACCAACGCGTTTTGGTTCATCATGCCATGACCCTGATGAAGGCCACAAGCCGAAACGCATTGGTCAATTATTAAAGTTGTTCATCTTCCCTCAAGTGTTGCTGGAGTTCCTGCTTTGTTTAACTTTCTTGAAAAATTAAAAAAACATTGCTATTTTGTACTGTAAAACTAGATTTAGTGGACAAACTTTAAAGATTGCGATTAGTCTCTCAATTCTACCTTAAAATGAAAATAATCTACTACATTTTCCTCATTATAAAATTTGTTTAGATCATTGACATTTTATTTGTAGCCAGTTAATGGCATATGAAATGTTTGTTTCTCATGTGTGATGCAAACCACATTGTTGCAAATCTTGCACTTGCAGAAAAATGCTGATTTGTGGCTTATTTTTCTTCTAGGAAACTGAGCAAGTTATAACTCTGTATGTTGCTAAAAAGGTCTTTCCTCTGCCAGATGTCAAGAGATTAAAAAAAGGGGGGGAAATCAATAGTGTGAAGTGTATAAAGATACACACACCCTGACACGTAACTCAACTTTGTCAGGCATTAACCATGCATGAACGCGTGTGTATGTTTCAAAGTTTATGTGTGACTGTGTGGGTACAATTGTGTGAAAGGAGTGTGAAGGAGAGCATACCCCTGCCTATCGCTTTCATTTTGTTCTGGTTGCCCCCCTTCTCTCTCTGTCAGGGTGGTGAGATTAGATTGGTCCCATCCAGGCAGACCCAGTGGGATCATGCTGGGCTTTGAGGTTTTAAGACGTACCCTCAGATCATGTGCTGGTGGGTCAACAGGGATCACATCCGCCATGGGGGAGGAGTTAAATGGCACAGGTGGTTTAAGGTTTAGATGTTCCTACCTGCAGTGTCCGGCAAGTCATGGTGTGTGCAGCACATCCTGCTTCCATCCAGACATACAGGTGATTATGCTGCCATCATTTTCTACTCATAAAAATATCTATTCTTTTTTCCAACCATGTTTTGAAGAAGGTCAGGTTAAAACAGTTTTATTCATATTGACATTTGTTTAGGGTTTTTTTTTTCCAGTGTTCACTTTTTTCATCTTTTTTCTGCTATAATCGTCTCTCCCCTGCCCTTTCCACTTCAGTACTTTAGTCTCTTTTAACTAGAAGTTGCCATGAGTAAACATTAAAAAATTTGCTGTACAACAACAATGTGCAAAAGGAGATAGATGTCCAGGGTCTTGGCTGCTGATCTGAAGGGCAGAATGCATAATCCCTCAGGATAGTATGGTCGTCACCACAGAGACCAATAGGGAAGTGCGAACACTTCCTTTTCCATACACCCACTTTTATAAGGGATTCAGAATCAACCTCTCAGTGATTAATTTCTCTAAACAGATTAACTTGTCATCTGCATTGACTTCCATCCTTATGTCATTGAATGCCAGCCAAGTTGGCACAGTGAATGCCTGCTATACATTTCTCCCCACATTACCCAGGGGCAGAAACAGTATCAACAACATATTTACAAGTACACCCACTTATGTACTGCAGGAGAATATGCTGAGATTTAGCACATGCAACATATGTGCTTAAAGAGAAGGGCTTTATTTTACAAATGTGTACACAACACACACACACACACAGGCTGACAGAGGCCTCTCTGCACAGCTAGTCATGTGAGCAACATAAAGGAGTATGGATACATACTGTATTCGTCCTTGTTTAATAGAACCACATAAGTTATTTCCTTAATGTAGTCCCGAGTCCCAAGTAAGAAAAACAAAATGTCAGTGGGTTTTTTATATAAACAAGGAGTGATGGAAAACGTGGAGTTTCTGACTTGATTATGTGAATATAATAATAGAAAGTGCTAACTTGTGCACCATGAGCTCCCAGTCAGGATTGAGCTCCCAAAAAGTACCACTGTACCTTTTAGTCAGTCTAGAATTCATAAAGTTACAGATGTTATATGTTGAAAAGGTTATTTAGAGTCATGGCGTATTTGAAGAAACCCTGAAACTGTTAATTTTGGCATGAGTATTTCATTACAATCATCCTAAAATAAATATCCCCCGCCAAAAAGTTTTAATGGCCTCCTATTTGACTTGCAGTGCCACAGTCAATAATCTCAACTTTAAGTATTTGTTTGAGTTGATTTTATTTACATATCATCTTATATGTTTTTTTCAATTGCGTATTAAACAGGTTTGCTGCAGTGGAGTAATTTACACAAAGAAGCCACATCATCACTGCTGTGAGGACAGCTATTTGAGTTTGAATAACTCCTCCAACCCAGTCTGCTGCAATGGCAAACTAGTCCCATCTCTTCCTGACCATCAGTGCTGTGGAGGATATTATGTCCATGTGAAAACCAGTGAGTTCCAAATTACTTTATGTAGTGTGTTTCCACTAACCTCAAATCTATTGTGTTCTGCTTTCATGGGGTTTGCTCTTCTTCGTGTTGCTCAAGTGTTTACTTCATTTGTCCTTGTCTTTGTAGATGAATACTGCTGTCCTGACCACTCGCAGGGCCGGGTCTCTGTGGGGCTGGGTGACAGCTGCTGTGGGGGGGTTCCTTACTCAGTGACAGGCGGCCAGCTCTGCTGTAGTGGGACCCTTCATGATGGCTATGGGGTCCAATGCTGTGGAGGCCAAATCGTGGATAAAACACTGGTGTGCTGTGGTGATGCTGAGAGGGGTGCAGTGCATAAATATGCTCCAGGTGAGTAAAGAAACACATGGGTCAAAATGTAAGCTAGCATTAGCTGTTGTTTGAGTGTTTTTTTTCCCAGTGTTGAAGACACGGTTGTTTAAGTCTGACAGCCTGATGAGTTGTCGTCGTATCAAATTTTGTCTGGAGACAAAGTAAAGGCCCTTTTAAAAGAAAACTAGTTGCTGTGGTGTAAGAAGGATTTTGTCAAAGTGAAGTTGGTGGTTATGACTTAACGTCTACCTAGGGAAAAAGCGACAGGAGAGTTGAGCAGAAGAAAAAGGTTGAGAGATAGACACATGGTGCAGGAACGTAGGGTCGTTTCCCTTTCTTTCTCTCCCGCAGTGTCCCAAAGCACCCGGATACCATGGCACAGATGGGACTGTGCGCGTGTGTCGGTGTGTTGGTGTGTGTAAATGTGTGTGCCATTAGACATCTTTGTCATGGCAGATGATGATGAAACACACTCAGGATGGCACCGTTGAGGGCACTGCCAAGCACACAGCAGGAGAAATACACACTCATTCTCTCTCATACGCACACACTTTTACACATTTAGACGTTTTTCAGGCGCCCCCCATACACACACACAGAGTCAACAGGGTGCTCTCGGCAGGGTTTGCTTGAGTGTTGAGTGCCAGAGAAAAACACGTGGACTCTATTCATCACACATAAACAATGGCCCCATATGGGCTGGCCTATAGTACTCTGTTAGCCTATCCATACACACACTCACACACAAAAGCTCTACTTACGCAGAAATATATAAATTGCTGATTAAAAAAATTAATAGAAAAGAGTTATTTTTCTTTCTTGGCTGTTCTTTTTTTTTTTTTTACCCCCAACCTGTAGTTTTTATTGATTGTCAGTAAGACTCTTTTGGAAAGTTGTTAAGTGTTAACTTTCTTCCTAGTAATCCTTTGTAATTTAACATATATTATTATATTCCACCTCATCATGCCATTGCCCATTTTGTCTCATCTTTCTTTTCTTCTCCTCCACTGGATCCTCTGTTATCTCTTCCAGCTGAGCAGGCTATATGGTCATCCTTCATTTGAGGAGGCCTCCCAAGGAGTGCATATGCTCCCTACCTCTTCTTCCTCTCCATCTTCTCTTATTTCTCATCTCCTCTCCAACTCTGTCATCTTGTTTTACTCAACTCGTTTCCCCAAACTCTTCTGCTTCATCCTCTGGTCTCTTGCTCTTCCTTTTTATTCTCTTACCACGTTTTCTTCTAACTTTTCCTCCTCTCTCCCCTCCCTTCCTTTATGTGCCCCCTTCCCATCCACTCATCAGTCATTAGCGTTAGCTTCCCCATTGAGAACATATGGTATGATGGATCGTAGGGCTAGCGGCGCTAGCAAGGCTAAGGGCCATTTGCCGGGTGCATTGCGCTGTCGGGGAGCCCTGGGGCCAGCTATGCAACCTCGACCCCACACGTCTGTTTCAAGACAGTCACACACAACATGCGCACAGCAACACTATTATAGGATAGGCTACTTAACCTTGGCACCACACACTCTCATTTCTCTTTCTCATTGAGTGCAAGGTTTGCTATTTTTAATGATGCAGAGAGACAAATTAATGTGTAAAAGACAGAGAAATGGAAAGACGGAATCAGAGAAACTAACAACATCAGAATATATGCAGGTCACTTTTTTAAAGTGAGTGAGAAACAAAAAGTAACTAACTCTATATTGTATAACATTTTGGTATAAACACTTGCATTGAATGAAAAAATGTCAAATTAAACAACTGATGCAGAAAGAAATGTAAGAGAAGGAGAAAGTATTAAAGAATAAAAAATACTGAGTTAAATGCAAACACACAAAAAAGATCGGAAGTGAGTAATAGAGAAAGTACAAGGAAAAAACCCCCAGAGGAGTGGTGAAGAGCTAGATGGAGCAGATTAAAGGAGGAGTGAAGGGTATCCCATTGTGCCCAGCTGATAGACTAGGTTAGGCTGATGTGATTATGGGGTCCCTGAAGTGCGATCTATCACACATTACCGTCCACACTGTCAACAACCATACACACACACTGCAGGGGAACAGCAATGCCAGGAGACAGCCGTCTGGCAACGGATACGTGTACCGGCTTGTGTGCACATGTGCACACGTAGATAAACACACAAGCATTCAAACACAAACACAGCAACAATCAAGCATCAGTACACACACACCTGTATAAAAACTTGCATGTGATGACACACAGAGTTGCATGTGCTTGCACATTCATCCAAAAATATACACATGGACACATGTGCTTTGGGCTGGACTATTTGATTTAAAATGGGAAAGCTCCCAGTGTAAATCAAATGAAATTGAAGTGGGTCAGAAACTTACCTCATCCAACCCTTCTCAAACACAAGAAATCAACACAACAACACACATCAGTGAGCAGGGTTCAGTCTTTCTTTCTGGTTGTCCTGCAGTAAAAGATTTGGCATCAGTCTTACTTTCATTTTCTGAATTGTCTTCCACTCATTTCCGCTTGGGTATCATTATTTATTATTTCAGTGGCTCATACTGAAATGTTTTAAAGCTGCAGTGACTTGCATGTGTTTTTGTTTACTTGTTTGTTTGTTTGTTTGTTTGTTTTCCAACTCAAGCTCCTCTCTAGTGTTACTATCAAATTATTATATACTAATATTCTTTTTCCAGCTTATGACTATGATAATAATAGCACATCTGGAATGTATTCACAATACTTGACGTTCCGTATTTTGTCATAATCCACCCTTATTTCTAAAAACATCAAATTAATTTTGACCTCATAATTCTTCACACAATACCCCATATTGACAAAGTGAAAAAAGTTTGCTTAAAATTATTGCAAATGTATTAAAAAAATAAAATATATATATATATATTGTAGTTTCTCCCATTTCCAGAACTCATCAGTAGGGATAGGTATCGTTTAGGTTTTATCCGATACCAGTACCAAACCGGTACTTTTGAAACGGTGCCGGTGCTTAAACGGTGCTCGAAACGGTGCTTAAAGAATGAAGAACACAAAATTGGTCCAAAAACCTCTCATGTTCAGCTGTTTTTTTTTGTAAAAAGATAACAATGTTAGCCTTTTCTGCAGCTATAGGGGATTTATGGCATCACTCTTGGCTGGAAGCAGTGCTTAAACAATGGAAAAAACACAAACTTTGTCCAAAAACCTCTCATGTTTAGCTGTTTCCCTCTTTTTCTTTGGTCATTTCAGCCTTTTTGGCCAGGGTGAAGGGAGTATCTGCCATCAAACAAGAAGACAGCCGCATGTAACTACGACAGTGTTTGCTAGTTCACCTTACATGCATTAATTTAATAACGTGGTTAGTGTACTCAACGTAAATTACACACGAACAATATTAAGCTACTCACACAGAGAAGAGCGGCTGCTGCTGCCATCATCATCCTTCATCATTTCTGCTACACTGGCAGGGCTAGGGGCCAGGACTCTAATCTTCGGGTTTTTGGGGGATGTTGCTAACTCCGGGTCCGATAACAGGCAGCACACCCGCAGTAGATGTGCTCGGTGTGAGGTCTCGCAGCAAGCTATCAAATACGGCACATTTTTCGGTTTTTAACAAAATGCTATACGTTGCCAGGTGTTTCATCAGATTCCAGGTGTTACCTCCTTTGCACAGTATCGCGTTAAAGCACTTGTTGCAGGCTGCTGAGTTTTTGCTGTGAAGTACAGCCAGACTTTGACCGCTTCACCTTGGGCATTTTTAATCTGTAGCTGTGCTCTAAAAGAACGTACATACCTGGACCCGCTTACTATCCTCAGAAACGTAAAATGATTGGCTAGAATCCAAAGTGTATGACGTCTCAGAAAAAAAAAGCACCGAAATAAAGCACCGAAATGTGCGCTGCTTTTCGGTCTGATTACTACCGTTTATGTCAGAACCAGTGCCCATCCCTACTGATCAGTTGGGATGGGGAGCATCAGTGCATGGACATTTTTAGACCTCTCTAGAGATGTTCAGTTGGGTTCAAGTCTTTGTGCTGGCTGGGCCACTAAATTGTCCCAAAGCCACTCCTTGGCTATGTGCTTAGGGTCTTTGTCCTGTTGGAAGATGAACTCTTTCCCCAGTCCAAGGTCCAGACTCCTCTAGATCAGGTCATAGCAAGAATGACTCACAATACATTGCTACAGTCTCCTAGCTCCTGCTGACAAAAAACCTCCCCACAGCATGATGCTGCCACCATCATGTTTCACTGTAGGGATGATACTAGCCAGGTGATGAGTGGTACCTGGTTTCCTATTTATTACATCAGACCAGAAAATGTTGTTTCTTGTGGTCTTGGAGTCCTTTTGGAAAACTCCATGTGGGCTGTCATGTGCCTTTTACTGAGGAGTGGCTTCCATTGACCATTCTACCATAGAGGCCTGATTGGTTGAGTGCTGCAGAAAAGGTTGTCCTATTGGAAGGTTCTTTTAACCTCCTAGGACCTGGATGTGGACATCACATTTTGGGCTGTCTAGACCAAAATACTACATTTGCCTCTACAAGGGCCTGATATCCACTTACGAGGACATTATACTGCCACTGCTCTATTGAAATTTTAAACAAATATCCTCATATATTTCTCAGAAACAAAAATTAGGTGAAAAAAAATCTGGTAATTCTTTGTTTTTACATTCATTATGTGCCAATCAGCCCAAATGTCAAAGAGAAATTAAAAATGCATGCCATGGAAGAGTTCGGGTCTTAAGAGGTTAAAGTGACCATCGTGTTTTTAGTCACCTCCCCGACTAAGGCCCTACCCTAATTTTCCAGATTTGCCTGGAGGCCAGCTCAAGGAAAAGTCCTGTTGGGATGATGGAGCCCACTGTGCTCATTGAGACCTTCAATTCTGCAGAATATTTTTCGTACCCTTGCCCAGATCTGTGTCCCTGTCTCAAAGGTCCACAGACAATTACAGTACTTGGACTTTATGGGTTGGTTTGTACTCTGACATGCACTGTTAGCTATGGGACGTTAGACTGGTGTGTGGCTTTCCAAATCATGTCTAGTCAACTGAATTTACCACAGGTGGATTCCAGTCAAGGTCTAGAAATATCTGACTGAGCATCTGTGGAAATGAATGGGCTTGAGCTGAGCTGAGTATAAATGCAAAGGCTGTGAATACATATGTACGTTTTATCTTAGTTTTTTAATTTTAATACGTTTTCAAGAATTTCAAGCAAACTTGTTTCACTTTGTTCTTTTGGTGTATTGTGTATAGAATGTTTTGGTGAAAAATAAGTTTAACCCTATTTGGAATAAGGCTGTAACATGACAAAAAAACAAGTGAAGTGCTGTGAATACTCTCTGGATTCAATGTACATTAGTTTTGTGGTGGGAATGTTTCTTGTGGTTGAGAAGATCCAGTCTGTCACCAATGTGGATCCACTGGAGCTTATTGTCCGTCTTGTTTTTTTTTTTTTTTTTTTTTTTATCTATCTGTTCAAATAACACTTACAGTATACACCTACAGTATATACCATCAGTAACAGCCAGCCTAATTTCTACTCTGGGCAATTTTGTAGTTTGATGTATTATTGTGATGGGCCATAATCCTTTCCTCAGTGTCCTGAGTTGTTACACAATAACACAAAGTCTCTGTGCTAAATCCTTCTCTTCCAAATCTGCTGGTTTGTTTAAACAGCTTCCATTTCACTTTCAAGTAGATTAAACACTGTTTGTTTTTGGACAAGAGAGCCTCAGTTTTCCCACAGTATTTCCTCCTGTGCTGCAGGTTCGAGACCAACTTTTAAGCTTTGCTCCTCTTTTCTTCTTTTCCTGAGTTTGTATGTAAGATGTTTAGCTAAGACTTAGGTGAGATTAGATGGAGTTTAAAGGAACTGAGTTTGGCGTCTTTGGCCTCCCGTTGGTTCCTGACTCTCCTTAAGTCCCATGCCTCACTGGGCTCTATCATTTAACCTTTATACTTTTTCATTATCATGTCCAGATCTTTAACTCTTCAATCTGCCCTTCAACCCCATCAAATCCATCTCTCACTGTGGGTGCTACCATAAATGCCCTCCCCACTTCAATTTTTCTGCAAGTGAGTGAATCTTAAAAAATGTGTGCATTTCTTTAACTCCTTCTCTTACTCCCTCCCTCTGTCCCAGCCCAGCAGGCCCCATCCAGACGTTCAAGGACAAATCTGAATATCCCTTTTCACCGTTTAAGTGTTAAAAGCCTGCCGGTGCCGGGGTGTTATCTTAACGCGCCTTGCCGTGCCATCATCAGAGCGCGTGATGAAAATGGCTGTGATGATGCTAAAAGAAAAAAAGAGGAGGGGGAGAAAAAGTAATAATCAAATATGTTTTTCAAGGGCACAGTGACCATTTGCTGGAGGGAAATTATCCCAGTAGTTAAGCTAGCTCACTCTGAGCCTGGTGGAGTTGTGAGAGTGGATTCGTTTGTGTGTGTAAGTGTGTGCAAATGTGCAAGGTGTATTACTTCAACTTAGTGCATGCATCCTTTCCTTCTTCTCTGTTGCTGAGTGTTTTTGTATCTGTGTGAACATGTGGTTGCTTTTTTACATATATCTTTATGCACAGAGGCATAGATTCTTTGCATGTCCTTTGATTGTTTATGCCAAGAGATTCTCATCACTTTCTCTGTGTGTATGTATTTCGGTTTGTGTATGTGTGTTTATCATTGCCAAAAGCCCCTCATCAATGATGGGTAGCAAATGGCCAACGGTAGTGCATTCCAAACAGCAGCGTCTGGCTGCTTTAGAAGATCGAGTACTCTCTGAACACAGGAAGACATTTCTCTCTCTGTTAATGTATTTATGATGATGGCTTTTCTATTAGGTTTACTTTAATGACTGGCAAGAATAAAACCAGAGGCTGTCAGGAACACAGCACACAGATGAGGTGTGTGTGTGTGTGTGTGTGTGCGTGCGTGTGTTTGTGTGATTGTGTCTATGTTGTATTTGCGTTATTATATTTTGTTTGTGTTACTCTTGTTGTTACATGTTTTGGATACATTAAAGTTGTAATTTAAAAGTATGCACACACATGCAGATTTACATTTACAGGAAGTGATTACTATTGTATGAAATTAAATATGCTTATCTGATACAAAGATGGACATCGTTGCATTTAAAATAGTTTTATATCAGTACCCTTGAATAACCTTGAACAAGTCCAATAGGCAAATTGGCATTTCCGAGTTTGCCCTGTAATGCACATCTACTAAAAATCTCAGATGAGTTTGAATCTCAGTCCAGGCCAGAGGTCAAGTTTCCTGAAAAGCTTGTGAATGCAATAACTTGAGAACAAGACGTTGTGTGATTTACAAAATGATACCATAGGTGCATGTACTAGAAGGCTGTGGAAAATGAGAATGTCTTTATATTTTTCCCATCCACTCTAAAGGGGGCTATTTTATGTATCATAAAGATCCTGAAAACTTTTTGGCCAGCAGATCGCATCCATTCAACACAGTGCTTGTGATTCCAGTAGATACACCAAGGGGTATTTCAGAAGCATCGCAGAAGGAGCTCTTCACTCTGTATCACCTAAAGTAGCACACATCAAGCTCCACAGAGCAAGTAAATAGTGCAGGAAGTCAAGCACAGGAATGGCATAACGACTCCTGAAGTCAGAGCTGGTGTATTCTTAGAATTGAAGTTGAGGAGAAAACTGGTGGATTAGTAGAAAGGCTTTGATATAATAAAAAAAAAAAAGAAAAGTTAAAAAAAAAAAAAAGAAAGGTGGGTGGGTGGGTGGCAAAGAGGTGTAAGAGTAAGTAATTGAGTAATTCAAATCCATCAGGACTCTCTTGTGGGGTGTTTTCATATTCTCCGTGTACAGGTTTCCTCCAGATACTTCCTCCAGTTTCCTCTTATAGTCCAGAGTCATGCATGTTAGTTTAACTGGGGATTTTAAATTGACCAGTGGTGTCTAAGCAGAAGAAAACGGAGGAATGGATAGATATTAATTATCATTAGTTGTAATCAGTATGTACTTTAAACCATACAAACAAAAATTTTATATTTACTGATTCTGTCATGAAATTTGTTTTATTTTAGAAGATCTCACTGCATACAAAAAAGAAAATCTTGCTCATTTCATATCATTTAGTTGTTCTTTTTTGTGTTGTAAATCTGTTTAAGTCTTTTAGTTGTTGGTGTCTCCTAGTCCTCATCTCATTCTGTGTCCTTCTGACATATCGTTTAAGCACACATGAACAGCTGCTTCCTGTGTTTCAGTCTTTAGTGAATCCCTGTTGGGTTTTGAAATTTTAACTACTAGCAATCCATTCATTTGAGCTTAGCACTCACACAAACACTTAAAGCGTTTATATGCAAAGATGCATGTACAAGCACACGCCCAGCTGGTAATATTGCTGAGATTAGAAAAAAAGAAAAGAAAGATGTCGGAAAGGCAAGAGGACATCCCGTCAGCTGGGAAAAGAGTATGTGTGTGTGTGTGGATTTGATTATGTGTACGCTTGCTGCCTCAACATCCAGATGTGTGCGTTCCAGGGGAATACTGTGCACTGTGTGAGAAAGTCAATTCACAGTGATTTCATCTCTTGACATGGCATATAGTTTGGCCTCTATGGAGCAGAAAGTACACACACACACGTTTTTTTGTATTTCAAGTTGAAAGAGTTGCTCTTTCTTTGACTGTGATCAGCACAGAGCTGAAAGAGAACGTTTTCATAGGGCTCTGTGCAGTTCTGTGAAAAACTAAGTTCACCCCACAATTCACTAGCCTGCACTTTCAGCGGTATTAACATGAATTTAATGGTTTCTTTATGACTAAATCAGTGTTTCACATCATTCTGGACGAATTTTGGCCCACCCTTCTTTATGATGGTGCTTCAGTTAATTGACATTTGCAGGCATTTTTTAATGCAGAGATCACTTAAGGTCCCGCCACAGTATTTTGAATCAGGTTCAGGTCTGGACTTGGGCTGCGCCATTGCAAGCACTTGATTCTTTAACCCTTCTAATTTATACTTGGTGCTGTGCTTGGGATCATTGTCCTGTTGAATGACCCATCCAGGTTTTAGGCGTCAGTCAGATGGTCGCAGATTTTACTATAGAATACTTTGGTATACAAAGGAGTTCGACTCAATGACTGAACGGTGTCTACGTCATACGGCTGAAAAACAAGCCCACCCGATCACCCCTCCATTACCATGTTTGGCAGCTAGTAAGGTGCTTGTGTTGAATTACTGCATTTGTTTTTTGCCACTAATATTTGATTAAGTCTTATTACCCTGCATACAAGTGCAAAATTACCATTGTATTCGCTACCCTTCCATTTCTGTATATAAGCAAGAGAAAGTCTGACCGAAGAAACTGAAATAATAATGTCACAAAGGATTAGGCTGAGTCAAGTATGACTTTAAAAAATATTTGTAGCTTCCTAGTAAAGTCAGAAAAAACGAATTCTGCCTTTAGTGCGACCATCACCTAAAATTCAAGAAATAAAAAATTTCTAAAAGTATTTGTCTTTCTAACTATAAATGTGTTCAAATCAGCCACAAATATAAAACCATTGGAGTGAAGATCACCTATCATCTTGTGGTATTGCAGTTCTCTGCTAAGAAGGTTTTTTTTATTCATGCTATACATCTAAAACCTTCTCATGGCATCATGGGGAACAACCCAACAGCAGTAGCTGCCTCCCCAAAAGGACTGTTCGTTGCATTACGTCACAAAACTGCGAATGCTCACCTCGGACATCCCGGAAACCTTTGTGGTCAAGATTTTGGTTTTCTCAGGTTAAATCTACAAGAAAGATTATTCTACTCTTACTTTCATAATAGAATAAATCTCAAATCAAAGACATATTTTAAAATATTTCAGTGGTTTTCCTATTGTAGTTTCATGTAGCCAGTATGTATCTGTCATGATCTATAATTTTAAGTAGCACACGATTTTTTTTCTCCATGAAACCTGCTTCAGCTTAAGTGTGTGCTGTTGTGCATAAACACAAATATGTGTATGTGTACATTCGCTGTGCACTTTGTGCCAAACCCCTTGTAATATATTCAGGTATTTAAAAGTGTTTGGTTTGTTTAAAGTTGTAGAGGGGTTTTGGTCTCCTAGAGAGCTCGGATAACCCTAATCCACAACACACATTTTTATCAGTAGTTCATTGGCAGGACTAAATATTGACTTATCATTAAGTGGAATGACTGAAACCCTAATAATAATTCACGTTGTCTAAGCACCTTGTGTTGACGCGGCGCTCCCGACGCTATTAACGAATGTATGCAAATCCTGCGTAAATCTGAAGATTAGGGCTGAAGCATTCTGTGATGCAAGAGAGAAAACAAGAGGTGTGTGATAAAATGTTGTCTGCACATACACAGCCATGCAAAAAAAAAAAAAAAACACAACCCACACAGCTTATAGAGAGGAAGAGAAAATAGGGGTGTGCGTTTCAAATGTTAACACAAATGAACAGGGATGTCACACATACCCATACACAGATAACGCGTATAGAGACAGGGATTGAATTCCTGCTGAATGCATGATAATACAATAGTGAAGTTTAGCTGCAGAACAGTAAACAAGAGATTCAGACCTATGAACGGTGTGAATACAGAGAGAGTGATAGAGTAATAGTGCAAGGAAAATGGGGTAAGAGGAAGGCAGAGACAGGAGGAAGACATGGAGATGATAAAGAGAAAAGGTAGCAAGTTAAGGAAGTACATGCATGAGGACCAGAGAAATGTGAACATTCAGGGGAAACCAGCAGTTCGTGCAGGAGTTTGCTCACCTGTAGAGAGAAAAAGAAGGTAGATTATTAAAGGTAATATAAGATTAGACAGAATGTGGGGTCAGGAAAAGAAATTCATCAGTGATGATGAAGAAGATGTAAATCCTGAACTTCAGGTCACAACTGATAAACATGGCATTTCTTAGAGTAGGTGAAAGACTTATGTGTTTGAACAGAACCATGTTCGATGACGCAGAGAATGACGGTTCGATTGCTGCAGAGGAGCTATAAGTAAAGCAAATGATTGAAAACTGTGAGATGCAGAGGGCCTGGCGTCCGGATGGAAAGAAGGAGAAGAGGTGAGGATGCTGAGAGGACGACGGATGAGTAGAGAGAAGCTATTTTGGAAAAGTGTTGAGCTGTTTATTTGCGCGTCATTGAAGCTGAAGTAAGGCGCTGGGGGAATTGGCCACCAAGCCCCCGCTCCGCAACAGCTGCCGCTGCTAAGTGAGTTACTAGCCGTCAGACTGCTTTTATGTCACACAATCACATACACATGCGCTTTCCTGTCACATTGTGCCTGTGATGGATGCTTTGAGCATATAATGCACTGCAGCGGCGCAATGGAAAATATGTGCCATTCTGCACTTTTGGCCTTTAAGTGAACTGATTGCTTAAATTAACAGAATTTAATGTGCTGAAAGTGTAAATGCTGATTAGAGTGTTAAATAATAAGTTATTTATCACTCCACAACAAGCTGCATTCCCATTAAAGAGTGAAGCTGTGTTACAAAGCAATGACTTAGTGTTTAATGTGTGCTGTCAAATAAAATGGGCATCACAGCTGGGGGTAGATAGAGCTACAGATCAGCATGTCATCAACTGTTAGGATACATTTGCTAAATACCTCATAACATATAGATTATTTTCACAATAAACTAAATAACCAGTAAGACTGTGGCTTCTTCCGGTCTATCGCTCTGTAATTCAAAATTAGGCGCTTTTACTTTGGGAGCGCTCTCATTAAACTGTGATTAAAATCGGTCTATTTTTTTATCATTGCAGTTAGATCTTTTTCGTCAGCCTGGCCATCCTTTGCTCATTTGTATTTCTAATGCTCCTTCACAGCAGGGAGTTACTGACTCAGCATTATAGTGGGACGTTATTATAACCTTTAATTCATTGCAAAGCCAGAGCTTGCCAGTCTAAACTATCGTCTAAAGCTAATCCATCCAAGCAGCCAGGTTGACTGAATGGTTATCAGGGCCACTAGAAAAAAGGCAGAGTGGAAATTCACTCCAGTATCCTCAGCTGCTGTTAGGTTCGTCTCTCCTACATGCTGCTGTCGGGTTTGCCCTCCTCTCCGTGACCTAACATTCATCAGATCCACGAAAGTGTCAGTAATTTTCAATTTGTATGATTTATGTATGCCAAGTCAAAACAAGTTGATTTAGTTGTTATAGTATCAAAAGATGGCGGTTTTGGAGGAACCCCATGAGCTTAGGGGTTAGACAGCAACCAAGATTCTCCACCTCTCCCTCGGACTGTCATCTTTTTATCATTGCTGTCTAACAAAGACCATAGAGAACCCTTATCAGTGCTCATTGGTGTCTTTTCTAAGTAAAACAAAAATTTTGGGCTTCCTAATTATGCTTCAACATTGGAATACAAACATCTTGTTAAGAAATATTAGGAGAGTTTTCAATGTACCATTAGTCTTTAAATATCCCAACTATTCTTTAACAAGCATAAGCTATTTTTATTGGATCATTTCTTGCTCCACTAGGAATTTCTCCCTTGAATCTCCGTGTACTGCCAAAGTTTTAATTTGTCTGTCATCGAAACCAACTCACGTTATTTCAGTTTGAAATGTGAAGTGCCGGAGATTGTGAAGAAACATACTTGAAATTTGATATTCAGCTGCAAAACATTTACAGGTAAATGGAGTGATAGCATGCATTTTAAATGTCACCTTGCTGCTGAAGGTGAAGTGGTGGCAGACAGACATCACCTATCACTGTCAGAAATGGCAGCTCTCAGAAAAACGCACTTCCTTTCCCGTTGCAGTCTTTAGACAGCATAGCCTGAATATTACTGCTCAGAGAGGAGAAATAGTATGCAGGGGAGGAGGGGATGGAGGAAAGAGGAAGAGGATACGTGGATAAGAGTTGATAAGAAGAGAGGCACAATAATATTCAGAGCAGCCTAAATACTCTTTCTGTTCATATCGGAAAACATAGATTAAGGAGTGAAGGAAAGGGGAGTTTAGAAAAGGAGGAAGGACGAGGACTGAGGCAGTAAGAAAGGTTACAGAGGGAAGAGGATGACATAAAAGATGAAAAAACTAAGAAGCCCGAATAGTATTACAGAATATCCTTTTTAGTGTAGAGTGATAGATGACCAGGAAAAGAAAATGTGTTTTATGTTGTAGAAAAACAGAAAAGCTGATTTTAGACATCAGACATCACAGCAAAGCTGTTATATAGAAAGATAAAGAGAAATATCCAATAAATCACAGAGACGATGCCAGGAGGCCAGCTGAATCCTGGCAGTGTGGGAAGACCTTTGATGGATTTGTATGTTTCTTAAACAGCTGTTCAGACTTAAGAAATGTGGGAATGTCGTTTTATTAAAAATAAATAAATTAATAATTATCACACCATATATATTTTCAGTACCTAAATTTGCACAGCACACTGTAGTGTGAAGTGGATCCAAGATAAATCATTTCCTGGTATGTTAAGATCAGAATGAAAGTGGAACAAAATAATGGCATGATGCATATTCTCTCTTGCTTCAGGTTTCATCTGCTGTGGTCACGAGTATGTAAGCTCTTCAACAACTCTTTGCTGTGTGGGCAATGAGGGATATCCCACAATGCACCCTGCTGGCAATGCCACAGTGACACTCCGCTGCTGTGGTTCAAAGGTCATACATCAGGATCAGGAATGCTGCAGTGGGATTGGCTTTGACCCCCGACGACATGTGTGTGCAGACAGACCCACGCCTGGTCTGGTAATAGAGGTGTGTGATTACGTGAGACAATGTGTTTTTAGTGTGTGTTTTCTTGTTTTCCACGTCATTAACCTTAGACGGGGAAATCTGAAGCACACTGATCATTCAGTCAACCAGTATTTGGCAGCTGTGACCATTTCTTTCTACATCTGTATTACAGATAGCAAAATAAAGGAAAAACCTGATCTGGTTGAATGGTTTAAGTTCACTTTCCCCTTAGAAGGAAGAGTGTAAAACAGGTTCTGAGTGATCACCTTTATTAAAGATGAAGCATTTATATGTCGATCTTTAGCCACAGGTAATCACTGAATGATTGGATAAGTATGAAATAGTTGACAATCACATGCTGACACAAGATGTCAGTTCTTTTAAAAACCGCTGCAGTTCGATTGTCAAGTATTTAAGGTGTGATATTGCGAGCTAGAAAAAATGGCAGGTGGACTTCTGTAGGTTGCCTCCTTTTAAGCTCTTAAGACTACCATGACCTTGTTGACTGAGAACTGAAAGGTTTCAGGTGTTTAGCATCTTCAAGTAGTGTTTCTTCTGAAAGTTTATTAGTGGACGAGAAATTGTAGGATCACATGTAGAAAATAATGTCATAAATAAACAAAAACGTTAAATATTGATCTTATATTATCTGAAAATTGTAGGTGTCACATTTACAAACTGACCTACCCAAAAATAGAAATGGAAATGGAGAGGATAAGACTGCTACACATTAGATGCCCCAATTAAGCATTTGCTAAAAGCCTTGCAGATTGGCTGAAATTACATGAAGGAGCTGATCATCTCCAGCAGCCCAGTGGACATTAGACAGAATTTCTGGGGTTTTTTGTCTATCAAACTTGCTCTCATTGTCGCATCAGGAGTTGGGGACTGGCCCATCCTCCATTTATCAACTGAGGTCCTGTGGCGTTTGTGTGTTCCTAAGCCAGCATGAGATGGCACATGCATGCACACATACACACACGCAAGCAGTGACAAAGGGTAGGAACTCTCATTAGCTCTAATGATGTCATTAAGAGCCATGTATGCAACACAGACACACACACGCTGTATATAGTGATTTTCTCCTTCAGAATATAACAGCAAATAAGAGGATCGTAAGCTTTCATGAGGTACGTTTCTGTTCTAGTTCACTTAAACAAAGTTTTCTTTTCTCTTCTCCTTCATTCATTCTGTCTGTCTCTCCTTTTTCTCTGTGCAGCACCAGTGTTTGCAGGGCGCTGTGTGTCCTGTGGCTGCAGCATCTACAGCTTACTGCGGCTCCTGTGGCCTTGATCCATCTATGACTGCGTGCACATGGGTCCTGTCTGCGCACACACACCCTGAGACACAATCCACAACATACTCACCGTTCATCAGCATCACGCAGGAAGCTCTCACTGCGGACCTGTCTGCACATACAAACAGAAGTAATGACAGTTACAAAATGTTTGACTCACGCAGTCACGCACACACTGACAACAAGCAGCTGAAGGGAAGCATGTGCCCATCGCATGAGGAGGTAGTGTACAGTGGAGATGCCACCGTATATACATTTACAGGTAACTGATGAGCATGTATGTATGTGTCTTTTTATTAGCAATTTAAAAGTTCCTGGGTATGTGCCAGGTTAGTGTCTAGAGCAAGGGTGTTAAACATACAGCCCGGGGATCAGACTAGGCCTGGCGAAGACTCCAATCTGGCCCACTAACCAGTTTTAGTTAATGCAACAACATAAATTTAGGAATTGTTTTGATTGTATTTTTATGTTTTTATAGCTTTTCCTCTTGAAAAATTATTGTTTCATAATTACAGGACTACCAATTTTGTGATGACAAATTTGTTTCATTTTGCTTCTTCTTTAGAGTCCCTGGTCCAGAGTATCTAATGTCTGTTTTACAGAGGGTTTTTTTTGTTAACTGTTGAAGTTTTACCAGCTTTTGGTTTTCTTGTCACATCCTGATTATCACTTAGAGTCCCCCGAGAGCAGCAGTGCCCAGCCTTCTACCTTTCTAACTTTAAAACCCACCTTCCAGCCAAATGGCTGGTAGGCTTTTAGCTAGGCTTTAGCTTCAGCCAAGTGGAAGCTAAATTGTCTAGTCATTCATATGTAAATTAGGTTGTTATCTGGGAATTCTGGAGGGGAGTGGGGGTGTGTGAATGAGGGGGTGGGGGAGCTGCTAAAAGCTGTGAACTTCCTTTTGTGTTCGTCTTGATGCATTCTCAATCATCCAGGGAAATAAATCTCCAAAAGTCACCAACTTGGAGTGCTTCAGTTTGCCATCTTAGGGAGAAATCAACACACATGGGTGTATTTCCTTTGTTGCTGAGATTTATTGATAAAAACAGTACAAAAAACCAACCATTTGTACACATATTTACAAATAATAATAAAAAGTGAGTGAGTACATTTCAACATTTTCAGCAATCACTCACAATCCTGGCACTGCCAGGAGAAAGGTAGAAAAGCCAAATGGCTGCTCTCGGGGGCTCTAAGTTTATGCGTCTGATTATACCTTAAACATGTATGTAGTTTTTTATTTGTAGCTAAAGTTATAGCTCCATGTGAGTCAGTAAGCAATCTGAACAGCCAGGAAGATTATACCTACTTTTTTTAAGACAAATCTGTAGATGGCCAAGTACCAAGTCAAGTTGCATAAGTTAACTCATTCACTGCCAGCCATTGGCAGTGAATGAGTTAAACCCATTGACTCATTCACTGCAATTGACGGCTATAGACGTCAATGGCAGTGAATGAGTTAAGACACAATCAGTTTTGCCACTTGATGAAATTTGATTGTGGTCCAAATATAAGATGACAAATGAATGCATAAAGTCAGCCACATCGCCCTCTAGTTCCCTAGAAATTTAAGTTAACTAGTCTTTAGTATCAGTACTTTTCTATAGGCTTAATGTGTTTTAGTTATAAACATCAAGTATTTGCAGCCCTGCATTGAAATTATTACTTTTCTTCCACTTCAGTTCTCTAAGTCACAATGAAGAATAAGTAAAACGTTACAGCCATCTGTAAAACATGGCGTTCACAGAAACTGCAAGCCTGCAGAAGCCAGTTCTGCATTTACTCTAAATGTGTCAGCCGCTACAATCAAAGGGCTTTACAGACAGATGCCCTTCTGCACACACTCCCTCTGTCACACACACGCACCAAGACAGCTGCTGCAGTGCACGCTAATAGCTCTAACATGGTAACTCTGTCTGCGCTGTACACTTGCGTGTTATTAAAACTTAGAGATGGGCGTTTAAATGCCATTTTCACATTCTCTACTATTTATCAGCCCAAAGGGAGCAGGAACGTGTTTGTGTTTGTGGGCGTGTGTGTCGTGATTTTCAGTCTGTCCACACATTATTTATCTGGGTAGTTACGTCTGTTAAATCAAGACTAATTGTGGTTGTGGATATGTGTGTGTGTGGGTGGTTGTGTCCTCATAAATGATATGTGTTTTTGCATCCAGTTAGTTACTATTTTAGTGTGGCTCTGGAGTGTAGCTCTGCGTATGTGTTTTCATTACTTTGTCTGTGTATGTGTGCATGTGGCATGGGGTGGTTAGGATAAGAGTTTCTAGGCGATGCTGTGACACCATCTGGGCAGAGGCACATAAAGCTGTCGCCACCCACCATACACCAGATGTTTCTCAAGCACACACACGCATGCACACACGCATTCATGCGCAGAGTATCATGCTATACTTCTCTGGGAGAAAAAAAGAAAGAAGTTAGATCACGCCCAGATAGCTCCACATGTGAAGTGGGTGACATAAGTGTAAGCTGTATTATCCACAAGAGCTTTGTATTAACTTAGCTTTTCAATATCTTACAATCAAACACAGAAAAACAGATTGTATTATATTTCTAGGCAAACCTCACTGCTGTTTTTTTCATCTGTACATTTTTTTCTATTTTAATTATTCCAGAAGTACAGACAAGAATCCCAGACTGGTAGTTTACAAGAGACCATTTACACTCCTAAAAGTAATGCACAAATGTGTGCAAGTACAACTATATGTATAAATACTACTGTGCCTGTACCTTTGCAATAGGGTTGTAATAACCTGTCTGTCATAGTGCTTCGTGGCCTGACATTCACACTGGTGATAGTGCTTATATATAGCCAGGGAGCTGCTCCTGACTGTTGTTTGCACTTACGCACCGAACGACAGTTGAGTTTGCTTGGAGTCCGTGGTTGGGGTGCTCGAGAGTGCTCCATCGCTTGGAGTGAAGTGGAGATCTGGGGCACTGCCTCTGGATTGGCAGACTATGGTGGTGATTATCTTTAAGAAGGTTGACCGCAGGGTGTGGATCACATTTTTCAGCCTGACCGGGATTTGTCCATTAGTTGAACCTTGGATTCTAGAGGAACAATGCACTTTTTGTACTGGTCATGGACCAATTAACCAGCTCTTTAGCCTTTCAGGAATATTAGAACTTGCTTGGGAGCTTCCCCATCCAGTCTACACATGTTTTGTGGACTTGGAGAAGGCATTCAACCGCATCCCTCAGGGTTGCCTGTGGGAAGGAGTGCTGCAGGAGTATGGGGTGTCTGGCCCATTGTTAACAGCCATTCAATCCCTGTACAATTAAAATGAAAGTTTAGTCCGCATTGATGCCACTAAGTCAGACCCATTTCTAGTGGGAGTTGGACTCTGCCAGGCCTGCTCTTTGTCACCGATTCTCTTCATAATCATCATGGACAGAATTTCTACGTGTAATCATCTGCTGTAAAGCTTCTGACCTCAAAATCTCATCTCTGAAAATTAGCACCTCCAAGTCTGAGGTCCTCAGACAGGAAAGGGTGGAGTGCCCACTCTGGTTCAGGGATGATCTGCTGCCCCAAATAGAATAATTTCTAATCGTCTTTTTCACAAGAGAGGAAAGAGGAAAGAGGGGCGAAAGAGATTGACAGACAGATGTGGGGTGTGGCTGGAGCAGTTATTTGGACATGAGAGCTGAACATGAAAGCAAAGGTGTCAGTCTACATTCCTACCTTCAACTGTGGTCACAAGCTTTGGGTAATAACTGAAAGAACAAAATAGTAGAAACAAGCAGAAGAGTGGCCGGCCTCTTCCTTAGAGATAGGGTGATGAGTGCAGTCCTTCGAGAGAGGCTACTTCTCCACATCGAAAGGAGCCAGTTGAGGTGGTTCGGCCATCTAACTATAATGCCTCCTTTACATGTCCTTCCTTGGTTGGCCTAGGAATGCCTCGGTGTCCCCCAGACAAGCTTCAGGAGGTGGCCGAGGAGAGGGAGCTCTTGGTTTCTGTGCTTAGGCTGCTGCCCGCACGACCATGGGGTGGAGAAGCATTCACTTTTTATTTTATAATAGAGATGCACTTTGAGACTTTTAAGTAAAATGGAGAGGTGAGGGGTTTATATGGAATTAATAAACTTTTAATAATGCATTTTTGTCTTTCCCTTGCCCCCTTACTGTCCTCCCGTTTTTTTGACACTTACTGGGAAATAGACAATGACCTGGAGCCTTTTACCACCTATGAGTACAGAGTGAGAGGCTGGAACAGCTTTGGTCGAGGCTCCAGCAATGTTACAACAGTGACGACTACTGAGGACAAACCATGGGGAGTGGCAACACCCCGCTGGAGCCGCCTAGGTGAAAGAGATGATATTATCCAGTTGCAATGGCAAGCACCTGCCCGGAGTAATGGTTTGTATATGTGCATGGATATTACTACTTTAGGTTAGATCCAGTGATTAAAAGTCTTTCTCTGTGTTTGGAGTTCAGCTTGAGTAATTAAATTAATGCAGAGGCAGAAAAATCTAACAGTGGTTACCCAATTATCTTTAAAACTTCACCAGGGGAGATTACCCACTATGCTATACTGCGTGATGGACAAGAGCGTTACCGTGGGGATGAAAACAGCTTTACTGACGTTGGTGGGATCAGGCCTTTCCAGGAATACAGTTACCAGCTGAGGGTCTGTAACCGGGCTGGTTGCACTGATAGTACACAGGTAAGAATTTGTGTGGTTTGATGTCTTGTGATGGTTTAGAGTCGCTACATTTCAACATCACATGTTTCATCATAGCAAAATAAATATAATTTTGAGCCAAAAAAAGGAATGTGCCTTTGATTTAACAGGAAATACTCTCTATTCTGTTGTCTGTTCCAACTCAGTGCTATTTTTCTCTTCTACCAACTTTTCATGTAAAATTTTCTTACTTTCACACAGCAGCACACATACACACACTTTCTAAAACCATACTCTATTGTAGCACCCCATTTCAAAATGACATTATTCCACTGTATGATTATCTAATGGCTACTCTAAAAATGGCCTTAGCTTCACTGAACTAAGTACCACTTTACACTGTAGTTAAGTTCACTTCTTTAATTTTGCTTGAACACTTAAAGGTTTGTAAAAAATGATGAAAGTTAATTTTAGAGAGAGCATTACTTCTTCTTGAGAGAAAGTAGAAATGTAAATGAATGTTGTCAATGTCTGATCACGAACATACATTGCACTTGCAATTGATGGAATAAAATTACCTTAGTGTCAGGCAGGTTTATTCTTGTCCTTGTCACCTGTCTGAATACAAATATGCATTTTTGTATTTTCTCTTAAGAAAATTGTGTATTTACATTTAAACCGTTAACTTCACTTAGGGTTAATTTTTAAAAACTAGCTAAAAGCAATGGCCTGCAGTTGACTACTCTTCTGACTTGATGTTTGACCAGTGAATATCTTTTTACCGTCTCATTAAACCCACGTCAGATGCTGATTTGCAATCATTGTTTACATCATGAAGGTGGTGCAGTCCACAGTTGTTCTGCCAAGCGATATTTTACTAGCCCTGTCTGACCTTTGTTGTTATGAAATTATATTGTATGATGTTTCTACACTGCTTGAACTCTGTTCTGTTCTGCTGCAGGAACAAGCTGTTATTTAGCCATGTTTCCGCTCTCCCCCTGAATGCAAGGCTCTGGATTTGCTGAGCCTACCTGATGGTTCTGATAGTACCCATAATACCTTCACACAACTCCCCCTCCCTGCTATCTCGCTGGCTGTGAGCTGATATCACCACAACAATTAATTTCTCTGGCTTAGTGACGATGAAAGCTCATATTAAAAAATGTCTTTCTGGGTTTTTTAAAGTTAATTTAGCATCTCATTATTGTGACAAGCACATCCTTACATAAAGAGAAATCCTATGGCTGTGCTGCTGCAGGCGTGGATTGAGCGGAGCGGCTAAGATCAAGGAAAAATTGGCTAAATTGTTTGTGAGGGATTGATGGCATATCAATCCCTATTTGTGATATACTGATTTATTTAAGTACATCATAAATTAATTTCTTTGAAAAATAAGACTGGAAAAGGACAAGAGGAATGGTAAATGGTAACAGAGAGATACATGGGATACATAACGTATGGTTATATATGGCAATTATGTTACTGTTGCAAGCATTTCCTGCTGTCTGTAAACAGACTAAAACACATTGTAGTTTGTTAATACTAATGCAACACCATTCACCTCCTACTAAGGACTGATGTTTTTTAATTCACTGGTTCATTTGTTGGCTCTTGTATCCTTACAGAACTTAACAAATAATAGTTGGCATATTGATGATTAGTCTGCTAACTGTAAATAGCCAGTAAAGATTTATGGTAATTAAAATTTTTAAAGCCAGAGCAGTTCCTGTCAAACCCTATCAAACAGTGGCTACACAACACAAGACTGCAGACTTTGACTGTGAACCATTAGATTTGTCATTTTTGTCCTACTGACAAAAATAAACATATTACATAAATATACAATTTCAGTTTCTGCCTGGTGTCTCGTTTGCACTTTTGCAAGCATGCTTTCAGTTCTCTTTGTCTTTCTGTTTGTCAGCACGATTAAACTTGGTGGCAAGGTTGAGCTGAGACAGAAGAAGTCCAGATCTTAAAGAGAAAGACTTTTTAATTGTAGGTTTAGTTCTGGGCCATGAAATAGGACATTGGCCTTGGAGGATGATGATAATGCTAAACTGCCACCATGCATCATACAGTGATGTGATTTAGTTTTTTCTTCTTTTCTATATTTATCTTACTTACATGGGTGGAGAAGGTTAGGATAGCTAGGATAAATAAAATAATCATTTAAAAAAGTGCATTTTGTATTTACTAGGGTTATCTTTTTCTAATAAAAATTTTTAAAAAATAAAATAAAATTAGGAATGCTGAAACACTATTTATAGTACTTTTCCTGTCTGTGAGTTATGTAGGCTTAAATCACAAATAATAAATTATTGTTTTAAAACAAAATTTTTATACCAGTAAAATCTAAATGTCTGCATGATATTGGATTGTTCTCCTGTAAAAGTATAAAAAAGTAAACCACAAAAATTAAACAAAATAAGTAACTTTAGCGTCACACTGAAGATGTGAGATGTTTTACATGTAGTTAAATGTAGAAAACCTTTACAGATTAATCACTTTTGCTTTCATGCTTCCTTTCCGTAACCACTAAGATAATTAATTCTCACAGTTTACACCTAAGAGCTCAAATTCTTACTGGGGACTGTAGTGCAAATCTGTAGACAGTATCAGTGATGTATAAAATGTACCTTATGTTAGCACTGCTTTAGCTTCGGAGCCAGTTTAAATCTTAACAAGCAAAAGGTCGCTGGTTTGGTTTCAGTTGAAAACACTTGAAACTCTGCCAGTTCAAAAACCTTCATAGCGACCTGCTGTAGCGACCCCTAACAAGAAGTTTTATAAATTCCTTTTATAAAACTTTTTAAACTCATTGGATCATCCTGCATGAAAGCTACTAAGAACCCTTTATACATACAAGTACCATCAGACTACAAGCCCAGTCTTCCATGCTCTCTTTGTCTAACTCTCTTCCTCACACACACACATACATATGTTCACACAAACAAGCGCGCACACACTCGCAGCAGAGGGTAGGAAGGGAGTGAGTTGGATTAGTTTGTACACCAGTGAAAATTGGCCAAACAGTCCCAATTATGGGATAACTTGAGCTAACCTAATATACCACTGCAATTACCTGGCATCAGCCTCCTCACATACACACAAACACACACAGGCACAGACAAAGAAACACAGGCACTCAGGAACGCACACCTGCTGTGACAACAGAAGGTCCTGATCTAATATGGTTGGTCACTTAGAAAGGGAGGAAGAGCGATTGGTCCCTCTCTGTCTTCAAATCCTTTTGTCCTGTTCTTGCTGCTATTTGTCTCCTGTCATTTCCTTGATCTTAACATTGTAGTCCTCAGTTTCTCCCAGCTGTTGTCTCTGCTTTTTTATCCTTACTCTTTCTCACCATCTCATTTTCCTGAGGCTCACAAGTTTCTACTTTTTAATATGAAAAAAGATGGGATGAATGACAAATATTCTTTTCATTTAGCCAAGTAGGTTTATTGCATAATCTGTAATCTCTGCTTCTTTGTATACCCTACACTGTTGATCAGTCATGTTGGGACATATTTTGACTGTATGTGAAGAATTAAACCATTAGTTATTAGCTGATAATTTAGCTTCTTGTTGGCTTTTTGATGTAATTTTATGTATTTGAATTTGTAAAGAGTGACACAAAAACTAACTTCTGAAACCAGATATCATTTATCCACTATCTGGATATTCGTTTCAAATGGGAACGCCCCCTAATGCTAAGTCAAAAGACAAGCCAGTTGTTTGATCTATCACTCCTTTCAGTGAACTATAAAAAATACAAATCAGTGATTATAAGCCAGATGTAATTAATAAGAAAAACTAGCATCACGGGTCACTTAGCTGCTTCCTGAAGGGATCCCACATTATCCATCTGTCTCATCAAGTCTGAGTGCTAATTTTTGTTTGCCAGTAAAGATATGTGACATTCACGGATTAAGTTTTCATTTTTTTTACATTCAAGGAAAATATTGGCAAACACTTGACTGAAGCACACTCTGACTGATACTACACCTCCCCTGCATCCTCCTTCTTCTCTGCTTACTTTGCTGTTTTGTTCTGCCTCTGTCTGTTTACATGTGTACACCTGCATGCACCTGTGTGTGTTTATCTGTGTGCACGCACTTGTGTGTCTCTTTAGTTGTAGTTGCTGTGCTCTAATTGCATAGCACTGTGTGGGACAGGTGGTGGAAGTGCTAGTGACAGTCTATTAAGGCAGGATATCCCTGTTGCCATTAGCAGCAGATTGCCCTGTGATTCTGTGGTCTCCGCATTCACTCAGCGTTCACATGAGCTCACAGATACTACACTACGAATGTACAATACAATGGTCACTCTTATTACTGTACTAAGAAGCAGTAATTTTTTAACTTGGCCTATTAACAGATTGTTTAGTGATTTGTTTTAGTATGGTAGCAGTGATCAGTAATAAGACATTTTGCACATCCTTTATAATTATTGCATTTCCTACACATTGCATTGCTTGAACAGCTTCCAGTCGGATCCTCTGTCCTACTGGAACGCTAAAGGAAATGATTGGGGGAGTAAAGGCTCAGGATGGAAGCAATACTCTGGTGCTGCTGTAGTTCACTTAGTCAAGCAGGCAGCCCATATGCTGAAAGGCTGCAGGAGTCTGGGTTTGATTCTGCCCTGGGTCTGCCCCTCGTTTCCTCCCTACTTTTGTGTTTGCTCTCTGCTGTCTGTCCTCTCGAATAAAATCCAAGATCCAAAAAGAATTTGAGTTATATTCTAAAGGGAGATTTCTCTGGAAACAAGTTCATGTTCAAGTACAGTGGGGCAAAAAAGTATTTAGTCAGCCACCGATTGTGCAAGTTCCCCCACCTAAAATGATGACAGAGGTCAGTAATTTGCACCAGAGGTACACTTCAACTGTGAGAGACAGAATGTGAAAAAAAAAACAAAATCCATGAATTCACATGGTAGGATTTGTAAAGAATTTATTCGTAAATCAGGGTGGAAAATAAGTATTTGGTCAATAACAAAAATACAACTCAATACTTTGTAACATAACCTTTGTTGGCAATAACAGAGGTCAAACGTTTACTATAGGTCTTTACCAGGTTTGCACACACAGTAGCTGGTATTTTGGCCCATTCCTCCATGCAGATCTTCTCGAGAGCAGTGATGTTTTGGGGCTGTCGCCGAGCAACACGGACTTTCAACTCCCGCCACAAATTTTCTATGGGGTTGAGGTCTGGAGACTGGCTAGGCCACTCCAGGACTTTCAAATGCTTCTTACGGAGCCACTCCTTTGTTGCCCGGGCAGTGTGTTTTGGATCATTGTCATGTTGGAAGACCCAGCCTCGTTTCATCTTCAAAGTTCTCACTGATGGAAGGAGGTTTTGGCTCAAAATCTCACGATACATGGCCCCATTCATTCTGTCCTTAACACGGATCAGTCGTCCTGTCCCCTTGGCAGAAAAACAGCCCCATAGCATGATGTTTCCACCCCCATGCTTCACAGTAGGTATGGTGTTCTTGGGATGCAACTCAGTATTCTTCTTCCTCCAAAGACGACGAGTTGAGTTTATACCAAAAAGTTCTACTTTGGTTTCATCTGACCACATGACATTCTCCCAATCCTCTGCTGTATCATCCATGTGCTCTCTGGCAAACTTCAGACGGGCCTGGACATGCACTGGCTTCAGCAGCGGAACACGTCTGGCACTGCGGGATTTGATTCCCTGCCGTTGTAGTGTGTTACTGATGGTGACCTTTGTTACTTTGGTCCCAGCTCTCTGCAGGTCATTCACCAGGTCCCCCCGTGTGGTTCTGGGATCTTTGCTCACCGTTCTCATGATCATTTTGACCCCACGGGATGAGATCTTGCGTGGAGCCCCAGATCGGGGGAGATTATCAGTGGTCTTGTATGTCTTCCATTTTCTGATGATTGCTCCCACAGTTGATTTTTTTCACACCAAGCTGCTTGCCTATTGTAGATTCACTCTTCCCAGTCTGGTGCAGGTCTACAATACTTTTCCTGGTGTCCTTCGAAAGCTCTTTGGTCTTGGCCATGGCGGAGTTTGGAGTCTGACTGTTTGAGGCTGTGGACAGGTGTCTTTTATACAGATGATGAGTTCAAACAGGTGCCATTCATACAGGTAACGAGTGGGGGACAGAAAAGCTTCTTACAGAAGACGTTACAGGTCTGTGAGAGCCAGAGATTTTCCTTGTTTGAGGTGACCAAATACTTATTTTCCACCTTGATTTACGAATAAATTCTTTACAAATCCTACCATGTGGATTCATGGATTTTTTTTTCACATTCTGTCTCTCACAGTTGAAGTGTACCTCTGGTGCAAATTACTGACCTCTGTCATCATTTTAAGTGGGGGAACTTGCACAATCGGTGGCTGACTAAATACTTTTTTGCCCCACTGTAGTAACATTTTATTTTTTAAGTCTTTCTGTCAAAATTATTCAGTTTCACTATATAAATTATATTCTTTTATTGTACATGAGTTCATACCAGTAACAGTTCGCAGGAATCACTGCTCTTCCTACAGTATTGTTCAGATTTGAATGAAACCTAGTTGGGTCTTCAGTCAAACTGTGCTCAAGGTCAAGTTCACATTTGTCACTGGGGTCAGTAACCTGTAAATTGTGATGGATCTTGAACTGGATGACCTACTATGTCATTGATATTCTGGTTATTTTCTATAATGCAAGTTATGAATAATTTCTTTTTTGCAGTTTCATTTACAACACAGTAATTTGTGTCTGTCTATAAACATGCTAGTTTTCTTCATTTTTTCTTTATTTTTTTATTAAGTTGCTTGCTTAATGCATTTGTATATTAAAGATCTTCCTCTGTTATTAAAAGACTAAGAATCTTAGAAACAGGACCCTTTTTTGGTTGAAGTTGAAGTAAAATATTTCAAAATTGTTTTATATTTCAGCAACTTTTTCAGTTTTTCTTTCTTTGTGTTTTCTCTGGCTGTTTTTGTTTGTATGTTTCTGAACCTGTGTTTATGTGACGTGCATGTGTGTGTTTTTAGGTGGTGGCAGTAACAGTCCAGGGCGTCCCAGAGGACGTGCAACCTCCCGTGGTAACAGCTGTAAGCCCCTCCTCCCTCCACGTGAACTGGTCTGAACCTACTTTTCAAAATGGAAAAATACAGCGGTACCACCTGAACCAGACTGGTGTTGGAACTATATTCACGCACATCGATGGACCCAGAAATTTCACAGTGACTGGTAGGACATGGCGTATCCTTCTCCTCACTTTTCCTTACTTGTTCATACTCTCTTCCTGTTTTTTTTTTCTTGTTACGGTCTTAATTGTACTTTCCTTTTTCTTCAGCTTTGTCCTCCATTGTCACGCTTCTTGTCCCTTCTTCTCTGTCGTGTGTTATTTTGCGTACCGGTTTGTAGAAGCTGTGTAATGACTGAATTTACACCTGATTGCTGCCACATGCTCTCTGTCCTAATGGCCTACACAAACAGAAACATACTGGCATGTATGCACATAAAAGAAAGAAAAATACACGATACATAGAAGCACAATCAAACACAACATGGTTAGAAAGATCACAACACAAGCTGAGGGTCACGTAATTTCACAGTTGAGAGAACAAGTGAATCCACAAACAATCAGATAAATCTACCAAAAGATTGACTCAATGGAAAAAGTCTCAAAAGGGAAAAACAGACATGTTGACTTACCTTCATACTACAGATTTGCACATGAATATGATGGTGTCAGGGCTGGGCGATGTGTGAGTCTTGTTTTATCTACTCCAAGGGGGAGCAGTGTTGTTGGCCTCCTGCCATGAGTTACAACACACATATACACACACACGCAAAATCAAACATCTGTATAAAACACTGTAAAGAAAACATTTACTGTCTCTTATAAAACAGATTATATTAGTGACAAAGGAAAATACAAATCGAATATCATCACTGTGGGTGTAGTAAAGTGTATTTTGGGACTGAAATAGCACTATCTGAAAAATGTTGAGTCTTTCAAAGCTGATTGCATTACCCCCTTTTAAATTTTTATGTATAGGAGTCAAGTGATGACATCTTTTGAAGCTGAATTTCTGTGGCATTTTCTCTTCACAGTTCTCTACTGTGCTCTGTGTTGGATTCAGACCAGGCATCAGCTTTGCCAGTAGCCAATAGACTATTCCCATGGTGCCTGTGGTTGGCTTGTATGGTCAGGAGTTGTGTGCATGTGTGTTTGTATGTGTAGGCACGAAGCAAAGCAAACAATGCCAAATAGAGATGGTAATGTGCTGTAATACTGTACCAGCCCCGTGTGCCAGTGTAAGCAACCAGCGTGTGTGTGTGTGAAATTCCCCTGTCCCCCAGTGAGACACTGGAAAACTTTCAGCCAAAATCACTACTGGGGCAGTCTTTTTCTCTCCTCCTTTATTCCTCTCTCTTTTTATCTCTGAACTTTGCAGCTCTCCTTTTGGAGCACATCCATTTTTTAGGAAGTCAGTGCAATTTACTGGAGTGTTTTTTTGTTTTGTTTTTTACAGCAGTTAGAAGATAAGATTAAAGATCTAAGAACTTTATTATTTGCAAAATAATCCTTATACACGACCACGAGTTGCTCAATAAATAGAAAATAGAGAATTACATGTAACTCAGTGGCTAGTACTTAGTGTGACCCTCATTTTCCCATCAAAAAACTGCCAGACTTCTTGAATAGATTTTACAAGAACCATTCCTCAGAGATTTTGGTGATTTAAGCTTTGTGACATGGCGCATGCTGAACAGCGTATACTGTGGTCCAAAAGGATGGATGTGGATGGAAATAGTTAACAGCAGTTCTCAGGTATGCTATGTCGCTTAAACTGTGCTCAGTTGGTATTAAGGGGCCCAAAATATCCTCCACAGTATTACACCATCAGCAGCAGCCTGAACACTTGATACAAGGCAGGCTTGATTTATGCTTTCATGTTTTCACCAGACCCCCACCAGACAACATCATCCTCTGTTGTCCAATTTTGAGTCCGTGTGAATTATAGTTTCCTGTCCTTAGCTGACAAGAGTGCCACCCGATGTGATCTTCTGCTGCTGTAGCCCACCTGCTTCAAGATTCAACATGTTGTGTGTTCAAAGATGCTCTTCTGCATACTTTGGCTGTGATGAGTGGTTGAGTTAGTGTTACCTTCCTGTTTGCTCTGTCTGACTATTCTCCTCCGACCTCTGGCATCAACACGACATTTTCACCCAGAGGACTGCCGCTGACTGGATATTTTCTCTTTTCGGATCATTCTCTGTAAAACCCTAGAGATGGTTGTGTGGGAAAATCCTAGAAATACTCAGATGAGCTAAAGTTATAACAGTAATTATTGCACATGAAAAAATAAAGTGGCCTGTTATAACGAGAAGGGGATATAACAGGGATAGTGAGATAAATGATATCCAGTGTTACAGATATCACTGACTCTTACAGAAGGAGGAGGAGCTGAACAAAGTGCTGGTCGCTGGTAGAAACAAACTCCTCCTTTCATATTACTCCACAGTGTGGTGTGCAGGGAATGAGATGTATTGTCTGTAATACTGAATAGTTTCCTCAGCATTGTCTCTCTGACATCTCCACCAAAAAATCTGAACAGAATCTAAACATTTTTCAGGCTACAAATAGCTTTAAAATAGTTTTCATGTATTTGTTCATATTTCAGGTTAACTTGTATATTTCATTTGGTATTATTATTATTATTATTATCTTTTTTATTATTATTATTCTTGTGTAAAGCTTTGAGTTTTGTTTTATTTTGTCCTTATTATCCTGTATGGACTAATCTTCAGCCAGTCATAAACAGACAGGCTTAAAATGTTTTACTTTGTAACTAAGCAAAAACTAATATAGAAAAAGCGAAACGGTGAGTTCAAGGAAGACTGAGGCAAAGATGTTCAACAGAAAAAAAAATTAACAGAAGACTGAAGAGAGAAAGGATCCGAGGAGTGACATGTTTTAAAAGGGAGTGAAGGAGAAACAGAGGAAGGAGTGAAACAGATAAAAAGATGGATGGGCGAATCTAAGTGTTTTCAGTGAAATATGAACAGAAATAATTGCTGTGCTATTCCCTCATCCTTAATGTTTAATACGCTATTATTCATCTTCTCTGCATCTCACCACTGTCAGACAGACACTTCAGGATCTTTGTCACACACACGCTCACTGAAACCACAGAAACTGCTTTTTTTTTTAGCTACAACACTTACGATTTTAAATCTTTTTTTATGCAGGATTGTAACTGGATCTGATGAATTCCTCAGACCAAAAATGGCCTCTCTTATTATTTTGGTATGAGAGGTGTACATTTATCAATGAAAGCTCAAATGAAAACTTCCATGTGAGCTTTTTTTAAAAAACAGTCAAGTTCAAATTCATTCCAGCTGCTTGTACCTGTTGCTTTTGAATTAAGATACAAAAATTCTGAGATGTATTTGTTGCCCAAAGCGTCACCCTTTTGGCTTAAAATACACATATATATATACATACATATATATCAGACATTTTAGGAATTTTTTGTTTGCTTGCAGAAAAATCTTCACCGTGATAAAGTGGAGCACTGAATAACAGCACCGTGAGTCTAATAAACCACTATGATGACAGAAATTAAAATTATAGAAAAAAAGCGACTTCCCCCATTTCTTGTTTATCCTTTTTTGCCACAGGAAAAGCAACAAACAGACTTGCATTAATGGCATCCAGAGCTGTTTTAAAAAGTGACACTTTATAGAGAGAATTAAGTACAACTGTACAAAGACACCCCATGTGAATCAATATTAAGTATTGCTATCATTAGCTCACAATGAATTATTGCCTGCAATTATATAGATTATGGCATTAATCATGTGTTTAATTGGTCTTTTGTAGGCTCGTTATTAATTCAGAACTGCAGGGAATAGAGTATGTTCTTTTATTTATTAATGCATTTTCCTCACAGTCCACTCTGTGACTGGTACGCGCTATAGGTACAAGTACGTAGACACCGAAGTACCTTTGTTTAAATGCCGAATATGTCTCAGAAGTCTCATTGTTATAGTATGCAGAAAGTGTTCGATCAAGCCATTTAGCAGCAACACACTATAACCTTCTCAAGAAGTTAAGAATAATTATATGAGGGAAATTGTGGAAAGATTCTTTTAGATACTGTTGATTTATTCAGATGCTGAGTGGCTCGATGCTGCTTCTCTGTTTTTCTTTTGTTGGTGTTTACTTAATAAAAGAAAGGCACAGTTAAGTAAAGTCAGAGTACTGACTCGGATCAAGAGACAAACCAATAATCAAAAGATAATCAAGCAAAATGAATGTTTGTTTCAACATTCACTCTAAGCTATGTTAATTAATGCCAATAAAACTCCATGATGGATTGTGTGTGTGTGTGTGTGTGTGTGTGTGTGTGTGTGTGTGTGTGTGTGTGTGTGTGTGTGTGTGTGTGACAGAGAGAGTGAGAACCTGATCTCACTGTTCCATCCCAGACGGTCTCTGCATTAGGGAGCCACAGACAGGAAGTCAAATTCTTAATTATTTAGGAGAGGTGTTATCAAAGCTCTCTTCTCTCCCTCCTCTCTTTTGCGCTCTCTTTTCTTTCATTCTCTGCATCAACTCTTTTTTCTTTCCCATGATAATTTGTTTTTCTTTCCAGTCTCAAGTTTTGTTGTACCACCACGCTCTCTCTCTTTTTCTCTCTTTAAATTCCTTCTCAGCCATCCTTGCATTTCTTTCTTCTGCGATTTTCCTGTTTGGTTTTTCCACTTTCTCTGCATCTACTCTTTCACTTTTCAATCCCCACCACCCCCGCTCTCTCAGTCTCTCTCTTTCTCTCTGTATCAGGTGACAGGCATGGTATTGCGGCCTGCGCCCATCATCCTATCATATTCTCTAATGCAAACAGAGAATGGCAACCTGTCAATAAAATGCCGTTTTCAATCAGTTATTTTTACTGCAACACACACACCCAACAGCAGTCTCACATTTGTGTCACTTGTTTGCTCTCTTTCACACGTCCAGTCTCTCTCCTTGACATTTTGCTCGAACACCAACTCTCTATCTTACTTCCAGCGTCTCTTAGTCTGCGTTTCCCTCAAACACAAACACCCAGTGTGTCCAACTCTTACGACGACAGGAACAACTCTTTGTCAGTGAGCCGCTGGCTTCTCGCATCCAGACCCCCTCCACCTGTTTTTCACTTCCTAGTGATCACTGCTATAATGATTGAAGCTTCCTCTGTCTTTCCATAATCAAGCACTCGAGCGCATGCATGGCTACACACACATGCATACAAGTATGCGCACACACCAGTATGCGCAGACATGGCATCGTTTCTCCAGCAGATCAACACTGCCCTCTTCAGGACCAGAGTTATAGCTAATTTAAAACATAGCAAGAAACATCAAAGGGGTTCTTCTTTAGGTTTAAATGTATGTGCACATGCAAATCTATGAAATGACAAGTGCATCTGCACTTATTTTTGCCTTATATAGAAAATGGAAGAAGGAACAAGAGAGTCAAGTGATGCTAGACTTTGTAATTGTTTACGTTCAAGGGTGGAATTGATTCATTCGTTTTCACAAGCACGTTCTCCGATCACTCCACACTCCTTCATGGCACGATAATAGGCTGTAATTAATAGGCAAAACTTGAGAATTCTGATGAACTTGTGAGACATTTTGTTACCTCTGAAGCCAACAGAAAGTTCTCTCCTCATGGTCTGCCGTAAATTGTTACAATTTTTAGCTCATGTAGGCAGACCGCATCTGTTTGTGTGTGAAAAAATGTAGCAAAAGGTTACCGTTTTTTTTCAGCGTTGCGACAAATGACATCATTGGCACCGTAGATATCATTTACTATGGTAGAGTGCACACATGCAGATACACACGCTTAGTTGCACAGTTAAATAGTGTAACAGAACCTTACGCTTCGGCCCTGGTTCTTTCGTATGGCTGGCAGATTTCCTTTATTTAACCCAAACACAGGGCAACATTGCGAGAACATTGGCACACAGACACATTGATTAGAGCTTGGGTTAAGCGTGGCAGGCTGCGAAGCATGTTAAGCAGGGTAAGTAGTAGAAAGAGACGTGAGGAAGACGCGGTGAAGGCTTCCACTGTGTGTGTGTGTGTGTGTGTGTGTGTGTGTGTGTGTGTGTGTGTGTGTGTTGGTGCACATTTTCTTTTCTGTATGTAGTCAACACTGGGTGGGTATTGTATTGTAATGCATACAGCAGCTGGGATACACAGTAAGGTTTCTCTTTCTTTCTCTCACCCTCCAAATATACACAGTTGGAGACAGATTTTGATTATCAACAAAATCACAACAAAAAGATGTTTATTTAAACATTATTTCTACTAAATTACAGATTTAATCTTTGTGTAGTTTAATTGTAATATCTGCATCATTAGTTTATAGAGTTGTCTTTGAACTTTCGTATTAATCATACACATATCGCTCCTTTTACTACAAGAAATTTTAAATCTTTCCATGGAAAAAGTTATGATTCGGTTATTTCTGACTCTAAATGCATTTGTAATATTGTAATAAATGGGATTACTAAATAAATTGTATAGATGTTTATTACTATAAAAACACTTTTAATGACAAATGATATTAAATCAATTCTTCCTCACCTAAAATAACGTGCAAATAAAGAATTCAGCACACTACATTATGCAGTCATCCTTTTGAAATAAAGTCATTTTAGTTCTTTCATTTTCCTTTGGATTTGATTTGCAAGCTGTTGTATGCTGTCAGCTAAGTGAATGACCATAAAACATCCAGTCAACCCCCAATGTCAACACTTAGGATTTGCATTCATCCTCACACTCGCACCTTACATCAGCAATCAGGCAGGAAATATATCTGAAGGAAAAACAGGTTTCCAAAGAGTAGGAAAAAGAACTTTGTTTAGGTACGTGGAGGATTTTTACATTTGCTTCTACTTTTTAAATCCTATTATAAAAGCTGATTTCCTGTGGTTGCAGCTAAAGGACCACTCAGTCGCGATGTGATTTCTTTTAGACTGCATAGCAGGTGCCTATAAATAAATCATGTCTGGACACAGTAGCCTAAACGCATACAGAGGTATCATAATTATCATAGATCAAAAGCTGATGACATTACAGCGTTGGGCCGGTCCTATCCCGTGTCAGTTCCGCGGCTTCCCATCTTTACGTTGTTTCATTATTGAGTTATGGCATGCATAATTTAACACCGACAGATATGGATCCATCCATTGAGAGAGTGTGGAAAGAACAGAGGGAGAGAGAGGGAGAAAAAACAGTCAGGAAGAAAATGAGTGATATCATCTGAGCAAGCATTCCCTTTTTTCTTTCCCTGTTCCATTCTCCCTGTTTTCCAGTTTACTGTTTCCCTTCTTACCCACTTTATCCCTCTCAGTTTATATTTGTGGATTTCATTTTTTGTTGCAAATGTGCAGTTTATTAAAATGGGAAAATGTTTAAAAATGTGGACATGGGTTTACTAAGGCATTGATTTTAGCACATGCTCACACATATCTGTGTGTTACAGGTTTGCAGCCATACACAGAGTATAGTTTTGTGCTTGTGGCCTGTACGTCTGTGGGATGTGGAGCCAGCTTACCATCCACAGGATGCACCCTGCAAGCCAGGCCTGCTGGTATACGCACACGCGTGTGCACACACACACACACACACACACACACACACACACACACACACACACACACACACACACAAATCCTCTAGTATTTCAAATGTATTTTTCAAATGTATGTCTAATTTACAACCCAATGGTTGGATATTTTTTGTTGTTTGACACAGAACAATATCACAGCTTGTTATAATTTTAATAAATACTGAAATGAAGTATGTCTGACTTTTAGTATTTTTGTTTTTACAGTGTACCTTGTCTCTTTTTGATTTCTTCTTTACATCTATGCTCTTTTTTCTGCTCTGATTTCTGCATCTAATTAGTTGTCCCCTGTGCTTCCTCACTGTGCAGTATTTCGTAAACCCTTTAGCTTTTGGCTTTTTCATTGTATCAAGTGTGGACACTTTATATCGTTGAAGTTTGTTGTTGTTGTTTATTTGATTTTTTTTTTTTTTTGATTCTTGATTCTTCTTGAAATGCATTGCACATCTCTTCTCTTAGATTTCCTGCTATTTCTTTTCTATTTAAATAGGATTTTTTTCTCTTTTCTGCACTTTTTAAGCTATTGTTTGTTGTACATTTGTCCAGTCTCCTTATTTCTTTTATTTGGAGCTACTATTTCTTGTTTTTTGGGCTCACATTTCCTTGCACTTATGCTTGTGTCTCATTCTTACGTAGTCTTTCATCATCTTAAATATACCAATCTTGGTAGTTGGACTGAATATATGGACAAAATATTTAAGCTGATAAAAAACTAGATTTTGAACCATCAGTGTTGCTCATTTTAAGTCGTGAAATTATAATTTGATCATATATATTGTGCATAGCATTTCAGTGCTTTACTTGTTAAACAAACAGTGCCCTTAGTTAACGAACAATAAGCTTTAATAAACAGCCTGGTTTCTCTACACAAAGTGATGCTATTTACTTTTTTGGAACAGAAGTAGGACTGCTGACTAATTATAGATGCAAATTAATTATTTAAGGAGGCTCTCATTTGTTCTTCTTTTCTTTTTTTATACTCTAGGTGTGTGGTCGAAGCGCAGACACCTAGTAATAAACACATCTGCAGTGGAGCTGTACTGGGATGAGCCATCCCAACCTAATGGACACATCTCCCAGTACAGGCTGAACAGAGACAGTCAAACTATTTTTACCGGAGACCACCGTGACCGGAATTTTACGGACACTGGACTCTTGCCAAATCGCAGGTAAAGAGGATGAACTCGCGCTCATTTATACATGCAGGAATATAAAAATGTGTGTCCATGTAGACGTCACACATACAAAAACACTTGACATGCAGCTTCACAATTAATCATCACCGCGTTTGTGTCTTTATACGTGGATCACCCTAATTTAAAAGCATTCCTATCGCCCAATCCACGCCTCTCTCAGGACTGCACTCTGCACATGTCTGTTTGTGTCATTTAATGAGCAAATATTTGACATGCCAATGACTGATGCAAACATTGCCACGCACACAAATTAAAATCACGAATCAGATCTGGCTTTTGCTTGCAGACAGCAGTGAAGCGTTGATTTTGTTTATCTGTTTATTTTCATTTAACCTTTATTAATCCATGTCTTTTTTCCAGTGCGGATGTTCTGTTTTAAATATGGGAACGATACCTTCCACTCCCTATTATTTTGACTCTCCTGTTTCTCCTCGAGCTTCTCTCTCCCAAGACAATTTCTCCTTACCCCAAATAGAATTCCTGGGATAACACCCTGCAGTACTCCAATCTCCTCTATGTGTGAGTGAAAGAGAAAGAAGAGCGAAAGAAGATAGCACTGTATGTGTGTGTGACGTTTAATTTTCCTTAATTCCAGATAGTCTGCCAGGAGGCATACCTGCTCCGACCCTTCGCTTCTCATCGCTTGTCTCGCTTCTGATTCCTTTCTCTTCCTTCTCACCCTCCCTCCCCTCCTATCCTTTCCTTCTTACCTCATTCCCTTCCTCTTCCCCTTCTTTTCCCAATTTAGCCCTGCGCCAAGAATTACACAGGGAGCACCGGCCCCATTATCCAGACAGACTTGTGTGTGCATGTGCAAGTGCGCACGCTCACATGACTTTGTGTGTGTGCGTGTGTACGTGCGTGAGACTGCTCAAAGTGGCCATTGATTATTTATGACAATGTTGATTAGCTGTCACTTTGCTTCAGCAGCCCAGGAAGTGTCTAAGATGACGAGAGAATTAACCTATTCCCTCTGGCTGGCCCCGCAGGACACACTCACACACACACACACACACACACACACACACACACACACACAGAACCAGATTCACAGCCAAACAGATGCAAATGCCTCACTGACCGATTACCTTCTCCACACACACACAATTTTACTTTTGATATCCCAAGGCGCTGTTTACATTTAAGTAAATATCTTCCAGTGATGAAGTGTTTAACTTCATTCTCCCACTGAAACCTTATGCCATCATAAAATTCTCCCTCTCCATCACTCTGTCTCTTCTTCACTCTCTTCCTCTCAGGATTTCTGTCCCTCTGTCTTTCTATCTCTCCTTGACATAGTCAGTGTGTCTCAGTGAGCCACATTTATTTATGTTTTGTGTGTGTGTGTGTGCATCTGTGAGAGTAACATATGAGTAGTTTTAATACCTTTTCCTGAGTGCGTTCTAACCCAGTGCAGAGGCACTAATGGCCTCCTGTTTAAAATGCTCTGTACAGGAACAATAACCCAACACCCGCTGCCTATTAACACATGTGTGCTAGAGTTTATAGCAAATTAAAGGCTTTTAATGCTAAATGGTGGCCCACTTACACAGCTAATGTAGGCTTTAGCACCAACCAGCCACACGCTCTTAAAAGGGAAATCTATCTTATGATGTCATTGTCAAAAGAAGTAGAGAGTGGGTCGCGAGCGGCAGCGAGACAAATGAAATCGAGAGAGCAAAGGTGTATAACAAATGTGAAGAACAGCACAATGATAGTTATTACAGATAAATAGAACCTTTAAAGTGTTGAAAATTAAACTTTGCTAGCCTTTCTTCTTTATAGAGTTTGTTGTTTATGTAGTTTAATCAATATATTTATTACAACTTTTAACCTTCATGTTTGTATTTTTTTGTTTTTTATTGATATTTATAATTTATTTATTATTTTTTTATCTTCCATTTCTGAATTGGCTTCATAGTGTAGTAGTTTAGCCAGTCACCCAAAACATCCCCTTGCATATCAAATCGAAATCGAGGCATCGAATGTAAAAAGCTGTGGTGACCTCTCGCAAATAAGAAATCGGCTAAAATAAGCTACTTCCTTCAAATATCTCTACTGTAACCAAACAAATACTTGTGGACTTAATAAAAAATATTTGCACATTTGACTTACTAGATGAAGATGAAGAAAATAATGCATGTGATGACAAATTTCCTGTTGGTCTGAACATACAGAGCACAGATTTTCTTATGAAGTTCATAATCTAGTAAGATGAAACTCAATAGGCTTAACTCAAAAAAATAGTTGAGATGATATTATAAGGATAATTAAGGGCTGGTCATATTGCATATACATTAGTAGAGGTTTTCCATTTGTGACTAGAAACATTGGGGAGAAGAGTACTGAAACAAACTGCGATTCACTGTGATTTTCAGGATTTGGTATCCAGCAGTCCTTCTGGCTTTTCAACTTTCTTCTTCCTTCAGCCCAAAAGTATATTTTAACTTGTCTTGTGCTCCATATGGGTGTGGTAGTTCTTGCTAGAAAGAGGTATGACTCTGAGAAGAGAGAAGGCGTGGTAAAAGAGAGACTTTGCACTACTTGTGCAAATTTTTTTCGATTTTTGATGTGTCCGAGAAGCACATTATCAGATATCAGTCATCTCATCAATTGGTCTCTGCTTTAAACCAAGGTGTGAAGGAGGCCTTTATTACATGTTATAAGGCTTATAAGTCCTCTTAGCAAGCAGTGTTTTAATAAAAGTCTTACATTCTTCTGCTAATGCCTCCAGTTCTACCACATAAAAATGCTTCTCCTTAGACTGCACTTGCATGCTGTTTCCTGAGAATAAAACCTACACTTACGTTTGTCATATTAAAAGTAACAAATTGCCCCTGTGGTGTTAGGAGATTAGCGATATGCTCGGTTCATGAGTTGTGTTTGTTCGTGGCTCTTTGTTAATTTGTGCTGCTCTTAGTAGATTGCACTGGTCATTATTGAAATGAACAGGTTGCATTTGCTTTAATGTTAACAGATTTGTACTGTTAGTAGATCATCCACAGAATTTTCCACTTCAATTGTGGCTTCACACTGATTTACTATGAGCAGAGATTTTGTTGTACATCAGTGAGACCATTGCGTTTGCACAGCTGGGCTGATTTTCATTATAAAAATGCAGGGCAGCTGAACTATCCAAAGTTTGTTCTGGCTGTAATTTTCTTCTACTGCACAACATGCACCGCATCGCTAAGTAGATGCAAATGAACAACCATGTAGTATGTTTTGTAGCATGTGAGTAAGACTTGAGTTGATTGGATGCTTATAAAGGACAAAAGATCACTGCCACAGATGGAAGAAAAGTACAAATAGAAATGTTGCAAAGTGGAAGTTGCTTAGTAGATAAATACACTTGAATACTTGATGTATGGGAATACATAAAGTAAACAAATTTCAGGTCATATACTGACAAATGCTAAGAAATGTTATGGTATATCAGCCTTACACTGTAATGTCTGTGTTGCTTTCTCCACACCCTTCTTTGCCCCACTATCTATTTAGGTACTTGTATGAGCTGGAGGCTAGTACGGGGGGTGGGACTGGTGTGAGTGACAAATATGTTATACAAACACCAGTCTCATGCCCCTCTGGGATCCCACCGCCGCACAATGTGACAGTGTCAGGCCCCTACTCCATATCTCTTGCCTGGTCCCCTCCTGGTAAGTAGCAATCTGAATGAAAGGACACATGGATGGATGAAAGGCTGGATGGCCCTAAGTGATTTTCTGTAGAGTGTATTAAGTTATTTCACTCAGAATGGTGTCAAAGATTAGACGTTTATTTTAAGTTCTAGTTGTTCTCTATCATTTGTATATTTAAATTTGCTCCTTGGAAATACTATTTATATTTTTTAGACATTCCAACTCAGAAACCATGCTTAGCTTGTTACAACTCGTGATTCTTTAGTGCAGTGAATTTAAGTGCTAGCTTTCTTTACAAGGGACATTAAAGGTATTGTTTCATGAAATCAGAAAAAGGGTGGCTCACACCCACAAAAAAGCTCTGAGTACTCACCTTCTGGCCTCTCAAGACCTGGGCACATACACAGGCATACATGAGCATACACATAGGGCTGAGTTTCATGCTTATGGGGCAGTGATTGTCTGCCCTAACCCATCTATCATTGACTATTACTCTCTCATTAGGCTGATTTCCTATCTCAGAAACCGCTTAAAGGGCCAACTAGCAAAGACACTTCACTTAGTAGTGTGTGTGGGTTTGTGTGTCTTTTGTTTTTGTATATTTTTGTCTGTGTTTATTTATGCAACTTTATACGTATTTCATTGTGTATGTGCATGCGTGAATGTGTGTGCGTGTGTGTGTTTGTGTGCACCATTGCAAGATATTTCCATAGGCAGGCCTATTCTATCGTCATTATGGGTTGATTTTAAAGGTGAGGAAATATCGGCTGGGTTCTCACGCTTGGTTAACTCCCTGAGCCCAGAGTCTGGAGTGTTTTCGTCTTGTGTGTGCATGGGTGTGTGTGCATACCTGAGTCTCTTGACAGTGTGTGTGTGTATGTGTCTGTGTACATGCACCTGTGTTCATGTCTTCAAATGCATACACTGACTGCCAAAGCACTGACTTATGGCTATTAAAAAGGCATTTACTCGAGGATCAATTTCTCCATCGCGGTGTTGGTGCCTGTATGTGCGTGCATGTGTGTGTGAGAAAATGTATTGAATGCAGGCTTTTAGCTGTATGGAAGAGAACATGCATGAATTGTATGTGTGTGTGTACACCGTGTGTGTTAAATACAAGATGATAATGCAAGTGATAGGTTTTGAATTAAACCTTTACGGCATTATCACGCCATTATCGCTCACACATAAACACCTCCACGCACATGTGTGTATTATGTGAAGGTGTCTTACCTCAAAGTGTGTCCATTTAAAAACCTGAATGTGCTGAAGTCAGAGATGTGTGTGCAAAGGTTTGTGTGTGCATATGTGAGTTGGGGGGTGAATAATTGAAGTCTTTCATTTGTCTGGTAATCAGTTCGTTCTCGAGATATCCAGAGTTCATGAATGTTGAATAACCCATCACAATACAGTTGGCCTGAATTATGGAAAAACCTCCTGTGAGAATATTAACAAAGTCCAGGGGCATGTGTGTATGGGCGTGTGAGTGTTATCTGTATGTATACATTTGTGTGTTTTTGTCTGGTTCTAAGGCCCACAGTGCTGGGATTGTAAAGCCAAAACTTCAGAAAAAATTGGGGAAAAAACAGCGAAAAAAGTTCTCAGAATATTTTTTTCTTCTTTTTTTCTTATAAATCTATCCCAGTAAATGACATAACCACCTGAAGGTTATCATATTGTTTCTCTTTGCACAGGTCAACTAAATAACAGCCAGTCTGTGAACTACAACATCCTGTTAAATCCAGGGAGTGAAGATGCAATAATACAGCATGCTGGACAAGACCTGCACCTCACTGTGACAGATCTAAAGCCTTTCACTATTTACTACATAAGAGTGCAAGCCTGTCAGATAGGTATATATTTTTTAAGTGCATGAAGTACCGATCAGGTAGATTGATAAAAACTTTATGGCCATTTTACTTAGTTAAGGTGTTTGCTGTTGTGTCTCTAACCATGTACCAGAATTATTTCTGATTGTTTTGTTTCATATAGAGGGCTGTGGAGTAGGAGATGGTGTCTTTGTGCGGACTTTAGAGGCCACCCCAGAAAATCTGCTGCCCCCCAAAGTAAAGGCAAGTGAAGCCAATGTTCTGGAGATTCACTGGTCAGCCCCCAAGAAACCAAATGGACTCATCACCTCCTACCATATATACAGGTAACAGATGAACAAATATAGTACACTGAGACATATGGCCTGGCTTTGCCTTCTTATAAATACCTGTTCTTTTCTCCTTCGGTATTAGGATGTAGTTGTGCTATGAGACTGTGCTTTGTCCAAAGGTAGTCTTGTAGGTTGAAAAAGTGTACAGTGCATTTTTGAGGCATGTCATTGTTCTATATATTGACTCTTTGCCAGTATCATCAGTACTTACACCTAAAGTGACTTTATCAAGTTATAGTGTTATAGTGGTATTCGAGTTTTTTAAACCCTTCTGAATTTTCTATATGTTCCCATAAATGTATCACATAAAATAGAATCAGATTTCAAGTCCTGCTGGTGGATCTATGATTAAAACACAAGAACATGCAGAAGCCACATGCAAGGCTTTTTTTTCACATTCTCATACCTACACTGTGTTCATGTGCTCACAGTACCAATTCAAACTGTTGAACCAGAAGTAGCACACATGTATCACATACGATTATTACATATAAGATACATAACAATATACATATTTGCCTTTCTATGCAGTAATGGATAAAAGTTTTAGTGATTATACTTTCAGATAAATGTCTACTTAAAACTCTATTTATTGTAACCGTGTGTGTGTGTGTGTGTAGGTGTGTGTGAATGTGCATCATTAATACATGCTGAAGGTCGTGGTCTGCTTGTTGACCAAAGAGTTTGTGATCTGTATGCAGGGTCAGACCAGACTAAGCCCTTTAAGTCCTCAGGAAACACACATTAGCATAGCAGTACACACACACACTCAGTGACACATCTGGCATGATCAGACTCAGGCAGACAGGGACTTGGATAAAACAGGAAAATCTCTCTCTTTCCGTCTCTCATGCACACACCTGAAACCCTACGTAATCAGACAAATGGGCTTACCAAAGACATCAGGGTGCTTGCATCAGCTCATGGCTTATACAGAGTGTTTAAGATGTGATGATCCATTTTTTATTTGAATTCCACACAAACTTAGTGTCTTTATCTTTAGAAAACTGACGTAAATATGTGCAAAATTAAAATTGATTTGATATAGTTGATGTTTAATTTAAAAAAAAGAAACATCACCAAAAAATTGAATATTTAAATTTTTAATGAGGTGTATATAGTATGAAAGTATTTAAAGGAAACTGATGAAAAGCTAATACAAGTGTTTATTTTCTCTTAGGCGTCCATTAGGAACAGAGGAGGAGCTGCTGGTTTTCATCTGGTCTAGTGGGCCTCTTGAATTTTTTGACGCGAGTCCTGCTCTTCAGCCCTTCAGCTACTATCAGTACAGAGTTCGTGCCCACAACTCTAGAGGCTCAATTCTGAGTCACTGGGCTTTGGGCCAGACATTAGAGGCAAAACCACAAGATATGGCCGTTCCCATTGTCACTCCTTCGGGTAGGTTCAACAAGTCACATGAAAACCAGTATTTATTAGAGATGACCTCATTACGATTTTCTTTTGCCAGTTTCAATTTACAATTATTTTGTGTTTTCTTTTTAATAAGTATAACTGAGATCATAGTATAGCATCAAGTAAATATCTGAGATATTGATCTGGTTGGTAGTAGTGGAGGGGTTTGTTTATCACTTTTAGCTGCTTTAGTGTTGATGAACTTAACAACAGGCAAATTAGAGGGGAAACAATGAGACAACCATCAAACAGGAATGATTTTACAAGTGGAGGTCACTGGCATTTTTCCCTTCTGATCTTTTCTGGGGTTTTTTTTCTAGTTTTGGATTTAGCTAAATTCATTGTCAGTACTGGTATCACAAGGTGAGACCCCTACAAAACCCTACAGCATCTTGCAGCCCACTGGTGTGAATGTCTCTGACAAAATAGTCAGACTTCATTTGGGTGGTCTGACATCCTCCAGTGGGCCCTTTGCTCTCTGCCAGCACCGTGGAGTCCAGTTGACATTTTCCATAGAATACAAGAATTGGCAGGTTCACCGCTGGTACCCTGGGCTTGTCAAGAATAACAGCAGGTTCACAGTGAGCACATATGACATATCTGAAAGGATCAGTAGAAGGCATGGAGAACAATATGCTGCCTGTATCATCGTTCATCATGGCCGTTTTGGTGCTGGGTCAGCGATGGTCTGTGGAGGCATATCCATGAAGGGACATACAAACCTAGGCAACAGCACCCTGACTATGATTAGGCTGAAATCCTCTGACCCACTGTCAGACCCTACGCTGGTGCAGTGGTGCCTGTGGTCCTCCTAGTTCATGATAATGCCCAGCCTCATGTGGTGAGAGTATGTAGACAGTTTTTGGAGGATGAAGGACTTGATACCTTTCACTAGGCCCACCCTCGCCTGACCTAAATCCAATACAGGGGTGGCCAACTCCAGGCCTCGAAAGCCGCTGTCCTGCGGGTTTCAGATATCACCCTGGGTCAACACACCTGAATCAAATGATTAGTTCATTACCAGGCCTCTGGAGAACTTCAAGACATGTTGAGGAGGTAATGTAACCATTATATCAGCTGTGATGGATCAAGGACACATGTAAAACCTGCAGGACACCAGCTCTCGAGGCCTGGAGTTGGCCACCCCTGATCCAATAGAACCCCTCTGGGCCATTGTGTTTTGGTCCATCCGATGCCAGCAGGTTAAAACTCAGATTGTCCAGGAGCTCAGTGATGCCCTGTTCCAGTTCTGGGAGGAGGAGGACCCCATCCATCATCTCAAGCCATGTAAACAAACAAACTACTGAGTATTTTCAGGGTCTTTGAATTCAGCCCTCTGTAGGTTGATAATTTTCACTTCTATCAAACGATATGGTGTCCTTTCATTCTTAACACATAACCCAGTCCATATCAGTGTTTTGTGTTCATTGAATTTTTTTATTCAGTGTATTTCACCTTACCAAACAAAAGCAAGTGCAACAGATTTGTATAACAAAACAAATTTCCGGTGTATGTTTATGACTTCACCAGGTAACAGGACGTGAACCCTTTTCTCTTTTTCGCTCTTCTCCAAAATTTTCTTTGTAACTGCGTTCATCCTCCGCTCATACCGAGGCTGCTGGGTTGTAGCTGGCTCTAAGCTCTGGATAGTTTCATCCAGTTTTCCTTTGTTACCTCCTTTAAAATGTCCGTGTTCAGTTAGATGACGGTCAAGTGTCTGATTAGGTTTGTTGTCACATATGTTTTCGTGGCTCTCTGTCCCTATGATGTACTTTAGCAAACTTTGTGTCTTGACTCACATTTGCATGACTAACACGTATAAAATTATCTTGTATTGATTTATTGTAACAGTTCACCATGCTACTTTGACAGGTGCGTATTCAGTCCACCTAAAATGGAGTGAACCAGGACAGCCCAATGGTCTCATTTCCCATTATAGGCTGGTTTACAGGAAGCACCAAAAGGACCCTACGCTCAACTCAACTATTGTTACTGCTCTCACTGTAGAGGTAATCACACACACACACGTGCATGTCACATGTCATTCATACAATAAATGTAAAGAAATTTGGACTGTACCTGTGGTGCTTGTGCCATCTGTTTGCCAGTGAGGGGCCTGAATAGACATAAACACACGCTGCCCATGGTCTGCTATTCCCAAGATCACTTCCATAATTCTGTATCATGCTGGATGATCTAACATATCAGAAATACCAGTATGAGCATGTTTCCTGATACCAAACACACAAACACACACACATATACAAACACCTTCATTCCCATATATATGTATATTATACATTAACAGCTGCCATCTACTCTCAATGTGAACTGGCAGCTCAGCACTTGCTGGCATCCCCTATCCACCATACATCTATACGTGTGTGTGTGTGTGTGTGTGTGTCTGTCTGTCTGTCTGTCTGTCTGTCTGTCTGTCTATAATATAATAATCTGTTTGTGAAAAATTTCAGTTAGTTATCCATTTAAAAATCAAAATTAATTCAAGAGCAACCTGGTTTTAGATAGCTGGGTTGCTTACCACACATAGGAGTGAGTTGTGGTTTAATTCCCAGTTGCCCAGACCTGCATCTTCCTGTTTTTATGCTCTTTCCAGTCTATAGACACAAATACCACAAAATAATCTTTAAGAAGAAGCTAAAATATAAACAACTTGAAAACATTTTAACATAAAATTTTGTATAAAAGGAAGGAGAAACAGACTGAAGGAATATGGTCAACATTAAAGCAACAAGAGATCAAAGAGGTAGATACAGTAGCTGTTAAAGAAGTTAAGAATGAAAAGAGCTAGAATGAGTGAGATGAAAAAGAGAGGGGGAAGGGATAAAAAGACAAGTAAATGAACAAGCAGGGAACGAGACAGAGTGATAGATAGGAAGGTAAGGAGGAGAGCAAAAGAGAGACAAGGTAGAAGTATAGATCTATATTCTGTCCATATGTGTGGCCTCTTCTCCCTCTGTGACCTTTGGCTTGTCACTCATAATTAATACAAGATGTAAATGGAGACCTTTCACCTTCTCATTGATATGGAACACTCTGTGTTTGTGTGTGCCTGTGTGAGATTGTGTGTGTGTGTGCAGGAGGCTCATTGACATGGCATAGACTTATTTTGGTGGCGGTCATTTGTCACGCAGTTGTCTTCACCACATGCACTGCGTTGTTTAGGAATACACAAAGAGTGTGAAAATTAGAAAGCCTTTAGCTGATTCAGGAAGAGCAGACTTTATCTGAAGGATTACAATTTGTGTTTTGACTTTGTTCGCTTTAGCATCATTAATCAAGGATTCAATGGCAAAAAAAATGCCTAAGTCAGGGGTGTCCTGCGGGACAGAACCAGCCTGTTAGAGTCCACTGGATGGCTTTGCAAACTTTGTTTCTGTCTGAAATGTTAATTTTATCCAACCCAGATGTCTGAATCTTTATTAGTTTTAGAGCCTTCTGACCAGAGGTGGGACCAAGTCATTGTTTTGCAAGTCTCAAGTAAGTCTCAAGTCTTTATCCTCAAGTCTCAAGTCAAGTCTCAAGTAATGTCAGGCAAGTCAGAGTCGAGTCTCAAGTCACTGGTGTAAAAGTCCGAGTCAAGTCACAAGTCTGAAACTTTGAATTTCAAGTCCTTTCGAGTCTTTAAAAAAAAAACAAAAACGAAAAAATAATGTTGCAGTTATGCTAAATGTAAATATTAGACCATGTAATTTTAAAATCTGTGTTTTTCTCAACACATGACAAAATAGTGAACTTAGAAAATATACACAAATTGTGAAATTGCACCTCTTTAAAATGCAGCTCAATTAAACCTAGCTCCAAGAATAATTTTCACCGACAGTTCTGAGATAAGCTGCATGTTATTCTTGGATGCGGTTGTAGGACCGGCTTTAAAATCGCATGACAAAAATATCATACACATTAAAAAAAACTGTATCACCAACGTAGCCTGGACAACATTTGCTAGTTAGATGAAGTCAGCTATCTCATCGTAGCATATTTATATGCATATTTATAATCATACGGTTCTTGGAGTGAGTGCATACACTCGTGAAGTTTAGTAACTTCAGGTCACTGCAACAAGCCCAGGTACAGTTTACCGCCGGATGGGTGCAGGACCTTGAAATGCACCGTGTAGAACGAAAGACCATCGTACGTATCATAAGTTTACCAGTCTCACAAATTGTCGTCATAAATACACATTCGTTAACCGTTTATTAATAGGACCTTTGAGCTCAACGGTAATTAATTAGTAGTGGAAATAATTTCTGGTAGCGTTACAGAAATGTAGCAGTGACAATAATATTGTATGCTGTAATCACCGCGCGGATAGGAGGCGGCTGGCTTGACCGCGGCTCACAAATGACGGCTCACTTTACCGCAGTCTGTAATCGCACTGGGCAATTAGTGATACAAAAAACCTGTTTTATCCTGTGAATAAAAGTATATGTTTTTGTCAGTGTACCATAATAACAGAAGCGAAACGCAATATTGTGTCAGGACAATTCACTATTTATGCACAATAAATAAAGGAGCATAGCGCGACAATTTCTGTTCAGCGCCAGACTTGCTTGTAACCTATATCACTAATTATGTTATGAAAATGACGTATTAACTACTAAAAAACACTGACCTTCGTGTAAATGCTTGGAGCAGACTAACCTGTGAGCTGGAGTGTTCTGGGACGTTATATTTGGTCTTTGAATGGCTGCAATCCAGGCCATCCGTTGCGTCTTTGTTACTTCGGAAACATGGCTCGAACAATTTCTCTTCAACGACGTAATCCGATAACAACCGATCTCTTTACCCGTCGGCTTCCCGTGGCTGTCATGCGACCGGCTATTGCAGTTAATAATACAACAGCTTCTTGACATTTTTGTGTTTCTTTTTATCGCTGTTTAACTGATTTTAATTGAAAGCCTGCGTGCGCTAGTACCGCTTGCCACGAGTTCCCAGAATCCTTTGCGGTTCTACCCGTGAATGACCTCACATTTTCAATCTCTATATAATATGCATGTTAAATTTTATATTTGGGGTAAAATATCAAGTCTTTTCAAGTAAACCGGTTCAAGTCCAATTCAAGTCCCAAGTCATTGGTGTAAAAGTCCAAGTCAAGTCACAAGTCTTAGAACATTTTTTCAAGTCAAGTCTAAAGTCATAAAATTAATGACTCGAGTCTGACTCGAGTCCAAGTCATGTGACTCGAGTCCACACCTCTGCTTCTGACTGACAAAATCATTCCCTGACATGGTCGGGTCAAAGATCTGTGTTGAGGTGTGTCTTCAATTTGCAACAATTTGTGTAGTGTTTTTGTATTATGTAACAATGGTTTCATCTTTGCGAACAGCTGCAGCATCTATTTGTACTTCTAACATTAAAAGAAATGTAGGTTCCTCTGACTTTATTTTACTATTTAATTTTCACCCCTCAGCTGTAAAAGACTGTTGGGTATTGGAATCTTACTGACCTTGCTCTCAAGGTCAAAGGTCAAGTTTTTTGAAAGTCTTGTGAATGCATTATCTCGAGAAGAAAATCACGTAGCTGGATCTTCTAGAAGGCTGAGTGGTAGCACTGGCAATATTTTTTTTCATTGAAATTTAATTTAGATTAAATCGGGTTGATCTAAAATAAGTTTGACAGCCCTGCTAGATTAATTGTAAAATATGGGTCATAACATTAATGTGAAGCACATGAACAGCTTATATTTTGTTTTCATATTAAACAGTCACAAACCAGTCTAGCACTTCTCCCTGTAATATTTTGTTTCAACCCTTATTTAAGTTTTTTCCTCTAAAAAGGGATTCAGTCTTTCACACTCTTCATCCACTTCAATTTCTTTTGTGCATGTAGTAATTGTGCATATGTGCGTGTGTGTGTGTATCCATTTGGTATGTGTCTATTTGTGTGTGTATTGATCTCAGGCTGGGCTGGGAACCCTGCTCTGTGCCAGCTTGGCTGATTAATGGGGTCGTCATGGCAATCGGACGGAATGAGGGTACGAAGCGCAGGCGGCCTGCCTCGCTAGACACCTACACGCCGCTTGGCACACACACTGTCTCGCGCGCACACAGAAATTCACTCTCCATGCTTTACACCTTTCTGACAAACATGCTTGTCACTCATTCTACCCTGTCAGGTTGTTTTTATTGCACGGTGCTTCATGTTTTGGTTTTGGTCGGGTTTTTTTGTTCTCCTTCTTTTCTCTCAAGTTTCTCCTTCTTTGTGTTCATGTGCTGTTGCTACTGCTTCATTTTTTGACAATATCACTTGAGATTCTGGCCACCGGTAATCATTTTGCCCTCAATAGCTCTGGACAAATGCTTTATCGAGTAGATAAAACTCTATTTTCGCTCGTGTTCAAGCTTTCCACCTCAACCTCCTCACAGCTTACTTCTTTTTCTTCTTCTGATCACATCTGTCACTATTTTAATCTCTTTTGCTTTTTTCTGTCTGTTCCTGTGCGTTTTCTTCTTCAAAACTTCCAGTCTCTTCTGTGGCTGATTTTCTTGTTTCTCTTTAGTGTCTCAACATCGTCGTTCACCTTACTCTTATGTCTTCATTTCCCCAGCTCGTCTCTCCACTCTGCCTTCGTCTCTTTCCAGTTTTACTACCTCTTTTATGCCTTTCACCCTTTAACCCTTCTGTATTGCACTCTTTCTTTAGCTACTTCCCATACTCCCTTTGCCCCTCCTTTTCCTCTTTTTCCTGTATTTCTCTCGTGTTTCCCTGCCTACCAACTCCCTCTTTCTCCTCCTTTACTCTGCTGTCCTTTCCTCCCTCCCTTGGCTATTCCAGATGTTACACTGTGGCCCTTGGGATCGCTGGTGAAGAGAGACCACAGGCATATGTGTATTCAAATGTGTGTGTGCGCATTACTTTGTGTGCATACATATGTTTGAATATGGTTGTGTGTGCTTGTGCGCACGCACAACATATCTGTTTGTGTGTGTATAATGCAACAGTGTATGTGAGTGTGTGCGCGTGTGTGCTGTATTAATACATCCCATTGATCAGAGCAGGACCCCTGACAGTCATCATCCCTGAGAACCATCTGGCCGACGCCTGACGCTCCCTCACCCAAACAGAAGCTGACACCCTATTAATCTGCTACCGCCATGCATACATACGTGTGCGTGCGTGTTTCTGTGTGTGTGAATGAATGAATCTGTGACAGTATGTGGAAGAGACTGTGTAAAAGGTTATGTGTTGCGTACACGTGAACATTTTTTCCATGTCTGTGTTTCTGCGTACATGCTTGTGCGTGTCTGTGCTCCACAACTCCACACCGTGCACACACATACGGAGGTATACACGCACCACTCTGCCATCCGCCAACAACAGCCGGCGCTGAAGGGAGCTGAAGGGTGCTTGGAAATTAAGGTTATTACACAAATTGAGCCATATGGTCTAAATATTTCAGAGCTGAAATTTACTAGGCAATAAAAATGGCCCCTACCTCGGTAATGGTGTAAATTACAGCTTAACCACCAGCGCTAATGATGTCCTTCTGTACGCCCCGTAACCAACCGTACATGAAGGACACATTGTTTAAAAAATACCCCAGGAAAAGCGAGGGAGAGAGAGGAAAAGGGAAGAAGGGATGGGTATAGATGGGGAAGGATGAAGTGAAGGGGGGTAAGGAGGAAGTAAAGGAACTGAAGGAAGACAAGACTGAGGGAAAGAGAAATAAAGAGAGGAGTGTAAGAAAGTAAGAAAGTGATTAATATAGAGAGTGGAGAAACAGAGAGAGAGAGAGAGAGCTAGCAGCATGTTTACAATCTGTTAGTTTACCATTAAGAACCCGTCAGAGAGTGTGGGACAGCGAGGGCCAGCCGGCGAACTGTGTCTTAAAGCCGATATGAGGTTTCACAGGGTCTGTGCGTGTGTGTGTGTGTGTGGGTGGGTGTGTTTGTGTGTGTGTGTTAGGTATGCCATCAGCATGTGTGTATTTAGGCAAGTGTAGTCAAAAGATGTAGAAGGATGGACGTTATCAGAACATGCGGTGTGTTTGTCTCCAAACATGTTGAATATTACATTACAGGTCAAAAAAGAAACAACCCTAAACTCCTGATGTGAGTATGTTCTATGAATTCAATCATTTAGAAATATTTAAGCATTTCAGTGCGTTGGCACTGAGTTTGAGATGAACATATCAGTTTGCAAAGTTCTTAGGTCAGTGGTTCCCAGCATAATCTAAAAGGTCTCCCCTTGATCAACATGACCACCCGTTTGTCCAGTACTTGGAGAGTACTCTAGTTATTTCATTGATTATGTTTAATGAACATTTTCAACTGTATATTTGTTATTTTTAGCTTATAATTTCAACTGTCAATCCGTACATTTAACAATTTCCTGTACTTATTGGCTACTTTCAACTAAAAAATGACTTACTTTTTAAAAATGTTAGCTATCTGTTTATCTAGTATGTTTAGCTAACAGTTTCTTTTTGTTTATCTCATTAAACTAACAATGCCTGCTTTTGGCAAGATATTTTAGCAGTTTTTTCACTTTTGGACTTTTATTTATATATTTGAATCATATTCATTAATTTTCTCTGCCTATTACAAATAGGCTTTCTTTTAGTTAACTGTTAACGTTTCTGCTCCAATATGTTCAGGTCAACTCAGCTCCTCAGGTGAAATGAAAATGTTTTTGGGCTAAAGCTCCACAGGATCCCTGGACTATCTTGCCCCCATAAGGATTTCTGCGTTGTGCTTTTGCCAGCTAATATCTAAAGCAAACATGTGAATGCAATAGGTTTAGCGTCACCAAATGGAGGCTTACTTCCTGATTGTCATGTAGAAGATATAATCAGAAGCACAGGATTCACCTCTGCTTACATTTTATAAATATAGAGGAAGTTTAGAGATTACTAAATCAGCTTAACATAAAGACCAAGCAGAATATTCAAGCTGATTTGGCTCCTAGTAACAAAATTAGCCTACCAACAGTTGTAACACTCACAAATTAAACCTTTCTACTTCCTTTGTATATTTATTTATAAATGCAAGTTAAAAAAAAAAAACATTCTCTCTCACAAAGTGGCTTTGAGACGGTAGTGACTTTTAGGTCTCCAGTGTGACCTTAAATTTGCAACAAGAGAAGCAAATAAACTCTTTAAGATTCGTTCTCAGTCCATGTACCAGAGAAACAAAAACAAAAAAAACACAGTTACGTGAAAGGCTAGCAGTACCTTACGTGCCTGACCTCTTATGATATGTGGCTGTTCTTTAATGTGTATGTGTTACACGTTTTCTAAAGTAACTGTCCAGTTAAGTTTTTCAGCCACAGTCATGAAAAGGAAAGATTCTCCATCTTACTGCAGTTTTATCCTTGAAAGGGTATACTTTTATTCAATTAATGTAGAAGACATACAGATGTTCATACGTGATGGTAAATCTAAAAACAAATAAGTTACATATAAACGGGCAAAAAGCTTTACTTGTTGCATTTAACCCTCTTTTAACTTGCTGCTCAGCAATCCTTTTTGCATCACTTTAACCATAAACCAGCAAAAGAATGTGGCCGAATAGGGATAACAAGGCTTTGCCCTTGCGCTCAGTGACACCCTTTAACAAATGAGGAAGAGAAAAGAGAGGAGGGAAGAGAGAAATGCAGAGCTGAGTGTGCAGAGAGTGAGGAGAGAGGCATGAGGAGGTTAAGAGAGGAGGAGGAGACAGGTGAAGTGAGGAACAAAGGATTAGAGGAGAGAATAAGGAGACTCATATGCAGAGTTTGTTAGGCCCTCGGCCTATCAGACCTCTTAGTTAGAGGTCTCCATCTCTGATTGGAGGGCTCTCAGCATTCTGGATAAACAGCCAAATAATCAGGCTGCAACACTCCCTCCTCTCCTTTCTGCAATCTTTGTTTCTACTCGTGGGTTGTTTTTTTGTTTTTTTTGCAGCTCCTCCCTCTATCATTCCATACTGCCCATTCCTTCATCACTGCATGTCCATCTGGAGTTTCCCTGCTTCTGTGTAAAATTACAGTTTTTATCTTATGCTCATCCACAATGCTTGCCCCTTCATTCCCTCTTCTTCTAGCTTCCTCAAGTGATTTTTTTTTCAAGTGAGTTTACGTTCTTACTTCCCTATCTCTTCCTGCTCCGTCGCTCCTACACACACACCCTCTTTCGCTGGGTAATGATAGGTTGGTGTTATTGTGTGTCTGTCTGTGAAGAGGCCACACCACCCAGTGTAGTACTCTCCACTTTGAGTCGGTGTTTAGTACTACAACCACAATATGATGGTCATCACTTTAAAGGAATGCTGAGAGGGTGCGAATGCATGAGAAAAAGAGAAAAGGACTTGCTATATTTGTGATTATTGAGTCCATTCAAATCTGGAGCATGTGGGAGTGTGACAAGTAACTGAATATTTGTGTTTGCTTTGGAAGTGGGGACCATTTAGTTTTGAGGAGTCCTTCCTACCTCTCTGATGCTGTCTCACACCATGGGCATATATATATTTGACACTTAGCATAATGTCTATCGATTGGTAGGGAAAAGATGGCGGGGTTGCCAAAAAGCCTGTAGGATTTTTGTGATTCTGGTCAGTCTGCTGTCTCCATCAAGTGGATTTTTAAAGCGCTCCCATTCACCTCGCAACAAACAATCATTTCATTACTTTTGATGTCTTTTGTAAAGTTGCGATAAAGAAATATTATTTCCTGAAACATCCTCTAATTTAATTATTATTATGTTTGCCAACAAGCAACAATCCCCTCATTTAAAATTGTGTGTATAAAAAAAATATTTTTTACTTTTTTCCCATTTTTTTTAACTAGCTTTAAAACATAAAACAAGAGACATTTTTCTATTGCCTTGTTTTATGGAATAAAGCTTATCTGAAAATATATCATTAACATGTTCTCTTATTTTAATTTCACAAGAAATCTGTGGATTTTTAGCATGCTGACCATTACTCATTATAATTTGTCCACTGGTCTTTGGCTGCATAACACACACAAATATAAACACGCGCACACACAAGAATATATATACACACTAAATATGCTGTTCCCGGGGTCCAGAGATGCCAGAGCCAATCATGAATGTCTGTGTGAAGTGGGCATGCCTGTTCCAGACCCCTGCAGTCCCTCTCTACATCTGTGCTGGCCACAGACATAACACATGCCTAATGGCCACTCCGTGTGTCTGTGTGGTGTGTTTGTGTATGTGTGTGTTTGTGTACGTGTCGCACAAAGGTCTCTATGTGTCAGGGTTTGTCTAACGCACCCTGACTAGCAGGGACACCCATGCAGGGCATTTTGCAAACAGACACAGGGCAATTGTTCCAGCAGCATTGAATTAGGCATGCACGCATAAATATGCACACACACACACACACACACACACACACACACAAACTTGGCTTGAGAGCTTGGCATGGGGTGCAAGAGATCAGTGTGTGGTGTACTGGCTCACCTCAGAAACCTCTGAAAACAATTACTGCTCTCACAGGGCTGGTCAGGGCACAGCTTGTACTAATAGGCTGGACAATTGAATTGAATTGAATGGAACTGAACTGGATGAGATGAAGTGATTTGAGCTGAATTAAGATCATTTAAGTCAAATCTGATGTTAACATGTTTTATCACATACATGAAAGAAGTAAGACACACAATAAAAAAGCTGAAACAGCGTGGTGCTTTATTATCTCTGCAGGAATTAATATGACCGAGCAGAGAAGCCAGAGAAGGCCTGTAGAGACAAACGTCCTAAAGGCAGACCAGTTGGACCCCATTCATCTGTCACTAGGCATTGTTCTTTGATGTATTTTCTTGGGCGCTCATCTTACGTTTACCTATTCTTTTATCATGCGTGGGTTCGATACAAGGAGTGAAATGAAGTGTTTGTGTATGTGCATGCATGTGTGTAGCCATATGCTAATGCTGGTCTGTCTCTGTCTCTCTGCGGGGCCTAGAACTGTGGCCTTCGTGAGATAATCAGCATAATTCTTTTGACAAATACACATGGTTATTCTTAATTAGTATCACACACTGTCCCCCTGGCTGCGGAATGCCTCTCTACCTGAATATCACGCATATCCACAGATGTGCAGTCTCACACACACACACACACACGTGCGTGAACAGTTCTCGGGACACATTGGTACATACAAAACAAGACGCTCCACATGTGGCCTTACTTGAGTAAATAAAAACAGATACCAGTACATGTGCACACACATGCAGGCTGGCACTTTAATTTAGGCACTCAGTCCACAGGGCCTCTTCTTTAGCTCACACACACACACACAGGAGAAGTCAGAAGAAAGATACAGAAGATTGAATAGATTGCTTCTTTGCAGTCAATGTTAAGTTGTGTTGAACCATCTAAGATCCAAGAGCTCTTTAATGTATAAATTAACAAGACCTCTTCCTTTCTTTTCTCTTCTTTCCTGATCATTGTCTCCATTTCTGTACTTCTGTCTTGTTTACGCTGCCTCCCTGTCTCTCTTTCTTTCTCTTGACCTCCCTTTCCCCCTCTCTGTTCTTTTGCATTTTGTATGATTAATTGGTGACTTTGATCATCCGCACACATATGCACCAGCCCATGCAGAGTGAATTTAGCTTGACAAGAACCTTTTCCTTTCATATCTTAGATTGCAGCTTCCCCCGTGGTCCTTGATAGGTTGGCTGTGGGTTTGGGTGGTTTTTGTTGGCAGTTTTACTTCTACAGTATGTAGAAGTATGAGTGTAATACTTCAGTGTTTCACAAAGTGGAATACTTTATATTTTGTGAAGCACTTGATACATGCAGATTACTTACCATTTGGAAGCTGGCCCCAACATTGAAATGAGGTTATAAATACCTATTGCTGAATTGGAAGAAGCAGGTTGGGAACTACAGTCCCAGCTGTATGGTTTTCAGTATTTTCATATATGTGCTCCCACTGATTTATCTAGTGGATTAAATTAAATTTACCTGGTAACTTTCAGTTCATGTCATGATTTATTTTGTAGTTTTTCATGTATGCCATTACCTACGCATTGTCAGATACCTTAAAAGTATTTGCTCGGTGTGGCTGTGTTTGTCTTTGTGTGGCTTTGCACGCTGTGTGTGTATGTGAAAGTGCATGTATGAGAGAGGAATAGTTATTGAGGGAGCTGTTAATGTAATGTAATAGTTGTGTGTTTCAGTGCTACACTGTTTGATTACAGCCTGTCTGCGTGCCTGTGTGTGTGAATTTCACAGTGCTTGATTTTTGAGTGTGTGCGTGTGATGTAGCGAGCAGGCCGTTAATGTGGTGTGTTTCAGTGATAAAGTGTTTGAATGTATTGCCATCTAGAGGCATGTAGCAGAGTCTCCACGCTCCTATAAAATCTGCCAGCGCCAGATGCTGCTATTGACAATGTGCATATGTTAACCGCTTTATAGGCCACATGCCTCACATATTTCACTGGCTTTTAAGGTAGAGAGATCTCTCATTCCTGCTCACTTAATCTGTCTCTCCCTTTTGCCACATCTATCTTTTTTTTTCTCACCCGCTTTAGCTTTCTCCCCTCTTTTTCCACTTCACTCAATCTCTCCATGTCTTACTCTTTCTCTCACCCCCCTTCCTCTGTCTCACCTTCTTTTATTTGCTTCATCAGTTATTAACTTACTCACCTCTTACTTTTTCTCTTTTAACTCTCTGCCCTACATTACTCTACTGACACATACTTTTTTTTTAAATTCCACTGTCTTTTTTTCCTTTGTCTCCATTTCTCTCTCCCACCACCCGTTTCTCTTTCTATCTCTTCCCATCCTTTCCCCACCCTTTCTCGCTCTGTCCCTCCCTCCCTCTGTCTACTGAGAAGTGCTGTGATTTGCAGGAGGATTTAGCTTGTGTCTAGGTGTCTAGGGGCTTATTAATCCTATTTTGCTGTGGATGAAAAATATGTTGGCTTCCAGACATGAAAACAGTGAATACATGCATTCTGGTTCATCCTTGGTGCCAAGCTACGGTGATTTGTCTGGGTTTTCATTTGACTCAGTTTGAATCTGAGTCTTTTTGATCCCTTTGACGCTGCATTGAAGTGGGTTACCAGTTAATCTCTTTACATATGCTCGGTTATGTGAAAGCATACAGTCCTGAACAGACAATTTTAACTGCAGACTCAACTCTTGAAAGAAGTGTAATCTCCTGTGTTGTATATCCACACAAATATGTTCACACACACACTGAAAAACATCACTCTCATACCTGCTTCAAAGCGCACAGTCATAAACAAACACAAAATCAAATAGGCAATGCTACATCCTGGAGCCTGGTGCTCCCAGACTACCATGTCATCGCACGCTAGGGCCTTTTGAAACAACAGTGTGTCTCTTATCAATTAGTAAATGGTGTTCCCTCTGTATCACACACACGCATACACACTGCCCCTGTGTCTGCCAGGGTGTTGGGCTAGGTCCCACTGCCTAAAGCTACTGGCAGACATCCTGTGCCTGTGTCTGTTTGTGTATGTGATATGAAAGGGTGCATGTGTGACATAAACACACAATCTGGAAGCTTTGAATTCACCCATAAGGGACAGCTGTCTGCCTGCCAGTCTCTCTCTCAGTCTCTGCCACTTTTCTGGTGTCTGCTTACCACTGCAGAGGATGTATGTTGAAATGTTGATATGGCAAATCCCAAGTTATGTCATCTTAGCTTGCCATTGTTTCAATGCTCCTTTTCATTCCATGTTTTAATGAGTAATGCTCTGGTTTTTATTCATGCAGGATTTGTTTGTGTAACTAATTTTGTCTCTCCCGTCTCTTGCTTTGGCTCTCTACCCGCTTTCATGTTAGCCTTTATGTATCTGCCATTTCTTTCCTTCTTAACGCCTGACCAATTATTCTGTTGTCTTCACCCAACCATGTCTTGACCCCACTATTCTTCTTCCCTGTTATCTCTTTCTCCAACCTTTTCTCTCATGATGTTACCTTTTTATCTCCTATCTTTTTATATCACACACTGCTCTTTTTGTCTCTCTCAGGATTCACAGCTAGAGGCAATAGTCTATGGTCTTGAACCATACAGTCAGTACAGTCTACGAATAGAAGCTTTGAATCGGGCAGGTAGGTTGAATTTGTTGAGAAACTAATTTAAAAGATGATTTAGACCAGCTACTGAACACCCCCAATGAATCTGTCCTGTAACTTTTCAGGCAGCGTGTCCAGTCCGTGGGTGGACATTAGGACCCTGGAGGCTTCTCCAGCCGGCGTGCCTAACTTCACAGTGAAGCAGAGAGAGCAGGGCAGGGCGTTACTGCTCAGCTGGGATCCACCACAGTCTCCAAATGGAGTCATCACGGTACATCGATACACATAAGAAAATCACTGAGCATATACCAAATAGTGCAGTCCACCTAAGATAAGATGCAATAGTAACAAGGTAGTTACGGCAATATAGCATACATAGACCCACATGTGAAAGTCCACAAGACCCCCAGAAACATGAAGCACAATATCTCAGTGTAGTTTATATGTGCACAACTTCACATATTTTTTTGGTGTATGCTACATGTGCAACCTGCAACTAAAGTCAGTGCTGTTCGCATGTCCTACTTAAACCCATATGTTTCATATTTGTCTTGAAATTTCTCTTCTTTCTCTTGTCTCCTTTTGCAGATGTATAACTTGTACAGTGAGGGGAACCTAGAGTTCAGTGGTTTGTCACGTAGTTTCCTTTTTCGGCGTTTGGAGCCATGGACCGTTTATACGCTGACTCTTGAAGCTTGTACCTCAGCAGGCTGCACACGCACCCCTCCTCAGCGCATTGCCACAGCAGCAGCACCACCTGCTTCCCAGTCTCCCCCTAGGCCTCTCTTTGTTGGCTCAGACCAGGTGTCACTTACCTGGGGCCCTCCTTCTCAACCCAACGGGCCAATTAAAGAATATTTCTTACTTGGGAGGCGTTTGGAAGAAGAAGGGAGTGGGAGAAGTAAAGAAGAGGATATTGAAAGGGGGAAAGTAGGTGAAACTCTTAAAATGTCTAAATTTAGAGTCAATCTGACCAGTTGTAGGAGGGCTTGGTAGAATATACTAGAGCTCCCAGTTTATAAAATATTGTTTTATGTCCTGTTTTTTTATTGATATATATATTTTAAAAATATCACAGTTTACGAGGTTAACAATTAAAATTGCATTAATATTGTGCTGCCAACAGATCCTCTTCAGAGAAGCGTCCCCACGACAGGCTGAAACCTACTCCTATACAGTATATGGTTTGCGTCCATGGACACAGTATGAGTTCAGTGTCTGTACTTATAACCCAGCTGGGCACACTTGCAGCCCTTGGGTAACAGTAATGACCAGACAAGCCCCCCCTCGTGGCTTAGCCCCCCCAACAGTGAGTCATCTCCAGGGCCGGCCCAGTGAGGTAGTGGTGTCCTGGACTCCTCCTTTGGAGCCTAATGGAGTACTTCAGTCTTACAGGATTAAGAGAAACAACATCAGTTTCTCTTTCAGTTTTGACCCCACTGTTCTCAGCTACACAGATGACGACCTCCTGCCTTTTTCAGCATACAGGTATTGCTTTTTTTGTTTGTTTTTTGTAGCCATACTATTTTGTAGTTTCTGGTTAACAACTTTATAAATGTGAAGACCAAACTTCATTTTATTTTGCTTTTGTACACAGCTACTCAGTCATAGCCTGCACGTCTGAGGGATGTATCACCAGTCCTCATACAAACATCACAACTCTAGAGGCTCCTCCTGCCATAGTGGAAGCTCCCAGAGTGGACAAAATCACATTCAATAGTATGCATGTTTCCTGGAGTAAACCACTGACACAGAATGGAGAGGTGACTCAATATGTGCTGAAACTTAACAACGAACAGGTTTATCGTGGAAGAGACCTAAATACAGTGTTATCAGGCCTGCAGCCACATACATCATATACACTGGTTCTGCTGGCTTGTACTAGTGGTGGATGTACTGCCAGTCTCACAATGTCCACTTCAACAGAGGAAGCTCCTCCCACTGGCCTGTCTGCCCCGACACTTAAGGTTGTGTGTTTATCTTTGACTTGTATTTAAAACCTTTATTGCCAGCGTTTATTTTCTGCTAGCGTTGGTTATTTTCTATTTTATAAATTGAATTATTTACCAAATATTAAACACAACTGGGGAATCTGCTTGATGTGCTTTTATGTTTCATTTGAAGGTTACTGGCCCAGAGTCAGTGGAGATTAGCTGGAGACCACCAGAGCACCCTAATGGCATCATCACAGGGTACGAACTCCGCCGAGATGGAGAAGTTATCTATGTTGGCACGGAGACGCATTACCACGACTTCATACTTTTGCCAAGCGTGGAATACAATTATGTTGTCAGGGCCAACAACAGCAGAGGCGCTGTGAGCAGCACAGTAGCCACTGCAAAGACGCATCCATCAGCTCCGTCTGGTGTGGGTCTCCCAACATTAACACCTGTAGGACCAAACCAGGCAAGTCGTCGTTTATTTAGTCATTGTGAGTGAAGCTGAATCAAGATCTTGTTAATGAAAGTTTTTTATGCTGTTCTTTATCTTACTAGGTGAGAGTAGAGTGGCAACCTCCAGCCCGTCCTAATGGAGACCTAGTGAGTTACACTGTTTATCAAAGAGATCCAGTCCAGCTCAGCATCATCAGCAGTGATTTCACTCCACAAGATAGTGCCTTCTCAGAAAGACACGCTATTCTTCATGGGCTGGCTCCTTACCACAGGTCAGTCAGTCTCCACGACTCTCCAACCTTTAGGCAGTAAAACACATTTATTTATTATTATAACTGTGTGTTTTTAGATCAAGTTTGACAGGTAGCTATATATGCTCAGTGTAGCTTTTGCTGGTGTTATAGTTCTTTGTTCCCCAAACTGGTTGCAGAAATGTTTCGCAACTCAGTTTGACATTTCAATGGACAATGCTAACAGTAAAACTTCAAAAATTTCCAAAACTGAGGGAATCATGTACAAGCGATTAGTCGCTACAAGGAACAGTTTCACTTGGTTTTACTTTAAAAAAATAATAATAATTTAAAATTCTAAGAATCTATTATGTTTATTTAAGTCTCTATATTATTATTTACGTTCACATGGACAATTAAGCGTACAAACCACAAAACAAAAAACGTTACAGTGTAATGTGAAATGGACAGAATCAGTGATGGTGGCTTTTCAAAGCAGGAAATCAAAAAAAAAAAGAAAAGAAAGAAAGTCAACTTTTAACATTTTGACAACAGTGTGGACCTACCATTGTACTATGTATTTCTGATTAAGGGTGCATCTGCAGTTGGCTGGCTATTTCTGTGTACACATAATGTGTGTGAACCCACAGGACTCAAAACATGTGAGCTCATCAGCCTTTTCTATATGATGTCTCCATGTTAATGTTCTGTTTGTCCCCTGTTTCTGTTTTCTATTTGTGGGCAGGTATGAGGTGAGGGTGGAAGCTTGCACAGAACTAGGTTGTTCCTCCAGTGACTGGTCATCTATACTCACGCTGGAGGCTCCCCCTACTGGACAGACAGCACCACTGTTAGACCTCCAACCTGACAAAGATACTAAACTACAGACCAGCTTTCTACTCACCTGGTCCCCTCCAGCTCAGCCAAATGGTAGAATCCTGTATTATGAGGTGCACCGCAGACTGGATAGTCCCACGGCCACCCACAACAGTGATGCAGTAACAGCTGTTTACAGGAATTCCTCTACTACGTGGAAAGATAATGGACTCCACCCATACACTGTATACCAGTACCAGGTATGTTATTTGTTTTGGGTAGAAAAGAAGGTTTGAAAGTGTTGACAGTAGACATTAGTAGCCACTAGAATCACAAACATAAAGTATCTTTTAACATTTTCAAATGATTTTTTTTAAATATAGAGGTTGAAGGCTTGATTCTGCAGAGCATGAGTGCCCTGCTTTTTGTCTTCTGCACAAGTCAGAACACACACACGCACACATAAAGCAAAAAGACCACTCTCATGCATCAACTGGTATGACATCCATATACTCGAACAATCGCAGACACACAAACACACGAGTAATCAGACAGGTGTTAAATGGAGTGGTCCATATTCATGCTGTTGTGCTCGTGCATTGGTACACTAATTGACAGGTTAGCCCTTTGGAAGCAACAATAACATTAGCATTCCTGCCTGTCAGACATATGAGCTGAGGCCAGAGAACCGGTGTAATTGATTGAGTTTGCCTGATTGTAGCACCGTCTTTATTTACGAGGGTCCTAATTTATGACATGAGGAGGGAGGGAGGGAGGAGCTTTGGGAGATGACGAGCGGGCAACAGAGCCATTAATCACTGGGCCCTCTGAGCACCCCACTTCCTGATTACCAGCCAGCCAATCGAATTAACTGTTAGCCTCCTTGGTAACAGAGCTTGTACTGGAAAGACCTTTTAATGGTGACCGCTACACGTCCCCTGAGGATTTTCCTCTGGGGAATTGGGATGCATGAACAATGCGGTGTTGAGTATTGGAGAAGTCATGTGTTTTTTGTTTGGGATTTTTTCTGTCCACGTGAACATAAGTGAGTGTCTCAGAGTGCATAGAAACTGTAAACATTTATAGATATTTCATCTCACCATGCGTTTCTCTGTTTTTCTAAGCACTAAGTGATGTTTTCTTAGTCAGTGTATTGATCTGTCTTTCTGTACACACTGTACCACTTACCTGCTTGGTTGTTTTACTCTCTGTCTGCCTGATTTTATTTAGCTGTTATGTTGTGTCTGTTACCGGGACCTCATCCTTTCTCTCTGTGTTTCAGGCGTACACAAGGACAAGTCAGTTCAGTTTAGCACACCACAGCACAGAGAGAGAAATCATATTAGGCTAATTACACTGGGTCATAAGCTTCTATTGACAGCTTTATGCTTGGTTTTAATTACTGCCCGCTTTCACACAACTTAGCCCCTTCACCTCAACTAGATGCACCCGCCAAGTAGTACCGTCAGCCTATCAGAGCACAAAGTTTGATTCCGCAGTCCAGCCTTCCAATAAAAAGGCTGGAATACTATCTGGAAGTTTCCTGAAGTCGTTTGTTGCCATGGTGGCTCATTTGCTGCCACGGAAACTAACAGGGTATATTTTTATTTTTTGTCTAATAAACCAAATCATGGCCCAATGGACGAGGGGAGGACAAGAGAGGAGAGGAAGCAGTAAAAAGTCTGTAGATGATATAGGGACAAGGAGATTAGTTCTGTCTTTTAGCAGTGGATCAAGTGCAAGGTGATCTGGGCTGACTTTAGCTGTGAACTTTTTCCTCCATTCTGTCTATGTGGCACAAACTTTTTAATCAAACCACAAAAACCATGCATCTCATTGAAGCGTACACTGTGTTGCTACCAGGGTAGGGAAAAGATGGTTGTTGCTGGGTAGAAGTATTTTATTGCTGCAGTTCATAATTTCTTATGGCAGCAGTAGCAAATTTGATTTATACCATCTCAAGCAACAAGTCATGTGACAGTTCCTGCGCAGGATCTAAAAATGCTGCTAAGAAAATCCATTTAGCTGATGCTATTGCTCTTTTTTTCAGCTTGTTTAAGTGTGCTTTCTTTGTTCCAAATCCAAATTTTTATAACAGTATGAGTAAATGTGACTGGCCACAGGTAACACCGTTGCAGGAGAACATGCAATCAAGGCCATAATTAATGTACAGTAGAGAACTAATTACTTCTCAGTTCCCCTCTGTACGCTACTAAAATTTTACAACAGCACATACATTTGTTCATTTACAGTAATAATACTTAGGAACCATTCATATTTACATATATAGATACATACATATATGCTTTAGGATTTGTATATGCAACATTTATCCTATTAAAGTTTTTTTATCTTTCAGTTCTCCAGGAGTTTCTCTTTTTTCATCAGTATCAAAGGATTTGTAACACATAAACACATAAAGTATCAGTATGATGTCAATAACCTAAATAAACATGATCTACTAGTGTGTTTCTATCTTTTTAAAAGATATTTGGACTTTCATTGCATTTTCCTACATATTTAGTGTATTGTTTTCAAATTCGGAGAACATATATCTAAATATGTTTTTTGAAAATGAAGTTTACATATGGCTGCATTTTCTAATGAGTTTGTCGATTCAGAAATATAACCACTGAGCTACACCTTTTGTGTCACTTATAATAACCATGTTTTATCTAAAAACATGCAGTTTAATTGCAAGAGGAGAGCAGCTGCCAGTCTGAAAACACTATCAGTAAAGTGTTAATTTCATATGAAAAGTTTTGATATTATTGAGAAATCTGTTAGCAGAGCAGGTGATGAAAGCCCAGAAGTTTGCTCTAACATATATTGTGTGTCGTGGGAAATAACTACAATCTAAACATAATCTTATCTGTAGAACTAAACATATCTGTATCTATATACAAAAGAACACCAAGTTTAAATTTCTCCTGATTCCTCTGTTTGCTACCCTGCATCTTGCCCACCTTTCATCCTATCTTCCTTCCCCCCTGATCCCCAGTCGCTCCATCCTCCATTCTTCCTTCCTCTCTCCATCTTGGTCCATCTGTGCTGTCACTTAGATCAATCAGTCTGATTGATCACGGCCTAATTGACTATTATTGAGGTTAATTCAACTCGTAACACCCCTGCATGCACATGCATGCACGCAGAAATCTTGCAATCATACCCACAAACAAAAAACCCACACGCACAGACACACACTTTCAACACTAAAGCTCAGACCCATCCATCTGCCTTCTGCACTACTTCTGACAGGCTACAGATGACTTACACATGCAAATCTCCACCCTGCCTGACCCTGTGCTGTGTACACCTTCTAATTATACCCAAAACAACCACACAAATAAGATTACTCTATGGTGTGTGTGTGTGTGTGTGTGTGTGTGTGTGTGTGTGTGTGTGTGTGTGTGTGTGTGTGTGTGTGTGTGTGTGTGTGTGACTCCTTGATGAAGGTGAAAAGTAATTGTCATGCAGATATGTTAGTGGTGAGTTGCATGGTGAAAAGGTTTTGCTCTGACTGCTGATGGTAGTTTTGATGGATGGTCCAGTGAATTGATGTATAACTTTCTGTTGGTCTGGCGAATACTGGGTAATTATGAAAAGCCGTCTTCATCATGAAGAGTTCATAAAATGCATCTGAAATCCTAATGTTTGGGGTAAATAGTCTGTATCACATGTTCTCATTTGCTTTTATACATCAGTTATTGACTTGTGCTTGCATAATGTGCAAACTGAAAAGTTACCACATAACTGATAAATGTGCGGTCTTATATGACAGGTGTGGGCAGTTAATTCAGCTGGTCATTCAGCCAGTCCATGGGTGAGTGGAAGAACAGGGCCTGCCCCACCTCAGGGTGTAGGACCCCCTATTTTTCTGCACGTTTCAGCAACGTCAGCTGTAGTGGACATCCATGCTCCTGCCCAACCCAATGGGATTATTAGTCTTTACAGAGTGTTCTCGCTGGACCACAACAACCACACTCTGGTAAAGAGTCTTCTACTATATTCAGTAATACACTTAATAATAACTTGTCCTTGTTATGTTAACTTAAACACATTTTACCCCTCTCTGTCCTCTCCCTGTAGCTCTCAGAGGGTACATCGCATCCGCAGACACTCCACGATTTACGTCCCTATACCCAGTACTGGGTAGGAGTGGAGGCCTGTACTTGCTATCAGGTAATAATACTAAATGTAGGTTAGGCATTATACTCAGGGTCTATACAACTATACTCGGTCATTAAAGTTGAATACTATCTGGTAATATGTGGTATCTTTGTTGATAGTCTGTGCAGAGTTTGGATGTTCTCTCTCGGTCTGTGTGGGTTATCTTCAGGTCCTTCAGCTTCAGCTGCAGACCAAAGACATGCTTGGGGTTTAGTTAATAAGGGATTCTAAATTGGGTGTAGGCTTGAGTGTTTGTCTGTCTCATTGTGTTAGCCCTGCAACAGATTGGCGACCTGTCCAGGGTGTACCCTGCCTCTTGCCCTGTGACAGCTGGGATAGGTACAAGTCCCTGTTGCCAATCTGATTTAGATAACTGGAAGAAAATGGATGGGAAATATTTATGATTACCTCACCTATTGGTCAAATTTCAAATGCAGATTCAAATACTTACATCTCTTTTGCTGATTGAAAGTCATTCCCGAGTATTGTAGTTGCAAGTGAGGCCATATTTTTTAACACTTTTAAAATCTCTTCTTTGTGAACCATCATCAGTGCTGTAGCCGTGGTCCGCTGAGTGAGCTCCACACTCTTGCTGCTGCCCCAGCCCACCAGCCTCCTCCTCGCCTTGTCACTGTGACCTCCCGCTCTGTTCAGATGGAATGGGATGAGCCTTTGTCGCCCAATGGACTCATCGAAAGGTAAGAGAAAATCTTGAATTACATTTTGTTCTTGAAAAGTGGCGTGAGGCAACTGAAGTTGTGATGTAGCACTATATAAATAAAAATTAACCAAATGGATTTGGCTTAAATAAACCTGTACTTCCTTACTTATTTGAAAAGTGCACATACAAACTAAAAGAAAGAAACCCTATCATCTTGCTTTCACTTACACTCCTTTACTCTTTGTACCCAGCTGTGAGCTTCACCTCAGATCGCCTTGCCCTCAGCCCTCCCAGCCTATACCCCTACCTTGTATTGAAGGACCAACAGAAATCAGTTTTTTTGGTAAAAAGCGGAGCTACAATGTTACAGGTGAATATAAAGAAATATCATGCACCAGTGCCACTGAAAAGTAACACATACAGTAAGAAAGAATCGTAAAATCAATGTTAGGTGATTTAAAATAATAGTTTTTATTCTGTAAGTCTTGATTATGCTGGGATAACTGTTTTGAAACGTTTTTCTGCTTTATGAGTTTTCTGTGACTAACAAACTGCGCAGGTCTCGAGCCGTACTCCACATATGAGCTCAGAGCTGCCTGCTTTAATAACATGGGCAGCACTGCCTCCAACTGGACTACTGTCCACACTCTCAGTGAAGGTAACACATTTATTACTGCTTAAGCAGTCAGTAATATCTAGTTTTAAGAATGATAAAAACCACATTCAGATTTTCTCTTACCATCATTCTTTCTCCCTTCAGCCCCCCAGTATGTATCCCCCTTCTCAGTAGACAGTAACCTGACTGTTATTTGGCTGGACTGGACTGGGTCTTTCTCCCTGAACGGATACCTGAAGGAGTACAGTGTGACTGAGAGCCAGCTGAGGATCTATACTGGCTTCTACAGCTATCTCCATGTTCCACGCATCTCACAGAAAAGTAAGAGCAACATACAGCATACATAACACAACATGTGCACTTAGAGAAAAAAGAACTAAAGCAAGCAGTAAACTATAAATCTTGTAAAAAAAATTTGAATACAGAATGAACAGCTTTTTGATTAGAGTAGGTATGCTGAAAAAGCTTTGAGAACTGAATAAGCTTCAATTTTAAATCTCTTTCTGTTTCAGTTTGGTCCTTTGTATGAATGTTTCTCACCCACTCTGATTTTATTTGAGTTGCATATTGTAATTAGCCCTACAGGGGACAGAGAGCCTGGTTACCATCATCTATACATGCTTATTTTATTGTAACCCAGAGTTGTTTTCTTTTCTGTCTTTCCCTCTCTGTTCCTCTAAGCTCTGTCATTTCAGGTGACTTGTACCACAAACAGTGGCAGTGCCAGCACTCCCACCATCAGATATAGCCCAGCCACAGGCCTTGGTAACGCGCGCACACACACACACGCACACACACACACACACACACACACACACACACACACACACACACATTCTTCAATGATTCAGAATCTTGTTGTCTCTCAGATTCTGATGTTGTGAAGAAAATATATATATTAAAAATACAGATAAATCTAGAAAGCTAATTTATTAATAACTTATTCATGTTGTTTTCTTTGTGCAGCTCCTCTTGACCCTGTAGACAGTGGTAAACAGGGTGTGAGCATGTCAGCCACGCCAGTCTACTCTGAACTGTGGTTCATCCTGCTCTTAGCCCTACTGGGTCTATTTTTGCTAGCCATACTGCTGGGCTTAGTGCTACAAAGGTAAATGTGATTCTTGTAAAAGGTTTAGGGCAGCCATAGCACAGAATTTATTCTTCTCTCTTGTGAAATTCAAAGTGCACTAAAATGTACAAGTTAGCATAACTTGTGCAAATAAAACACAGCACGCTTCCTGCAAACAGAATGTATTTTCTGAAACTCCCTTACAGAGCCTTGAGGAAGAATCCATCAGCCAGAGAGCGCCCTCCGCTGGTTATGCTTCAGAAGACAAGAAAAGCTGGGGGAGAGACTTACATGGTGAGAAAAGGACAGGAGATGCAGCACAAAAACATAAAACGCAATTGAGAAAGAAAAAATGACCTAAAGTTTGGAATACGTAAGAGGAAAAGCAAAGAAGTAAATGAAAGATTAAAAAAAAAAAAATAGGTTAAAAGGGTTAAAAACCCAGGAACTATAAATTCAGTTTCTTAACAGGTTATCCAACTTATGGTTATCTGGGTCTGGAGTGTATCCCAGTTGTCACAGGGCAAGAGGCGGGGTCCTCACCTGAACAGGTTACCAGTGGATCACAGGGCCAGCAGAGAAATAGAACCACAGACTCTCACAGCTAAATTTGAATGACTAACAAACATGCCTGTATACCGGTAAATTTGGTCCACAGTAGGTGATTCATCCATCAACATGCACATTTTGTAAAGAATTACAGACAACAAAGAACAGATAAGCACAATACCGTATAATTGCACTTTTAAAAGTAAAAGTGCTGACCACTCTGAAAATGGTTTTGGGTTTCTTTTTTTTTACATACATGCAACTCACGTTTCATTGGTTGTGACTTTAGATCCAAACAACATCTGTTTCATAAAGACGACTAATCATTTTTATCCACTGCTCTGTTATTTTGGTTATTCGTTGTAATTATTTTTTACACCTTAATGTTTTTCCATCATAATACTTTAATTTCTTTCTCCATTCTCTGTCAACCTTTCTTCCTTTAATTTTTGATATTTATCTTCTCTGCTTCCACTTCTTTCTGCACTTCTCTGCGTATACGCTCTGTTTCCCTGCCTCCCTCTGTCTCTCTATGTATCTCCCTCTCAGAGACCCTGTCCTGAGCTGTGCTCTAAGCATCACTCCGGCTCTGTGCTCCTCCCTGATCTTCCCACAGTAAGATTATTTTCTGTTCTTGCTCTCAAAGCCTTAAATGTTTATCTTACTGTCCCCCTGCAGTTTGACACTGTAGCAGACTGTGTTGAGATCAGCAGCGTTATACTTAAAAGCTACACTGTGTACACTGAGGTATGGGATGCTTGATTTAAAAGGGATGCCTGTTTGCGTATGTCCGCCTTGCTTGTGTAAGCATGCTTTGTGTGTGTGTGTGTGTGTGTGTGTGTGTGTGTGTGTGTGTGTGTGTGTGTGTGTGCGTGCATGTTACACACTGTCATATGACAGTGGTTGGCTTGTTGTGGTGTGTGAAGGTCTCTTCGTCTGTCCTCAGTACAATGTTGACTTTCTTACATGTAATGAATACAATGATCATTGAAAAAAAAAATTCAGCAAAGAAGGTAAATCAGCAACTGAATATTGTGTCATAGTGTCTCTTAAGGGTTTTATGGCTCCAGCAAAATTACACCTACGGCAACTATTCAGCCATGGAAACCCACCCATGCCATGAAGCTTATGCCAATTCTTTCTGCTGATGTTAATGCCAGAGGAGGTGGGGAACTTTGCGTACTCTATCACTGAGTTGCTCCAGTTCTTTAACACTTCCACTGCAATAATAGCGCTGACAGCTTCTAATGTCTAAGAGGGAAGACATTTCACAAACTGACTTGTTGCAATGGTGGCATCCTGTTACAGTAAGATGCTGAAATTGAGAAAACTCTTAGAATAACAAATTATCTCAAAAATCTTTATAAAGGCAGATTGCAAGGTTAGGTGCCTGATTTTATACACTTCTGAAAATGGGACTGAAAGCAACCTAATTCAAAAATTAAGAGGTCTGGCACAATATTTTTGGCTATATGGTGTAATACCAACAAACTCCCATGTGTTTATTCCTCCCACAATAAACATATTCAGCTGACTTAATTTCACTCCTTGTTTTTGCTGATGTGGCTCCTAATCAAAAAGAAATCCATACCATTGAATATTAGATCTAGAAGTATTCTCTAAGTATGTGATTTGTATAAAAGGCTTTAAACCCCCAAATCAGCCTCTGAATAAAACTCTACTCCTCAGGGTCTGACAGACACAAAGATAGTGAGCAGCAACTCACAGTTCAGCCCCATCTCTGTCCTGCGGGTTCCCAGCCAAGCAGACCTCAGCCAGGCCTACTCCCAGCATTCCTTGCACCGCAGTGTAAGTCAGCTAATTGACAGGAAGTCAATGATGATGGAGGAAGGAAGCTGGGACAACCCACTGGCACACGATTCTGGACTGGTGAGTATGGAGTTATGTTTATTATGAATTTCATTTGTTAACTACAAGTACAGAAGAGAGTAGTGATGAGAATACAAACATTTTATGCTAATTATTCACCAGCCTCCTCTTTTACTATAAAGTCATAAGAATTTACAATATTATGTGTTTAAAGTTTTCATTAGTATCATTGCCTAGAAAATATATGATAAGACTTTAATAAAGTTGCTTTGGGATTGTGGGTTTGACTTGCTCAATTCCTAGATGGATGCAGAATCAGTGAAATTGTACCAGAAAACAGAAATATGGACAGCTGAAAATTGCTTACTTTATTGTTTCTCTGATTGTTTTCCCCTCTTCTTTGATTCAGACCTAAATTTTGCGATCTTGTGTGTTTTTTTTTTTTTCCAGTATGTGGAGGAAGATGAGCTTGTGGATGCCATCAAGGCCTTAAGTTCTGTGAAAAAGGAGCACACCATGTTCACTGACACTCATCTTTAAGACCTGTCAGGTTTCACAGTTGCCATTCAGACCTAGTTGTAAAACAAACTAGTAAAACACTGTTACATGCTATTTGCACAGGCGGTGCTAAATACGGTCTACTCAATTTAAGCTATAAGTTAAACAACACGTGTTATGAGGTATTAATTAAAGCATCATCATAAACTTTCTGTCACTTCATTAGGTATACCTTTTCAACTTCTCATTAACTCACTAAATATTTAATCAGGCAATCATATGGCAGCAGTCAATGCATTTAGACACGTAGACACAGACAAGATGAGCTGCTGAAGTTCAAACTGGCATCAGAATGTGGAAGAAAGGGGATTTAGGTGAGAATGAATGGTTGTTTGTTGTGGTAAAAAATTGTCTGCTGCACAGACAAATCTGCAACAACATTGTGTTTTGCTATCATGTCAATATGGACCAAAATCTCTTAGGAATGATTCCAGCACCTTGTTGAATCTATGCCATGAAGAGTTAATGTAGTTCTAAAAGCAAAAGAGGGTTCCACTCATTACTCGTAAGGTGTACCTAATGAAGCAGCCAGTGAGTGGATATAAGTAATATATATTAATATTTTGACAAATTTCAGGTTCAGAGTTGTACAGATAACCAAACATAATGTGGGAAAGAGAATATAATACAAGTATAATAAGTATAATTTTAGCCCACTTTGTGTATGACTTGAATACAGTTCACATGTGGACACAGTCAGCAGTGACATAAAATCGGTCATTATTCCGAGTCTGTTCGTGATTGTTATCCAGTATGTAGTATCGGACCGTACTTATATTACGGTCCAGAAGAGCCCTTAAAGGACTGTTCTGATTGTATTATGATACACTGTTTGCCAACTGTTAGAGGTTTAGTCGTTTTTGAAAAGTGCAGATTTACTTTAGCTTTTACCACCTGAGACCACCATAGAAATGAATGTTAATTAATCTGAGTCTATTCTTCGTCAACCAGTAATTATGCCTAGTAAGCTTTCCCAGTATAGGAGCTGTAGTTGTAATGAGAAACATGGGCTTGATGTAGTTTTATTATAAAAAAAAAATGCCAACTGTTTTCTTTTATGTGTTGAATGTGGCTGGGAATCACAGATGTGCCGTCTGATTGTTGCGATTATGTGAACTTGAAAGCTCAGTCTGAAATTCGGTCAGTTGTGTGTGTGCCGTTCAGTGCAATTTCAGTTTTGAGGAAGTGGCAGTAATGTAGTCAAGTCTTTCTTAGCTGTAAGTCAAGATACACTTTTGGGTTTCAAAGTGCATTCGTCTGGATTCTGTGTTATTTGTGGCTTTTGGTAATTTTCATCCTGCTATTAAGAAGATCAAAATAAAAGTGGCAATTTAATTGTTTAGTTGAGTTTTTTTTAATGCAGAAATGAAACATCGCTTATATTAGATTGAACATAGAGACAGTATTTATTAATAAGAGGTGTTGGCTTTATGTGTAATATTGATGAGTTTGATGTTTTGTGTACAATATTGAAGCCTATTGTATTATTACAAAATTATTTTTCTTCTTTTTTTACATGATGACAGTATTATTTATGATTGTTGTACTTACAAAAGTCTTATTTATAGATGATTCATTTGTCTGTGGTTGTGTTTTTATCTGGTAAATGATAAATTTGACTATCAAAAAAATATTCTTCTAGTGTTCTTGCCTCTCATTTTCTTTAAGGTTTTTTTTTTTATTTTTTTTTACCATAAATAAATGCAGTATTCTTGTGTCAAGCAAATTATGAACCAAATTTTTAAAGAATCAGACCTCTTGTAGCATTTAAAAGATCCACAAATGTACCAGATTAATCTTCAAGCTAATGAGGTTTAAATATGAATAAAATAATGTAGAAATACAGTTCCAAAAAGCAAAATAGCTTGCTTAGAAATAATCCTTAAAATGTATGTAGCACTTTAAATGTGCCTCAGTTGCTGCTTAAACACAGTATTAACAATGGTTAAATACTACTGGATGTTACATAATGAATGAAGTCACTCTATTAAAAGGGGCTCCATGGTGATCTAGCTGAAATGTAGATTTAGGAATCCTCTTTTCTGCTGAGTTAGTATAACACAGAATTGTGCCACCAGCTGCACAGGGACTCAGTTACCACACACACAGAGTCAAAAACACAAGCACAAATACACACAGGGCCGGTGTCTCCATCAAAACTATGCAGCAGTAATTTAGTTTTGCTCCTGCGTCCCTTGAGGGGACATCAAGACATCGAGGCAAGTTTGAAATTAACAAAGTGGCAGTAACAAGCATGCCCTCGCTCAAGGACACCAATCTGACAAGGGCACTTCTAAAACATTCACAGCCACATTCACAGCTATTGTCAGCCACAGAGTAGGGGGGAGAGGCTGTGAAAAGAGAGCTTGTGGAGTGATTGTAAGGGACAGTATGGCCCTGAGCCCCACACACACACACACACACACACACACACACACACACTTAGGGTTTTATTAAACTCATAAATCACAATGACGACAGACGCCATCGCAGAGAGGAGACTGTCTGAACGGGAAGGTTAGTGTAATGAGCGCGCTGGGGAGACACACATACACACCTTTGTGACACTCAGACAAAACAACAATTGCGCACTCTTAGTTATCCATGCAAACCTTACCCAGACGTGACTGACTTACGATGTATAGTATTAAAAAAAATAGTGTCAAAATTTTAAGTGGTAAAACTATCAGAAATTCACTTTCCTTTCAAGGATCTCATAATTTTTGTACATTTAGGAATATCAAATCCTAAAAAACACCCAAACAGCATTTGTTATAAGATTAATCCTGATATCACTTTGATGATATCTGCCCAGAAATCTCGACTGAAATGGTTCAAGACCGATGAAACATGATTCGTTTGCACTGATAAATAAAGTAAATTGGAATAAAAAGGTATGTTTCTATCTAAATATAAATGTAAATTATGTAAATAGTTGAATATTTTTTAAGAATAACAATGTGAACTTATAAAAATGAAAAAAAAATCTGTAATTTTAAGAAAGAAGCGAAACATGCTGAGTATAATCAGACGTTTTAGTGAACACAGTGGTAGTTTCAATTGCACGAACAATGTGACTCTATAGCAACTTAATATTTGATCATTACTCAATGCAGTGGTAAATAATATAGCATAATGCATACACAATGTAGAAAACAAGAATGCACAGGCCTTTTTAAATAAACAGATATGTATTTCTTTGAGCTCATTAGCATCTGGCTGCCATATAATGTAAACATAGCCAGGGGAGGTTAAGGAGCAACAGATAAGAGACACTGCAGAAGATAAACAAATAACTATGTGCAGAAATACTCATTTAACTCCATGTTCCTATAGAAAATATACATTAGCAGGTTAGGTCCGATAGCATGATTATATTAATATAGGCCTTATGTTTGTATGAACAGCGTATACATCAACACACCATTAGACAAATCAATGCATCCGCATCAGGATTTTGTTCTGATTACACGTCCACATTGCACACACTTAATGTATCAAAATGTTACATCTTTGTACAAGCCGTTAGCACACGGTCAGTTCTGTCGTCATTCAGAAATGATTACCAATGAAACATGTTACATTGCTGCTGCTTTTGGAAAAGTGTGATTAATATTTCAGGACATGGTTATGCTAATTAAGGTTGTCACTCACAGATATTTTTTTGTTTCCAACCTATATGGTATGCTTAAAACTAAAAGTACAAGTTACATTTTAAAAAAATATATAAAATCCCCCATCTTGGGAGGAAGTTTCGACTTTCCGATCTTAATGCATGTGAGGGTTATGTGCAATGTAGTCTGCTAATGTAATGTTAAGTGCCCATGTATCAACCACAACATCCGTATCGGACATTTACTGTTCTCAGTGTTGTAATGTTTATATGTTGCCAGTGCTGGCTAAAGACAGTGTGATGAAGAGCTGAAAGACTTTAAAACAGTTCACTTACTTTTTTCATATTCAAGATTTCTTTGTTTCCCTGGAACAAATTGGGGAATTTAAAAAAAAAGCAAAAAAAAAAAGCAACCACAACATAATAAACATCAGTATCACTGTCGATCCAGAATTTCACAGTACACTCATCGGTAAATCCCTAATTACTTAATATTTAATGCCACTCTTTACATCTATTTTATCCCGCTGTAAAATCATAACACAATTCTAGCCAACAGCGACGTGGGCAGGTCTGTAACGTGCCTCCACAATGAGCTCCGTCTTCACAAGCATTTGGTCACAATTTCTTTCAATTAAAACACATTAACGGACTGATAACCGCCAAACAAGTTACATAAGGCACTGCAACAGTCATTCAACACAACACACATTTTATACCTGTTTCAAAGGGAGTAAAGTGATGTAGTGTAGGTCCTTGTTTTAGCATGAGTGTAGTGTGAAAATAAAAAAATAAATAATTAGAGTGATCTCACACAGGCACCACTGTGAAAATAATAATAATGATAAAGCAGGAACACAAACGGTTCCTCTTACTTGTGAACTATAGCAACAAGCTGACAATAAAATGTGTTCTTTCTCTCTGTTGAGACAAGAACTTGACTATCTATACCACAAAATACTAAAAAGACATTTGCTTTTACTATTTTGTGTAAATATAATTTTTTTTAGCTTCGAGCACTGAATTATCTTCTTTGAATTCCACATATAGATCGTCTAATAAAATACCTCACATTTTTTTAACATTGCAGTCCAACGCTTCACACAACTGTTTCAATTTTTGTCTTGTTTGAGGATCAAAGAGCCTGTTGAACTGCAATTAGCATCAAAGGAGATTAACAGCGTAACTTGACTGGAACTAACGGGTAAAACTGTGCCAGCTGGAGTGAAAAGCAGTCACTCATCCACACAGGGGTTCGACGTTTTTGCAGGCTGTTATCCACGTAGATTTCAGTTTGAATCGCCCGGGAACCAGAGTTATTCATTTCTGGTGTGCATGATAAATCCACTGTTGCATAGTACTGAGCTGTCATACAACTCTGTAAAGTTGTATCGCCTGCTTGAACTGCTCGCTCTCTATTGGCTTTTTAGTGTTGTTGCTTTAACAACAATAATTACTGTGTCCCAAAGTATTCTAGGATCCAAGTATCTGCCTAGAATTCTAGTGAAGGTAACACATTTAAGGTAAGTAAAAATCGATTGCACGACAAATTGCACATAGTGTCAGAGATGCTTGATATAATCGTGGTCTGCTCAATTCCACTGCTCTAGTGCTGAACGGATGAGTCAGCCAATCAGGTGATCAATCACCAAATGGGGTCTAGTTTTACTGATTTGTTCCCTTTTTATACCATTATAAGTGAAATAGTTTGTGATAGGTAACATGTTATGACACTGTTTTAGACTAAAACATCTAAAATGACTTATATGATAATAGAAGTAACTGTTAGTTACAGATATGAAGATCAGTTTAGATCAGGTTCTGAACAAAGTAATGCACACCTGATATAGGTTATTAGAAACACTTTGAAATATCTTGGTAAATGGTTACTGTTAGTGCTGTGGTATGTTATTAATGTTAATTAGTTCATGTTTTCACATTTAGAAGTGACCGACCACTCCTTTAACCGTACCTCGTCAAACAGACTTTTGTCCTGTTCTTGTAGTGGCTGTGTGTTCCTTAAGATGTTGCGTGAGCAACATCATAAAAGGAAGAAAAAACGCATTTTTCTTTCCAGGACTGAGCCAGCAAACGATCTGATTCATGCCTAAAACTTAAAGTGCTAAAAAGATTATCAGCAATCTGTTAAGACAGCCTAAAATAAACACAAACAGAGACAGGAGGAGCATTACTGGCACCTGGCAGATTTTTACGAGGGTGAGTGATCTAAGAAAAAAAAAGAAAAGCATTCCTGCCATGACAGTGATGTTAGCGTTGGGATGTTGTATATTTATGTTGCGCTCAGTATAACATGGCAGCACTCCTGTTGTGTGGGATTTGAAGAGAAACAAACATCCTGAACCATACTTTAACAAGGCTGTTGTGGAGGCGGAAAGGGCCGTCGCTGCTTTTTTGCTTCGTGTTCCTCTTTTGCTCTTAAATTCTGTTATCATGATCACCTAGAGAGTGTACCTCTACGAGATAACTTCCACCGAGAGCAAGAGAAAAGGCGCCCTCACAGGCTGCTGTCCTGGCTGGATGGCTCAGGTACCAGCTTCCTGTGTCGTGGTGAGGTGGACAGTTTGGTGGGGGAAGGAGAGGCATTTGAAGAAGAGTCGCTCCCACCGCCTTCTGATCCAGAGGGGACAGAGGCAAGGTGTGGAACTGGAGGAGCCCTCTTTCTCCCAAGAAAGCTTCCTTCCAGTACTCCCCTTTTCCTCACACCTCCATCAACCTTCACCGCGTCTCCTCCCGATGCAGGAGCCTCTCCTTCTTCTGACTGAGCATGTACCTTTCGCCTGACGTCACCTCCTGGAATTGGGCTGTCTGGAGGCTGCCGTGCAGATTCCTGACTGGATTCAGCTTTTGTGGCAGATACTCCAGACGCTCCAGCTGTTGTGTTACAGCTTGCACTTGTGGTACGGGAAGCCCACAGCTCCAAGACTGAGGCTCTCCTCTCACTGTCTTCAGGCCCAAAGTCACAAAGAGAGCGGCGGGCATCAGGGGTCTGCCCTGTGCTGTCCAGGACACCTCGAGTCAGGCTGAAGTTCTGGAAGTCTCTATGAAAGCATGATAATATAGACAGTCACCGCTAGATAGATAATGGAACATAATGCAAACAGGGACAACTCAGCATTTCCTGAACTTACATTAGTAGAGCATAATCAAATTACTATGTTATTGAAATGCCAAGCAAAGCGACTATAAAGCCAAGTGCTTCTGTTATTGTAAGGCACCACAAAGTTTCCATCTCTCCCTGCTCTGTCATCAGCCAGAGCTCTTCTTTGGCGAAACACAGCATTGTGGGTGAAGAACAACTGATTTAGAAAGTGGTTAAATCGCACAAGAAAAACACTCAATCTTGCTTACTAGTCTCAATATTGGGTTTTGTTTTTTTGGGGGGGTTTAAGTTTTGAAATCCTAAAGTTATCACCTTAGTATACTCTTATTTGAACCCTTCTAGTATAAGTGTTTGATAAATGATATTTCACCGGTAGCTGTGGAAGGACTCAGTTCGACGAGCACGGGCCAGCAGGGGGCTCTCTCTGTAGGGTCGCACAGCTCCATATGTAGCCTGGGTCTCGGGAATGGGCTCCGGTGCCTGTAACTGCAGACTGATGACAGAAAAAGAAGAAGTCTTTTATGTTCCTTCAAACACATCTTCTGATAATTCAGACGGCATATATAGGCTTGTAACCTCAATAAATGAGTGCTGCCTTTCTAACCTCGAACAGGACTCTCGGAGGCGTGTGTGGTGTAGCAGAGAGGGGGCGGGGCTAATGTTAGGTGTCGCACAGCGGGAGGTGCTCAGGTCGCACTGGTCCAACAGCTGTAGCAGCTCCTCCTCTGTAGGCCCACCTATATCTATCAGAAACGAGAGGAGCCTCATTAAAAACTTACTGTTTCATTAAAACAAACACAACATTCGCCTTCACATTTCTGGCTTTTCACTAATCTCTCTCCTTCCTCACCCTCTTTCTTCCTCTCTTCTCCTTTATTGGCGGTGTCCATCGCAGTGGTCAGGTCCCACATTTGGATGCTGCCATTGCCGTGACCTGTGAACAGATAACGGCGAGGTCGGGACCCCATTCGACTGGAGCCCTCACACTCCCGTACCATGAAGCAAGTGATGGTGGTCCCATCCACTGACTGCACTTCGCAGATCCTGAGACACAAATATGTCATTTACCGGTAGTAAATTTTAAAAAGAAGTGCCAAGATCCTAAAGGGACATTTAATGAAAGAAAAAAAATATCATGTATGTCAGATAATAGGAAACAAAGTCAGATAAAGGTCAGGGGAGCAGAGAGGCAGGGCATTGTACCTTTTCCCAGTTGACGAGAGCCTCACAAACAGTTTGTTGGTGATGGGGATCACCTTCTGGATAAAAACTTGCTGATCATCTCTCTCTCCAAAAGGACCTGAAAATAAAAAGCCAACTCAGTGATGTTAAGATACTGCACAAATACTGCAAAAGCCACTACGTAAGGTGGTTAATCATAATTAAATTTTATTCTTTTTCAGTGTCAGCTTCACCAACATATAGATACATTTTCAGTTAAGGTTAATAACGATGATGATGATGACCGGTAACTCTAACCCTATTTTGCACAGGGTGGGATTTGTTGTTTATCTTATCAGTGGTGGATTAAAGAAATTCATGTGTATTACAGTGCAAACACACTTTTTAACTCTCTCACCTATATCATTCCCAGAGCCGTAGCTCCCGTGACTCTCTGCTTCCTCCAGAGACAGAATCTTGAAGGAAGCTAGAGGGGTGGAGCCTGGCTGTGTGGAGATCATCCCTCTGAAACGGGTTACTGTCCACGTCCGAACGTGGTTGTTATCTGCACACACTGACAGACACAAATACACAACCACATAAGATGCAGGCAGCTGTTATCCTATAAAATCCTCTATAGCCCACACATAGACAGGGATACTGCCTGCAACACCTTCCTCACCTGATACCAAATGTTTCTCAGACAGCATGATCTTTGTCACTGGGCTCCTGTGCACAGTGAAGGTCTGAAAGAGCTGGGGTCCTGATCCTACTGTCTCTGGGTGTTGCACGATCACTCTCACTGCTCCACTACTAGTCCCATAGGCTATCTCGATCCAGTTCCCACTCACACCTGAGAGTAGGAGCAGTGGAAAAACAAAAAGCACAATATAAATATGTACAACTAAGTAACGGTAGTTTTTCTGTGGGAAGAAAAACTTGCCCACTCACTGGTTTTAGGTGTGAGGTAGACAGACAGTGCAGTGATGGCGTCATTGGATGGGTCGTGATAAAGCTCGGTCACCAAAAGATCGTTGTCTTTCATCCTCAGAGGAAATTTTTGCATGTCTGAAAAGAAGAAGAAGGTTACATGTTAGCGTGTCTTTGTTGGGGTTTTATAAGCCCTTCACTGAATCATTCACTGACTCAGATCCTGGAATGAATCCTCTTAGTAAATTTCTATCTTTTAGATGGGGGGGGGGGGAGGCCATGGTTGTTTTATAAGCATTTCATAGAGAATGATGAATGCATGAAGCAAAAAGACATCTGTGTTTATTAGAACTGTTCCAGAATATTTTACTATTTTGGGGTTTTTTTAAGTATTCATTTTTAATCTGCTTCAGTGCCTGAAATGTTTGATAGGCACAGCAGTGATCATCATGGATCAAAGTTACCAAGTTGCTCCTGGTTTGAAGAGAAAAAGCAAGGGCAGTACTGCTTGGCTCACACAGAGAGGAACACCTCTGTCTGTGGCATTTGACAAGAGGTTTAAATGGAATAATGGAATAAAAAAAAATCCATAAACTGTGTGACAGACAGAGAAAACATAAACCTGTCTGTGTGTACCTATGTAGTAGATAGAGCCATTGTTACAGCCCAGTAGCAGGAAGGATCCTGCAGTGTCACAACTGGTGATGGGAACCACATCTTGAACCTAACAAGAAAAAAAAGGGAACTAAAAATCAGTTCAGTACTGGTGCCTCTCACTGGGAAGCAAATCTAAGTTAAACAAATGCACAATTCAATTATTCAGTATATCATTTTTAATAAACACAAACAAGGAAAATCACAAGCACTCAGCCCGCTCTGTGTTTTACTCACATACGCTCTCCTACCTGCCAGTGTTGTGTGACAGCATTCCACACTCCAACCTTTCCTGTATGACTGGTAGCCACCAGCTGGTTCCCGATAAAGAAGAGATCGTCAACAGGTACGCCGAGACTGAAAACCCCTGGGGCAGCGCGTGGAGAGAATGAACTTTAACAAAGTTGTAGAAAGCTGGAAAACGTGAATGTAGACTAAAGGTGGAGTCAGAGATTGAAGGAAGTTACGGGTGATACAAAATGGTATGTATGTATACCTATTAAAAAAATCTAGCCTGAAGCTTTAAAATGGGGGGGGGTTCTGTTTATTTGTTTTTTGTTAGCCTACCTATCTCATTACCGCTGCCTCCATCTTGGATACTCCAGAGGATGATACTGCTTTCAGAGGCGGCAGCCACCATCTTGTCTTTATCTCCGTGTGGGCCGCCCACCACCTTTGCATTCAGTGCAATACGTTCAATGGTCCAGTCAAGGTAGGGAGAGGAAAACACCTGCTGCCATCCAGAGGATTCCTTTATCCTGCAGAGAAAAGAACACAGAAATACTTTTTACCCTCTGATTATTTTTATGCCTTTCTCGTTAAGTTTTTAAATCGAGAGTGACAAACATGCACCTCTGCACTGGAACAGTTGGATTTGGTTAAGATTAAAGAAGTCTGATATATGAGCTTTCATAAATGTGAGCGTACATACCCACTCTTATTACACCTAATAACATTTTTACCAGGTTGTCCATGTTGTAAAAAATGGATATTCGCAAAAAGAAATAATATTTTACTCTCAGTGTGGACTGTTTGCTTCAGCTATAATTAATATTTGAATCAATTTAACTCGAATAAAACCAAAGATGACAGCTTGAATGCTGGCACTCAGAAACACGAGACATAAAAGACAATGAATGCATGTGTGCATTATAAATTATTTAATGTGTCCCACTTTTGAGCTAGAGCTGTATGAGAAATGTTGTAATATTACCTGTAGCAGATTACAAAGTGCGCATAGGCTGCTACAATCCAGTTGTGGTGTCCTGCTATAATCAGCACCTTCCTAGGGTCAACCATGGGACCTGCACACACAAACAAAACACCATTAACCTCATGTCTTTCACAGCATGCTTAGCAAGACTTTTTTTCTGCCTAATTACTCATTTATTGGTTTCTAAATTACCTAAAATGTGATTCAGATCTCTAAAAGCAGCCAGACACTCTACTCTCTGTTTATTACCTCTAATATGTACATCACATGATACCATCATTAGCAAGGAGCAGACCAATTTGAAACTAGGCTACTTCAGTGAGTGCTACTAACGCGCTAAAAGGATGTCAGGTCATATTAGCTCCAGCAGTGATGCACACACACACACAAACACACTGTACATGAACTGAACTCTCTTACTGGCATATAGATACTGATGTGCCACACATACGACTGTATCATAACTGTCCTTGCTCCTTCACATGCAGTAGATGCACAGTTGTTGGGGAAGGCAGAAGGCAGATTCCTGTTTCTACTGACAAGTCACTTACTACAGTTCCTGCTTGTTTTTTATTCTGAGATTACGCCTACAGTATATTCCACAACTGAGTTTTCACAATTTGCTATAATAGATGTAAGCACATGCAAAATCTTCAGATTATGACTATTATTCATCTTCTGTATTCAGAGAGATGTCGCAGGCTACTTGCCCAGTTTGTGGCCGTCATCTGTTCCAGGCGAGGCAGAGAAGGATGGGTGAGAAAGGGGGCCAACGCGGGTGAAGCCCTCTGCTCCACTAGGGCCTGGCCGTTCATCTGAAGCAGAGCCAATGGGTGCTGATGCGGGGCTTGATTTTCGTGCAGGGATGGCTGTCAAGATTAACAGAAATTTATAAATAAAAATTCCTGCTGACTTTCACTTTTGTGCTGTTCTAGAACTTAAAAGCAGGTTATTTCCATTTTCCATTTTTAAGATATTTTTAAATAAAACCTCAGAAGGATGATCTTTCAGTTCAGTTTCAGTGTCGCTCAGTTTCACGTCTTTACCTGGGGGTGGCAGGTAACCATGGAAGAGAACACTACCACATGATGAGCGGTCCAGTTCCTCACACAACAGCAGGCGACGCACTGCACATGTATGCACGCACACAAAGACAGAGGGGCAGACAAAAAAACAAAGCAAAAAGCAACAATATGCAAATTAGTATTAGGTCATTATCATAATAACATTAATATGGGTTACTTAATATAGTTACTGCTGCTGATTTTCTTTTTCTTTACTGATGGAAATTTTCCTCAGGATCTCGTTCTTTAGTTTATTTTGCCAAAGTTCATGTCCACTTTGATTCAAATTAGATCCAAGTACTTTGTTCTGTATATACGAAGGTGATCAGCTTTCACTGAGGTAAGCTTCCCATTTGAGTACAGAGACAATGCAGGGAAGTTACAAACACTGAAACAGGATGTAAAACAACATTAGAGTACGTGGAACTAACACTATTACAGCTGCGAGGTTGGTTAAATTGAGCCTCAAAAAAAACATTCACTAAAGAGCAACATTTCACATTAACGACAGCAGCTCTTTGTACTATACTCGTTCCAAAATAAACCCCAACCTACTCAACTATTATGCAATACCTGCTGATATTGGAGACATGGAGTGAACACTGCAAAATGTATTGGCTGCAAAACAGGTTTATTATAAGCTTTCCACAATGTTTGTACTCATACTTGGCTGACTCGGTTTCCTGTTAAAACTTTGTTCCACAACATACCCAGAGGAGTAATCCCATAAAACTCTGCTTCATGTCTCAGGACGCTGATGTTGACACCCCTGCAGAGAGAAACAAACAGCATATTTGTTCTGTAAGTTACGAGGAACAAAGCGACAGAATTACACCAAAAAATAGATATTTTCTGAACATCATTAAGACTGCTCACCGCAGGTCCAGTTCTTTGGTTCGGAGGAAATTCAATATTGGTGCAAAAGCTGTCGGGTCTCTGTCAATAAATATCTGAAAGGCAGAAAATCAGTTGGTGAGGACTGAAGATCCAGTAGTTTGTCGCAAACAAAAGCTGACTAACTATTAAGTCACTTGATTGGAGAGTTAATGAAAATGTCACGGCTCTGGAGAGTTACAGTGAACATTTCTGTTTATTTTCTAACACTTTTCAGAATCCACAACAAATTCTGCAACTAAAGTTATGAAGTCAGAAGTGGCCTTGCAAAAACAGCGCGTCATCCAACAGCAGAGAAGTGGATGTCAGCTCATCTGCTCATCTCAGCATCATGTATCGTACTTCAGAACAGTAATGTGTAACAGACAAAATGTCATGTCCTTTTTTCCCCCTGATGTTGGATGGTGCCTGCAGATGCTGCCCCAGTTTGGAAGCAACAGCTACTCACAGCTCCAGTTTCATCCCGAAGAGTGGAGATCCTTCCACTCAGTAAACTGGAAAAGAGACACACACAAGAGTTCTCCAGTTAGCTAAAGCACATCTCTATTTCCACTTACCACCAGTGTCACCACAACAAGCAATTATTTTACAATAACAAACACTTGGCTAGCCTGTTGACACTGAAATACAAATTATTACCATGTCAGTGTGTGCTGTTATTAACTATGACTATTAAGCTGAAAGAGTCTGCATGAAAAAGAAAAAAAAAAACTTCAGACAGCTGGTAGCAGAGCAGATAGACTGACAGACGGGCAGACAGACAGGTGCCTTGGCAGGCATTTACACTACTTGGTCAGCTGTTGTCAAACTGTGAGCCAGTCCAGTGTTTTGAGTTTGTTACGACTCTGGTATCTGCCTAGCCCCAATCAGCTGTTTAGCCTTAGAGGGTAGGATTCCCTCTAAGGCTAAAATCTGATTTTAAAAAAGCCACACATTCCAATACCTTTATTATAACATTTACATTGAACACTTTTGCACTGAGGACTACTTTATTATGAACCTTTTTCCAGTAATAGTGAATAGTAATTCTAATCCCCTGATATTTACCATCACTGGGATTGTAGCGGGATGAAGTAGGGCAGAAATGACATAATGTAACATCCATACTTAACATTAATTATGTAATATGAATGAGTGCATAGTAATATGCTCACTGAGTCTGACTTCTATATGCATTTAGATCATTTTCTACACAGCAGCTGTAGACAATACAGAGAAGTCACACAATTTACAACTAAAGTGGAGCTTCTTATTTGGTAGCAGCAGTAAGGGAAGAGCAGTAACGCAATCAGCTCCGTGTATTAACCAAATATATCCCATGTGCTTTACAAGAGTCTGGCAGCATTTACAAACCTTGAAAAGAAAGAGTCTGGGATCCACATCAGAGTCTGTCTGGAGGTGCTGAACCTGCAGTATGAATTATAACAAAACACAGTATTGTGAAAAAATAGAAAGTTGCATCATTAAAATCGTGACTGGGCAATCTGTCGACCAAGAGGTATAATTAGTGGTCACAACAATGACTGGTGTGGCTAAAAGAAGAAAAAAAAACTGCCTTTATTATGAAACTAATATATTGTGTATTTTCAGTGTGTACATTATCCCTCGTGTGTAAGAAAGTAGGAGTAACGATCAAGTAAACAAGCTTGTGTCTACTCGAGCTACATCCGTGGCTGTTTGTCCATGTAAACACACATCATTACCCACAGGAGCTCAAATTTCACAAATAATTGCCATCATCTTTTGAGGTGTCCCACTGACGAAGCTTACCTCGTCCCACCGACGTTTAACTGAATGATCTCTCCCATCGCAGGCGTTAAACTGTTACCATTTGTGGCCATGATGAAGTGAACCAGCGAACAGTCGCTGCTCCGTTATGAACGTTTCTGTCACGAAGGCTAGCTTGCTAACGCTCCAGTCCCCAGCTCAGCTGATGCCCCGACTCCTCAGCCTCACAGCCTCTCCTGCTTCCACCTTCCATAAAATATCAGTTATACACGACCTATGTGAATCGCGTTGCTATCATGAAGCCTCCGCATAGTGAGCGAAGACGGGCTGGGAGTGTTTTTTAATCAAAAAGGCAGCCACACAATAATTCCTTTATTTCCCTGCGCGCTTGTTTGCATCACTGCATAGATGTAAATCGTGGATACTAGGTTGCGCAGGATTTTAGCAACGTGAAACAGCTGTACGAGCCAGCTAAAAAAAAAAAAAAAAAAAAGGCAAGAGAGTTCCCCTCTAGCAACTTCCGCTTTCGATGAAACCACGTGGTGCCAATCGCTAAAACAATGTTTTAAGGGGAAAATTATTTTTAATTTATAATTAATTTAGTATTGCTAACCGGCACGAGATACGTACGTTTAATTAATTACTAAAATAGTCGTATGACATACAAGCACATATTTATGAAATTACAATGCCCAGTGAGAACTTTTGAACTTGTATCTCATATTAAGGGATCTATCTGGATTGTTGTTCAACACAAGTCGCCAGAGCAAAATGCATTTTATTTTGCACGGTAAAAAAAAAGAAAAAGTGCAGCATAAAAATAAATACAAAACTGTATACTTGGTAGGTTGAAAATTTGAGATACCTAACTCGGAATTTTCCGATTACTCGATTTTTTTTTTCAGTTGCGGAAATATGAATATGAAATAGCTCAAATTCAAATAATCACACAGTTTTAATGGTGTTTAGCCTCAACGATCGTGTGATGGAGTAAAAACAAAATCAAAGTATATATCCATCTATATGTAACCATCCATTCATCTATTATATATATATATTTTTTTCCATGTATATTTATATATTTATTTATTTTATTTATTTTTTCTAAAATATTAAAAATCTATATATTGTTCTTCTTTTTTTTATTATTTAATTTGTTTTATCAGACACAACATTTTGTTTCTTTCTTTGTGTGTGTCTGTTAGATCATGCGTTGTTAAGTTTGGATAAAAATATTAACCACTCCCACACAACATCGAGGGGAATTATGGACCCAGACACAGCTAAATTTCGAACTCCGGCCTAGTGCTTTGGACAAAAATAATGTAGCCTTTTTGTGTAACATTTTTAAATTGCGTTATTCGACGTACTCACCGCTCTGCGTTTTCTGTGCGCAAGCAAGCGCTCCTCAAGTGTTGCCCCGCCCCTCCCACTTATGCTGTGCGAAAGGGACTTGAAACCCTGCAACATTTTTTATGGCGAACTAACATTTTTTATATTGCCGTCTCTTTGCAGCTTTTCCATCAGTATGTAACCCTGGGCTGTTTGTTAACTTTGCGGTGCTCTCGTGATCCACGGTAAGACGTTAGTATGTTGCTGTTCAACTTTTTATGTTGGCAATCTGTTTATTTACCTTTCATTAGCTTGTTAGCCTGGGGAAAGTTAGCCAAGGAGTGGGTGGTTGAACTTTAAGCTAACATTGAACACTAGCAGGAACCTAACCAAATAAGTTCACTTACACGAGTTATTTAGTCTCCTGTAACAGTAATGTCATTTTGCGTCTAAGCTATCAGTAAAGCGCAGGGCTTCCTCTCTCAGTAACTTAAACACACAATTATAGGTAAAGAAACTAGAGTCGGAGAGGAAATGTGAATTACAAATTTTGCTAATGCATCCTGAATGCATCTTAACTTCTTACTACTTGGAAAGAATTGTAGCTAATTTATTAGCACTAACGACTCATCCATTCTTCGTGAAAACACCTTTGGATGTTGAACAGCCATTTTTAATCAATACAGATGTTATTAACACACGATATGGACATAAATGGGAATGATTCTCAACTCTTCTACCTCTTAGAACACGTTGTCCTTGTTATATATAAAAAAAAAAAAAACCATAGAAGCCCTCTCACGTTCTATACATATGTGTTATTGTTTACAGTCCTCCCTTCTGATCGCTACGTTGTTGAAAAGCCTGCCTGAGAAGAAGATGGATGTGTGACTCGTTCAAACAGAGAAAGGAGAAACAAGAAAGAGACATTGTGTCACTTGTTTCAACTCAGAACCTGTGTGTTATGATGTCTGAGTCAGAGGAGAGGGGAACTCCCTGTACTGAGGGAAAGCCAGAGCTCACATCAGGAAACATGTCCAGTACTACCCACCAGGTACAAAGTGGACCCTCTGTGTCTCCATCTGTGTCCTCTGTCCAGCCTAGTACTATCTCAGCGACAGAGGATGAGGACGAAAGTGAAGATGAATCATATATTCTGGAAGAGAGCCCTTGTGGCCGCTGGCAGAAACGTAAAGAAGAGGTAAGGGTGGATCATTGAGGTAAACTATAAAATGAGGCATAGATGAAAACAAAATGCTGGAGAGAATAAAAAAAGATGACGAAAACACAAAACTTGAGGAAGGTGTTTTTGATATCTGCTTCATTTTGGTAGTAAAACATCTGACCTCATGAGCCGCTCTTCCCTTTAAATGTAGGTGAATCAGCGTAACGTCCCAGGGATTGATGCTGCATACTTGGCTATGGACACAGAAGAAGGAGTGGAAGTAGTTTGGAATGAAGTTAAGATCTCAGAGAGGAAAAATTTCAAAATGCTGGAGGTGAGGCACATTGTTACAAAGTGATCAGGCACATTGTTACAAAGTGATCAGGCACATTGGTACAAAGTTCATAGTGACGCTGTGGCATTTTTTGAATTCTATGAGTGATGTCATCGGGAGCTACTTTACAGGAACTCTCTATGAGCAAGTGGAAAAGCAACATTTTGTACTATTTTATTATAACTGCTATGCTTTCTGTCCTTTTTTCTTGGATTTAGGAGAAGGTAGAGGCTGTATTTGATAACCTGATCCATTTGGAGCATGCCAACATTGTCAAGTTTCACAAATACTGGGCTGACAAAAAGGACAACGGGGCCAGGGTGAGTCTCAGGCTTTTGGAGACATTGTTTCATATTCTGTCAACTCCATAAGAATTATTACTATTGCCCTGAAATAATCACAGTTTACATTTGAACAATGTCTCTCTTTGTGTTTTCTACACACTTCTTTATCTCCCTAAGGTGATTTTTATTACTGAATATATGTCATCTGGAAGCTTGAAGCAGTTTCTGAAAAAGACAAAGAAGAATCACAAGACCATGAATGAAAAGGTAAAAAAAAAAGACTTTATAATACTGCATATGTACTAGAATATATGAAAAGTCTTCTCTAAAGGTAAAAAGTAACTGTGTTTAAAGCCAGAATGTGGGACTGTCTTTCTGGAGCAAAGCGTAGTTTTCATATTATAGTAACAAATATGTGCTTCTTATTATTTGGTTAAATGTCAAGCCATTTTGGAAACCAACTAGAAATTGCTCTGATAAATTGTATGATCCTATAGGCTTGGAAGAGATGGTGCACGCAGATTCTTTCAGCTCTAAGGTCATTTTTAAAAATGTTCTTTTATTTTAATATACACTCACATTGATAGAAATCCAGTACATTGTATGTAATTGTAATTTCTTTTTCTTTTTTTCCTGATATGCAGTTATCTTCACTCCTGTGATCCTCCCATCATCCATGGCAACCTGACCTGTGACACTGTCTTCATTCAGCACAACGGCCTCATCAAGATTGGATCAGGTATAAAATTACACAGGTTTCATCCCCTGCGTTTTAGGTAGTGAAGGCAAAGCAACAGTAAAGGAGTCAAATTATAATAAATTATGGATTAAGAACCAAAGTTTTCGTAGAATTAAACAGGAAATTTATGTGATTTTATGTACAAAAGAACAAGAAACAATGTTCAAGTGTTCAAGTCTTGCCAGTGTTAAATGTATATTTAATACACAGCCCCTATTATTGCTTTTAGTTTGCAAGCTGAGCAGGAAATAGACTTTGAGGAGTTCAGACTTCTTATATAATGGTCAAATCTTTGCCTTGTTCTTGTACAAACCAGTCCTGCACATCATATGAGGGAACAAAAGTTGTGCATAATGTGGTTTAGAAAACCAATTTTCTGAGTGTAAATATGGCTACAGTGACTCAAGTGTAACCACAAAGCCTCCAGACAATCCCACACTAAAGTTTAAACAACAGAAGGTAATATTTACATCGCTAGTTTATGAATTTGGTTCATCTTTTCATCGCTTATCTTTCTTGTTTTTGTTTTTTTGTTTCATTACTTTTTTTTTCAGTTTGCAGTTTTGCTTCTTCCTATCCTATGCTTACTTTTCAGACTTTTCTTACTTTTTCTCTCATCTTTCTGTGTATTCTGAAAATAATTGTCCTTATCTCATTTGCAGTTGCTCCAGACACCATTAACAACCACGTAAAGACTTGTACCGAGGAACAGAAAAATTTGCACTTCTTTGCTCCGGAATATGGAGGTAGATTTTCTCTTATTACTGATATTAGCAATTTATACCTATGATACAGCTCTGTTGGAAAACATGTTTAAACACATGAACTTCAGCTTTCTCACAAAAATATTTTTATTATAGTAACATGATTGAAAAGTCAGGGTGTTCCATATTTCATTTTCTTTGCTTTAGTTTAAGAGAGTACACGTTTTTCTCTTCAAAACCCTTTCTGTTAAATAAAATATGGCAAGCTTGTATTTTTATACAAACAGTATTTTATGTAAATGTATATAACATCAAAGTATTAGAACAATATAAAATGTAAGGAAGAGGTCCTTGGAGGCATACTAAATTCTTATGCCCTATTCTAATATTTTTGCTTATTGCACAGTTATTTTTCCATTGAAATTGCAAGCACAAAGTACTTCATGCAACAGGATCATGTATGCTCTTATTAATATCTCTTTTTGGGTTGGGGTTTTTTTTTTTTTTTTTTTTTGGTTTTTGGGGGTTTTTTGGTCAGCTGTCAAAGACGCACTTTTGATTATTGGATCATAGGTCTTAGTCTAGATTACGATGTAATATATGTACATGCTGTCTTTTCCCATTGTAGATGTTGATGTTACTACAGCCGCAGACATCTACTCCTTTGGCATGTGTGCCTTAGAGGTGAGATGGGACCCGTAGTATATGATATATAAGAGCTTAAACTGTTTCCCAGAGCTGTCTGTTAATGAGTGCTGATGTGTTGCAGATGGCACTGTTGGAGATTCAGGGGAATGGAGACTCTTCTCATGTTTCTCAGGAGGCCATCAACAATGCCATACAGTTACTGGAGGACCCACTGCAGAGGGTGAGATTCAGTATATTGTGTGTTTGTAGGCGTCAGCATCTTTATTCAGTCATGATCAAAAGTTTAACACCTCTTAAAAAAATAGCAAAAAATCATATTTTGCATGGTTGGATCTTAACAAGGTTCCAAGTAGAGCTTCAACATACTGCAACAAGAAATGGGAGTAAGACAAAACATTTTTCTGGACATAACCAGTGGCCGTCTTGAAGCTCCATTGTTCCACTGAAGGAAAAAGCACCTCACACCATTTTTTTGAAGGCCTTCAGTCTCAGATGCTGTCTGATGTTTATGGGGCTGCAGTCTGCACCAGTAACAGCCTTAATTTGGGTTGAGGACCATCCAGTGTCTTGAACGACAGCCAATTAGATCCTCCGGCTCAGTGCTGGTGAAATTTTTTTTTTTTGGTTCTTCCAATTAACCACAACCCTCAGGATCATTTAAGAAATTCCAAATGACTGTCTTACTGCGTCCCACCTCAGCAGCGATGGCGTGCTGCGAGAGGCCCTGTTTATGCAGTTCAACAACCTCACCGTGTTCAAAAAGGGAACGTTTTTATTTATTTTTTGCCTTTGCCATCAGAACGTCATGACAGTGTGAGTATCTGACAGAAAATGACATTGAATCCACATTTTTGCACAGATTTGGCCTCGTGGTCCTAAACATTTGGTCCTAAACTTTTGATGAGGTGTTTCAGTTTAAGCATTACTTTCATTAAATTGCATGCTCAAAAAATGCTTTGTCTCATTCCCATTTCTTCTGTATATTATAGTTTTTGTTTCCTTTTCCTGCCTCCCTCCCTCACCCTCAACCGGTTGCGGCAGATGTATGCCCCTCCCTCTCCTGGTTCTGCCAAATGTTTTCTACCTGTTAAAAGGGAGTTTTTCCTTCCCACTGTTGCCAAGTGCTTGCACACAGGAGATCACCTAATTGTTGGGTTTTTTCTTATGTTATATAGGAATTAATCCAGAAGTGCCTGGAATGTGACCCTCTTGCCAGACCTACAGCCCGGGAGCTTCTTTTTAACCAGGCTCTCTTTGAAGTACCGCTCTTAAAACTGCTGGCTGCACACTGTATTGTCAGCCATCAACGTAAGTCCCTTCCCCCCACCAAAAACAAAGTTTTATCAGGCTTAAAACTTGCAAACCTCTCATGAAGAAGACATTTTTTTAAAACTGAACAAGCAAATTTAGAAACATAACTTTAAACTGCATTGTTAACAGTGTGATAAACATATTGCACTGCAAGTTTCATAAGGTTTTTTTCTGCTAATTCATTATCATCTTTTTGTGGTGTGGTACTGAGCAAAACAGGTCGCAAGCTAGTGTGACTAATGGTGTCATTTCCTGCCTCTTGAACAGATGCAGCAACAAGCATGTATGCAAGTGTAAATTTAAAGATATTTACTTTTATGTTAATTTAATTGCCCAGATATGATTCCTGAGAATGCCCTCGAGGAGATCACTAAAAAACTGGACCCAAACCTGGTTGTTGCCGAGACCAAAGAGGATGTTCAGCTCAAGTAAGTGCCAAAGGCTGATATTCGTGTTGTAGTTTAACTGAACATCTAAAATTATGTTTTTATTTTGCACCTTATAGCAGTAACATCAGTGATATAAAGTATTCTCTAGGTTGTGTAGTAGTAGAACCTACTGCTTATTCAGCAATATAATATAATAGCTGAAGGGTTGTCAAATAACCCCCCGCTATATATATATATATATATATATATATATATATATATATATATATATATATATATATATATATATATATATATATATATATGTATATATATATATATATATGTGTGTGTGTGTATATATGTGTGTGTGTGTGTATATATATGTGTGTGTGTGTGTATATATATATATATATATATATATATATATATATATATATATATATATATATATATATATATATACATATATACACACACATATATGTATATGTGTATATGTGTATATATATATGTATATGTGTATATATATATATGTATGTATGTGTATATGTGTATATGTGTATATGTATATGTATGTATGTATATGTATATATATATATGTATGTATATATTAGTTTTTTGTATTTTTCATTAATCATTATAATATATTAAATATTTTCTCAAATGGTTCAAAAAAGTACTATTCCCTTTTTTTCTGTAGGCTTTCACAGTTTCCAGCTTTGGAGCTGGACAAGTTTTTGGAGGATGTGAGGTAAATGCACAGCTACTGCTATTAACCCTGTGCTCAAAAATGGGTCTGGCCACAAGGAGGCAGCAGTGGGCCATCTGACTGTTTTTTGTACTGCCTCCACTTATCTTTTAAAGTACTATATGATGTGATACTATTTTTGATATTTTCAGTATCTTAGATTTTGTGGCTATTATTTGTTAAAAAAATAAAATGTTGTGTTTTGGGCCTTTGTCTTCAACTATTAACCATATTTATTGTCAAAGGAGCTTGCAAAGAAAATAAATACACTGATTTATCCAATTCCCATTCTTATTCCATTGTCTTATCAGTTCACTTTGTTTCTTTTTTATGTTTTCTCCACATTTTCCTTTCTTTTTTTCTCTCTTTTGATCAGGAATGGTATTTATCCAATGACGGCATTTGGGCTGCCCTGTCCACATCAGACTCAGAAGGAGACTATTAAATCTCCTGTAGTCATCCCTCCAGTCAAATCCCCAACGCCTGAACCTTCAGAGCTTGAGACACGGAAGGTGTGTAAAACAACTTATACCGGCATAATGGACATTGAACTGGCCACTGAATGAAGACACAGCGCATCATATAAAGTTCTATTGTGACTGCTCTTCTTTTTCTGCAGATTATTCAGATGCAGTGCAGCTTTGAGCCTGTCGAAGAGGGAGCAAAGTATCATGTAAGAGTTATAACATTAGCAGTTTTCTCTTTTTATTTTTAAAATAATTCAAAATACAACAACCCTGCTGCAACAACTTGAAATGAAAATAACCTTTTCTCAATCTGTTTCTGTCCTTTTAGCTTACATTACTGCTGAAAATGGAGGATAAACTGAATAGACATCTAAGCTGTGACATGTTACCTCGTAAGATCAACATATTTCATATCTTATTATCAGTTCATATGACATGGTGACACATGTGTAATGAGCTTGAAAAAGCTCAACGCTGTTGTCGGTCAAGTATAGAAAATTTGGAAGACTTGCTTTATAAACACACAAAAAAAAACAATATTTAAAATTTCCATCAGCTAAACCTTAATGGCCTCTGGTAGAGGTTGTAAACATGTCAGACTTCAGAGTGAGGTTTTTATAAAGAATAAGTATTTTGTCGATAGGTTTGCATTTAGGGTTAATGATAGAATTTCATTTGCATGTATTGGTAAACAAGGTTGACGAGGTTGTAAATATCTGAGTGTGATTTTTATTACTTTTAACATGAAGTATCTGTCTCCACGTGTTTGTACTGAGGCATGTAGGAAAGTGAGAGTAAAGTTCCAGAGAGAGCTTGAATGGCGTCACAATGTATACAGTGTGCATGACTATTTTAGGCTGGAAGACTAGCTGTCGCTTGTGTGTCATGAAAATCTTGTGCTTATTTTAAAATTTTATTTGACGTGCTTTTATTAGATGGTTGCCTTACTGGCTTTACAAATGCTGAAATCTGATCAGTCTTCATTATGGAAAAAGAAAAGGGTTTTGTTTTTGTTTTTTTAATTTTGCTAGTTTTTGAAAGACAAGTAGAAGCTTGAAGGGAGGCAAATGAGAATATAACATACAACTGGCAGTGTGATCTGATCTAATGCACATGCACAAACAGGTATGGTAGGCATGTGTAATGTTGCAGGCGTGTGGAGAATGTCAGGCCTGTGAAAGGCTGCAGCTGACAGCTGTCACCTCCTGTGTCAAGATCTGCTCATTTCTTCCCGGGCTTTCATCCCCCTGTCTCTCATTTACAGACTCAGTTTGTCACAGACTCAGTTTGTCACATACTCGCATGCATTCACTTTACTCTATCTCTTTAGCATTTTCTGTTTCTCACACCATATGTCTTCTTTTGGACACTTGCACCCAAATGCCACTGAAATACTTGAAACTTTACCTCCACGCGCACCCACACTTACTAATCATGCCTTGTTCTTGCAAGCTCTAACTCACATTGAGCCACTCAGATTTCACCACCTTGCATTTTGCATGGTTAAATCCTGCTACAACATATATACAAGTAAAGCATGTTTACATTAAAGGTAAATGGGTGCTAATTTTGTTAAATGACTTAATACCAGACCACAAGGAGCAAACAAGTGAGGAAGCCTCACCCTGAACTTGAATATCAAGCCCCTCTTCATGTAGCTGGGGCCCATGGGTGTGTTTGTTAATGTCAAAGTTATTGGATCCTCTATCTCCTCCTGCAGCTTGTGTTGTCCCAGCCACATTCCTGGTATAGTTATAAATTGACAGCTGTGTTATTAAAAATTGACAGACCATGACAAACCACACAAAGCACAGAGTAGTGCAGCCACTATAGCGATAATGGAAAAAGTTTCAAAACATTAGGTTATAACCAAACAGGTGGTCTTGGAAGGAAGTAGGCAACAAAATTTGTGATAATACTTTGTTCTGAACATTTTACCAATGTCTTAATGTATTCTGAGCAACCTAGCAATTATGTAAGCACCTTTATCTGACATTTTCTGCCAGTTTTTAGGTAAACAGTGTGTATAGTCGCATATTGCTGTGAAAAAGAAAGAACGGGAGTAGATGTTGACAAACTAGATAAAACTAGATTAGATTTGTTTTTGTTTTTTATGGCTGTAGAAAGAAGAGTTGGGAGATACTAAGACTTCAAAAAGAGACAAACATGGTTTAACAGTTTTTGACCTGGCAGAACCACTTTTGTCCTTTTCTTCTAATTTGATAAATCTCTTCCGGCCCCCTCAATACTAGATGCTTGTTGCCTTATAACATTTAAAATTTGCACAGCCATACCACAAAAATGTTTTAGTGGTGCAAAGAGCAACCAGAGTAGTTGTTGTTTTTTTAATTCATCTTATGTGGTGTGTGTGTGGGGGTACTTAACACTTTTATTAGCTTTAGCTTCATGGGTGTGTGTGCTGAAGTTGTGACTGTGAATTACTGTTACAAACTACATTGGTATGTCTTTCAGATGAGAACTTTCAAGACTTGTCCGTAGAGTTGGTGCAACTGGGCTTAATCAGTGAGGTGGGGTTTTTTTTTCCTGTGTTTAAAAAAAAAAAATCATTGTGTGTGTGTGTGTGTGTGTGTGTGTGTGTGTGTGTGTGTGTGTGTGTGTGTGTGTGTGTGTGTTATTTCCAGTGTTTGAAAGTGGCAGCTGATCATTATTAATATACTCTCCCACACGGAGACATTTTTTTTTTTTACTTTTTTGACAACATTTCTTACTTCCTGACACAGTTTCTGTTATATATTTATTTATTTGTATGTATGTGTGATTATAACATCCTGGGTTGTTGTCATTGTCTTTATGTTCTCTGCAGGTGGACCAAAACACAGTAGCCATTCAACTAGAAGAATCATTCAACCAAGTTCCTCACTAGCAATGGCTTACCAGACCATCGCTCTCAGCCTTGTTACATGTTCTTCTTTGTTACTCAACACAGTGACTACCTGGTTTGCTTGTTTCATTTTTATTTTATTTTTTTAACGAAGCCTTAAGCGATGATGTGACCAAAGGAGAAGCGCTTTCTTACTTCAGGGAATAACATTTCCTAAAAGCTCCCAAATATTAAAAGTAAAGCCAGATGACTCCACGCAAACCTTCAGTAGTAATTTGAAGTTTTTATTTTAAAAGTCAAATCCATACACGCCTACAATATGTTCATGCCAGATCCTTTTGAATGATTTGGCTATTAAGTTAGGTATGTCGAATTGCAAGCTAAACTTAATCAGTGCTGGAACATTGATCAAGTTTATCACACTTAGTTGCAGTTTTATATTGAAAGCTACACTTTCCTCACAGTTGTATTTCAGGGCAGGGTGTTTACATAATGATTTGCCTGACCTGTTTGTGTTCTGGGAGGAGATGGTGTAAAACTTCATCAGACCTCATTCTGGCCTTTAAGAGTCACACGGTTTTCTTGCTCCTGTTTTACAGTAGAATCTAACACCTGTTGACAGTCAGCAAAATTGTGACTTGGAGGGAGGTGGAGGGATGCTTTTCCACACCAAGGAAATCTAGAAAACAACTTACATCAGTTTCTTCTCGTTTGGCCCCTCGTTACATGATAGAGCATTCCCACCTCTTTGAATTTCAGTGTTTGTTAGACCAACCAAGTGCCTGTTGCGTTAAATATGTGGAATAGTTTGAAACTGGGTAACAGACACTTGCTTTATTTCACTTGATAGTTTAAAAAAAATCTATGTAATTTAAAAGGCCTTTGGTACACAACAAAATGTGTGTGCATTTCACATTTTGAGAAGCCATCTTACCCTCTTTCTCTGAAAGATGATCTCTTGGTTACTTTAAGATACTGTGAACTCAGTGTTACTGAATTTCTCTTATTTTTTTATGGGTTTGCTTTACTGTAGGCGCTCTTGCCTGTAATTCCTTCTTTCATATTGTTTTTATGTTGTTTGGTTTTACCATTTGCTGCTTGTTGGGTTCGCACACGGTACTCCGGTTCCCTTAAGTCTTTCAGAGAGACTTGTGTACTAAACTCATCTGCCATATCTTGTAGAGAGATGACCCAGGCTTTTCTTTGTGTGTTTTATACATGTTAATCCGAAATAGCATGTGTTTTTCTTTATTTGTTTACAGCAACAGCACAGACACCACGCTGATAGTCTCAGCCAATACACAACCCGTTGTGTTTCCGTTGTTTTCTTTGCTAAACAGTGATTTTTGCTAAAACTCGGACCTGTTGCATTGAGCACAGACACTTGTGTAAACACCTTTTACATCATACAGGTCTTGTTTAGACCTGTGTTGTGACCAGGGAGTTAATTGTGGCCTTTTTGTGACATTGTGGCACAAAACTCTTTTTGAACTACTGGTACTGCTGTCTGAAAGCTCAAACAATTTAGGAACTTTAAACAGGTAGTAAAATTGCTAGAAAAACAACTGTTGCGTACGATAACTTCTGCTGTGCTGGTATTTTATTAAAAATATACTTCTAAGTGTATTGTAACTAGTCTAGCAATCCGATGAAAAGTTGTTTGCGCTTTCAGACTGATATTTAATCCAATGCTGGTTATTGAGCTATAATATTTAAGCTGTACACCTCTCTGTTGAGATGATAATCCAGTGATTTCAGTGGTCTTTTTCACCAAGTTCAGGTCACTATTTTTCTCCCACCTTCTTTTGTACATAAGTGTTCTGTCCTATTCCATTATTTTCCACTGTCTACATGTGTGTTTGTGAACTGGCAAGGTTGTATTTTCCAAAGAGTTGTTCTCATGCCAGCCAGGAGAATGTAAATGCAACACATGTAGAAGTGGTTTAAAAAAAAAAACAACCAATGTGATGCACCTGAGTTTTATACTGACTCTCTCTCCCCTGCACCTCTGTTCTCTCTTACTTTTGTACCTTTCCAGCCAGTTTGTGATGAAACTGGTTAATAAGTTATTGTACAGGGTGTGCAGCTTTAGCCAGTTACTCCATGATACCAGCTTTTGGTTATATTTTGAAATTCCTACATTTTGTATTTCAAAGAATACTGGTTCTTACGAATAAATGTGTGAACTGCATCATGACTTTGTGTTTTTGGAGTCGTTTACGAATCAGAGTTTCACAGTTTTGTGCCGGATACACCATTAGTGAGAATTACACACAACAAAGATGCAATGAATAGTCTGAAATGACTGCTGCGCCCTTCCGCGTCCACAGAGGTGCAGATTGTACACAGGTGAGATCGGTGACGTCATACAGGAAGTACTATAGGGGCATACGTGTGGTTTGGAGTTTCTGCTATCGTGCTGTTGAACTGTAGCCCGAAAACTCTGGACATTATTCACAGAAAAACGTCGTTCCCTGCTGAGAGATGTGCACTTTTGGTGAGTTTGCCTGCGATTGTATTCAGGTGCTGTAAAAACCACCGTAGACTGCATAGTAACGACTTCCTCCCGATGTTATTTTCCATCTTACCTGCGGGTATATACCTGACCACCAGGCCTACAGCTGCTGTGTGGATTCATTTGTAAAAGTTTGCCTAATCTATATATTAGCCACCAGTTTCTCTATTGCTTTATTTTAACTTATTAATAGTGGAAATTGGCTTTTTAAACAATCAGAGAAGTGATGGCAACTCGAATAAGTAATCGAGTAAAAGGAAGCACGTCGTTCGTCCGCGCTAACTCCAATCTCTGGCCCAGTGGTCGCTCACAGTTCTTGTTTCACCCGTGTTTGCTGTTACTCGTTATGACGTACAGAATGTATAATAATAATAATAAATGTTTTAGTTGGGGGGGGGGCAGTTTTCACCACATGTGTATAAAACGCACGAAGAGGTAAATGGGTCGATAAAAGGGTTTAAAAAATGGGTGAGACTTTACAGACATTACATTGTGAAGAGAGACACAAAGAGCTGCACAGCCACACCAGTGTTAGCTGTTTTAGCTCAGATTGTTTTGTCAAAAGAAACCGCATTAACATTAAACATTAAAGTACTTAGTTTGTCCACCAGAGAGAGCTGACAGGTTGATTAACTAACTGATTTATCGGCTTTGTATGCATATTATCCAAGTCATTTATTTATAAATATTTTTTTAATTGTGAAGCTGTAAAAAATGTAAATAATTTATATACTACAGTTAAAAGCAGGTTCTCTGACATAACTGTGGACGAGTAATACTCAAAGGGTAGGTTTAATCTGAATGCCACGCATACAACAAAAGGAATATATACATGAAGTAATGAATTTGCTAGCTAGAAAATAAAATAGTTCACATGTAATAGAATCATGTAAAATTAAGTCTGTTAGAATGAGTTTTAAGAAGCAATTTAAAGGAAGTCACTGATTCTGCAAGCCTGATATCCTCAGGTAGGCTAAAGACAAGAGGCCCTGATGACAAAAGTGTCATCTGCAAGTATGCTAATCTGGGGTCAGCGGAAGTAACCCGGGGCCAAACTGAGGCAAGCTTTAAAATAACTGTAAAGATCAATTCTAAAACGTATAGGAAGCCAGGATGGAAGCCTTTCTCCAGGCCTGAGTGTCACAGTAGGTTTTATTCTAGAGATGGTTGTAATTTTAGCAAAACCAAGACTGGACAGCATTTCTATGTGATATAACAAGTCTATTGTTTTTGTATGGAATAGGTAGATTCATCTCCCATAAGTTATATTAACAATCAAACCACCCACTGTTACGTTTCTGTACGTGCCAGTTAGTAATCGAAAGTTTTACTTTCAGATAAGGACAAAGGGCCAAGGAGGCTGATGAGGAAGGGGTTGGCCCTTATAATCATCGGCCATATAAACTTCATCTTTGGCGCCATTGTCCATGGCAGCATTCTCCGCCACATTTCCAAACCCAGCCAGCAAATTTCTACTGAATACACCGTGACCAACATCATCTCCGTCACCTCGGGCTTGCTGGTGAGTCAGTGGTTTTCTTTTTGTGTTTTAAAGTCAACTTGGCACTTCAAATGCGCATGTTGTGAACCAAGCGACATTAAACCTCCAGGAGTTTCTGCCTTCATCAAAACATTTTACTTTAAAGTTTTTATCACACAGAGCTATCTGCAATCACTTTTATATCAGCAGTTCCGCTTGTTTGATGCATGAGAACATCAAAAGCTCACTCGGGTGATTTATTTTTATTTCTTTTTTAACTTTACCTCAGTGATAGTGTTGAGTATGTTTCTAAGCAATCAAGACTGAACTTGCTGATTACAGGAGAGCCGGTTCTTCAAAACAGCTACTTGTCCCTTCGGGGCAGACCTCATTACAATTACAGTCATGTACCACATAAACTTGTTGGGGATAAGAAGATATTAACTTTGTTTTCTTTCATATTTTAAGAGTGTACAAGTAAGACAGGAAGTAGAAGTTACCAGATATTTTTTACTTTTCAATAATGGGCCTAACTTCTGTTAAAGAGCCTGTTTGTTTTAAATTTTAAGTTCTTCTTCTACAGGATTTAATGCATTAATTTAATTGCTGGTAACTTAATAAACCCTGTACTGTGCAAAGCTTAAAGACTGATCTCATCTTATCTCATGATTTGAATGTTACAGAGTATTGCAACTGGGATTATTGCCATTGTGGTGTCAAGGAACCTTAATGTGCTCAAAGTGGTAAGAATTTAATTTGACTTCATCTACCAATATGATCACTTCAGTCACTGACACTTTGCACATCCCCTCATATATGTAATTTCTTTGTACTATCTATTTTCAGCAAATAGGCCTCCTGACTGCATCAATCCTGAATGCTTTGCTCTCAGCAGCATGTTGTGTCGGACTTCTCTTTGCCATTGGTGTCACAATTGCCCACGATGGGAAGGGTTTGATGGTCGGTTGCAGTGACACACAGGTGCCCATCAATGCTCGGTCACCTATTGGTGTCCGATGTCCATTTGATACTACAAGGATCTATGTGAGTTTGAAGTCCCCTTCCCTCAGTGTAAAACATGATTTTATTTTATTTTTTAAAGCATGACATGAGAAAGGATCAACATTTATCTCACATTTTCTCCTTTCCACCACCTCCCATCTCTCAGGACACCACCCTGGCTCTGTGGATCCCCTGTGCAGTGTTTTCGGCAGTTGAAGTGGGACTGTCAGTGTGGTGCTTCATGGTGGGACTGGCTCTCAGGGGGCTGCCACCCTGCAAGAACAACTACATCAAAGAGCAGGTGTGTATCTTTGTGTGGGCCAGATGAATATGCTTGAGGGGTATAACTTTGTTGTGTGACTCAAACATACACACACATACTTGGTCTAAGTCTGACACAGAAGTTATTCATTGTTACTCCTTCTCACTCAGCCATCCTTTAAATAAAGGCTACCTGTAGACATCCGCGCTCACTCTGTCATATTGCAAAAACCAAAACCGCTCATACTCGTCTCATCATGCCTCGTCTTTTGTGTCATTCTCTGTTCTAGTTGGAGGAAGAGGCCCAGTGCTCTCCTCACAGCCGACACCTGATTGGAGAGCGTGCGAATTCCGAACTGTAACTAAACAACAAGTAGCAAGCACATCTAAGAAGGCTAAATCCCAAAAAGCATGACTGCATCTCTGCACAGACTGAACTATTTCTTCTACAGTCATTTAGGGTAGTGTTACTCCAGTAATGTAGTGCAGGAATGGAATGAGTTTACTACAGTTGGCTGCTCACAGCTCCACTTTGTGTGCCTAATTAATGTTAATTTAGTGAACACATCACAAAAAAAAAACCCCTATTGACTGATAGGATTCAGCGTTCATGCCAATGTAAGAGACAATATATACAGGTACAAAGTAAGATATAAAGAATGATTTCAGTCCTGTACCCCTACTTGACTGTTTGGGTTTTAAGTGTGCCAATACGATGAAACCTTTGTTCATGAAGGAAAAACCAGCAACAATGTTTTTAGATTAACTCAAGTATGTTTTAGCATGTATGCTTATTTCAGAGACATATAGCTTTTCGCAATATATTTAGTGTTTTACTGTTTGTACAGATGAATTAATCCACTGTGCTGCATTTAAGATGCCTTCAGCAGACCACAGAAAATGAAGTCTTGCTGTTTATGCAAATTGGAAACCTATGATGAAGATGTTATGTAGATTGGAAATTTGTTGTATTGAAAGATAATTGTAAAGGTAACTGAAATGAGCATCTTGGGATGGAGAACCCTATTTGCTTGCTGAACATGCCATTGGTGTGGTTGTACTGTATTTAATATGCATTATAAAGTGTTTTTATATATTCTTTTTCTAATTACATTATTATTTGTCAGCTTTTTGCTTAAATTCTGAGAAAACATGTTTCAAAGAGATTTTAAACTAAAACTGTAGTGAGATTAAATTGAGTATGCTTTTTTTAAAAAGTAAACTTTTTATTGGTGGTCATACATTTGAAGTAAGCAGTAATCATTTTAAGTAGTGTCCAGAATTTTTTTAAGCCCATGCATTTCACACACATACTTTATTCTGTATCAATTAAACATAATGTGGACTTAAAGCTGTGTGCTTGGACTGTCTTTGTGCATTTAGAGTACTCTGGTTATATGTTAAGTAGTGTTATATTAGGAGCTGAAAGCCAGAATGTGGGCCAGCAGTCTAAGCTGCACACACTGACTCAACGACAGAGGGGATCAGATCAGATCAACCATGAAACGGTTAATCTACTGGCATGTTCAATTGTGTGGAAGGGAATCATAGCTCACTAATCCTGAGGCTATCGGGGATAAATATTGACACTGTGTTGACTGATACAATCAAAACAAATCTGCGTGTGTCACACCGGACACATAGGCTTATATGAAACCACGAGATTAACACGAAGAGTAATAATCTTTGTTGTTTGTTAGCTTCATGTTTGAATTGTGGCGAATACAACAGTTTAAAAAAAAAACTCATTACAATTCAGATTTTTTTTTTAAATTTCAATGCATTTTGTTTCTAAACTTAGCATACTGTCTTCATGAGGTGTTTTGTACCATTTAGTTCTACATCTGCAGAAAGCCCACACGCACAGCCTCCTGTGGGGCCAATTTAGTCGAGTCTTTGCGCGGTCACGTCGAATCCGCGGTCCCGACATGTCGACTGCGCGCCGCAGTCAAACCAGCTGCAAACAGGGAAACAAACGAGCTGCTGCAGTGAACGGAGCCGGTGGAGCAGAGGACCGCTCGGTGTTTTACACACAAGGTAAATCATTTATTACTGTGATGTTAGACCGTAACTGTGCTGCCGACTCATAATTGAGTGTTCACGAGCAAGGCAGGCAGACTTCAAGGAAAATGCGTTAATTAGAGGAAGCGCCCTACTGCTGCTGCTGGGCTGAAGACACTGCGGTGACAAACGGATTGATAAGCTGTGATCCTGGCGTGTCACCACCGTGTGAGCGCTTTGCCTTAACGCGGCGAAGATGCCGCACTGAAGCCCACCTTTAAAGATTTGTTCCCCCCTTAAAAACAGCCAGCTTTTCCACCCGGCGTGGAGGAGAAGGAAGCTAACGTTAAGGGCAGTGCCCCACGGTTACACAGGTGTTCGCTTGAAGTAGTTACCAATTTAATAGCGATAACGCTAGCTAGCTATGAGCGTTGAAGCAAGTTAGCTCGTGCCTAACGACCGACTGGGAGCAATTCACGCACGTGCGAATTAAAAGGCGCGATGCTGGGTTCTGCTTTATTTGAATGATGCGTGTCTGAAGTTTACTGTGTGCGCGTGTGAAACATCGCAGGTGTGCGTTACTGTTGCCCGGCCAACCTCTCACAAACACTGCAGTGGGGGCGGGGGGAGTGTCAGATGTTCTGCAGGTGTAACGTTCGCATTAGCGGCTTTGAACGAGAGTAACTACCGAGGTTTGCTTTGAACGTGTTTTCAGTTGTCTGCAGCGTAAACACACTGACAGAACACTCATAGACGAAAATCACTAAAAACACAGAGACAAGCCAAGACACTATCTCTAAATTATACTATCACTCATTGTGTCAGGAAAACACAACAATCCTGCACATATTAGTGGATTTTATGAGATATTTAAACCTCGACGCTTGTATAGAGTAGGGTGTGGCTGGTGAGGGACAATACCAGATTTTAATTAAAATCTTTGTATTTTTATTCTGCAGGACCTGCTTGATGGATCTAAACCAGTGTGGCAATTTATTTTTGAAATAACAAAATTTTCTCTGGCTAATGAATTAAAAAACAACAACAAAACAATTCCATGTTATTTGTCATAGAAAGGGTTGGTTTGTTCTTTGAAATGTGTCTGGAAATGAATTAAGAAGCTGAACATTTTCAAGGGCGAAAGAAGAATAAAAGAGACCTCCAGCAGAAGGCTGAGAGTGGGACATACTCTCCGTTTGGAGGTGGGATTTGTTTTTGACAATGGAACCATCAGGAGGTGGAGGAAAATCATATAATGATTTTTAAGTGACAGTTCAGACCCAGAAGAGCACATACAACAGTTGCCGGCAAATGTGAAGACTGTGAGAAAGAGCAGAACCATACGGGAGCGTACCCATTTTGTGGATTTTTCGTTCTCTAATGTGGATCTATTGCTTTAGCACCACTACTGGGACAAAAAATGGACCTATTTCCTTCACAGATTGCCTGTGTAATGGTTTACTGCATTATAATATCATTGCTCTGAGATGCTGTGGAGAAATGTCTACATTTAAGATGCAAACACCTCTTGGAAGAGGATATGTAAGAAACACCTTTCCAAAAACTGCAACGACTGATTGCATACTAAGGTTTCCAATCCATTATTTCTTCATGCCTGTCTTCCTGCTGGTCTTCTCCCTGGTTACACCTGCCTATGCCATTCATGTGGAGTCCATCGAGAGCCACAGTGAGTTTACCTGTGAGCCCATCAGACTGAGAATGTGCCAGGATCTGCCTTACAACACAACATTCATGCCCAATCTTCTGAACCACTATGACCAGCAGACTGCTGCACTAGCAATGGAGGTATGCTTATATATGTGTGTGTCTGTGTGTGAGAGTCCTTCATTTGTGTCACAATACACAGGGAAATTGGTTATCTGATGCAGTAAATTAGAGATTTGAGATTACATGATTTTTTTTTATTTTTTTATTTTTTTTTTTTTGGGGGGGGGGGGGTTGCTTTTTTTTTTGGTATAGATTGTCCTAACATGTAGCACAGGTCTTGTTGACAAGGTGTAAAATGCTAAATGGCTACAAAGCAACAGCTGGTAGTTTCACACTGTGGTGTGATGTCAGGCTCAGGACAAAAGGATTTCACACACAGTATAACGAGCATCATTGTCAAGTAAAGGTATTTTTGTATGGTCAGTGAAACAAACCAACTTGGGCAGTTTATTTATTCATCCATCTATCTTCCATGTTTCACTGTTTATCTGGAGTCAGATGGCTGCAGGCTAAATGATCTGTGCAGAGGTTCCTGTCACAATCAATGTTTCCAGCTCCTCTTGGGGAACCCCGAGGTGTTCCCAGGCAATTTAATGATTTTTATTTCCTTAATCAAAGTATAAAGGAAAATTGTGCATTATTTGCAAACACAACTCTACCCAAATTGTGAACCAAAAACAGTTGTGCAATTTACCTATTTCCTTTATCATCCAGCTACAGTAACACACAGGTACTCTGGACAGTACTGAAAGCCGTTCCACGTAGAGACAGATGATGAATGCATATTGCATTGTCACACAGGCACTCTGAGTAGTAGCTGAGAGACAAAAGGTGCTATCTGATCCGCTGTACTGCTAACCAATACAGCTTATTTTCATTGTCCTGTCAGTATAAACATTCTCAATAAACACCTCGCAAAATGCAGTCTAAAATGCAGTGAATAAGAGCAGTAATTTTCATTCACACGCTCCATGCATTCACATTTTTCTTTCATATATATATAAAAAATTATTTATTTATTTATTTTTTAATTAATTTTTTTAATTCACTTGTTATAGGCTTTTCAATGTTTGGGATCAGTTAGACATACAAACTGGTCAGCTAATATGCACACTATATATAATGAGAATCATGTCACCATTACAAAGTTTTCCTTACATCATACAGGCATAATTAGCAGCAATAAAATATATTTCAATATGGTGGTTATGGAATTTATTTCCAAAGAAATACTTCTTTGTTTAAGGGCATCGGTTTTAAGCAATAGAGTGGCAAAGAGTACTGTGTTACACACTGTCTGAGAGCAATAGTAGACTCACACTATCCATCTGTATCGTGTTACCTCCCTTTCCTACTCTTTTGTTACTCCCGAAGAGCAAGAAAGGTGTTTCTTGGTGACTACACAATTACTTGCTTGTAGCAACTATTTTTTTTTTTTAGTACCACAGGCAACATATACCACTGTACTTGGGATGTGGACTTGTTTGGGTATATTAAATTACTTTAGTGCTGCTTAGTAATTCCCTGTTAAAAAGAGGAATGATGAAAAGGATAATTTACTGCAAACAAAAAGGTAAAATCCTTATAGACATGTTCAAGTCTCTTTTAGGGGAAAATTCAGGCCAAGTCGTTATACTCTGCAGTCCTTTGGTCGGTTTGGGGTTTTTACAAATTTCCAGGGCTGTAGAATGAAATCCCATTACACGTGCTGTTTGGCATACTTTTACCCATGTTTTGGCTGCCTTGCAACTGGTGGTCTGTGGTTTAAAAACATGGAACAGTAATGCATACAATCAGTTGAATTAAATCTGCCTCCAGCTGTTCATAGTTGGCGTATTAAATTACCCCTGTTGAAAAGCAGATGAATTTGAAGAAGGCCTATGCTGGCTGTGCTTTTTGCATGTTTAATCTTTGGGGATTTTTATTTTTAGTTCATGTTTAGTTAATATTTTCCCATGTCAAAACAAGATGAATGTCAGGCAAAAGCGCAAGCCCAAATTCTCTGTTTTGCCCTCTTAATATTAGATCAAAGAAAGGGATTTCTGGTGTATTTTATGTCAGGATATGTTGTGCAGGAGACTGTCAGACTCGCTGCTGTCATACGCTTGTTATTTCTCTTTAAAAGAATAAGGGGATTAGGAAAAACAGCTTTATTCTGGATTGACAGAAATGTGTTTTGATTGGATTCTAATACTCCTACAGTCATAGGATTCATTCAGCACATTAAGGAGCATGCAACTGTTTATATCAAGTCAACTCCCAAGCATCATGTCAAAACATGCTGTGTTAAAGATTGTGAGAAGCGTCTGTTGTTGAACTTGATTTGACCCAGATGAAGGAGCCAAGTAACTGACACCCTCAGTCTCCCTGCAGTCATGGAAGAGACAGCTTTCTGAAGATGGTTGAGTAGCAACATGAGCCCTGTTAGCTTCCCTTCTCTGGTCTGCTGTGACCAGGCATGGTAGTCCTGGTGGGATCCCTGGAGGTAATTTAATAATATCTCGTTGGACACTGGCTGCATAATACAAACGTGTGTGCTCACAGGGATATATATGCATATGCTGGTGTTTATGGGCATGTGTGTTAGTGCTCAGTTTGTGAGCCATCTTGAAATTGCATTTGTACTTTATTTGGTAGTGATTACAATTTTTGATTGTGTGCTTTGGTTAGTCTAGTATCGTGATATATAAAACTGGAGTACCAGAACTTGATGGTGAATTTTGTGTTGCATTTCCACTCCTCAAATGTTCCTATTGTTCCAATGCTGGCATCCTTATTTGAAAGCTATAACGTGTTGGCACATTAAGTCATTTTACAGACTCTATGAAATTCTTAAAATTTGAAGTAATAAACACAATTTCTGCAGATTCTTGAGTGCCCACATACCTTACAGCCACTACAGCTTTTCTCTTTTCCAAGAAAACCCTTACTGGGATGATTAAATTACCCTGCCATTTGTGTTATAGCATTATTAGTTGAACTTTCTGCTCTCAGCAGCTGTTCACCAGCAGCAAAACAGTGGGGTAAACACATGAATGTTCTTTGTCTGCATAATTATATTTATACTAAAAGGATGCTTAAAGAGAGAATCCCTGGGCCAGTTTACCATTTTCCAGCTTTACACCAAATTTATTGGGTTTCTCTTTCTTTTGCCTATGCTTCACCACTCCAAGTAGTTTTGTGAAATGTAACTTTGTAGCTTTTGTGTAATCCTTCTGGCAAACAAACTGCAAAGACCAAAGAGAAAACTGGGGGTCTTTTTTGGCACTTGAAGAGGTTTTAAGGCTCAAGTATCTGCCTAATTTGGCATTTTCCTTCCTGCATAGCATCAGTACATTTTAACAAAGATTAGACGACCAGAACTAGTTCTGGTTTCAGGCTTTTGCAAGAGTTCAGAAATTATTTAATAACTGGACAAGTAGAAGTGATTCATTAAGAAGCATCATCAGGTGTGTGTCCATTTGGGATTTTTTTTTTTCTTGTAACAAAATGTAAAATAAACAACTGCTGCCAAAGCTGCGTGAAGCACTTCAGATGCCTTAATGAAACTGGAGCCATTCTAAGCAGCTGTTGTAGTCATTTTTTCGGGTCAAATCACATGATGAATGTTTTCTCTGCCTCAGTGGCAAAGCTTTCGTGTCTTGGCTTTCTTGCAAAGCAGACAAGCAGTGAGCTGTCATGTTATGATCCTGTCTGTTGTCAGTCAAGCTTCTCTGAGTCACAGAGCTGGATTTTAGAGACATTTTTGTATTTGAAATGGTCCTCTGTTGTACATTCGGAGAGTCTGGAGACTTGATTGACGCTGAAAATATAACCTTTTCCTTCCTTTTTAAGTTAAAAGCAGAGCCGTAAAAGGATCTTCCCAGAATGTGTTCATGATAAATCCAGGACACATTTATTTAGCGCTTCATTGACAAGCTCTAAGTACTGATCAGTATGTTTCATGTGTATAATTGCTGAGCCTGGCTAAGGGCTGATTCAACTCCAGCATTTCCTGTTTGAGTGTGTGTGAGAGAGGGGGAGAGAGAGAGGCAGAAAGAGGGGAGGTTAACCGCGCCAGCTGTCATCTCTCACTAGTGCTAACTAACTGCTAATCTCTCGCTCAGTTCCACAATGATGACATTGAGTCCCACAGACCGTCGGCCATCCCATCTGCCACAATAGTCAATTAAACATGATCAAACTTGATGGGAAAGTCAGAATATAAGGAGGGTTTTTTTAAGAGTAAGGAGATGAATTTTAAAATGGGAAAAGGGTGCTTGGGTAACAAATGAAAATATTTCATTGGGAGTGTTGTTGCATGCGCTCACATGTTTCCATGCTTTTGTGTCTGCATTGTCACTTAGGAATCCAATCTATACTGTCCATCTGCCGCAGCATGATAGGGCTCCCAGACGACGTGGTACTTGAGGTCTGTGCATGTTAGACACAGTTCAGACATATGACATCACAGGGATTGAGTATCATCACTAAGAGATGGAAACTGATAACATGGCTCTAACTTAATCTGGGGTTTTCCTTAAAAGTGGAGATTTATTTCCTGAAAAAGTCTCCCTAAAATTACAGACACGTTATAAATTACAGGAAAAAACAACATCTGCAATCTTAGTAAGGTGTTGGGTTACCATTTGCTGCCCGAGCTGCTTCATTGCACCAGTGATGAAGTCACTACCCGACCATCCTTAGGTTTTTAACTGGGTTGAGCAGTAGTGACTATGAAGGGCAGTTCAAATTCTGGCTTTACATATTAAGGCTTTTTTGACACTCTGTCTCTATGTAGGGGGCATTGATAACCTGCAAGAGACTACTTCCACCATTATAGAAATGTTTCATTATTAAATGAAAGTGATCAGTTAGAAAAACATTTTGCTTTCCAGCGAACCTTCACATTGAGGGGACAAGTGGAACCATCCCATAACAGACCCACCAGATCCCCTTACTGAAGCAGTCAAGGCTGGGATTATATTTGCTTGTGGACATACAGGGGGACAGCTGTGGACACCACAGATTAATAGTTGTTTTCATAACTGTTTTTATGCACACTCGGAGGAGACATAAATTGTTGGGGAATTTTAGTGCATTTCTGCATTGACAAGTCTGCGTGGTCATAACAGATTGGGCGGCCCATGGATGTCTTCTCGTTTACCCAAGCACATCCTCCTTACTTTCAGACATGGAAACTATGACACTGCAAAGTGGGTTAAAACTATATTATTTCTACAGACTTTATGTTGATTTGTATATAGTATATCTGCTGTGGATGTAAAGAAAGGTGGCATGACAGAGAGGATGTTTGGTTGCAGCTAAAGAAAACTGAGCTGGCCATGAAACAGATCTTTTGTTATATATATAAATAAATAACTATGCCTCATAATACAACTGCTGTGCCTGAGGCCATCAGAGCTCAGATGTCTCTCTGATGCTTGATCAGAGAGTTACCCTTCAAGTTATTAGTTTTGCATTTAATTTTGATGGAATTTAGGTCAGAGGTCATTCACGTCTATCAGCAGTTTTCAATATCAAAATGATTCTTTTTTTTTACTAAATGTAAAGTTAAAACAAGAAATGTCAAAACACTCAGTCCGGCATTTTTGTTATTTTATAACATGGTCAGTAATTGCACGGTGAGAAGAAGGAGCAGAGTGCGTGCAGCTGACTGTGCTTCATGTTGCCACACTCACAAATTGCCAGACCAGAGTGTGACTGTACCTGGCTTCGGGATTTTTTGGGTGACATAGAACATTATTCTGAGTGGTAAAAATAAATGTGGAGTGATTGCTCTAGTTGCCACTGAAATTCAGTGTAATCACAGAGATGTTACTAAGAATTAGCGTTTCTGAGGTCTGAATATTGAATTACTAGCTGTTGGAAAACATCCATGTTAACTCACTGGGGGAACTTGTCATTGCTGATGCTGCATGAATCAACACACCGCCTGACACAGAGGTCATCAAATGGCCGTGGCTGTGGTGAATGGCTATGGATAATTAATGGATAATGTAGACCTTCTGCACACTGAACACTTAATCTAACATCAGTTTCAGCTCCAGTGCCACAACAATAGAAAATCTTTATCGCCTCTTACCTACTATACCTATTTAACTTTTAATTCTGTCCTATTATTGTAGGGTCTTTACCTTTTCAAAATAAAGCACCTTGAGGCGACTACTATTGTAATTTGTTGCTATGTCAATAAAATTGATATTGATTGCTATATGATTTATTATAACTGACCCCTGTCTGCCCTGTTTTATTCTGTGGTATTGTATTTGTTTTATTGTTTTGTTGTTTTCTTATCCTCCTACTTACATCATCTAATTTTCTTTTTTGTTCCTGTTGTATAGAATCACTTTTAAGTTAGTAAAGCTCATGGAATATCATTCGATATATTTAATTTTAAGAGAGATTTAAAGAAAGCCTTGTTTTACTCTACAGTATAGCATAGTGCATCTAAAGCAAAATTATATTGGTCGTTTAGTAGGCTTACACCACAAAATCATGTATTTTGGAGAAATCACTTTTAGGCAGAGAACTTGTTTTTATTTACTTCAGTTTTATTACTCTTCTTATTATGCAACTGACCAGAAGTCACTTTTCTTTGCTACAGCAAATGACATTTATGAACTAGTGCTGACATCTTAAACGTATTACCGATAAAAGCTGGTGGAGCGTTTTTGGGTTTTTCTTTTTTCACTCCTCAGGGTTATGCAGCATTCAGACTGAGAAGAGAGAGAGGCTGAATAGTTTTCCTAAACTCGTTGCTAAGCACTGAATTCCTTTTAATCCACTGCTGAATCCAGCTTATTTAGACAGGTATTTAAAAAATGTCCAACAATGTTAAGAACTACTATTTGACTGGAGTTTGGGTTGTTAATATATTCTGTGTAACCTGTAAAACATATATTCAAGCATGAGGTCAGTTGTAAGCTCAAAGGCAACAATAGTGTGAATATGATGAAGTGACAAGCAGGTCTTTGCATACTTAATTATTACGAAAAGATGCTTAAGAGCTTTTCCTATACCACAACAACACCTTTGTTTTATAACCTAGTTCAGGAGGGCAGCCAGTTTGAAATGATCTAATGCTTATATACATGCATCCATGTGGGGTTAAATTCCCATTTTACACCTTTATCATGATACCCTAAACTCAGATGTGGTGAGCAAACATTTGGGCGCATGTGTGCTGCAGAGGTAGTTTAATCCGTTGAGGTCACCAAAAGAACTGGAGGTAGAAGAAAGGGATAAAGGGTTAAAGAAGAAAATATGTGGGGCAGTAGAGCAGAAAGAGAATGTCAGAAACTAAATGGAGGGAAATTCTGACAGAGTGACGGGTTGTGTAAAGACTTTAGACTCTACTGTCTCCGCTGTTTGTGTTTCTCTCACCATGGGGTCCTGTCGTTCAAAATAAGACTGCTCTGTTTAAGAACGACCACACTGGGGCTACCAGGTCCCTGCAACAGAAAGTGTGTGTGTGCATGCCAAATCTAGTGAGTTGGAGGCTTGTTGTGCTTAAGTGTGAGCTGTTTTTTTGTTTTGTTTTTTAAACTTTGTGCATATGTGAATACGAAAGAGGGAATTAGTTGTTATAGAAGTGCGTTTGTGAGCATGTGATGGGTTGGTTGAGTTTGTGCTATGCCGTGTGTGTTAGTGTGTGCATGTTCAGAGCATTTGAAGAGGCTTATTACCCTATTCACTCCCCAAGAGAGAGACAGGTCCTCATTCAGTTTAAAAGTTCCTGTTTGTTTCAATTGAACACTTGATTATGTTGCTTGTTCTGACAGTCTATTGAAGCCACCAGCCTAAATGAAGCAATCATTTATTTATGTGCAGAACAAAGGCACTGCCTGGCCCTGTTTTTTGGCACAATGTTCCCATCTACATAGCTTCCACTATGCTTATTCACCCTCACAATGCCTCACAATGCTTTGTAAAGAAAGATTTAAGGAGAGATTGGAGAGATTTTCCCGTTTCTCAAACGCTGCTCTGTACCCTGCTGTAAATATAGTAAAACAGATTTTTGCAATGAAAATAAGAACCATAATTGTTTGAATTCCCTAACCTAATAACATTGTCTGTGTGTTACACCAATAATGCTGTTTTAAAATGAAGCTGAAAAAGTTTTAAAGTATCAGGCAAGAAAAAAAAAAAAGAAAACCGTATTGCCTAACAATTATCATTCTCTTTTTAAAGGACTTCTATCACCTTTACCATAAGGTTTTACATTTTTATAATGATTTTGTCCTTTTAATAAAAATAAAAAAGGCAATGGTGTAATCTGTAATAAGCTAAAACATATAAAATCATTTTTCCCCTTAAATCCATCTTTCTCCCCCTTTCTTTCCATGTTTATGACAACCATCTGTTGTTTCTTCCAGACCTTCCAGATGATTATGTAATATCAGCTTTGGGGTACTTGCATGGTTTGTTAATCCATCACCTCCACTGCATGTATGCCTCAGTGCACATCATCCTATTTCTGTGTGTGGGTTCTGTACTGAGGTCTATCAGTTCAGTTGACATGTTTCCCTTGGAAACACATTAATATAGGTTATCCATGTCTTATGGACTTAATCTGAATGCATGACCCAGCTACAGAACTGTGTGTGGAAATGTGTGTGTGCAACTAGCGAGAGATATTTAACCCAGCTTCACACTAACATACACACATACACAAACACACCAGCATTGATCCCTTTCTCACGCAAAGCCACTCAACACGAGGCAGCTCTAGTGTTTTCAGCTCACTGCAGGTCAGCATTAAAAGCTCTAGCGCTACTAATTGTGCACTTATGTGAGCCACATTCAGCTCTCAATCCTCCAAAAATAGCTCTCTTATACATAAAATATATACAGGATTATTGAATAGTTTTGTAACTATAAAGAACAACTGAACTGCTTTTCAGACATTCTACCATGTTTTGTCATAAAAAGTACGCTTGTGTGTATTGCTGCCTATAGAACTACCAACCTACAAAAAATTGTAGCCTTTTTTTATGCGCACTTTTTAAAAACTGAATGGTATAAAATAATTTTTAAAAAAGCATGTTCTAAGATCACATACTAATGCTAACAAGCAATAACTTGCACTTCGCTTCTGTTTGCTGTATTTTCAACCTCAAAATTCCACTCAATCTGATACCAAGTTAATCCCTCTTCCGCTCCTTCTTCTCATTTTTCCAGGATCTTTTAGAGGTCAGCGTCTTTTACATTGCTGTATCACTTGTAATCAATATACCTGTGCTGTGATCATTATTGTTTTTTCTGCTTCTATGTGGTGTTCTCATGTACATTTTTTTTTAATTAATTAAAAAAATGCACTGAAAACAATAGTAAACAGAACAAATGAAGGCAGTGAACAAAGAAACAATGGTTTTTCCTCTGGCGTGGTAGTTTAAAATAAACACAGGGCGTTCATGAAACAGGATATTAACAGAGGTTTTTATGTAGTTATGTGATTTAATTGCACTCTGAGGAATGCTCATACAGATGCCTCATAATGACAATAATTTATTACACTAAACATGAACTTCAAAATGTCCATCCATCCATCCATTCGCTTCCGCTTATCCTTTTCAGGGTCGCGGGGCGTGCTGGAGCCTATCCCAGCTGTCATAGGGCGAGAAGCAGGGTACACCCTGGACAGGTCGCCAGTCTGTCGCAGGGCTAACACATAGGGACAGACAACCATTCACACCCACATTCACACCTAGTGGCAATTTGGATTATCCAATTAACCTATCCCCACAAGTTGCATGTCTTTGGACTGTGGGAGGAAGCCGGAGTACCCGGAGAGAACCCACGGAAACACGGGGAGAACATGCAAACTCCACACAGAAAGATCCCGGCCTGATGGTGGAATTGAACTCAGGACCTTCTTGCTGTGCGGCAACAGTGCTAACCACCGTGCCACCGTGCTGCCTTCAAAATGTATTGTTTTAAATATATACACTTATATAAATATATTATTCAAATGTATATGTTCTGCAAAATATCAAAGATTATCCAGATGCTAGAAATTTATTTTTTTCTCATACTCAAAACATAGATGCAAGTTGTAGCAGATGGATGCACAGGCGGCTTAGATGGTGTTAGGACATGTGTGGGTGATCTTCTTCAGCTCCATTGTCACACTCTTGGCTCCCCACCTACATCTCTATCATTTCATTTGACCCTCTCTCCTACGCTTCTCAGTTTCTTTTGTTCTCACTTTCACACTTTCTCTGTGTCGCTCCTCGTGTGAGCGTTGCTATACTTTCTGGATGGTTCGCCGATCGAAAGAGTCCTGCCACAATGTGAGTGTGGGTGAACGTGTGTTTGCATTATCTGCAATGAGACATGGTCTTGTGAGAGTCTCTACATCACCTGTTGCCATGGTAGTTAAATAGGCAGAGAAGGAAAGGGAGGAATGGAAGGGAGCCAGGCAGGCAGAGGAAGGGAGCAGAGGGAAATTAGATGAGTGCATGCTCTAAAATAAACTGAGGGGAAGGACTGCAAATAACAGGGAAAAGGGAGGAAATTGGAGATTCATACTTGTAGCTAAGTCATTTGGTTGAACAATACAAATTGCCCTGGAGTGCTATTTGTCTTTGAAGATTGGACGAGTCATCGGAAGTCTTAAAAATCTGTGATGTTTACAGTCAGAGCAGTGTAATCACTGAGAAACATGGTGTAGCTGCGTCTCTCCACCCACACTAATGAAACAGCAGTTGCCGGTAATATAATGCATAAGGCAAAGACAACCCATAATTTTCTCTTTCTCCAGTCAGCCATGTCTGCCTTTGCTAGACATCACTGAAGAAAGATGTAATTTCAAGTAATTTTAGACTGTCATAGATAATTTAATGGATCTCTTCTTAGCATAGGTAATACCAGTAACCCTTTCCAACAGCTGATTATATGAAAGATGTGTCTACTCCTTTTTCTTCTTCTCAGTTTTTCTTGCAAGAAATTTGTTCACCATGTTCAGAAAGAGACAGTGTTGTGTTTTGTCTCATCTAATTTGTTGTAAGTGAGATGGGAATTTGCTATAAGTTTACAGTAGGAAAAGCTGTGGATAAAGAAATTGAGCAAAACATGACTGTTTCTGTTAATATAAATATACAGAAACAGCCATATATATTTTTTATATATATATATGGCTATAATATAAATATGAATATAACATTTAAAGATTGTTGAGGTTTTAAGTGGATAGAAAATGCTTAAATCCATGTTCATTGATTGCGCCAACATATCTTGTGCAAGGCATAAATAATTTAGCACCTTTTCCTGCACATTACAATAAAATGTTAGCAGGTTGATTGAAAAGAAATCAAGGAATGTGCACCACTGGATTATTCACACAGAGGAGATATTGGATGTTTATAGTTTGGTTAAATAGTTTTTGTTGAACATAAAATGAAGGGGGGTGGGGGAGTCGATGAATGCTGATGTTGGAAGAGTAAAAAAGGAAAAGGAGAGGTAGAGGTGGACAAGTGCGTGTCAGCATAATTGCAGGGAGTAAATGGGAGGCAAGAAAAATAAGAGATGAATACGGGAGAAAGAAGATGGGAGGAGAGGAGGAGGGGAAGTGAACGTGAAGGGGAATGCCATTTGCGGCTTTGTTTGGTCCTCCCGAGCGAACGACGGATAGACATGGATAAACGAACAACTGAATGAAAAGAGGAGAGGGTGTGAGAGAACGCTGCCCCTTCTTTAACTGTCTTTTCAGAGATTAGGGAGGAGAGCATCACAGTGTGTGCAGTTCATCTATTCATGGCCAACGCCTGCGTCTCTCACAAGCATGTGAAAGAAGAGAGGGAGCAGGGACTTAGCCGCAGAGAGACTGTGTGTGTGGATTTCTTTATGAACGCATTAATCACGCGTACATTTTTATCAGATAGCTATGGGATTAATTCTGTCTGGTAAAAGTGGAGAAAAACTAGGCGTCAGTAAGAAAACAGGAGGTGAGCTGATACAAGGAGAGGGAGTATGTAGTCTACGTGACTGTGAACTGCAATAATGCACTTCTCTTGCACAATAGAGCAAGAGAGACAGTGTGATTGGCTTTAATGTATGGGAGCATTAAAGGAGAATGCTGTTAACAGTCTTGAGTATGTGGAGGGATCAAGTGGCAGGAAGAGAGGCTGACGCAAACAGGAGCTTTTTAGTTCCCGCAGTAAGCAGGAGAGAAATACACGATTTAGTTCTCATAGCTTAGTGGAGTGGGGATGTTGCAGGGATGTTATGTTTAAGATGGCTAATGGAAGTAGAGCCGATGTGGTCTGACAGCAATTTGTGCTGCAGGGCCTGCCTGGCTCATTTGAGAGTGAGTTGTGTGTGAGACAGAGATTGGAAGAGAGGAAGGAAAAGAAATCCAGAGCGTGTGATGGTGATGTGTCCAGATGGGCTTTGCTAAGGTTTAGTAGGCAAAAGCTTGATTTGTCTTCTCTAAATTCCCTCTCGTGCATCAGAGGTGAAAGAAGTCATATCTTCTAGCAGTGCATCAAAAGATCAGCATTTTAGTACTGTTAATTTACAGGCAGATTGAGGTGGCTTTATAGAGAAAGTGCGTATAAAAATGACACATTAGTAAAACATATAATCTACAAGTTTCTTAGAGAATTTATTACTAAATGTAAAAATGCATTAATATTAGATATTTCTGGGTTTAACAGCCGTGTAACCAATTTTTTGCCATCACGATTAATATCTAAAAGCTTGTTATTGAGCATTATGTATCCCAATATAACTATTCTGTGGTGAGGGCGGGGGGAAAAACAAAACTCTTTGTGTAAGCTAAGAACTAAATTAATTATTGTGCATTTGTTAGTCACGCATGTCAGAAGGTTAAATTAGACCCTATATAAAAGTATAGGGTATTTGGGGGGAGGGGTTAGAAAAAAGCATTACTTGCCAGTTCAGAAGCCATTTCATTGGAGGCTTTTGCTCACCAGCCTGTCACCTTGATTTGACCACAACACAAAGCTGGTGACAGTTTCAGGAAGTGTGCGTGTGTTCGTCTGGGCTTCTCACACTCTAAACACTCTTTCCAATCCATTTGACTCCCTAATCCACCGAGAAACCGCCGCTCTTTTTCCCATTCCACTTTTTTTTTCTTTTCCCTCTACCCCTCCCTCAACAGTTGACGAAGTGTCTGAGTTTCTGCAAAGTTGGCTAACTGGATTTTCTACAAAATCCACATACGCACACACACATAGACTGGCTAAACTGACTACTCAAAGATATTAGAGATTCAAAAACCAAATGTTCATATTTGGATATGAATCCTGTTTCCAGTTAACTGTTCTTGGCTGCTTTGGAGGGGGAGAGGAAAAGTAAGGAAAAAAAGGGAGTTGGGCAACGAAAACAAATTTAATTAGTTGAATGGCCAGTTGGGAATATTGGACGGCAAGGGTGTTAACTCGTTTGTAATGAGTTGTGGTAAGGCCAGCTTTATTGACATTGTGGTAGAACAATGTTAAGATATTTGAAAAATGTAAGGGCACAAAGCAGCTCACCATCTGATTGTGTATCATTCACAAAAGACATGTTAGTGTGTCATAAGGAAAATAAATGAGAAAAACGGAAATATGTAATGGCTCTAAATTTTTGACCATGGACCATGAGCTTCATATTTCAGTAGCCTAAGGCAGAAGTTTATATAATGTATATATAACACATTGTCACCATTTTATTGAGCTTTCTTGCCGTGCATTCACCAGGTAAGCCCCTTTTCCTTCCCAAGGGACATGATTGGTTGGTGAGCGTGAGGAAGGAAGTGCTTTGATAAGCTATAAAGATTCCAGTTTCCCTTCAATCCTATATTTTTTCCTACTTTTTGATTTTGCACTTTTGTCTTTTTTTTTTCTTTCACTTACATCTTTAAATTAGTTTTTGCTGTCGATCTGCTGTTTACCAAAAGTATTGCCTGCATTAGGTGAAGGTTTATCACATGCCTCTTTCTTTCTCTCAGTTTTTCCTTTTTCTTTCTTTCTTTTTTCTTTCCGAAGCTTTTTTAGTCTCCTTTCATTTCTTTCCCTCTCCCTCCCCCGGCTTTCTTTTGAGAGAGGGAGTAAAGAGAAAGAAACTTAATCCCTCTATTGAAAAAGAGGTGGACCAGTCAGGGGCCTTTTTTCTTTTCTTACTTTGCTCAAAAACCCACTCTGCTTCTCATTCTTTTCTTTGTGAATACTCAAAGTTGCCTGTCCCGAGCACTTGCTCACACACATGTGATTTTTTTTTTTTTTTTTCCAATTGATTTTCCCCACCATTGTCTGTTTTTGATGGATGGCTAAATTCTGCATGTTGTTCTTACTGTTAAGACTGTAATGTACAGTTTAAATTAAAAATATTGTTATATTTGATTTTAGGGACTTTAAACTATACCAGTGGGGGTGCCACAAATTCAGAAAGCATAAGTTTCCCATGCACAGCCATTGGTTCAGCGGCACTCATGCTGCACTAAGGGCTATGATGAAAGCCAAATTTGTGAATGTTAAAATGTTTCTCACAAATACAGATACTCTGTGACTGAGGTCAAACCAGCATTCATACCATTTTAAAGCTGTGTGGGGGAGATGTCAAATTGAAGTATTGCATGATGGATGGGGTTCTGGAATTATGTTTGGTGACCATTTGATAACTGTAGACTTTTTTTAAGCTATACGCTTTGTTCAACTATGTTCTTTACTGGACACAGTAATTTTTTATAACCTACATTAGCCTTGATTATTCATTACAATATTTTAAATTCATCTAGTGACTGCTGTGTCAGGTTTTTTTTAAAAACCTTTAGGGACTGAGCATAAAATGTTTTTGCACATCTCCAGTTATAATTCACAAGTGTTCAAGTGTGATCTGATCTTCATGTAATTCACAAATATAGAAGACACAGTCTGAAATTGTTTTATTACTTTAGTTAATCAAAGTTAATTGAAAATCAAGTACATAAACATTAATTTCCTGTTTTTGGTTTGTTTTTTTTTTGTTTGTTTGTTTGTTTGTTTTTTCCCTCACATTGAGGGCTGGAAAGAAAGTCAATACTTAAATGTATCTGCTCTTTTCATAAAAAGGGTGTCTTGATCACAACGTTTAAAGAAGCAGCATTGTGACGTTACATAACAATTAAAAAAAAAAAAAGAAAATATCAGGAAATATTTTTAAATACCTGGATGTTAATAAACCCTAGCAAAGGACAAACTGCAAATAGCAAACTGCAGGAGCGTTGCTTCCAAATGAGGTTACCCTAAGGTGACAGAAAAACACCTGCATTGACATCTACAGAAACCTTTGTTCCTGTTGTCTATAAGAAAAGACACTGAATAATGGGATTGATTTTAATGGAAAGACAGCATAAAGGAAATGACTGCTATCCCACAAAGCAAACCAAAGAAGTAGAACTGAAATGCGCAGTGCTGTGCTTGGAGGAAAAAATCCAATGCACATTATGAACAACACCTCCTGCTGACAGTGAAGCATTATGAAAGGAGTGTCAAGGTCAGAGTCTAAAGGAACAGCAATTTAAAATTGTATCCAGACGTTTTACAGGGGAGAGTCAGGGCACCAGTGTATGATGTGTATGACAGTGTATGAAGCTTAGGAGAGATTGTGTGATGCAAAAAAAACAATTATTCAAAGTACACAACTAAATCGACACAATGATTGACAAAGATAATTAATATTATCTTTTCTACCCAGGCTAAAGCAATGACCTAAAACCAATTACGATGCTGCTGGATGACCTAAATAGTGCAGCTTAATTGAGACATGATGAACTAAAACAGTTTTGTGGGGGAGGAATGATTCAAAATTCCTCTTGCTTGTTGTCTGTGAAGCAGCTACAGGGAACATTTTGTTTTTGTATCTTGTACTGTGTGTGTCTTTGTCCCTGTGTGAGTGGCTGTTAAATGAGTTTGTCACATTATGTTTTCTGTAATTGTGGCTCAGTTATCTAAGGTCGGACTGCATTTTAGAATCCATTCGGAAATGGTGGTAATGCCAGAGTTTTCACAAATTTGTTTTCCAGTAGGTGTGCTACTAAGGATTGACATATAGCTGCCATTTAAGGATATAAAAACAAAATGAAAGGAAACATATAAAATATATATATAGAAAAAATAGATTAAAAAAGGACACCACAAACTCTTTAGATTTTTAAATGACGTCAGCATTTTTCCAGCAGCTGCAGACAGCAGTCTGTTGCACAGAGTGCTTGCTCACTCGTGGATGATATGTTTGTATGCATTAAATTGCATATTTCCCAGCAAATTTACTTGGGCAGAAACATGGCAGTAGTTTAAATAATCTGCTTTTCTAAAGTATTGGACTGCAACTGTTAGTTTATTTGTGATATCTCAATAACTTAGCTAACTGGGATATGTAATGGATAAGACTATATGCTGGTATACTGCAGATTTCAATGGAGGTGCATTGTACATTTACTTTGTTTTTCGTGTTTTGTTTTTTTTAAAGGTAGGTACCTGTTTTCTTAATAGTGTGACTTTATTCTTGCTTCATCATCCTTCCACTATAGACTAAAATAAATAAAACAATGCAGGAAGCAGATTCACTGCAATGGTTGTATCCTCTTTTCCCCACCCTACTCATTCTTCCACATCTTTCCATGTCTTAATAGGCTGTCCTCTCCCCCAAGGCAGATTTGTGGGCTATTCTACTTTCCTTTCCCTGTTCCTCCATCACAACTGACACACAAAATGCCAAGCAATTCACTCAAGTTGCCCACCATGGAAGGCTGATTGCCATCCCCCTTCTCTCTTGCTGGGTGGCACAGTTAGACCACTTAATATCAATATTCTCTTTGTGGTAGGAGATGTGGGGGCAATTGCCCTGACTGCCAAAATAGTTGTGCACACACACACGCTGACTTTTTCAGGCACGCAAGCCTAGCATAAGCACACACACTGGAAACGCAATAAGTGGGACATAGGCTAAATACAAGAACACTGACACATACACACAAGTGCACATGTAAACCTACACGCACTGGCAAAATGGGCAGAATGGGGACATGTAGAAAAGGAGTTGCACACACATTTGCTGTAGAGTTAGTATGAGGAGAAGAAAGCCTCCAGTCGCCCATGCAGTCAGACACACACTCATGCAGAAAGCAGATACTCGTTGTCTAAGTGTGGCCTTAGGCTCGCTGAGTGAGGTGGGAGTTGAAACTGAGGACCAGAACACTTTCAGATTTTATTTGGGTTTTTTTTTTTAATGGCTTGGAAAGAATTATACTGCACTTTACTGAAAGAGTGCACCAGTACAGAAACGGAGAACGCAAATGGTGAAGTGATACATTCAAGTAAATTTAAAAATTCATTTGAGGAATTTACAACGTACTTGGAGTCACATCACAGAACACTTATCATAAACATTCAAATTAGCAGTGATATTTGTGGCAGTGAGCCACAGTACCATATGAGCCGAATCAAATCCTGAACTGTTTTTTGCAGTCGCTACATCTCCAACTGCAGAAGTGAGGGAGAGGTTTTAAGCTGCTGACAGTTACAGCTTGTCTTGTTTGTCTGTCTTCTATATTAAGCATGAATAGATGTTTTGCTACATTAATAAGGATACCTGTTAACACTGTCATTATTATCAGTTAACATCGGAGATAGCATTAGATGGCGTTAAAGAATTTTAGAAGAGTGTCAGTCCATTATATCACTATCTCAAATAACATCTTATTTCTGAGTAAAATCCTTGCAGTGAACATGACTCATGTCAGACACTTGAAACTCTCCAGTTTCAGCTGGCACCACCTGAACATATGTACTGTGGGGGTTTTTTTTGGGGGGGGGGGGGGGTTGTTTGTTTTTAAACGCAGTACAAAAAAGAAATTGAACGCTCTCACACAGTCATTAAACTTCATATCCTCCTTTTAAGGCCTAGAAATTTTTGCAGGCAAAGTTACCACTTGCAAGTTGCAAATACAAGTGTAAGTGTGTGTGTGTGTGTGTGTGTGTGTGTGTGTGTGCGCGTCTTTTTACGACATCTCAATGTAGACGATGCAAGTGTGTGTCATAATTATTTTTGTAAATTGTATATTAATCCGTTTGATTGCTGTAAACACAAAACTGCTGAAGTGATACTCATGCGCTGTCTAATATCACACAGCTGAGGCACGGTACCCCTCCCAGGCAGGTGAAATTGGTGCAATCTCCCTCTGGCTGAATGTTCATGCACTTTGACTCCAACAGTTTCAAGAGATGCCTGCTGATCCTGTGATCATGTTTTTGGCTTTCTTGGAGATTTTTCTTTTTACACAAAGAATTACTGTATCTTAAATTGTCTGCCAGGTTCTAATTATTTGCACCTAACCCTTTTATTCCAGTGTGGCGAACTTAAAAGTGTGATAAATACTTTTTTTTCATTTTAGAATAAGAACATCTCCTAATAGTTCTGCCTTCAGTCTGATGTGTAGTTTGGTAGATGCAATTTGTATACAAATCTGTCTATAATTTATTGATTAATCCTGGTAACATCATACAATGTCCTTAGCAGAGGAAATAAACAGCACAACTAAAATCCAGTTCCTATATTTCCACTGGCTGGACATATTTGATTGGTTAGATATTTAGCCGAGCCTTCACTCTGGACTTCCCCATCATGTCTTGAGGTTTGCACACTATTCAAACAGAAGTGTGTGCTCCTGTATGGCTCCTGAATCATCTTAGAAAACACTGAAGAGGCAAGATTATGTGAGAATTTCTTAAATATTATTACAGCCAAATAAAAGGATCATTTTTCTAGATCAGTTTTCATACCATTGGGCACAATGCATGCTGCTCATTAAATAGATTTTTTAAAAAAAGAAAAGGAAAAAGAAGCATTGGTTGCAAAATTCATGAAGTTGAGTGGTGGCGTGTGCACACACTCACATTTGTCTTTGTGCAATACGCAAAACTGTGTCACACGTCTCATGCACCACTGCATCCATTTACTGGTGGAACATCTCCAGTGTGCAGATCTAGAACACGGCAATTGAGAACGATCAAAACATACTCGTAAGGCCTGACCTCACACAGAAATGAGCATAAAGCACACACTCGCATTTACTGGTGCATGGATATTTTCACAAATGCTCCCTATATGAGGATGCACTGTAGTTGTTATGATAAGCAATCAATGTAAATTTACTGTTTTGTGTCACACAAACACATTTTTTCCTTTACGCATATGCACAATGCAGTGTTATGTGCTGTCAAGCAAGTGTCAAGCACAATGTTATTAAAACTTGAGTGCATCTGTGAAATAGTATTAAGTGCACAAGTTATAATGTGATTGTTTTAATATGCAAGTAATAAGTAAGTAAGTATGAGTTAAATTTTTCCTTGTAATTTGTTTTGAGATCTTCTAACAGCACCATGAAGGTCAAAAGTCATCCTTAAACCGTTAAGTCTGTCCCTACAGGGAACAGGGTATATAATCTCCCATGTGTGAAAAGCCCTGCTGTTTGTTTGCTCATTTTACTGACAAATGGCTGTAGCTCCAGCCTTCAGTAGTCTGCCTTTGCTGTCCCCAACTTCAAAGAGATCTGTGGTAATATGATTGCAGCTGTACATATTTCATAAGCCTCTAACTGCTGATGAAATACTGAGTAGTAGTGTAAGTTGCATCTGAAAGATTATTTGCTATCCTTCTCGCTTTCCCTCCATGCCCTTTGATATCTATTTCTGGCTAAATATGAGCCTTCTCGTGTGTGCTGCCGATAGCATTTAACGTCCTGAGCCTGTGTGTAAATGCATGTGTGTTAGGATCATCCACATACACGTCATGTTTAATAACAAGCTTTTCATGCTGATTAACACTGACTTTAGTGTTGAATACCAGCAGCACGAAATGTCAGTGTTTAGAGGTATTGCTCTGAGAGTAGGATATCACTTATCATTTACTTTGCACAGTCAGTGTTTTTATGTCATAGAGCTTTGCATAGATAAAAATATTGGTGTCAACATTTTATTTATGCATTTTTTGTTCTTTTTCTCCTCCAAAGCCTTTTCATCCAATGGTAAACCTGGTGTGCAGTGCTGATCTGAGGATGTTCCTGTGTGCACTATACGCTCCAGTCTGCACTGTGTACGGCCACGTTTCCATGCCATGCCGATCCCTTTGCCAGCGGGCCAAGGATGAGTGCCACAAACTCATGGAAATTTTTGGCGTAGCCTGGCCAGATGATATGGAGTGCAGCAGGTATGAATCTGCTATATTTAAAAAAAAAAAAAAAAAAAAAAAAAATTAATTTAGCTTTATTGTCATTTTAGACTTGCTGAGATGAGGTACATCTGACTGAAACTTATGCTTGATCTATAGTCCTGCATTAAGTCTACAGCATATAGGCTACAGGGTACAGGTTTAGAGCAATGTCATAACCTAGATAACCTATGTAGTGATTTCTTACCTTGATGTCGATTATAATATTTTTCCTGAAACTGCTGTGTTGATGTAGCCGTAAGGTCATTGTGGAGGCTGTTGTCTTTATATAATTTCTTTTACTTTTTTGGGGGCAGGTTCCCAGATTGTGACGAGCCCTATCCTCGTCTAGAGGACCTGCTAACAGGCTCTGAACCCACTGACCAATCATCAATGACCGTCCAAAGAGATTATGGTTTCTGGTGCCCCAGAGAGCTCAAGGTCGACCCAGACCTGGGTTACACTTTTATGGGCAGGAAGGACTGTTCTGCCCCATGCCCCTCAATGTTCTTCAACCAGCAGGAGCTCACCTTCATCCGATACTTCATTGGAGTTGTTTCCATTGTTTGTCTGTCTGCAACACTCTTCACCTTCCTGACATTCCTGATTGATGTTACAAGGTTTGAAAAGCTGAATGTAACTTCTTTGAAAGTATTAGTATCGTTGCAGTGGAGAAAGACACAAAGTCATTTTCTTTTATCTTCCTCGATAGGTTTCGGTACCCTGAGCGACCAATCATCTTCTATGCTGTGTGTTACGTCATGGTGTCGCTGGTGTTTTTCCTGGGTTTCCTGCTGGAAGGCAGGGTCGCGTGCAACCCTGTCAGCCCTTCCCAGTTCAGAGCATCCACCATAACACAGGGCTCACACAACAAGGTTTTTGCTCATTTTTATGGAATCTGGGGGAGAAAACTGCCTGATTTAAAATTGTCAGCACATTAGTGATGATTTACTGGGCTAAAAACTTCTAAACTAGATTTTAAATTATTTATTTTGTGGTTGAATGATGAGGTTGACGGATGTTTATTTAGCAATTAATAAAAATAACTATGCTACACTTTAAAAATGCTGTCTTATTAACTTCATTACTTTATCTTTATTACACAGTGCAATTATCTATTTACTGACTTAGAGCGCACACGTGTCATGAATTTACTTTTTACTACTCTATAGTTGCAGATTTACAGTTTTGATGACCTTTCCCAAATGATTAATTGATCAGAGGTTTTTCCTCCTGTGTTTCTCTCTCAGGCATGCACCCTGTTCTTCATGGTTTTGTATTTTTTCACTATGGCCGGCAGTGTGTGGTGGGTCATACTGACAATCACTTGGTTCTTGGCTGCTGTGCCTAAATGGGGCAGCGAGGCCATTGAGAAGAAAGCCCTCCTCTTCCATGCGATTGCCTGGGGCCTCCCAGGGGCCCTGACCGTCACCCTGTTGGCCCTGAATAAAATCGAGGGAGATGGGATCAGTGGAGTGTGTTTCATAGGGCTGTATGACATAGACGCCCTGAGGTGGTTTGTTCTGGCACCGCTCTGTGTCAATGTGGCGGTGAGTACAGTTCAGGAGATAAATGAGTGAGTGGGTGGATGAAAGAAGTGGTGAGTAGGATGGATGTGGTGTGAACCGATTAATGACTGCATGAAATAATACAAGTGTGGACATTGGGAGAGATGGATTGGTTAGTAATGATGGGTGGGTCATTAAATGTCTTTTAGACCTGTCTGTCAGTCACCCAACCTTTAAAAGAGTTTTTTAAAGGTTCACTGAGCCTTAACTTCTTGTCTGTCTTCTGTCAGGTTGGCGTCTCCCTGCTTTTAGTGGGCATTGTCGCTCTGAACAGGGTGCGCATGGAAATTCCTCTGGAGAAGGAGAACCAGACCAAACTAGTCAAGTTCATGATCCGGATGGGAGTGTTCTCTGTGCTGTATCTGGCTCCCTTGTTCACTGTGATTGGCTGCTACATATACGAGCACACATACCGGAAGATCTGGGAGAAAACATGGATGGAGAACAACTGCAGGCGTTATCACATCCCATGCCCATACAAGGTAAAAGGATGAAAATAAGAAAGTGCACGATGTGATGGTGTTAACCTCACTAGACAAACTATGTTTCATTTCTTACTAGATGATGTAATAATATAGTGAAACTTTAGAGAAGACACTATCTGTGCTTGTTAAGACGGTGCATGTGTAAATCATTTTTACAGCTGCCAGCTGTTGTGCTGCAACTTTATACTTGGATAGCCTGTCTTAAGAAAAAAAAGTGTCAGAGTAGCTAATCAAATCTGGTAGTCTACAGTCTGAAAGCACATGCTGCCTGTTTTCTCAGCTGCAAACAAATATCAGAGCTCTGTCACTCACAGTTTGTCTGTGCTGTCATACTGCAAAAGTTGAATGGTGAAAATCCGCAGGTGCTCTGTTTTGAGGAATCTGTGTTTTTCTTTCCTTATTGGGGAGGGAGCTTGTCTGTGTCTCAGGAAAGAAAAGTGTAAGACTACTAAACATATCATAAATAATGAGTGAACAAGATACTTCTCCAGTGGAAGGAGTTAACATCAATATAGCTTCCATTCATGCACTCCTCAAATGGTCAGGATTCCCAAGTTGTGAAGTCATCGCACCAACTTAATTGTGTTCGTGTGCTTTTTTTTAAGTCAGACTGAGGGGACAACATGGACCGGGAAAAGGCAAAGTACTGCAAAACAAACAATAAAGTGTTCATAGCTGATTTTGATATATAGTTACTAGGGGTGCAACGATACACAAAATTCACGGTTCGGTTCGGTTCGATACTTTGGTGTCACGGTTCGATATTTTTTCGATACAAAAAAAATGTTCATGCATTTTTAATTTGTCATTTATTAAAATTATAAATATATATTTTAACTCAAAAGTACAGTTTTTAAATTTAACCCTAACCCTTGTGCGCGTTTTTTATTTTGACAGCGAATGCGCACCTGCGGACCACTTATGTGCAGCCCTGGTTATATAGCTCGTCATATTGCAGCCACAGAAATTCTTTTGTCCATGAAACCATAAAGCTGCACTTTCTTTTTGCCTTATAGTCTGATTTGTCATAACTTCTCCGTTTTGTGGTAAGCTTTTCTTTGGCTGTCACTTCTTCACCCTGACCTGTCTTATTTGGCTCAGCAGAACTGAAATGCTTTTACACACTCACTCACATAAGCTCAGCGATTCTCTGCGCGATCAACCTCTCACATGTGTAAGCTGCGGGAGATTTCACTTGTCATGTTTGCATAGTAAGCTAACGATTAATAAGACGATGTCAGAGGAATTGGTGCACAAATTATCATCACTCACAGATCAGTGCTGTCGCTCTCTATACACAGTTCGCACGATTGCAAAGTGAAAGCAAAAAAACAAGCGCAAATTCAAACGCGACTTCAATATGTCACATATTGACAGTGGCTCACCGATGCCAATGACATAATTACCCAGCTACATTTCTGAAAGAATGCAAAAGCATTGACATATATTTTTCCTACAATAGCCCGACGGGCAGGGAAGAGATAGATTTTGGTAGCTCGACTGAAAAAATCGCTAGCTCCGGGACGTCGGGCTAGCGATATTGCAAGCCCTGTATCTGATTGAGGAATCACTCATCTTTGGAAAAGAGAGTTTATTACAGAGAAATGTCTCTTTCCAAAATAAAAGCTATACTATCCGCTTCTTCTGGGCTATATTCTCAGCAGCATAAGGAGAATCATGTGCTAACAGCTGTCTAAATGACTCGGCTAAAGTTAGTAGCATGCTTGCTTTTTTTTGTCTGCTTCCACTTGTCTTTGCACTAGGATGATGTCGGTGTAAATGTGCAGTCATATTCGTTGTGTTCCCACTAGTGCTTTCAGGTTAATCTCGTTGAAATGACCTTAACGCCACAACACGGCAAATCTCCGTTAACGAGCTACCGCCGATCGCTCCGTGCATGGGGCTAGACGGCCAACACGTTAACGAGCTAACTGCGCTAACACACTAGTTCACACCAATGTAATTGAGCATTGCATGGCACATCCAACATACTGTTTTACTTTAGTCCATGACTCGCTTACCTTCAGGGTCATACGTCACATGAAAACCAAAATAATTCCAAACGCCAGATCTGAATGAGGGTCAATTTGCCTGTTGCAAGGAGAGCTTAACTTCTGTCTCGCTAGCTTGCCCTGTGCTCTTCCTTCTGACGATGCTGTCTGTGTGGAGCGCTCAGTGGATCTGCGCTCGACAGTGCAGCCTAGGCGGAGTAGTCGAACACAGATTCACTGAGCGCTCCACACAGACAGCATCGTCAGAAGGAAAATTGATAAAATAAATTACAAATGTTGTATTGTTCGATACATATGCGTACCGAACCGAAAGCACTGTATCGAACGGTTCAATATCGATACGAATATCGTTGCACCCCTAATAGTTACTTAACCTGTCTGACAAAGATTATCTCTAGAATTATCATTTTTTTAACTAGTTGGTGTATTTGAAGAGCACCTATGCATTGTCTCACAACCTGGCTCACAGGTAGTAACTAGTAAAGGATCATTTTTTTATGGAACATAATTAAAAAGAACATGTTTGTCAGCTAGTCAGTAGTGGGTGTGTGGCAGAGTCTGTAGAAGGCAAATAACCCAAGAATACGTGCTGTAGCTAAGTGGATCTACCGGTAGTTCAGGAAGCTAGTATTCAAATCAGGGCAGTGAGCAAAAGAGACCTGAAAGGATGGAGCTTTTATAACCAAGCTCACTGGGCCCAGGTTTAGCTCATACAGCCAGTTACTTCGATCAGCACCTGTAGAACAAATCACAGCACAAACCACAAAACACAGACACATTCACCACCCAGGGGCCATCGCAGTTACTGTTAGAAAATAACTAATATGCAATAAAGGAATGAATCAAACTTTTCTTACAACTATTTTCAGCAAGTTATTTACTTTTATCTGTCGGATTTTAAGAAAATGCAACTCACTTAGCCAAAAAAAAAAAGGAAAATCATGTCTGTTTTCTCGGTCTGAAACTCAGTTTTTCCGATTATCTGACCTCACATGAATACACAATTACTCAAGAATGGAGCTCAACGGGTTTTTTTGTTTTTTACCTTTTTTACAAGTTAAGTCTTGCCATGTTCTGTAGGCCAGAAATGTATGAAAACACGAGGGAAAAACAAAGTCTCATTTAAAAAAAAAAAAAGTCCAATCATATAATTTTTCTGGTTAGCCAACATTTTAGCTAGTTTATGTTAGCCACTCGGTTCTGAGAAATAAAAACAAAAATGTACAATTACTAGTTTAACGTGAAGATGATTTTTAATTGGTATCTGGAATTTAACCAGGTTTTATTCAGATGAGCTCTTACCTTTGTTGTAGCCGGTGACGTCAGAATTGATTACAGTAGTGGGAAGACATTTAGGAACTACAACAAGAACTCCCATGCTTACTTTATGAAAGAAAGCATTGTGGTGAAGTGGTTAGCACTTTCTCTGCACATGTCCTGATTGGCTGGTGCCTTTCACTGTACAGTTGGCATGTTCTCCCTGCATGGGCTTCTTCCCACATTCCAAAGAGACACACGTCACATTAACTGGTGATCCTAAACTGGCCGTAGGTGTGGATGTGAGACCCTGTGGTCACCTGTCTCTCTGTGTTAGCGACCTGTCCAAAATGTACCCTGCCTCTTCTCCGATGACTGCTGGGATAGGCTCCAGCCCCCCGCGTCCCTAAGTTAAGCCGTTAGATGGATGGATAGATGGATTATTTCATGATCAAAGGCCCAATCTCAATTCTCCCCTTCCATTTTTCACTGCAGCTTAGGGCAAGGTGGTCCTCCACGCTTTGTTTGGGGGGCTAGATGACCACTATCCTTCAATTTCCCAAAGAAATGGGATACCTAAGGGCCAAGGGTGGGAGCTGGGATTTGGCCAAAGATGCTGAGTGCTTGGTTGAGAGTGGGTAAGAGCTGGCACTTAGTTGTGTGTGCGGCTGAGTGAGTAGGTATTTGTGAGGGAGGGGAGCAGAGTGTGGCATGCATCATTAGCTCAGCTAATATAGCTCTCAAGACCAATTCCACAAAAAAAAAAACCAACCTCTCCCATCTTTGTTTTGCTCCGTTTCCTTTTCTCTTTGTATTTCAGTTAATTTTCTCATGCATCTTTCAGCCCCTCTGCTCCCTGGGCTGCTTAGTCACGGTCTGCTGCCAGTCCTCCATAAGGGCTTTATCCTGTTTATGAAGATGGGTGGGAATGCAGTGATTCATATAGTCCAGTGCTAAATTATTAACCAGATAATTGTGCACAGTGCAGACGCTAACATACTCCATCCCTACCTGTGTGTCAGTCAGTTGGATGTGTGCACACACACACATACACCTTTACTTCATAAGGCTTTGTCATTGTTTCCATCACATGTCAAATTGTGTGAGTGTGTCTGTGTGTTTGTGAAGATCATGAAGATCCCCTTTACGTCCTATTACAGCTCTGGAATTTCAATATTGCTGTGTGTTATGTGATCTTTGCCCGGGGGTTTTCTGTGTGTTCTGGGAGAGGGCGCAGTTGCTTGTTCTTGGATAATTGAAGATTCTTTTGTGGTGTCAAAGTTCATTTGAGTTTCTTTCTTTGTGTGTGTTCACGGGTGATAATTTACTGAAGACCCAGGGCTTCTCGTTTTATCTGATGATCTAAATAAGACACATTTCATCTCAGCATGGGTGACAGAGACCTAAGCTAATTAATAAATGGAAATTCTTCTGGGCCCGGGTTTCAAAAACAATAAATCTCTTATCTCACTAAAAGGCTCAGCTGCTCATGGATTTTACCCTCACTGTAGTGAGGGTCAATTGCTTTAATAGCATCTTTAGGAAGATTTTTATCTTAATTTAAAAAGAAAATTTAAAGAATTTGATATCTTAAAGACCACCTAAAGTACAATATAATGGTTTTCCACAAAAACTTTTTAACACAGTACTCAGTGTGTTTGATGGTTTCCCATAGTGAAATTTTATCGGACAGATGAAACCATGATTTGGGATTGAACGACACAGCGTTCTGTTTGTTGTATTTCTTAAAAATCTGGGATTTATATTCAATAAAAAGAGGACCAAGAACCAAATCTCTGCCCTCTGCTGGGAGATCCATCAAACAGCTCGGTTTGTCTAGATTATGTTTGAGGATTTTAGTTTGTTAAATGTTGGTGGATCCAAAGCTTTTAGCATATCTTTCATGTTTAGTTGTCGAGGAAATATTCTACTGCACAATTAGTCTGCCTACATTATAATCGAAGCCTTTGTTCTCTTCCTCTCTCTCCTCTGCTTCACTTTACTCTGTGTTTTTAAAAACTCCATGCTGTGCTGATTAGATGATTGCATCGTTAACGTGTGCATTTTATTTTATTTTCAGGTTGAGGAGACCAGCAGACCGGCCATGGTTTTGTTCCTAATTAAATATCTGATGATGCTCGTGGTGGGGATCCCCTCTGTTTTCTGGGTGGGCAGCAAGAAGACCTGTTTTGAGTGGGCCAGTTTCCTACATGGACGCAGGCGCAAAGAGTAAGAAGAGACTGTGTGTCTTTTAATGTTCGAGAGAACTAAATTGAGTTTATCACAACTAATTATGCACTTAGAAGTATCTTGTACTTTGTTTCACATGCAATTTTCCTTCCCTCTCAGTTGTTCAGGGGTTTAGTATCTCTACTGTATTTCCTTTTGTGGTGACACGTTGCTATACAACAGCACATTAATCATTAATCTTCCCTATCCTGTCCTTATCAACTGTTTTCTTGTCTCTTTCCCGTATTTCTTCTTGAATCCTAAATGTCTTCCTACTCCTTCCCCCCCAATCTGTCTCTTGGTTCCAATTTTATCTGCGACTTGTCCCCTGTCTGTAAAAACGTCACACCTCTGACCTCCTTCACCTTTTTCTTTCTGCAGCAGTGGGGTGAATGAGTCTCGCCAGGTGCTGCAAGAGCAGCCGGACTTTGCTCAGTCTCTGCTGCGTGAGCCCAACACCCCCATCGTTAGGAAGTCCAGAGGGACATCCACTCAGGTAGGACTGCAAAGACAACAGCAAAAAGAAAAGCAGGATGGAATTATTTATAAGTGCCGTGGGAGTAAAGTCCAAACATGAATGTCCACAGGTTACGGCTCTGAGCTCTTTTGAAACTGATGAAAGGAAGAGAAGACTGAAATGAAAGATCGTATCTTGTATGCCTGTTTTTTTTTGTCAGCATCTAGAAGCTTTGATAAAGGTTTAATCAGACTTCATTGATAATATTTAGCCGCATCATCAATGAAGCTTTTCAACCCCTGTGAACCTGGCTAGGTGTCTATCATAATAATAAAAGTAATAACCTGAGGCATAATCTTGTCATTAGATTTGAGTCAAGATCCAAAAGATATGAATGTCTTATGCTGGAGTAATGTACACAGAGCCTTGAGCAAGATGTAGCCTTTTGGATTTGAATATTTACACGTTGTGCAAAGGTGTCGGGTGTTAAATTAAATCTTTAATCTCAGCGGTTTCAGCGCTACATGTGTTTGATCTCTCCTCCTGTAGGGCACTTCCACACACGCCTCCTCCACCCACTTAGCTGTTCTAGACGACCTTGATGAACCAGTTAGAACTCACCACGGGCACCCCTCCTCCACCAGGAGTAAGGCCAGCAGCGTCCACAGCAAGGCCAGCTACCACAGCAGCCTGCGGCGCACTCGAGATGACAGGTAGACCAGGAAATCCACGATGCTCTCGCTTCCTCTCAGACGATGTGAATCAGTCGAAGCTCAGCTTTTCTTTCATTGCTTCTCCCCCATTAGGAGCGATACCGTGGTTTACCGAGGTACAGAGGACCGCAGTTTCCATGGCAGCAATCCACGTCTCGACCATCCGCTCTCCACTCACAGCAGCCTCCATCAGATAGACAGCCACTCGAGGCACAGCAGCCAGCGAGACGTGTCTGTGGCCCCACCTACCCTCATCACACATGGAACGACGGCGAGTGACGGCCGAGCGGCTGAGAACGAAGGCACCAACGCCTGAGACACTGGATCAGTGAAAGGATGGAGACGTGAAGCAGATACACAGCAGTCTGTTTGTTTTCTTTTTTGAGGATGGGGAATGTGTCTCTGAGTGCTGTGTTGGTAATCTGTGGTTGTTTGTGAGCAGTAACCATGACTCCTCTAAATTTTGATGGAGTTTGGCTGTAAGGTGGACCAGTTTGCTCACTGAATTATTTTGAGTTTACACCTGGTCTGCTTGATTCAACAGGCTGAGCCAACAGGAATAAATCCCCGTCCTCTTTTGGTGACACTCGAGACATTATTCAGGGAAAGCTAGCAATGGAAACAAACAGACACTGACAAAGGTGTCTCTCAGTCTGGTTGATAGTGGCATCATCCATATATTGGTGATCATCTTTCAGGACCTATATGAATATAATGTTAAATACCCGAACACTGCCGACTCCACTGCTCTGGATTGCAGCTCTTAATGAGTGATGTTTGTCTTTGCGTGGCTTCAGAAAATGGAAAAAAAAAATGGGCCTAATGTGAAATTATGGACCTCTCTGTGGTTTGAGTAATTTTACACTGTGAAGTTTGTCTTCTGCTGCTGGAAGCTTCATTGTGTGTGTGTGTGTGTGTGTGTGTGTGTGTGTGTGTGTGTGTGTGTGTGTGTGTGTGTGTGTGTGTGAGAGAAAGTGGGAAATGGAGACATGACTAGTGATGTGTTTTTAAATTTTAATTCTCCCCTGGAGCTTGAAGGAGGGAGCTGAAAGACGAAACGTTTTCCACCCATGAATGTAAAAGGGTTGTTTCAGAGAGTGATAAAATATGGCCATGGCTGTAATGGATGATCTGTGCTCTTATTTACATGCACAGATATTTATTTCAAGTCAGCCAAAAAAGTATTTTAGTACTGACATATACAATATAAAAGATGGACATAGCTACCATGTAATCACCCTCTAGTTTGTGAAGCCATCTTGCTGTTGAAACTGGATGTGATGGAAGAAAGCCGGTTTGACTGTGAAACTACACTCATTGGCTAACATCCTGTCAATCACAAGTTATCATTATTATTATTATATCACAAGTTATTTTTATTCAGCGTTATCTCAAATAAGTGGCTGAAACAATAAACCCAGCAGGAAAGTGTTTCCAGAGGTCAGCTCAGAAAGCCCCAAGTTTTTTTTTTTGGCCACCACAGCTATCGCCCCCTGGTGACCGTAAAACAGATTGCAGGTTTAAGGCATTCACAACTGGAAGCCACGTCCATCTTTTATACTGTCTTCTGAACTGTCTGCACTGAGACTTGAACCTGGCAAAGAAGCGATAAGGCAACTTTTTAAACAAGCGAGATAATAATTTACAAAACAAATGCATGCTCAGTGTTTTATAAGAATAAACGAAATAGCAGGTAAAAATCTAAAATATGCCTCCTGTGGCTTTACAATCCGATTAACATACAACCCCGTGTTTTTTACCCTCTGAAAAAGAAAGCTGATTGACGTTAGGTAAGAACAAAATCTGTGCATTCAAACCCCATGACTGCACAGATAGGACTGTAATTTTAAATGGAAACAGATAGCATGGGTTTCCTTTAGGAAGGAAGTGGATTTTTTTTTTAAATGCAATAATCACCAATGTACTATATAAACACCAAAACTGCTCCTGTACATGCTCTGTGATCATCTGTAGTCCTGTTCCTCAGGCTCAAACTTGCCCAAAGAGGTGCAGACAACTGACAGTCCAACATTAGAAAAAGAAATGTTCAGTCATTGTGCTTCTTGTTCTCTGACATTTATTTTCTACTCTGAGCAAAAAGAAATGAATATTGTTTCATGTTCATGCAGCTCCGTTTGGTCCCTAATCCTAGAAACCTGATTAACCTACCTCACCTGGACCCTCAGCTTTCTCTGTAACTGTACATTCATGTTACTGGGTGCTGTTTTTGGAAAGGAAGATACTAATCCTAAACCTAACATGATCAGTTCTGATAAAAAATAACATGTGGTGCTTATTTGTGAAGAATCTAATCTCTCCTCGCAGTAGAATATCTGTAACTGTCTGTCTATCCCACAGTCTACCTCTTCAGTTGAAGCCAGGCTTATCCTCTGCCTTTCGCCGTTGCCTCGCTCCTCTCATCTCTGTCTTGTTTTAAATTTCTCATGAGCAGCTATGTGCTGTCAGCTTGTCTGCCTGCATATTTCTTGTACATAGATTTTTTTTTTTTTATAAATTCTGTACTGTGTGATGACTAATCTGCCTCACATCTGCCTCCTCCTGTAAATGTGCCCACGCTAATCTTTTTTTGGACCTACAGCAACTGTCTGTACTCTTACAAGTCGTGACTGCTTACAAACATCAACCGTTGTGCTTTTTACCTCCAAATTAGACGTTGCAGTGAGAGACGCTGTCGTAAATATGTCATAAACTCAACATAAGGAGAGACGATCTCGCTCAGCTGTTTGACGTCTTTTTCTTGTTCACTTACGTTAACATTAATCCCCCCACAGTGAGACACGAGGAAGATTTCTGTCATCCAGTGATACAGCTTCAAAGTGAACTACATTAGCTTGAAAACACAATGGATTTTTAATGATGCTTAAAAAAAATGTGTACCGGTAAGAATTTTGTGAATTTTGAAACTTGAGCTGTCTTTGCCTTTTAATTTATTTGCAGTTTGGAACTGTAACGATGTCTTATACATGCAGTCTAATAAACTTTTTTTAAACAGACTTCACTTGTAGTTACTCTTAATAGTAGACTTGCATATACATTGTTGTTAACCAAGCGTACTAAAAGAATAATCCACCGGAATAAACTTCATTTTACAGACAAAAAGTAAGAAGGAAGTATTACAGAAAATATGGTGAATACTTTTATGTATAAACTGTGTTGAACATGGTCCACTGTGCATGTAGTGTTCATTAATGGGAACTAATTCTAATCTGTTAGGCCTCATTTCTAACCCCATGCTCTCATTCTTAAACTCCATTAGAGTAGCTTTTCATGATTTCTATTTCAAAACAGCCCCTTTTGATTTCACTGAGCGTTTGTAGCCCCTCAGTCAATTTGACTGTTAAAACAAGTGAGTGGAGCTGCTGTGCCTCAGATATTAGATATTCGGGATATCTGCTCTCGGTGACATCCTTCAGAGCTAAGAGTAGAAAGGCTTTTGGCTCTCAGGTACCTCATTATCTCAATGGCTTTTCCAGCTTTAACACAAGCATGTACCATTTGAAAAGTGTATATGACAGAAAATGAGGAACATCATAACAGATCCCCGTCATGTTTATTTACCCAAACAAAGAATTTAGTTTGTAAGAACTTGGTTCTGCTCATTTCATACCCTCAACCGGAATATCTGCAGAGTTGCGAAATTAAAGTGTCAACATAAATGTATACTTTCCTAAAAAATAAAAACCCTGGTCAAGACCAGATTCCTGATCGTTCTCGTTTCCGGCGGACGATGGCGGCCACATCTTGTTTGAGCGTAGAGACATTCTGTTCCAGCTGCTCCGAGAAGTCTCTCAGCAAATGACTCTGCTCATCCACAAACAGTCTGAGCCCCAGCAGGTCTGACTCCTCCTGGAAAGCACGCACATTAACATCCTGCATGATGTGCAAACAGGAGTGTTATATCCATGGGCAGGATTCAATCTGTTCAAGTGCAATTTATCAGACGTTTTGGTAAATTGCTATGACATCAGCTCCAGTTCTCGGAACCATATTCCTAATGTTTAAAGTCAATAATTCTTTTGGCCAGACCTTAAACAGTTTTCACAACAATAACACTTGCAGATCCTTCACAGTGCTTCAGTTATCATGCATCTATTGGAGGCATAAGCCAAATAACTACAGCACAGATGTAATTTTCTAAACGCAGCAGCTCAAAATTGTTCACTCTTGGAGCTAATAATGTGATGAAACAGGTCAATATTTCATTCTGTGCGGATTCACTATATTAAGGATTTTAAGCATGTCCACATTGTAGTAACACTAACTCATGCTAAGACAGAAGATAACACGTGAATACGTACGCTGGGCCTGTGTCTGCGCAGGCGCTGCAGCTGACCTCTTACTGAAGTCATGCTGTGATAGAAAACCTTCAGAGCGCGGGCAAACTCTGCATCACAGCTGGGACGCACCGAGCGACTACGCGCACCCTCGCCACCTAAAACCAGAAGAGAGAAATGTGTGTGTGTGTGTGTTTCTGAAAGAGCAAGTCAAAAGCTTCCAAAGTCATATGTGTGGTAGTTTTTTCAGTTCTTTGGAATAGAAACCACAAACTCGTGTATGTTTTTGTTACCATTCCTGGCTGTATTGAGTTGTTCCCTCAGATTGTGATTCTCTTTCCTCAGTGATTCATTAACACTCTTTAGTTCATCTAAGTCCTGCTGAAGAGCTCTTACTGAACAACTGAGGTCTGAGGGGTCTACAGGCTGTGATAAAACACACACACACTGAATAAATAAGACAATAAATAACTCATGTCAACGTAAACAATTACTCCTAAACGTCTAACTCACTGTGTTTTCTGTTGGACTCGACTCATCAATGATGAAGATGCCATCTGCAGTCATCAGCACACCTTCCAGTGAAGACTTCAACTGAGTGCAGCCCTCTGGGATAGAAAACAAGCACTGAGCAGCAATCTTTAAAGAAACTTTCTATTTCAGCTGTGGCTTTTCTTAAACCTGCATGAGAAATTTAATAATGTGATGTATAATGTACACACGATGAAATTAAAATCCAGTTTAAATGTTTAAATCCCACGCGGTTCATTAAAAAAAAATTAAGCATGTCTTGTTGTTATAATAGCTATCACCGAGTTCACTTACTTCAGGCATAAATAAAAAAAATGTCCATCCTCACCTTGAAGGCCCCAGAGCTCCAGCACCACAGCGCTGCTCTGCAGGAAGTCTAGCAGACGCTGGGAGGTGTGGAGGGAGGCAAAGTGGACTCTGTGATCCAGCAGAGGATTCACGTTGTGCCAAACAGCTGGAGTGTACAGAGGCTGGCTGCAGTCAAATAACCTGAAACTAACAGAGTAAGGAGATTAAGTAATGTCGGAGAGAAGAAAGCATTTCACAACTCTCTTCTTTTAGAAGACGACACGACTGGAGACTTCACGCTTGAGTCCACGGTACCTTTTCAAAAGCTAAAATTATTAACAGCTTCCTCTATGTGCCAGTAAATATATACCAGGTTTCCATCTCCAAGTTCAATAGGATTTAATGCAGTGTACTCTACACCGAGCCACATGTGCCTTACCCAATTTGAACACCTCGATTGCGGGCCTCTCTGATCCAGCGTAAGCCACAACACTGATCCAGGACCAGCTGGAAGTCTAGTCGTCTACCCAGTATCTCTGATGGGTCAATCAGGATGTCATCCTCACCCAGAGGGCTGGGAAGTGCGAACGTCTAGTTACTGATATACCTGTGCACTGAAGGTTTGTGTGTCTGTGCATGTGTGACATACAGTCCAGTTGAAGAGCAGGGGACCAGCTGTGTTTGTAGAATGCCTTCCTCTGTGCCCTCTGACCCCAACACCTGCAGACCGGGATCATCACCCACTGACTTTATTTAACTGTCATCTGAAAATACTTTTAGATGAAGATGCCAGTGTGTATGGAGTATATCAGTTTGTACCTCTAGCTGCTCTTCCAGAGGGATGCGGAAGGCCAACGATTGGAGCCAAAGGTGGGCAGTGCCCAGGAGAAGAGGCTCAATTGGATCCCAGAATGGGTCTTTATCTCTGGGTAATGTTACTGTTGACAGCCCGGCTACTTCCTAAAAACATAAAAGTCTTAATAATAGAGTTACTGGTCTGGAAAGGTTTATGCTTTAGGAAGTGCTGACCATCCTAACAATATGTGATGTCAATATAGCGAATATGCACATGTTTTATTTAGCTTAAACATCTGCAGAGATGTAAAGGTAAATACAAGCCAACAAACATCAACATTGTTCTTTCAGCTAACATACATTGTCTCCGCTCTGCTCTGCCAAATGCTGCTGGTAAACCTCTTCCATCAGAAACTTGCGGTTAATAAACTTGGCTTTGGACCACATCCAGACCTGCAGAGTGCATGCAAAGATTGTAATCTTTCAAAGTGACGCTGCAGTTTACACAAGTGACAAAACACCCCATACAGGGACAGACCAACCTGCTTGGTTCCCTTGGAGGTGACTCTGACAACGATGTCTTTCTCTAGATCGTGGCCTTTTGAATCTGACAGTGCCAGATTTTTAATCTCCAGCTTGAACTCCACATCCTGCAAACACAATGCAACACATGGCCAGAATCTGATGACGCACAGGAAACCAAAGATATTTGCTTTCTAGGAACACGTTAAATACAGAATTTTTCACCCTGAGGCCGTGCGTTACCTTGCTCAATTCCTGGCTCATCTGGTTGGCCTCAGCCACCATGGGCATCAATTTGATGTAATCAAAGAAGACAGCTAGCAGACTGGGGTCTGTCTGACTCGATCCAGCACTGGACTCACCTAAACACATGCAGATGAATAATATAATGAGTTCAGTGAGTTTCCTTCAAAAAATAAGAGCCCTTCATGTGGAGTTATTCACGCTCCCGCTCACCCAGGTGGATGCCCTCAGCTGCAGCCAGTTCAGACTGGAAGTAATCGTAATCATAGCGACTCCAGTCATCCCCGCATCTCTCTGATGGATAACCAATGAACAGGTAGGTGCAGTTGGAACCCAGAATGAGGCGATCCTGATAAAAATAGAAAATAAAAAAAATTTATATATTTATATATATTTATATATATATATATATATATATATATATATATATATTTATATATATATATATATATATTTATATATATATATATATATATATTTATATATTTATATATATATATATTTATATATTTATATATATATATATTTATATATTTATATATATATATATATATATATTTATATATTTATATATATATATATTTATATATTTATATATATATATATATATATATATATATATATATATATATATATATATATATATATATATATATATATATATATATATATATGGGTGCAACGATACACAAAATTCACGGTTCGGTTCGATATTTTTTCGATACAAAAAAAATGTTCATGCCTTTTTAATTTGTCATTTATTAAAATTATAAATATATATTTTAACTCAAAAGTACAGTTTTTAAATTTAATGTTGCTGAAACAAAAGTAATTTAAAAAATAAATATCTCTCAGGGCTCTCAAAATTTCAAAATCCCTGGTAGCCCATTGGGCAGGGACTCTTCAGTTTTTGGTAGCCCAAAATTAATGTAAGTAGCCCGAATAAAAAAAGAGAGCAATTTTTTGATTGACGTTTTGTTTCCTGTTTTGTTTCCTTTACAATATTATACATTAAAGTATAATATTGTAAAGGAAACAAAACATTAATCAAAAAATTGTTGAAAAACAAATTACAACATTGTATAAAAATTACAATCATCAACTCAAATACTTGGTTCTAATTGAACATAAATTTCTATGAACTTGTAAGAACTGTGTAGGACATGAATCAGTCTGTGTCAGATCCTGAATTTGAAATTTCCGCTGAAGTCACGGATAAGAGGCAAGTGGAACCAAGATCTAGGCCATTTGCTTTTTGAAGTTTGCAAAGACTGCTAAATTTTGCCAGTGGTAGTTCACTCTTTGCAACATAGTAGCTGTTCTAAACAGATTTTTCAGGTTTATTTTTAGTATGTTATTTGCAATTGGTGTTTGTTCTGGGAAAGATATTGCAGACTGAGCAATAATGCATTTCTTGCATTTCTCATGGGTTCTAATGGGGGCCTTTCTTAAAATGACTGGTCCCAGTAACAAAGGCGCTTGTCGACTCAGAAATCGAGAGAAAACCAACAACACACCCGGCAGAACATTATGTTATTTACACGGGTGCACATAAGTGGTCCGCATGTGCGCATTCGCTGTCAAAATAAAAGACGCGCACCAGATAAGAAGTTGCAACGCGCGTTTGCGTCCATATAAAAAGCACTGTTTTTGTCCGCTAGAGTGGAATTTTCACGGCACATTCCGCACCACATCTCTGTGCGTTCATCATTTGTTTGAAGCCAGCTCACCTCCTGCAACCACTTTTCCGAGAATACGTGCTTCTTTTGTGGTTCGGACTCCTTCTGACATTTGTTTGGAGGTGGAGGAACACCAAAGTAATTGCTTAAAGGAGCTTCTTCGACATCTTTAAGAGTTCTAAACAAATGTCTGTCCTCCTCCAGAAAATCTTATGTATGCAAACACGCGTTGCAACTTCATATCTTGTGCGCGGTTTTTTTTTTTGTTTGTTTTTTGACTGCCAATGCGCACCTGCGGACCACTTATGTGCAGCCCCGGTTATATAGCTCGTCATATTGCAGCCACAGAAATTCTTTTGTCCATGAAACCATAAAGCTGCACTTTCTTTTTGCCTTATAGTCTGATTTGTCATAACTTTTCCGTTTTGTGGTAAGCTTTTCTTTGGCTGTCACTTCTTCACCCTGACCTGTCTTATTTGGCTCAGCAGAACTAAAATATATATCCTGCTGCTTTTACACACACACACACACACACACACACACACACACACACACACACACACACACACACACACACACACACATATAACGGTCAGCGATTCTCTGCGCGATCAACCTCTCATATGTTTAAGCTTGCTGCGGGAGATTTCACTTGTCATGTTTGCATAGTAAGCTAACGATTGATAAGACGATGTCAGAGGAATTGGTGCACAAATTATCATCACTCACCAATCAGTGCTGTCGCTCTCTATACACAGTTCACGTGATTGCAAAGTGAAAGCAAAAAACAAGCGCAAATTCAAACGCGATTTCAATATGTCACATATTGACAGTGGCTCACTGATGCCAATGACATAATTACCCAGCTACATTTCCGAAAGAATGCAAAAGCATTGACATATATTTTTCCTTCCTACAATAGCCCGACGGGCAGGGCAGAGATAGATTTTGGTAGCCCGACTGGAAAAATCGCTAGCCCCGGGACGTCGGGCTAGCGATTTTGCGAGACCTGTATCTGATTGAGGAATCACTCATCTTTGGAAAAGAGAGTTTATTACAGAGAAATGGCTCTTTCCAAAATAAAAGCTATACTATACGCTTCTTCTGGGCTATATTCTCAGCAGCATATTGTAGCGGGTCAGGGCTGTTCGGGGTTCTGTTTGTACAGTTATGTTTTGTTTATGTTGCCATAGTGACGGGTGACGCCCTCTCGCTGCGACGGTGTGTCCTTCCGGGGTCAGAGGGCGCCCTGTGTGTTGTTGTTGTTGTTGCTGTGCGGTTGCTGCGCTGAGCAGTTAGCTAGCGGCAGTGTTCTTCTGCAGATGTCAATAAACGGCTGTGCTCCCTGGCTAGCTCACGGGAAGCAAGACCAAAGACACCTCCGTCTCCTCCTTGTCTGAGCTCACCACATTGGTGTCAGAAGTGGGATGATGGTGGCACCCCATGTTCTGACCCGAGTGACTTTTCCAGAAGGCACCTGGACATTTGCAGGACTTTGTGTGGGGTAATGGGGTCGTCGGGGACGACTGACCCCTGATTGTTCAGTCTGACGTCACTAGCCGTGTCTGGGTCTAAACTCAGCTGCAGGTCCATATATCAAACGATCACTATGGCATTACTGAGAGTTGAAAAACTGTCTAAAGTTTTTCATCTTTAATAAAATGATCAGCGTTCTGCTCTACCAGGTGTAACAATTGAGTTTAACATCCAGGCATCCATGAAAACGGAATTTATGACATTTAACGGAGTTAGAAGTTAGCAGGGAGTTAGCTCGCTAGCTTCTATCTAAATACAATATAGCATGTCCTGACTGCGGGGTTTTGGAAACAAATTAAAACGTACAGCTCTGCTATCACTTCCAGCATAAATGAAGACAGAAAACTAAAAAGCAGTGACGTTTGTAGGGTTACTGAAGTTTGGCTAGCTGGTATATAATGATGTGCTACGTGACCGCTTGCGACACAGCTATGTTAGCATAATATAAACAAGCTAACTTTTTTCCCACTCGATAAAAGTTAACGTGAGTGTTCTCGGTGGTCAGGAACAAATGTAATCGCATGGCAGGATGCTGTAAAAGGACCAAACTTCAGCCAGGAGAACAACTGAGATAATCCATCCACAATACGAGGTTAGTCATTCATATACTGCTGCATGGGCTGGGCTGTAGTTACATCCTAAGGTTTTAAAAACTGAGCTTAAATAAATGATTAGTGGTAATAAAAGCCGAGGGAGGTCAACAGGGATCACTGACTGTTTTAGGAGCTTTTTGAGATCAAATAGAAGAAAATACATAACATTAAACATGTTAACAACACAAAAGTCATATTAAACGCAGACTACTTTAGACCCGGAAGTAGGATTCGTCGCGTCATCACTGAACAACCGGGTAGCTGTTCAGGGTTCTGTTTGTACAATTATGTTTTGTTTATGTTGCCATAGTGACGGGTGACGCCCTCTCGCTGCGACGGTGTGTCCTTCCGGGGTCAGAGGGCGCCCTGTGTGTTGTTGTTGTTGCTATGCGGTTGCTGCGCTGAGCAGTTAGCTAGCGGCAGTGTTCTTCTGCAGATGTCAATAAACGGCTGTGCTCCTTGGCTAGCTCACGGAAAGCAAGACCAAACGACACCTCCGTCTCCTCCTTGTCTGAGCTCGCCACATTGGTGTCAGAAGTGGGATGATGGTGGCACCCCATGTTTTGACCCGAGTGACTTTTCCCCCGCCGGTCGTGACCGGCCGGTGCGCCAAAAGAAGGCACCTGGACATTTGCAGGACTTTGTGTGGGGTAATGGGGTCGTCGGGGACGACTGACCCCTTAGGTGGGGGTTATGTAGCCAGTCAGGGCTGTTCGGGGTTCTGTTTGTACAGTTATGTTGCCATAGTGACGGGTGACGCCCTCTCGCTGCGACGGTGTGTCCTTCCGGGGTCAGAGGGCGCCCTGTGTGTTGTTGCTGTGCGGTTGCCGCGCTGAGCAGTTAGCTAGCGGCAGTGTTCTTCTGCAGATGTCAATAAACGGCTGTGCTCTCTGGCTAGCTCACGGGAAGCAAGACCAAACGACACCTCCGTCTCTTCCTTGTCTGAGCTCGCCACAATATTAAACATATCAGGTCCCCATAAGGAGAATTATGTGCTAACGGCTGTCTAAATGACTCGGGTAAAGTTTGTAGCATGCATGGTTGTTGTTTTTGTCTGCTTCCACTTGTCTTTGCACTAGGATGATGTCGGCGTAAATGTGCAGTCATATTCGTTGTGTTCCCACTAGAGCTGTCAGCGTTAATCTCGTTGAAATGACGTTCACGCCACAACACGGCAAATCTCCGTTAACGAGCTACCCCTGATCGCCCCGTGCGTGGGGCTGGACGGCTAACACGTTAATGAGCTAACTGCACTAACACACTAGTTCCCACCCATGTAATTGAGCATTGCGTGGCACATCCAACATACTGTTTTACTTTAGTCCATGATGCGCTTACCTTCAGGGTCATACGTCACATGAAAACCAAAATAATTCCAAACGCCAGATCTGAATAAGGGTGGGGGAGGTTCAATTTGCCATGTTGCAAGGAGAGCTTAACTTCTGTCTGCTAGCTTGCCCTGCGCTCTTCCTTCTGACTATGCTGTCTACGTTGAACGCTCAGTGGATCTGCGCTCGACAGTGCAGCCTAGGCGGAGTAGTCGAACGCTGATTCACTGAGCGCTCAACACAGACAGCATCGTCAGAAGGAAAGTTGATAAAATAAATTACAAATGTTGTATTGTTCGATACATATGCGTACCGAACCGAAAGCACTGTATCGAACGGTTCAATATCGATACGAGTATCGTTGCTCCCCTAATACATATATATATACATATATATATACATATATAGTGTATACTTTAACAGCATGTCACACAACCACATCATATAATTGAGGTTTGAGTCAAGACCCACCAGGTGCTGCAGCTCTGTTGCCTGGGAAACAGGATTGCCATTTACAATAACCTTTGTTCCTGTCATCGGGGTCAGCGTTACCCTGCGCTGTTCATTCCTGAACACAGCATGACGTTCCTGGATCCTAACGCACATAAAACCAAAAAAGGGGACTGATCCGACTTCTTCCCAGCTCCGTATATTTTTAGTATTGGACTCTGCTGCAGTCTGTTTGCATTATTCACACATCAAGATAATCCTTACTTATGTTATTAATGGATCTCCTCTCATTTTATGGATACCCAGCCTTTAACAGCTTTTGATTGGCTGCCCCTCACAAACAATTTTATGTAAGACAGAAAAGTGATGTAAAGAATATTTAGACCCCATCAGTGTATATGCATACAGACGAAAAGACAATTTTCTTATTCTTTGCAATGATGGCAAACTCACCCTAGACCCTTGATACAAATGGACCGTGGGGAGGAGTCACACAGTCCGATGTCCCATTCCCCTAAAGATAAAAAGATTAACATTTCACCAAACATGTTAAAATCTGCGGGACATGTTTGTTACATTAAGCTGTTTAAGCCATTTAACTATCTGGTATTGTCCACCTTTAGTAGCTTCTTCTATCAGGGAGAGAACCATACATCTCGTGGCACAGATACAGAGAGATTCAGATGGACTAACCCTCCTGGATGAAAAGCTTCACCACCCCTGACAGCTGAGCATCCTCGTTGATGTTCAGGATGTAGGGATGCATCTGCATCATCCTCCTCTCCTGCCAGTGAGGACGAGGGAAACAAGAAACATCCATTTAAAGACACTACATACAAAACCTCCATCAAATGCATTTGCAGCCTTTGCTTGTGTGTTTTGCATGTCTGCATCTACGTATGTATCTATGCATGCACCTGTGTGATGTTAGCATACTGTTGCTCCCAGTCTTTCAGGGCCTCCTGCACATGCTGCTCCCATAGAGTCTGAATGGCTCTGATCTGAAGCTCATTGTGGGTCAGCAGCTGACGGAGCTCCTCTGAACACACAAAGATACGAGACGACCTGTCAACAGCTCTGAATCCCATTCTGCTGCATTCAAACGCTGATTCTTACTGGTCTCGTCATTCGCCCTGCGTCCCTCCTGGCCCAGACGGCTCAGACGCTGCAACAGTCTGGCGTTCTCTGCCTTTAGTTCTTTAACGAGACGCTCGGTGGGGCTCTCGTTCACCACTGCACGGTTCTGGATACGCTTTGCCCTGAAGAAGTGGAAAAGGTGGAGGGACAAGAAGTTAGGTGTAGAACGACATAAAGGAGAGGCCAAAAAGAACTAAAGTATAAAACGTATATTAAATATGTTACTTATAGAGCAGAAGGGAAATATCCAGAAGACTTTACAGTGCTTATTGTACCTCTCAGCATAGCGCAGCGTGGAGAGAGACTCCTCATAGCAGATATCAGCAGGGCTCAATGTGGCAATCTCAAAAACAAATATATTCAATTTACTTTAAAAGCATCTTCCAATGACTCAACCTCGTATCAAATGAGTGTCCGATACCATAACAGTGCGACTGTTGCCTCCCAGTGCAGACTGCAGCAACTTTGTGAGGGCCGAGTCTCTGTAAGGAATATGGACAACCTTCTTCCCCACCGCAACATCAGCCAGGGAGCTGGAGGAGAGATGAGGGAAGAGTGTCAAAAATACTAAAGTAAATGCAAAGTAAATCAAGTCAAACAGCAGGTCACCTGATGACATTGCCCAGGGTGGTGAGGCTCAGGTTGATGGCCGTGCCCTCTTTGAGCCTATCAGCTTCTGACCCCGATGAACGCTGACGCTCACTGCCAGCCAGGTCCACCAGGTTTATGTTGGACTGCTTCGTGATGCTCTCTTTAGAGAAGATCTGACAGGAATAATATAACTTACATAAATGTAGATTTATACAACATATGTTTGTTCTTGTATTAATTATGTTAACAAATTGGAAAAGTGTGCACAGAACCTCTTTACCTGTTTGAGCTGGAGGATAATGAGCATGTGCGATCGACTGCTGTTGGCGTTCATGTGGGTGGCGGCAGTGGTTCGAGTCCTCGTCCCCTGCTCCATCAACTGCTCCACCTGCAAACACATTTTTCTGAACAAAAATATATTTTTTGGTTTTTAGATTAAACAGCAGCATGTCCCTTTGTATGCTTCGACATCGCCCAGTGTGGTGGGGCTCAGACTGATGGCCGTATCGTCTTTAACTCTGTTAGTTTCTGACTCTGATGAATGCTGATGCTCACTGCCAGACGAGTCCAACAGATTCATGCTGGACTGCTTCGTGAGGCTCTCTTTGAAGAAGATCACAAAGCATTTAATTCCCTAAAAATTCTAATATTAACTGCACATGACTGCAACCTTAGCCTTTGGCTACTGCAGTTGATTGGTTTGGTTTGTATCCTTTTTCCATTCATCTCTCTACCTGAGCTGCAGTCTCGCAGGGGACTGTGCGGAGACCCTCCACATAGAAACCTCGTTGCTGCTCCTCTCTGACTCTGAGCCCGCCCGGAGTCCGAGACGCCCGAGACAGCAAGTCAACCACCTGGACAGAGAGGGGAGGAAAAGGAAGAGTCAGGAAACATAATAGCATCGTAGCATGTATCATATCCAGAGAAACGAATTTGCTCCAAACACCACCTGCTCATTATAGATTTCCAACATACTGAAAAAGACCTGCAGGGACATGAAGAAGAAACACATTTTAGATCATTTACACACTGAATCATTCACAGCATTCTGCATCGTCTTGTGCTTTTCCTTCACCTGACATTGTCTGTTCTCCTGGTTTTCTTTGATGGCTTGAAACAACCGGTCGCAGAGTTTAGGAATCAGGCCTTTGTTAGGCCCATAACCCATCATCGAGTAACTCTTCCCTGAGCCGGTCTGACCGTAGGCTAACAATGTGGCATTATAACCCTGCGCATGTAATTTTAGAACATTTGTTATTAAGAGTTGAGACGTGAGATAGAGAGTATCAGATAAAGACTGAGTGCTACCTGCAGCGCATTTTCCAATATTCCTTCTCCCAAATCTTGGAACACGCTGTCCTGGGAATGGATGATATCTCATGAGATGTAAATTAATTCTTATTAATCTTATAACTCACTTCATATCCATTCAGATTTATTCTGCCCAAACCATCTAGATTTTATCTTGCACAACACACTCCCAGCTCATTTATGACCTGACCTGGTCAGCGTATCTCCCTCCTGGCTCTTCAGGCACATAGATACCCCTGTGGTCTCTTGTGAAACCGCTGTGGGACCAATAGGCATAATCGAAACAGAAAGACCGTCGGTTCTGGGAATCCCGTGGATCCTGGATGGTGATGGAGCTCGAAACCATGGATATGATACAGCGACTGCCCGCATCCCTCTCTCTCTGAGTGAAGGAAGAAAACGAAAGAAGATGAAATGATGGAGAGAGACTAAAAAGAGCTGGGAGAGCAAATGGTTTATAAAAGCATTTATTTTAGATTTCAAGGAAAATGTGAGGGTAAGTGCAAGGGAAGGTAGGAGACACAATAACACACAATTTGAATTTTGAATTTTATATTTACTGTTGTAAATGTTAAAAGAAGCAACAGGATTTATCAGGGTAAATAAAGTATGCAGTATATCAGTGTGGGTCACACCTTAAGAATACAAAATATGAGTATTTAAAAAGCAGACAGCAAAGGCTTACAAAAGAAAAATAAATAGTGGTTATTATAGAAAACATCAGCACACTGACCTTGTTGAACGGTCGGACTCTGACAGCCACTTTGACACAGTCCTTACTGTGCATGTCTGAGACTTTAGCCCTCATGGTGCAGCAGGCGAGTATCGGCACAGGACACGGGCAGACCGACTGATCAGCTCCCTCACTCAGAACAACACAATGCTGTGTCGAGTTACACGGTAACATGAGCGCAGTCGGGGCTGTGTGACAGGAACGCTGGTGTACACTTTAACCTGTTTAACTGAAAACATGGATCGGTTTGCTAAAAGATGGAAGCAATTTTAAGAATGGAAATGAAAACAGAATGGCATTTAAACAGATCCTTGTCTAATGTTATTGATTACTAAAGCACTTCATACAGCTCTAAAAACATAACAGATGTGTAGAAAGTACTGCTACACATTTTATGATCTCCGACTATTCACTAAAGTAATGATCATGAGAGTTGTTATGGGTAGAAATATGCTTTTCTTTCTTTCTTTTTTTTACCCTCTCCTAGCCTCTCTCAGCAAGATGGACCAGAAGAGAAAAGGCTGGTTTCACTTTCACCTCATCTACACTATAAATTATAAAAGAGACACAAAAGCCCTGGGGGAGTACACACAACACACTTACACATGCTTTTATACCAACATCTAAGCCTTCTGTGAGATCAAATTTCACAGCAACAGCTGGTGGCAAGTGCCAGTGTAAAGATGCCAAAATCATCCCTTTTTTGTTGTGGTGTTGTGGTGGTGAGGGTGTAAAGCTCGACTGACTTCCAACCTCTGAGGGACCACAGGATGTCGCCTGTGTTATTTTTGTTTTTATTTTTTGCTTTCAGCTCCTGTCAGTAGCTGTCAGCAGTGTAAACTGACATAAACAGGATTTCTGTTTTCTGTGGTTATTTCATTCATGCATTCAAAGACACTTTCCGCAAATTGTCTTTCAAAATAAATTAAATCCAAAATGAGCTGAAGCTATCAGGAGAATGTGAAAAAAAACCCTTCTGTTGCTTTATCCAAAATGTATATGTGTGTGTTACACTGATACAGACTGAAACTGAAGGGCTGTATCGTAGTGTGTAATACCCATTTCTGCCACAAGATGGTGGAACAAGCCAGGCAAGACATTTAAAACATGTTCTTGTAAAAATTTGGGGTTGCGGAAGAAGATAGGGATAGTACGGTAGCCCTGAGAGGCCAAACGGACTGCAACTTCAGAAAACAGGTGTTTTCTTTTTACAGCATTTTTCTTTTTGCAGTCCGTTTGGCCTCTCAGGGCCACCGTAGTGATAGGTCTAAAAATCAGCATCAAAAGCTAAAAGCACAGTAATGCTACAGTCACACCCAGGAAGACTGTGGTTGGACGCTGGCGCGACCACGTGCAACGAACATATGAACTTCTCGGCTTTGAAATGGTTGATTTGAAAATGGGGGCCAGGTTAGCAGCAGCTTTCGGTCATTTGCTGTGTTCAAAGTGATTTTAGTGCAACCAAACAGAAATCAAAGTAAGCCTGCTATCAGTTTACAAATGCACGGCTGGTAAACAGCCTCACACCTTTAATGGCTTACATTCAGAAATCAGCCAGAACCTCGTAGACCGAAACAGAAATGGAAAAATTCCTCCATAAACAGTGTGGTAGTTGTTCCAGGATAGCAATTTAACTGCAAAATTACAAAGGTACTTGGCAACAATCTTACAACAAAACCAGTATACAACAAATTGAGTCAAATCCTCCGTTTGAAAGAGACCCGTTGCAGACAAGTTGCTCTGATTGGTGCAGACTGACTGATTGCAACATGCATTTATAAATGTGACAGCAGTCATTTGCAAACTTTTGCCAAACTGTCTGAGAACCTGGCTGGCTGCAGTGCACCTTGCAAACAAAAGTGGTTTCCAGTGATTGCGGGTGTTGCATTCCAATCAAGAGACTCAAACAGGAACCACCGATTTTTCCTGGCCATAAGGAGGCTGACATTCAATTCTTACTCCATCACTGAGCTGCAACATATCCCAAAAAAACCCACCTTTCTGGTAATACCAAATAGTACCTTTATGTTGGTGAATTGCACTGAATTGAAAGACGCAACACAAATATTCAAGCTTTGCCATATTTATCAAAGAGCAGTCATCAAAAATAAGACATTCTACTACATTCATCAGAAAATAGCCTATGTGTCAGATGTTGATTACGATGAATTTAATCAAACCTATTAACATGTCCCAAATCAAGTTTTACATAAGCAAACCGTTGTGCAAGTTTGTTTTGTGTTTTAGACGATATACAACACCCCATAACATTTTACAGTCCAAACGTGCTAACAGTGCTGTCTTTCACAGAATATCTCTTAAATCAAGTTTAATTTAAGACTAGGGCATAGGCAGTATGATTAGATGACCAAATGCATTCAAGAGACACTTAAAAATTCAGAATCAACATAACTGTTTATTATTTATTTATTAACTTTATTTGGAACATAGCAAAAAAACCAAAATACTATATACAAATTTAGCAGTAGAAATGTATCTCCACTGGGTTGGTTGCTTTTCTTCTTAAATAGAAAAAACAGCAGGCCTTGAACTTTTAAAAGTAAAACAACAACAAATTTTAAAAGAATGTAAATAAAACCTCTTTAAATCAGAGGCAAGTTCGTTTCAGTCTCTGGTTGTATTAATGGGAGCCTTTAAAAATCCACAATGATTGCTTTCCCTTGAGTCATTCTGCGTGGAGAGAATCAGGCCGAGGGCTGCAGCAGAACATCGAGCACAAAATGGCCACAGACGTAAAAGCGAATGAAATCAAGTTAAAGAAGTACATGTAAACTCCAAAAATATAGTCTCTCACACGCTGCTAACCACCAGCGTGCCTTGTCCCAAAAATAGATTTTTCTGCCTGCATTGCTTTTTTGATTTCCTCCCAACAGGGAAGTCAATCTTGAATCTGCAGCGCTGTGAGGCTTTTGAGGAAATGCGACTGTCTCGAGTTCGGGCATACATTTTTATTTGACAGCTCACAGCTGAGGTGGTTGAAATGTCCATGCAGCCGTCTGAGGTTCACTGGTTAAAAACCGCCGCAAACCTTCCTATAGTTTCTTCCTCCGCGTGACAGGTTTTGTAAAAACTGTGTCCAAGACACGTTTACGTCGAAGGTTCCTGCTGGTGGTCGGTTCCTCTCCCTCTTTAACCCTCCTCGGTGCTCGTGGCATCGAATCGACTGGACTGGGCAGAGGCGAGATCAGTTCGACTTCTGCAAAGGGAAGCGGCGTTGCGACAGCTTTGGATCTGGGGGGATGGAAATTTCAGTTAAAATAAAACCTGCCAATGTGATGTATAATCCGTATTAATGCCAAGACTCAGATTACCGAAAAGCACCACTGAAAGACACAGGAAATCATTCCTGCCTGTGGCCATCTCCCTGTGCAACTCATCCACTTAACACACTGTTTACTGCAACAGCTACACCCTTCTTGCACATTTTCTTTGTTAATATGTGACTTTTATGTATATATATGCCTGTATATACTGTGCTATTCTTAGTTAGTGTATTGTCTGTCTTTGTTAATGTTTGTTTATAATGGAGCACTGTAACAAAAAATTATTTCCCCTAGGGATCAATAAAGTATTCTGATTCTGATATAGATGTTAAATAAACAAAATAGAAAAATACACAGATACAACTGACATACATATGAATATAAATTAAATAATTTATAATAATAATAATAAATCTTCCTTCTTGGTGACCTGTGTATGCAAGTATTTTTACTTGTTTTGCTAACTCGGTCATTAACACCACCACAGTACAGACTTGTAACAGGAAACCTCAGCCTCTATTTACTATTTATGAACATTACTTTATATATATGCGGCATTTCCTGCACCTATCTAGATCTATCTCTCTATATCTATATATCTCTCTGTCTCTATCTATGACAGATATCTAGATATATCCATCTATAGTTTACTTTCATTTTATGACGCTGTATTTTTGCCCGCGTTTCGGTGTAGGATGTAGTTTCTTACTTGGCAGTTCGCTTGTTTGTTTTGCTGCTTTTAGTAGCGCCTGCGTCTCTCTCGACTTCTACATTATGTTCTGAAGACATTTCATCCTGGAAAAAAGAGAAAAATGGCATCTTCAAAAGAGCTTTCATTTCATTCATCAGTACTTCTGTTACAACCCTTAGTTATCTAGCTTCTGTAGAGCAGTGGTTTAAACTCTTGTGTGCGCTGCGTCCAACATCCTGGTTCAAAGGCTCATAACTGATAGAATAACTATGACGGGGGAGATATATAAAAACAAAATAAACAAATGCAAAGAGAGAGAGAGAGAAAAAAAAAAAGAGATTCGTTATCTTTAGGATAGAAAAAGAAATCAAGTGTGAACAAAGTTGAAGTTCCTACCTGCACTTTGACTCTGCTGCGAGTGACGGGCGCCTCACGTTGTTCAGAGGAATCTGCTCTTCGGGCTGACACAGACACAACAAAGGGTTACAACCATTTACAGAAAAATAAATAAATATGAAGAAACTGATACTCGGCTCACCTCTTGTTCGTCTTCGCGAGGGGGAATAGATGAATGAATTCTCGCCTGGACTGGATTCATCATCCTCAGGTTGTGGGACCAGCCAGTCTTTCCCCAGGGAGTGAACCTGCTCCACTGATGACTTTTTATTCCTCTTGCTTGTTCTCAGCGCCTTCTTAACCATGGCATCATCTGTTTAAGAGGTTACACTTTTAGATCAACACATTTTGAATTCTACATGCACATCATACAAGTTAAACCAGCATGCAGTAGAATAAATTCAGTCTCTTTGTAATCTTCACTAATTTGAACTCGTTGGTACATACAGCTTCACACCGACTGTTCTTTTCTTCTCCCACACAGCCATATTTTAAGTTAAATTCATACCTTCCTGCTTCTCTTCCTCATCTTTAAGTCTCTTGATAAGGGCATCAGCAACAGGAGTCTTAGAGTCCACCTCCAACGGTGAGTTCAAAAGGGGAAGATCTTCCTCTGGGTGGTCCCAAAGTTTGCTTCTAGTGGGGCGACGGGAGTTGGTTCGACTCGCACTTCTGGGCGGTTCGGGCTCGTGTAAATCTCCTGTCTCTGTTGCGTTTTCAGCAGTCGTCTCTCCTTGTGTCTTTTCTGGACTCTTAGAAAGCGACACAGGAACCAGTTTCACCTGGAAATGTTAAATGTAAAAAATGAACGATGGATGGATTGGGATTGCAACATGTAATATGAAAAAATATATATATAAAAAGGCATGCATGATAACTAGAGGTGAAAATCAAAAATGAAAATAAAAGCATTTCATGAAATATGCTTCAAATATTAAGATCATACTTGAGCAGCCTATCTGCAAACATAATCTGTGCAGTTTTGTAGTCCTGGTGTTAAATAAATATAATCTACAAGGTTCAGCATATCAGTTTTACAGATTATAGACAGCTTTCTGAATTCTTACCTGTGGATATACAGTTAGGCTAATCTGGCTTGAGTGTCGAGTTGTCCGGCCAGGGCTAGGAAGCTGCTCTTCTTTGTCTTTTACTTTCTCCAGCACAGTGGACAAAGTCTCTGATGCTTCCGTCTTTGTCCTTCTGGAGCTCCGTCTTACAGGAGAGGCAAACACCTCATCCTGTTCGTGTTCTTCTTTCACGATCTCAAGCGGCGTCGCCACCACTTCAGTGCTACTCGTAATCCTTCGGCTGGACCTCCTCGGAGTCTTTACCTGAGATGCTGCGTGTTTGGATGGGGTTGGAATCTTTGAGCTTGTTCGTCGACTTGGTTTTATTACGTTAACTTCCTCCTCGTGTTTGACTTCATCATCTGTGGCTGTAGACACCTCACTGCCACTTTGAGTCCTTTGACTGGTCCTTGTTGCAGCCACCCTCTGCGAACGTCTGGATGGAGACGATGCCTTGGAGGTTGACGCAACTGAAGTATTGTTATCCATGACCTCAACCTCTTCGTCCTCTTCTTTTGGAAGCTCTGGCTGTGTTTTGCGGGTACTTCTTCGAGGTGTGCTGGCTGGGACTTTGGTTTCTTTAGCCTGTTTACCTTTCCTAGGTGTACGACTCGGTGACGCAGGGACCAGAGTGCTTGTTTTTGTGTCCTCCATTTCCCTGTCGTCCTCTGGCTCATTTGCTTCCTCTGACAGAGGAGAGATAAAAGTTACCATCCTCCCCCTCGTCATCCTCCGTGTTGGAGTGGAAGGAGTCTTCTTCCTCTGAGAGGTAGTAGGCTCTTGTACAGGCTCTTCATCCAGCTCACTTTTTAAGCTCAAAGCCTGCTTTACAGGTTTCTCTTCAACACTTTCATCTGTTCTCGTGCTTCCCTCACCTATCTGCTGCGTTTCCTTCTCCGTTTTAATTTCTTCATCTTTTTCCTCGTCTGCCTCCATTGATGATTTGCGGTCCTGCAGCTCCTCTTCTTCAGTGATAGGCTCCGTTTCTGCACTAGTGCCATTCTCCTCAGGCTCTTCCCGCTCCTCAGCAGGATGGTGTTTGTCCTTTGCTTCCACTGCTACATCAGCAGCTTCTACCTGTGCCAGAGATTCCACGGCTGCAAGACATTCTTCCAATGTAGCTGGGACAGAGACTGAAACAGCAGCAGACTCATGGTCTTCAGTCAACATTACCAACTCTGCAGCCTTCTGCTTTTTAGCATCATCTGACTCTTGGTTTGCTTCAGTAGATTCAGTTTCAAAGTCAGCTTGGAGTTGAACAATTTCTGTGCCATCTATATAGTTCCCATCAACCATTTCAATCTCTTCTTGTGAGGCTTCTTCACACTGGGTGGTATCCTGGTCCTCTGTGCTCAAAAGAATAACCTCAGGTTTGGCCAGAATTTCATTAGCATCCATAACCTGATACTGAATCGAAGGGTCACACGATTGCAAATTATTCTCCATAGGTAGTATGCCTATCCCTTTATCTCCATCCTCATCCACATCCAACATCAAGGAGAAACTGCCGTGACTTTCATCAGCCACAACAGTTGGACGAAGCTCAGGAAGATCCATCTGAGCTCCATCAACCAGGCCGTGCTGTCCCTCCACGAGCTCCACGGGTACCAAAAGGGTGGTAGAAGGTTTGAGCTCCATGTATGGCAATCCTTGCTCTACCGCTTCATCTGGATCCATCATTCCATCATCTGCCCCAAGTCTCACCATAACCACTTCACCCTCTATGTCCTCATCTACCATCTATAAATAAGCAAACACAGAAAGTGAGTTTTTATGAAAGATTTTAAGTACAAAATTAAAAAACAAACAAGACGTATTCAAACATTTTGTTCTGTCTGACGAAAATGAAAAAAAAAATCCTCAAATGAAAAAGTCGCAAATGTGTCTAAATATTTACACATGACTACATTTTTAAAATAATCAAATGAATTTCCACTTGCTCAGATTGTATACCATCTACTACATGACACACAAAACCCTTCAGGCCTACATTTGTTACCTTCATCTCTGCATTTGGGGTGATCAGAGACAACACAGCAGCCTCCTGCTCCGCTTGTGTTTGCAAGAAGTGTGTGTGGCTCTGCTGTACAAAGGATGGACTGGGTTGGAGGGATGGCAGCTTGTCAGTACCCGGGACCTCCTCAATGATCTCCACCTCACTACCAGAATCTTCTTCTTCCTCTTCCTCCTCCTCATCTTCTTGGTCTGACACTTCCTCCTCATCTTCATCCTCCTCGTCTTCAGACCCAGAGCTAGAAAGGTCTTCACTGTCGTTGACGCTCACAACAGCTATGAGATATTAAACAGAAGCAGAGAAGAAATTTGTAAAACAGCACTGTAATATTAATAGCACCACTGTTGATGTGAAATGCGTGTACAGTTTTCCTCACAGTGGGAATCGGTGCCAGTTGGCTCTGAGGAGGTTACAGAAGCAGCAGACTTTTGGGTGGTAAACATCGGGGGAGCTTCAGCATCGGCCTGCGTCTCCTCTTCATCTTTACCTAAAGGCTCACTGAGAGAGAGTGAGAACAACAGCCATTTTTAACTTCTTGAAAACAACAAGACCGAGTTACATAACATCCTACTGTGAAACAAACTCATGCTAGCAGTACACCGACTGGTAAACAGATTGTGATCATTCTTGTTCCTTTAGAACAGTCAAGATTTAATTCTCAAAACCTGGATAAACTACAGCTTTGGTCCTGGCACCAAAACAACAATTCAGTACTTAAGCAAATGAAACAAGTTATGTTCCTAAAAACATTTCCTTCTCCTCTGGTAAAAAACACAGAACTGAATGTTTGAACCAACGACTAAAAATCTAGTATGATCGGTTTTACAGTTAATCTTTATTGTATTGTATCCTTATGGGTTATGTACGGAGGTGTATAAGGGCCACATCAAGAAAAAAATATATCATTGATCATTTTGAGAATAAAGCTGAAATGTGCAAACTGCCACGTTTGCTACATCCTCTACAAAATTGTTTGTTTAGAGCATTTAGTGAAACAAATTGATCAGCTGTCTTGTGATACAACATACATCCTCTTAATTGCACAAGGGTCTAACAGTCGCTAACCTCACAACTGTCCATTACCAACCCACTCTTGCAAGTTTGTGTTTTTCCGACTGCACCATCTTTTCAGCGTCCTTATACTGATCACTAGTGGTGCAACGGATCACGGTTGATCCGTAATTCGAACCGATCCCACTCCACGGTTCGGTACGCACGTGATCCGAAGATTCGAAAAAGAAGAAAAAAAAAAAAAGTATGTGTATGGTGCGCGTGGTCAGTCTGTCAAGCGATCGTTATGGCCAGCGCTAGCGGTCCAAGTGGAGGAGCAGAGGAGTTTGCGGCACTTAAGCAGCCCTTTGCTGCCCACTCCGACCGGGCTAAAGCTATTACAAAAGCTACTGGGGTGTTTAGCTGCAGACGGGAGACCGTATTCCCTTGTACAAAACAAGGGGTTTAAACTATGATGAACGTGCTTGAGCCATGCTATGATATCCCGTTGCGCGTCCACTTCAGTGACAAGATCATACCCAGGCATGTATGAGCAGGAAAAGTTTAAAGTTATGGCTGAACTGTCCCAGGCATCTTCTGTTGCGCAACTACAAATGGGTGGACCTCCAGGTCAACGGAAAGCCACGTGACCATGACCACTCATTATATCACAGCGGAGTGGTAGATACAAAGCCCTGCCCTATACTGCACCTTAATTTGATTTTATATAATTCCGTGGAATGAGTCTTGAGTTGAACGTTTTAATAGGCAAAATATACTTAAATAAGTTAATAAGTAAATGTTAAAATTTTGTCTTTTTCTTTTTTTGCTGATCCGAAAATTGATCCGATCCGTGACTTAAAACCGTGATCCGATCCGAACCGTGAGATTTTTGATCCGTTGCACCACTACTGATCACCCTGCTGTGTTAATGTGCTAAAAGAGACATCATTTCCTTCCTTGTCACTAAAACCGATTCTGAAGTACGATTTCACTAACTCAGAGCCTATAGCAATTTTAATTCTCAGAATTTTGACTTTATTCTCAACATGATCAATAATATTTCTTTTCTTAATGTGACCCTAAATACTCCTTCGTAGCTATGAGTTTAAACGACTCTGTTTTTTTTTTATGTTTACCTGTTGAAGGAAGGCTGGTTCTGTGATGTATTGTGGATTGCTGAGCGGGTGAGTGGAGGAGACAGATCACTACCAAACAGATGCCTCTGAACAAACTCTGTCAGATCTGATGGAAGGAAAAACAGCAACTTTATTAAACTTTAAAGAAACAACACAAAAAGACAGTAATCACCATCATTACCATGTAGTTGCCCAAGAAAAAAAATCATTATTCAATATAATAAAAATCTGGAATCTGAAGTAATTTTAATTTGAAACCAACAGATAAAAGTAATTAGTATGTCTTCAACAATTTTTAGAAGACTTTCTTCACACCTTTTACCACCTCGAGTATCGCGAATCCTTATAGTCTAATCTAATGTGGTAAAATCGTTTAACTTTATCAGTTACAATATAGATTAATAAGTTGAAATGTGGACCTGTTGATTGTTCCAGATCTGCCTCTTCACTTGTCGTTTCAGTTACTCCAGGAGGTTCAGCATGCTCGCTGAACTCTGTGGCCTCTGATTGGACATCCCGGCCCTCGTCTCTAACTGGGAGATCTTGAGATTCAGCGTCAGTGCTAGAGTCTGCGCTGTCAGTTCCCTGGTCACGATCTAGTGGAATACATGTTTTGTCAAGCAATGTTTGAGAGAAGTACTGCCAAACGTATTTTCAAAATCATGATTTTGGATTTCGGTGCAGTGCAACCTGCTCCAAAAATCTGTTCTGAAAAAACAAACTATAAAAACAAATAAGAATAAATTACCTTGAAGATGAATAGATGTCTCATTTTGGTCAACAATGGCAGCATCTTGCTTGGTGCTTGACTCAATGTCCAGATCATCTTCTTTATTAGACTGAATTTCTTCCTCAGTTTTAGCCTCCTGGTCAAGATCAACTTCCATCACATCCTCTGGTGTATTTTCTTCCCTTACGTCATCTTCTTCCTTTTCTGAATCCTCTGACGTCAGAGGAAGGGTTTGCTCAGTTGCTGGTGAGGCCATTACCTCGGCTGTTGCCGCGGGTTCTTTTTCAGCCAAGAATTTAACATTCACCGTCACTACATCATCATCATCATCTTTCTCTGTACTGACATGTCCATCCTTTTCCTCATTGTTTATTGAAAGAGGAGCATCAAAATACTCTAGAGTGGTGTCTGTTGACCGAACAGATGTTGTGCTGGTGTCAAGGTTAAAACTAAGATGTGTTTGTGTTGCATCCGATTGTTTTTGTTCTGCAGCGCCTTCAAGGGCGGAGGATAACTCGCTCTCGGAGCGTTTCAGCTGTGAGGGAATTCCACCTTCTGAAGGCAAGAACTTTACATGTGGTTGTTCCCCTTCCTCATCTCCATCTTCTTCCTCTTCAGCAGGCTGTAATGACCAGGTCTTACGTGTGGCCTTGGACAGTGCCGAGCTTCTGGTCAGCCGACTAATCTCACTGTCTGCTGCCATCTACAGAAAAAACAGAGATGATTGGAAGACACAGTTTATTTATTAGACCATCATAATGCACAATTAGTTTTTTTTTTCTTGTTTAAGATAATTAAAAAAAAAAAAAAGGAGCCAGGTGGTTCCCCTATTAACATGCTCAGCTAAAATTAGCTGCAACCTCACAAATGGAAAAAAGAGGTTCTGTGTGTTCCACGTGTGCCTTTTTTTTCTTACCCCATTAGTCCATCGGATGCCCTTCTCAACTTCTGGGGATTCTGACTCTTCAATAAAGGTGATACGGTTCTCTTTGCTGCGGATAGGAGGTGTAATAGAGCGACCTGGTGAAGCAGAAGGCGTGGCAACGGGTGTGGGCCTCAGGCTGCTGCGCAGGATGGACTGGGGAGTGAAGGCTGAGAAGACTGGGCCAGAAGCAGCCAAGGCCCGGGCTCGCTGACGAGGAAAACACATGAAAAGTGTGAGTAACAAAATACTAAAGATACTCCACAGTATTATCATAAACTATTAAATATCACAAAAAGCATAGAAAATATGAATACTGTAATCCTGGACTACATAACAACAAGCAATTCTAAATTCATCTACTGACCTTGACAACCTGAGGTGTTTGCAGCAAACAGAGTTCAGGTGCTTTGCTAACACTCTTGGGTGAAACCCAGGCACTGGGAGGTCTGGGAGGGCTGAGAAGAGGCCGAGGTGTTTGACAGGAAGGATGAACCACCAAATCGATCAGCCTGGGAGGAGGAACACAAACATGAATTTAGGATACTGTCTTACCAAAATTTAACATTACGTGGAGTACAATAACCAGATATTTTAATATTTATACAACATATTTTAGTATTAACATCTTTATAAAATAAGAAATGAAAAAATAAATTAGAAAGACAGCTTTGTGTCAGATGGACAAACACGTCAAGTTAATATCAACGTTTCCCCCTCATGATCGGTAAAATCCGTATTATACGATTCAGTTTCACTGATGTACCTTGACTTTCGTTTGGAGGTCATGGTGATTGGAGTTCCAAGGAATGGTTCAGGAAGGCCAATGGAGGATGGCTTAGGGCTAGAGCTAGGAACCTCAGCTGCCCTGGGGCTGGAAAAAATGACCAGGCAACAATTTGCAATAAGCAAATTAAATAAATCAAAATGCAAATTTTTTTTTTTTTTTTAAAAAGTTAATTTCAAGATGCAATTTTAGTATTTTATATTGACCTGTTAGCAGGAGAGCACTGTGGTGTAGCTCCTTTGCCTAACCACACTTCTTCAATCTTGCTCAGGACATTGTTGATAAAACCAGCCCTGGACATTACCTTCTCTTTAGCAGTGTGTTTGGTGATGGTTGACAGTGGCTGTGGCCGGGACACTGGGACAGAGAAAGAAAAAACATTGTGCATTTGCTGAATAACCCTCTTCGGGATTATTATGATACTCTGTAAATGCTTCAACACAGTCCTGTGAAAACAGGTTTCCACTGAGGTGAACTGCTACAAACATGAAGCGTCTCATTACCTTCTCTGTGGATGGTGTTGGGATGTTGGTAGGGCTTAGCTCTCTCCATTGCCAGTTTCCTCTGAACTCTCGGCAAAACTTTGCCATACAGATCCAGGATGGTGTTCCTGGTGTTGGATCGTTCTTTAAGCTTTGGGTCTCGTTCGTTCTATGATTAAAAAACAAAAGCACAAACAAGAGAACATGGTTAGAAAAAGCTTATTTATATATAAATCTAATAGTCACAGAATTTCTACCATTTCCATTTTATTAGCTTCTATATGTCAAACATACCACTAAGTTCATTCTCAGGGTGTGGTTGAGCTGCAGAGCAGGGATGTAGTTTGCTTGCTGAAGGTAGTGAACCATCAGTAGTTCTCTGTTCTGGAGACCACCTGTCCCCTGGAGAAACTTCTCCAAACATTCCTAAAACACAAACCAATAACCAGGGATTTAAGCAATAATTTAAAAATACAAAGGTGAAACAATTACAATGTAATTAAAAATAAATAAATAAGAAAACAAATCAGAAATCTCACAACCAACTTTTTATCAGTGCTTTCACCATCTCTCTACCTGTTCATTGAGGCCCAGGGGCAGCTTGAGCAGCTCCTTGATGAGGCCCAACTCCTGGCAGCTTTCATACAGGAAACCGAGCAGCTCAGTCATGTTGAGGCGATTAGAGTGCTGCCGGAGGAGGTACCATGCTTCTATGAGACACCTGGCGGGAGGGCAAACAGATTGGTTAATGAAGATCAAGCAGCTGCTGCATACTTGTAAAGAGATTAAAAGAATTAATAAATACTTTAATGCATTAAACGTACCTGTTGTGCAACAGCACAGACAGGCAAAGCTTGGCCTGTGAAGTGTTGGAAACCGCAGGTTTTGTGACATGGAAGTATCGTAGAGCCACTGACTGTTGGCCCTGGCACATCAGCGCTTGCAGAACGCGCTCATGCTGCCACTCAAAGTGAAACTGAGAAGCGGCTGGGTGCAAAAGAAGCTCAAACGAACTCTGATGAGGAAAAAACGAAGGAATTAACATTACACTTACTGAAGGATAAACATAAAAAAAACCTGTCACATCATGAGGTCTGATTATACATGCACATGTCTCTGAGTTAGCAAAGGCCTTTTCACATAGGACGCAGCACGCAAACCCATTCTTTTCTATTGCTTACGATGCATAATAATGGTTTCCAATCAATGCTTTTACCTGATGGTCATGATGGTCCAGGAGCCATAGGCCTTGTACTAGTTTAATGAGTCCAATAGGGATAGCAAAAGCTGTGGGGAAAGACTCCACTGATGCGCCGTCCTTATTGGGGAAGGAGTACATGACATCTAACAAGAGGTAAATCACCTGGAACAACAGGTCAAGGCTCATACAAGCAAAAGGAATCAAGTTAAAATCTCACTATAATGATCACAGCGTGTGTCCGTTCCCCCAATTTCTAGATGTGCTGATGAAATATACCATATAAACTACCTGGGATAGCAGGATTATCAACGTCAATATAGCCACTGGGAACTATTTTTATAAATCGCTCAAATCCTTAGAAACTATATATATTATTTGGAATAAAATTAAAATCAAAATTAACTGCAACATTAGGTCTATGTTATGTGTATGTTGTTGTTTGTAAATACATTTTTAGTGCATTGCCACTTTAGGGTCACTGGAATGTATTGTCTAACTGTAAATAAGTGTTTAAACAGCAGCATAACAGTGCCTATAATTCATTACTTTGTCATATCCTCCTGAGACCCGACCAATTCATTTTGTCCTCTGCAGTGGACAATAAAAATTAAACTGAAAGATACTTTTTTCCTTCAGTTCTCAGGAGGATATACAATGAATGTGTAGCATACAAAGCATAAGAATAAAGATATGAAAATATGAACAGCGTTTTCACCATCTCACTCTATAAAGTGAAAATGTTTGAATACATGAGTGAAATAAACAAATGATGATAGCCTGTTTTGCTAGTTCAAATTAGTGCTTAAGATGGTCATCTGTGTTAATATTTACTGAAGTTGACTGAAGTTAATGGTCTAAAAATAATCACTAACAATCTAACAGTTGTGTATATAGTGTTAAAATGCATACATGCTGAAGATGTATGATTCTGTAAACAGACAGTATGAGTTGAAGGATACAATCGCATGTTTTGCAGCCTCATCAATGTTGTCCAGCAGATATATGTCAAGCAAGGCCTGCAAATCACACAATTGAGAATCTTAAAAATTATAAAAGCATATTAAATAATAAGTATTGTTTGTTTAAAAATAAAATGAATAAAGTAAAATATAGATTTAAATTCTTACATGCAGCGTAGGTGGTGGGTATTGCCCCGTTCCACCTTCATCCCTTTTCCACAGGTTCGTCAAGCGTTCGCCACACTGGCCAACTAAACCGTCGATCATCAGGCAGTCTGCGCACCACTTGCCCCTGAGAAAACAGCAGGTGGTCAGCATAATCAAAGGAAAACAGGAGACAACTCGTAAACCTGGAACGGGCACATCTCATAGACGTTTGCGTTTGTTATAAAGGAGGCCTAGATTTTAATGCATGTACACCCAAACTCCTTTTGTTACTCACTTGGCCAGCCTGGTCAGCTCCTCCCTGCGTATGGTGTAATAGTTGCTGATGACCGAGTGAGTATAGAAAGGCCTGGAAATCTGAAGAGCATCATCATCTAGTAAAGTAAGGAGAAACATTTTTTAAATAAATACAGCAATAATTTTCTAGTCGTTGCAAATAATTTGAAAATAAAGTTCAAATAAACAAACTAATGAAGACATGTGGACTAGTTACTCCAAGAACCTAGTCCTCCTTGTTTGCTTAAATAACCAGGGGTTAGTTATAACGGACATGTTTCTTTGCAGAAATAAACAAAACCAGTCGTTTTTTTAAGTGCTCTCACATTTATTATATTCACTTATTTAGTGACACGTTGTTAATTGGTCTTAAATGTGTTTCTCTTGAAAAATATATGCTTTTCCATTTTTTCATAGGGGTTTCATTTGATACATTTTCAGATTACGTATGACAGCATCACTTTACCTGAACCCTCAGGGAGCAAGCCAGTACGACAGAACCAAAGGACCACCTGAGCATACTTGGAGATGAGACTGGACACCATATTCTTGTTCATTAAACCCACCAGACCTGAAACAAGAACATAAATGAATGTTAGTGACAAAGGAGCTCACGATCCATGACAAATCATAGTTTATTACAAAGTGTAAAGTATGAAAAGAAAGTGTTGTATATGTTGTTGTCATCACTGTTTGGCTCTATTTCACAATCTAATGAAAATCAAAATCCCATCCATCCATTCTCTTCCTTGGATCACAAATGCAGGTCACACTCGGGACAAAATAATCTCCCTACACCAAAACCACAACTGTGTGTCAAAAGGCTTTGATAAATCAATAAAAAGAACTGCAGGCATTTTTTTGCAGTCCATTAAATAAGGTTGTTGACCACACTACGGCAGCAGTTATTCTACTTTTAGTTATTCTACTCTAGATATGGACCTGTAGTCATGGACAAAGTCAAAGATTCACTAAAATCTGATCAACACTCCAGGAGGAGTAGTAATTCTTGTGGCTGGATGGAGACTTTTAAGGTACAGTGCTCATTGGACCTTCGGCCAGAAGAGCTAACCAATCAAAATACACAAATGGCTAAACTTCATAAAAGCTTTCTAAACAAAACTAATCAAAGGATATCGCATTACAACTTAAAAGTACCAATAAGTACCAATATGTGTTGACGTGTCAGTTAAAGCAGTTTCAACAACACGACAGCAAAATATAAAAGTTGTACATGCAACTGTGTGGACAGGGCACCTTTTTGTGTGAGCTCCTGAGCTTCACTGAGCAGACAGTGGAAAATGGCACTGAGGTTACTCAGCAGTCTTTGAGTGTGCTGCAGCAGCTGCATGGTCTGAGGGTCTGTGAAGTTAGATGAGCTGTCAAACAGCGGTGAACCTGCAGAGGATCACATAAATGGATCTATTAAAAATACATTTGCAAACACAAGCACAGGAATGTAAATAAATAAATAAATATTCATTCACAAATAATGTAAAATTCTGACAAGGAATAGAGCAAACATGTACCGGTATCTAATGAAAGGTGCTGCACAGATGGGTTATGCAAACATATGAATTCAAATCTATTCAAATGTATTAAAGGGAATGGAGAAGATTTATACACATATAGTTTTAGTTTATCACTAGTACACATTGAAGGTTGAGAAACTTTTGAAATGTAGTTAAACATCCGGTTTGTAAAAGTAACTTTCTAATTTAATAGAACATGTTTAAAAAACAAAAACAAACAAACAAACAAACAAACAAAAAAAAAACATACAGATGCCATCCAGTTCCTCCTTGGTCTGAACTACTTTGTTCCAGGCCCAATCCAGGATGTAGCGCAGATTCAATGCAGAGCCTGGTTGTTCTGTTGAAGGAGAAGAGAATTTGGAGGCGTTAACATCAATATAGGTGGTTACAATTTGTACAGAGAAGAGTTTAGCACAGATTTAATAGAACATACAAGTATGCAACAGGTAAATGTATCTTTGTGAATAACTATCATGTATGCCGTGAAACTGGGTGACATGAGCAGTTTAAATAAATCTTATTTTTAGTTGTACCTTCTGCAGTCCACTGCTTAATGCAACCAGTTATCAGTCCCAAGGAACTAGTCTCCACCGCTGTAGACAAGATGGCATCAAGCTGCTCTTCCTGAAGAACAAAGATGAGAATACAAACGAATAAAAAAAAAAAAAAAAAAAGAATATTTCACTTGTAAATTTTTAAGAAAATCTTTTTTCAAATAATCTATACAAAAAGAGGAAGTAAAAAAGTGGGGTCCACGTGACGCTCACAAGTCTGCATGTACCTGAGACAGGCTGGATGGCTGGGTGTCAGCCAGACGGGATGAAAGTAGGCCGGACATAAGGCAGTGAGAGTAGCTAGTGGAGATGGTGTCACTGGAACAAGGAGCAGCTTTCTTCAAAAAACCCAGGGTCTGGTTTTAATGACAAAAATGAAATGATTGTGGGTTTAAAATAAGTTTAACTTCAATGTATGCCTATATATTTAAGAGAGAGAGAAAGAAAACAAACAACACCAACAAAAAAAACCCAAAACAATGATGAGGTGAACAACAAGAAACTTGCCTCTTTCTGATACCCAGAGCATGTTAAGTGCACAATTCCAGAGTTGAGCAAACAAGTAGCATCTGAAATGGAAGAAAGGAAGAAGAGAGAGGGAGAAAAGCAAACCAAACTCATTTGTCATATTATAATTCAAAAAGAAGCATTTTAGAGGCTAATACAAGCTTACATTTTTGCATGTTTCCAAGCCAAGGCTGTGGTGCATGTGTTGTGTTAAACCTACCAAAGTTATAAGTGGTGGGGTTAAAGTACTGTTCTGGTGGAGGGCAAGTGAAGGGAAGGCCCCTGCTCAGGCTGCGCTCATGTACCACCACATCTAGGAAGACATGTGGAGATACCATCTGCACCACTGGATCCAGAGACCAAGCAGCAAGGTATGGACACATCTGCAGAGACTCTCCCGTTCTGCCATAAAACAACGAGTACAAAAATGCATTACATTAATATACTAAACTAAAACATGCATAAAATAAAAAAATGAAAACACAACAAATGTTTTGAAATCACTTTCCATTGTACCTTAAAGAGTCTGGCATTTGTGCGTGGTACCAGCGGTTGATGTCAAAAACCCCGATGTAGGTAGACAGACTTCCTTGGCCGTAGGCCTTGACTTGCCAGGTAAAGATGGACACACTGGTGTCTGGAGATGCAACTGGAAAGGGAAAGAACAGAGGATAGATGAAAAGTGTGGTGTGAAGTGATTGAAGAAAGTAATAAAGACGATAAAGTTTAGATACGCTGTGTAAAGAAGGGTTCAGTGCTTTTAAATACCTTCATTCATGCTGTCGTCCCTGTCAGGATGAGGTCTGAATTTCTCAATAGTCTGGCAGCTCAGGAGGCGGGTGTTTGTGGCCTGTGCCCGGAGAGGGAAAGCCGTGCCACTTAAATCCTGACTGTAACGTTCCTCACAATACTCGAGACCCTGTGTGAGTGTAAGATAAAAAAATGTTTTAAAAAAGGATGTAACAGTTATTAATAGTTAGTATGAGGAATACACTGTGCATTTGCTGGGATCTGCCCAGTATAGGATTCACTATTTGAAATCAATATACATTTATTTCTTATATGCAATACAGACCTCATAGAGGATCTTTCCAGAAGTTAAACACTTTCTTTCACTGAAGGCCAACTGAAGCAAGCGCAGGGTGACCACGTCTCCCTCACTGTGTGGGAGTAAAAGGATGCAGAGGAAAATAAGAACTTGAAATAAACACAAACAAACAAACGCACACACACAGTCTGGCTGGAAGCAGTTCTTAAAAATACTTGTTTGTAAACTAAAGCAGAGTTAAAGGCAAAACTTACAGATCCTGCGAAGACTGGATCGCCCAGAGGTAGCAGCAGTTCCTGGGGTCGTTCTCTGGCTCCTGGAAAGTGAAGGCATATACAGGCACCCTGCCACCCTCTAACTGTGAGTGGTATCTGCAATAAACAATGGAAGAAAGGCAAATGCAAATATAAATATATATATATATATGCTAAACATGCTATTCTTACTGTTTTGACTCTAGTGGGAACTACAACTTGCAAAATAAACACATCTTTTACACAAAGTCTACGGATAGAAGTCGGAAGAAATACTAGCACTCACTCTTTCTTTAAAGTCTTCATGTTCCACAGCTGTAAGTATCCATCTGAAAATCCTACTGCCAGGTGGTTGGTCCTAGAGATGTACTGCAGAGCTGTGGCTCCAACTCCACTGGGTCCATTCAGCTGGAGACAAAGATGTCTGCCCTCTCTTGTGCTGACTTCTCTTAGCTTGGGGATTTCTGCAGGAGATTTAGTCACTACCTGCAGGTCTGCAAACAGAATAAATATAAAGGGAGAGATTCTTTAAGAAAAAAAAAGGACAATCTTTAGTTACCAGAATATGTTTGCATACAATGAAAAGGTGAAATGGGAACAGAAAGTACAGACATCCACAAAAGTATGAAAGCATAGTACACGTCACTTCCTCGTTGAAACTTCTCACCTGAAGCATCAAGTTCACTCTGGTTGCAGGAAAGATCATCGAGACAGAGGTCCACAAGGAGTACGTGACCGAGATCCGTTACTACGGCCGCAATTCCAAAGAACCAGCGCAAACCCTGGTGAAGGTGTTGTGTTGACGTGCTTGCTCCGCCATAATTCACTAATGGCTCAATAGCTGTGATCTAGATGCAAGAGAGTTTTAGAAAAGAAAAACAGAAAATGTTCACGTTAACTAAAGTTCTAGAAACTTGAGTCTAAATGTTAAAATAGTAAAAACTATGGTCAACCCACTCTGCCTGGTATGACAACAGCCTTCACCACTCTTGACAGTCCCAAGTCATAAAGACACAGCACGCTGCCTTCTGTTTCCTCCAAGCCAACCAGCAAACCAGACCTGTTAAAATTAACCAGCAGAGGACTTAACATTTGCACTGTCATTATTTTTATTATGTATGCACTTCATAGTGAACTTTCACTGATTACATCCACATCCAAATGAGCCAAATAAATCATGAAATAAAGCCCGAACCGTTTCAGCCAGCTGAAGTCTCTGGCGGCAAGGACATTGGGTGGGTGCTCCCCTCCGCCACTGAAGCAGTATGCAGACAGCCGTTCTCCTGTCACTGCATGGACCACCTCCAAATGGGGTCCACAGGCCAGCCAGGCCAACCCGCTGCGACCTACATACACAGACAAGGACAGAAAAGTTAAAAGCTGCAGGTCATTGTGCAGTTTAAGCTGAAAGCTAGCCTTGTGATGATAAAGCAGGAAATTACTACAAAAAAATAAACATTTTTAAAAAGGCTTTTGGTATGTCTGATTTTGAGGTGATTTTCTTCCTCCCTTTTAATTACCCGATGTTGCAACATCAGTAACTTATTTACACGGTAAAAGAATTATGTGAAGCAAAATAATTAACAAAAAAAATACTAAAAACAACAAAAGAAATGAAAACCTATGTGTGTGTATGAATGGATTTTTATATTTAAGAAACAATCAGCTTTAACATCTGGATCGCTGTCTGCCTTTATTTTATGATGTTGCAAGTTCTTGAAATTCTTATTGTCCTGCAAAGTGAAAGTTGGTTCATGGATGGAAGCCTGGAAAGATGAGTTACCATTTGCGCTTCCATTCATAACTTATCTGCTCTTTTATTTGTTTGCAAGAACATGCTGAAATTCTTTTCAAACCAAAAATCCATCCAATAGTAAAGTGTGTCAAAGTCAAAGGTCAGACAATATACACCACATGTCCTAAACATGCAGATTAAGCAGTGACTTGGACAAAAAGAAAAAAAAATGTTTTTCTTGATGTCAGACTGTCATAAACCAAGTAGCTCATCAGATTTATTTTCATGTATTATTTAGTGATTCTTTTCCCACCGGGTGATATAGTTTCAATAGTTCATTATATAACATGTTTTCATATGACGATGATGGTATTGTATTTCATATCCTTTATTTGCTATTACAAATAAGAGAGAAGAAAAAAAGGCTGTTAAATGCTTAAAATAATAATGAAATATTCTTACCAACGGTAAACCTCCCATGAAGAACAGAATCTAGCGTAATCTCATCTTCCCCCAGAGCGTCTACAGTCACTCCTGAGAAAGGCAGCAAGCTGCTGGTGACTTGTGCAGTCAGGTCATGCATTGTTCACTGCATAAAAATAAAAAGGAAATAAATAAATGTTAAAATGATTATTTTATTTACATTTCACCCAATCTTTTGGCCAAATATGATAAAACTATTATTAGATTTTTTTGGGGGGCAGCTTACAAAATGGGCAGAGCCAAAAGGAAAATTATAAAACCAATTTTGTTAATTTGGGTTGAATTTACACAAAAAAGACAGACATTTTATTTATCAAAGGGGTCAGAAATAAAATGCACATATTTATGTCAAATAAGGAAACAAACTCAGGCTTGATTTGTATGTATTCATCTCCCACAGGCGCATTCTGAGCCAGTAAAAACCCTGTCAATAGTCAAAAACATCTATTTCCCTCCTTCCATATTACCCTAGCCAAGCTATTCGCTCATTAAGTAAACACAAATTAAAACGTCCTCCTGAACCCTTACTAATCCCTAAAACCACTTTGGGGTTTATGTGCTTGACCAGGTTTCTACACAAAAGAGGTCTTTCTTTCAAAACACTGCCTGCGCCCCCCCAGTTGTCAGGAAATATGCTGTCAGCAAACTTTTGGACAGCTGGGGCTGAGAATGGGCTTGCTTTCCAATCCACAACTCGTGGCATACAGCTGCACATCTGTTAGCACATTCTTCTCACAGTGAGATGAGAAGTAAAGCGCTATTACAATAATAGAGTAGCCAACCTGCTCAAGTGGCCTTTTCCCCCCCTGTTCATAATAACTGACACTACCAAAACATGTAAATTCACAGGTCTACATCAACAGCACTGTAAACTAGAGATTTCAAGGTCATTTTATTTTGTGGTTCAAAAGCTGTATACTCCAATTTCCTCTACATAGTGCAGACCACTCCTAAAACTTTACTCGTGTCAGATTTTTTTTAATGTTTAGTTCATGTTATTACCATGACTAACACAAGTACGCTCATGTATATGCCGTCGACTGGCCCCGTCATTGCACTAGTGCTCCACTAAGATAGCATTATCTGCGTTACTCTGTTGTGTATACAGTGCTGACAAAAATTCGTCTGTTACGTTTAGTTTGCACAATAGTACCCAATACCGCCCCCTGTGGCCACATAAGGAAACACGTTGGATTCAAGTGAACTCCCGCGCAACAAGCCTGTAGTCCAGCAGCCACATGCCAGGGCATGAGTTTGAACACACAGATATAACATTTACAAAATAATAAATATATATTCTCTGTCGGAGGCAAATGTTTTTAGAACAACAAAACACTATTGAAAAGCACGTATGGGTTCAACAAACAAACATATAGCGATCACGTGTGTCAACATTTGTCAAGTCTGTGTGACACCTATATGCATTTCTAACATTTTCAACTTTCTACAAGACAGAACATGTACATATAGCGATGATGAAAAATGTGAGACAACATAAAAACATTATATAGCTCCATAAACCACAGTAACCACATGTTGTCTGGCTCGTTAGCGTCTACATGGTATCAAAACATTTGTTTACATTGCTAAGTAACGCACAATTGTGATAAAATTAAAAAGATAAATGAAACAATGCAAGTGTTATCTAGTGCTGGACAATAAGTAGTAGCCTTGATACACTTGCATTAGCAGGTTACCGAGTTAGCTTGCAAGGTTATGCAGGATTACAGTTTATTCAATTTCACCCTTAAAGTTAAGAAAGCTAACTCTAAGGTTAGCCATCTGCATAACTAACTATTTGGAAGTTGTTGCCATTTCATGTAGACTATCAGGTCTGTGCTACAACAAGTCAACTACAGCGGTGACTGAAACTAAAACCATCACGTTTTAACCACTAGTCGAAGGTAAAGTAAGGGTGGCTAGCTAAACTAGCCCGAGGTACAGCAATACTTTCGCTAACGCAGCTAACTTTGTGCTAGCAGTGTGCGTCTAACTTGCGGTATGTTTGTTTTTTCCACCCCAGCTAATAACTATAACTGGCATTTATCATTGTTGACATCTTAGCAAAAACACAGCTCTGTCAGCGACGAGTCTTGTTTTACTTCAATCTGAGTATATAGGTGGACTGATGTCCTTTTGGTGGTTTAGCTTCAGTTAAAACGTAACGCCAGACAGCGCAGTTAGCTTGTAGCTTCTGGCAGCACCGCAGCAGAGTTAGTTTCTATTTAACACAAGTGACGCCCGCATTGTGAATCTGTGTGGGGATTTACTCGGCATAAACTCATTTAGTGAGCCGAGCTGGCCCGATTACATCTTTCCAAGCTGACCTGGAAAACGTGAGGCAATGTGCCGCTAGCTTTTGCTACCAACGTTTACACTACCTGTGCGAGAATGTTGATGGCTATATCAGAGCCACAATTGGTTCGTTTTCCTTTATAATTATCTCGATTCCTTTCTTCCTCTGTCATAATCCGTTGCTTTTTAAAGTACCTCTCCTACCGATAGCCCTCTAGGAGATTCACCTGACAAACAAGCACGAAAGGATCCTCTGACTTCAGGCTCCAACAACGCAGAGCGCCATTTCCACAGTCGAAAAGTGCTCTGACGCATTTCTTCCTCGCTGTGGTTCCGACAGAATAGACACACATCGAGGACGCACTGCTGCCCCCCTCAGTCTGGGCATTGCTTCTGTTTGAACAATAGAAACCAAAACCGGAAAGATCATGACTTTGCAATATCAAACTTCTTCTTTTTCTTTTTTTAGCTGCAGGGTCAACACACGGATCATATGCCGTGTGGTGAAAATGCTCCAATGCGGGGGCAGAAAGGCAAAGCAAAAGCTCTATAATAACAGTTAAGCTCCAAGGAAAGGTAGTGAAGATACATGATTTTGCTGGCATCAAGTCAGGGTGGAGTGGGTGGAGACGAGTGTCAGTTGTGCCTCTGACAAAAAGACAGCAGGGACAAATACTTCGTTACTGTACATAGGTAGACTATTCGGGTATCTCTACTTTACTTGAGTATTTTTGTCCTGACACATTTTTACTTTTACTCCCTACATTTTAAAGCAATTATCTGTGCTTTCTACTCCTTACATTTTCAAAACAGGCTGTTACTTTTAGTTTCACAGATTTGCGGGAAGTTATTGACGTCACTGCGAGCATTCAAATATCAAACTGATTTGAACCTAAACTGTAACACATGAAAGCAGTCCTGTTCGTGTATTATTCACCAGGTAAAAAGAGATGAACGAGGCAAAGTGGTCCGGTGTCTTAATTTATCGATATTTAATGACTGCATGTACCAATAAGTAGCTGTTGCGGCCCTTCGGCATCTAGGAGCAAGGGGCATAAAGGGAGTAATATTTTTAAGTGTCACTTAATTTCAAATGCAGTTTCTATCAGCTCAACATCAGCAAACACACAAACTGTATGTACTGTACTGTTTATTATTGCTGGTGTGACGAAGTCTGTTGGCATTTGGCCTTTTATTGAGACGTGTCCATAGAGCAACTGTCAATTACTGGCATGGAAATTATAAACGCTCCAGGATCCGATTGCCTCCAATTCATTTTCCACCCCATCATATGTGAATCAGGGGTATCCTTCTCTCTCATTGGTGGTTGCTTCATTTGCTCACCTTGATGTGGGGGAATGTTTATTACCACTTTCTTCACCATTGCAGAGGGTTTTTTGCCTTTCTATGGTCTCTGTGTGACTGTCCCTTTAGTGTTTATGAGAACCTTCACAGTTCAACAAAAAGTTTTATAACACTTTTTATTTCATGTAAAACTCTGATAAAAGCATATGCAGACAGATCATTAATACTTGAGCTGCTTGAGAAGCGATTTGGCCATGTGTACATTTCCACTTACGGAATAAAGTTAGGTGATGAAACTGCCTTTCATGATTACATTTCATGGCCTGTTTTTAGGTTTTATTATATGCTTGATATTCACTTTTTACAAGTATACAAAAACAAACAAAAAAAACAAACAAAAACAAAACAGTGCAGTGATTGATTGCAAGGCACACCGGTTATGGCTGCATTACTTATAAACAAAACTTAAAACACTCAAAATGTCACAAATCTTGACACTCAGACCGACAGTCAGAGAATAATGGAAGTGTTTGGATGCGATTTCTTCCTCATTTGCTGCTCAATCTTTAAATCAAACTGCTGCCTTTCTCTGAAACAACAACAACAACAAAAAATTAGTATTTATCAATGAAGTCATTCTTTTTAAAAATTTAACATATGAAAGTCTTACCTGTTACTTATACGCCGCCCCCTGAGGTATTTTTCTTCTGCTGTTTTTACTGAAATGTTGTCCACTCCAGCAATGGCATAAATAATGGCCTGCACAGAAACAAACTCATAACACCTGGACTACAGAAACTGAACTGCATATCAGGAAACATTGCAAACAAAACCTGTGAGCACTCATGCAGGCTTTAGCTCACCTCAGGAAGAAGCACATCCAGGACAAAAGGGACACGATCCATGGATTTCACATCAGCTACGCAGGGGGCGTTGGCCACAGCTGCTGTATAGAGCTCATTTAGGTAGCAGTAGACTTGGTCGAGCTGATGGTCATCTTCAAGGTATATGTTCACCACTCGTCTACGATTGTCACTTAAGAAGGAGCGAAGCCACCTGGACTTCTCCTGTCCATGGATCACAGCCTGTAGGAAGTGTGATACAATGGGAAGAGATTTATTCAATCAATTATAGTTTCTTATGCCATCACATCTTAGTGTGGCGCAGCTCAGATGTCAGATTTTAAAAAGAACTGCAACTGAAAATTTTTTTTTTTTTTTTTATAGCATTCATATGCAAATACTTTCAATATTCATCCATATGTTTGTTTAATTTTTGCATGCTCTGGCACACTCTTTGCATAACTGGTTGAGCTCCTGAAAGTATTGGACATTACTGGGGTGAACTTAAATTTGTAAGTACGGTATACTAAAATCGAGGTCAGCTTACATTCGTTGTGGCCTCTACCACCCGTACTTTATTCAAATAAATCTCCACGTCTTAACAGAGACGGCTTTTGACTTTGCTCTGGTGTCATACTAACAGAGTGCGCAATTCAGAAACGTATAAGAGCATAGGACACCTGGTCTTGATAAATAGTTAGGACAAACAAAATATTGGTACTCACTTATAAGTACCTCTTTGCGTTTACCTAACGGCAAACTAGGGCATTTCAGCTATAAACAGTTATCAGCATCAGCAAATAATAGCATATAATCATGAGTGGTATGTCATCAATCAAGGTAAAACATTAACCTTTATAACAGAAAAATAATATGCATTTGTTGATGATGATAACCATAGTATTGTACTATATAAATGAAATTTAAAAAAAAGTGTTAATAAAAATCTATCCCAATCCTTCTTTCCATTACTATAACAAGGAACTAAGAAGAACATAAATGATGGCAAGTTGAATTTAAATGTCTAGTCTTTGACTATCTTTAATTTCCAGACCTATGTAACTGTGGCAAATGTGATGCTATGGCCAAAGGAGACGTGCATTTGTTTCCACACACTGGAAATAAGTTTAAAATAAAAAACAAAACAAAAAACAAATTGTTGTTTATGATTTAGTTGTTGAAATCCACATTTGGGCTGGTATATGCTGTGAAAACTAATCAAGATTTATTAAAACAAAAACAAACAAACAGACACAAAAAAAGGATCTCTGCACATAAAAGCAACTAAAGGAATTCAGATGAAAGGTCACCAGTGGCTACATGTTTTAAGTCAGCTGGTCATCATGTGTTTTTTCTAAACTTCCAAGATGGTAACGCCAGCTAAAAGAGGAAGTCAAAGTCAAGGCATATTTGGTTTCCACGAAGAATTACAGTTGAAAGGCTTTTGTTTGGATCTATTGTAACTTCATTAGTAGGGCAGAACAGGGCTCTTCTCTTGCAGCACTTCAAAGCCCTTGTTGTTGATTGGTGTTTCAACCTCACCCAGTCTTTATATGTATTGTGATTCTGTATTGTAAAAACAGATGAAAACCGTGGCCTACAAACGTGCTTGTGCAGTGGGTGAACTGTGAAGCTGTGTGGGTTGGGGCAAACCCACACATTTCTCACGTGGGTCTCACAGTTGGGTGTTCCCACACAGGGCTGGCAGCAGTTTTACCTTTTGGGGGCCCCTTTATGGGCTTTTTAAATGGGCAAACCCACTACCCCCAGTACTGGCGTACCCACACAGCCCACAATGGGAAGCCCACAGTGGGGTCAGGTTAGCGGTGCACTAGATCCGGCACTGTTGCAGTCAATAACTCAAAAGCTGAAAAGTTACATAATTTGAGCAGGAAAGTTTCAAGCCTAAGTTGAGCCACAGAAACCAAATATGAGTTTTCATCTCATAAAACTTTGGTGGCATAAAGGAAAACAAATAGTCCAAATTACTCAGAATATTAAATTATTTTGAGCTGGTAAAAAACTCTGCTTTCTGCTTCTGTTTCAGTTTGGGCTGTCCTAAAAGATCAAAGCAGCACTCATTACTCAGCACTGCTGCAACATTTACATAATTTTAGTGAAGTGACACCAGAACTGTAGCTTTTTGAGGAACACAAACAATCACCCCCTAAAACTCTATCGGCCAAGTCACTGCTATGCACACTGAACAGTTTCTTGGTATACCTATATTGGATTAAATGATATGGAACAAGAATTACACCAGCAGAAAAGCAACAGAGTCATTCATACCAGGAGGTGTGCGTCGACCATGTGTTGCTTGACAATGAAATGTACGAGCTTCTCATTTGCGCGGTTGTGGGCAGCATGGGTCCGATCTGGCAGCAACCTCTTTGAACACCTTATTTCCTTCTGCTGTTCACTAAAGCTGTCCTCCTTAACATCACATGGCTCCTCCATTGTTGAATCACTGATGATGGTTAGTCTCTCTGAAGCTGCCTTTGGATACCTCCTCCTCACAGGATAACCTAAACCAATTCAGACCAGCAGTCAAGAGCAACATCGGGGCCTAGCGAATCTGTAGGTGTATTCAACTTTTTAATTCTGTGCTAGCCTCGTTGAAATTTCTGATTCCAGGTCAAGGATGAAACTTACTCATATCGTGATCAAAGTACTGTATGAAGGAGCCAGAAAATGAGCCACATGCTACAAAGATAAAACATGATTAGTACTGCAGCTAATTCAGTGATATCATCCCAATATTGTTTAAACAACATATCACACACAACAGTGTTTCTGCTTGCTGAGGCATTACATAAGCAACTCACCAATCCGAAATCTGTAGTCGGTTATGAGATCCAGGGACCATGATATTGCAGCATCATAGCTTTCTTTGGCTTTACACTGTTTAAAAACCAACAAAAAAGCAAAAACAGTTTACCGTTGTGTCAAGTGAACATTTTCAGAAATCCGAACATACTCTGTGAGCAGTTCTTACCATGAGTTCATTAGCTTCTTCACAGTCAAAAGGTTTCAAGCATTTTAGAGCCACAGCAAACCTTTAGAAACACAAACACCCAACTGAAACGTTTATTTAAATAACATAAATGTAACAACACTAAGTAATGTGCATACACTAATCAGCCACTTCATTGGATACAGTTCAAATTCTTAATGCAAATATCTAATTAGCTAATCACATGGCAATAACCCGATGCATTTAGGCATGTAGACATGACCAAGACAACCTGCTGAAATTCAGACTGAGCATTAGAATGGGGAACAAAGGTGATTTAAATGTCTTTAAATGGATGTTGCTGCCAGTTGGACTGCCATGAATATTTTATAAACTGGACTTTCCCACACAATGATTGCTAGGATTTACTAGGCAGCAGTGGGTGCCACTACTATCAGCTAAGAACAGGAAACCTAGGCTACAAATCACAACGGCTCACCAAAAATTGTACATTTCCAACTGGAGAAATAGAAGATGGGAAAAATGGTGCCTGGTCTGTTGACCATTATTCAGATAGTAGAATCAGAATTTGGCATAAACGACATGAAAGCATGGATCTATCCTGCCTTGTCTCAATGGCTCAGGCTGCTAGTGGTGATGCAATAGTGAGGATTGATATTTTCATGCCACATTTTAGGACCCTTAGTACCACTTTAGCATTGTTTAAATGCCCCAGCCTACTTGAGCATTGTTACTGACCATGTCCATCACCCTTTATCCCTTCCAGAAAGATAAAGCACCATTTCGCAAAGCTCAAATAATCTCAAAGTACTTTCTTGAACATGACAGTGGGTTCACGGTTCTCAAATGACCTTTGGAGTATGGTGTAAAGGGAGATCCACATTGTGGACCTACATGTCCAACCAAGGTGTACTTTGTAAAGTGGCTGGTGAGTGTATGTATCACCTAAAGACAAGCAAGAAACAACAAAGCAAAAAGAGAAAACATCCTACCCTTTCTTTTTCTCAATGATTGAGTCATCAATGAAGATGATACTGGCTTTTCTGTGCTTTCTGTTCACACTTTTTACCTACAGCAAACAAAACAACAAATAAAAAACAAAACAAAAGGTGAGTCAATGTTTTTCATGGGCAATTATTGTCATTTTAACAGTGAACACTTTTTTTGATTCATCATCTAGTAAATTCAAGATATACAATAGTAGGCTGACTGACAGCACGTATAAAAAAAGCATTTAAGGCATTGATTCAATAAAAGAAAAGGAAAACATTAACCAGAATCTGCTAAATTGTGATTTTATCACATGTCACCATTATGTACTCACCAATGCAGGCCAATATGGATAGTTTCTATATTTGTGCCACACAAATGCTCCTTCGGTAATGGATGGGGGCTCTGAAAGTCAAAACAAAAATAAACAAATCAACTCAGTGTCCTGTACCGTCACAGACTCCAGTTATCCTTGTGGTCTCGCTCACTTTCGTCTGTCCGCATCAGGAAACTTGGGAGCTCTTCCTCGTCCTCCTCATCACTTATGTCATCCTTCTGGTAGGACAAAGTAGACAGCTGTTCTTCATGATGACTCAGTTCTATTGAAAGATCCGAAGACATCATGGAGTCATCTATTGTGGAGTTAAGAAGAGACAGAATTAGAGCACACCTGCAGCTCTCCATGCCAATTAAAAACACATGACATGCAAGACAGACTGTGCAAAATAAAAAACAAATGTAAAAAATGTGGCTTCACAGAACTGGCTGTGCTTGGGGACAACAGTACTGAATAATACACTACCTTGACTTTCTGCTTCAGCCTTCTGGAGTTCAAATCTTGGCCTGGAGCGGGAGGATGATTTCTCTTTATTTAAATTCCCAGTCTCTCTTTTTGGCTTCCTACCACGCCGGCACTTGACTGGAGGATCATCGGTTTTACCATCGGTCTGCGTTTGCGTCTTTGTCTGTCTTTGTTTAACCGGTCTCTTACGCTTACGTTGAGGTTTTGACTGTGAATCTACCGCTGTTGTCTAAATCAGAATACTTTATTAATCCCGAAGGAAATTAGGACATAAAACAGAACATAACAAAAGGAAACTGAATTCACTGAAGCTATGTGGGATTATAAAAATATATAAATTTCACTTTTATACCATACCTTTATCTGAGTGATGAACTCAGTGTATTGTAGCTCCCCTTCAGGAGGGGAGCCTGAAATGGTTGACGGGACATCATAGGTGGTGCTGTAGACTGGTGTGGAGGTCAAGCAGGCTTCTTGTGCAAACCTCATTTTCTCCCTTTCATTTTTTGGAGTACTAGCCTCTATTGAAAAGACAAGGCCGCAGTCGCTGCAGTTGCCGCTGCCTGGCACAGCACTTGAATCATCTGTGCTGGGAGACAAAACCGCATCTGAGGGGTCTTTCTCTGGCGACTTCTTTTTAGGTTCCTTTTTCCTTGTTTTTCCAGGTGCACCTAGGGGGGGAGAGAAAAAAAAAAATCACGTGGTCATTTTTCTACTGTCATTTTGAGTAAATTTGTGTGTTCATATAAAAACATCTGGCTGTCTCAACGACTTTCTAAAATGTAACTCAGAGTTCTCGTTCATAAAAGTTTTGATTACCTTTCATTGCTGTAATATTTGGTGTATTCCTCCTTGTGGAAAGCTTTCCCTGGAGTTCATTGGGACACCGGAATACCAGCGATCTGACATTAATCGGGGCTTATTTTCTTTATTTGGGGGAGTTGAAGGTCCGTAGTAGGCGCCAGGGTGGATAAACCGGTAGCCGCAGTAGCTTTATGCCTGATTTAAAAAAAAAAAAAAAAGTAAAGTAAGGCGATGTTGCTCAATCGGCATGCTTAGTAGGCCGTACTTTCGCCTTGGATGAGTTTAGCACTAAACGCGATATTCGCAGGTTATTCTTGACATGCGTAGTGAATTCACAAATATGCGGAAAAGCTGTTGTCACGGAGACAACAGTGTCCTGGAACTGGGCGTCTAAGTACCTTTTTAACGGGAAACTCTACCATTTATGAATTTGGGTTTTAAGAAAACCATACATGTGCAAACGGCACAACAAACATTTGAAAAACAAAGTTTAACGGTGCAGTAACAGCGCAACGCCCAAGATGTGCTGCAGGTCAACCAGATAAGAGCGATCGCTTGCTAACAAGACTTGCTCGCTAGTAAACAGGCATAAAAACCTAGTTTCTAACAAATCACAAAGTTGTTCACGGGGGTTTACACAGTTCCGTATTGTAGTTATGCGCCACTTGTCACACTAAAGCCATGTCACTATTCCGCCCTTTATATAATGCAATAACGTTGACGTACGGATCAACTAAAACAAGCAATGCAACAAATTAACTGCCGCCAAACTACGACGTAGACCCATAAAAAATAGCGACTGACTGACCACCTCTGCCCGAGTCAAGCGAAGTAATGACAAGAGCTACAACTAGCCACTTACCTTAGGAACCCTAAACTCGGTATTTTTGTGCCACTCGCTAGCTTTTAGCTCCAGTTAAAACCCTTGACATAGTTGTTGCATGTAAACATTCACCGTTACCAAAAGTTGCACGAAAAAAAGGAGTTCCTAACCCCGAAACAAAACCTGCAGTCAATAGTGAAAGCAATGCGTCGTGCAGACAATTCCTGTTAACAAATGTTTGTTATTTCTCGTGGACTGTATACCACACTAAAAGATTTGCCGCCACCATCTGGACCGGAGGGCGTGATTTTATGTCTGAAAAAGCGAGAAGGACACGCTTGGCTGTTCACGGATTTAGTGTTGTGGTTGAGCACAGGATGTGTGCACAACTTGCAGCTATATACTGTTTAGAAGAGATTTTAATAGGCTTATGCATGGGTAGGAGGCAAGAATTAAATAATTCAAATAAAAATGTAATATGAAAAAAATGCCACCCAAACATACCGGGTTTAATTTTGAATTTTTTGAAACTGCCCCCATTTTTTGCTGTATTAACTCTAAAGCGACATTGTCTTCCAATCTCACAAAAAGCTACCAAATTCAATAAGTTATATATATACACACATAGAAAAAAAGACAGTCATGTGACTTTTTTTTTTTTACTGTAACTTGCTTCCAGATCCACAGAGTTTTACAGAGACACATAAAAAAGCTTGTTTTGCTATTCGTGTAATCTTTTTTATTTGTATTTATTTCGTTTTATTCTATTTATTTATTTATTATTTACTGCTGTGCTCTAATTCAGCGTTGAAGCTTATCTAGTTTATCATAGGGGTAGCAGAGTACAACCTGCTTGTCCAAATTCTCGCAGAGCGAAAACCTAGAGACAACCACACAAGTCCACTTTCACAATTATGGGCAGGGAGAACATGCAGACTATACAAAGCAAGGCTACACAACCCCGGATTTGAGCCCAGGACTTTTGTCCTGTTAGACGTGCTAACCATTTGCAAAATTAAAAACAGCATGCCTGTAGGTTTTTTGTTTGTTTGTTTCTTTTTGAAATTTCTGTGTTAAAAGTGTAAGTCAAAGCGACACTACCCAACTGCAGAGTGCTCACAATACCACTTCTTTCTCTAAAATCGACACTCACCTTTAGTGCAGCAAAATCTCTTCTGGTAAAAAAGTGTGAAAGACTAAGCAAGAAAGAAAAAAAGCAAAATCTTCTCTGATTACGCAGTCATTAAAAAGGAAAAAGAGTGGGAAAGGATGGGAAACAGGTCTGTTCAACAGTCTACTTTCACTTACCTGTTGGTGTCTGGTTTCAACCGCAATGCCCTCCTGGGAACAAAAGAGGGCACTGTGTGACCACTCATCCTGTGTTCACATGGGTTTCCTAAACCTTTCCATCACGTAGAAGTATTGCTGCTGCTCATGCTTGGATCTTAATGCTACAGTCCTAGCTTTGCTTTCTACAGATATTTTCTTCAATTAGGGGCTCACCACCCTACAGCTTTACCTGCTGAAAAGTCACAATTGACACTTTTTTTATTTGTTTTTGTTTCTGTTTGACTGACAGAGGTCAAAGGCCGGTGGTTAAGCTTACAGCAACAGGGCTGAGATGTCTTTGACACTGAGTACACAGTTATTTAACATTTTTTAGTCTCGTTGTAATTTGATGATTTTCTTCATCCATTTTATTCTATCTGATACCACTGCCTGCTTGATTGAGAGGTTTTCGGGGCTGTAATCAGGAATTAAAATCCAAGTACTTCCAAGACACCAAACTAAAAAAAATAAAATACAAATAAATAAGTAAAGTCTTTGAAATGCCTCCATTCGTTGGATTTTCCTCATAGAAAATCGGTTTAATTGTTATTTATATGTAAGTATATTTTTTCTCAGTCCATACTGTCCAAAAATGAATCTCGCATAAATACAAAGTTTTTATAGCTTTGGTCAAAATGACTTGAAAGCTTACAATTTTTTTTAAACACCTTAAAGTTATGTTCCTAAACTCCACCACTTTCCACTTTAATCAGGCAGAAATCCACCTGTCACTCAACTGGCACCTTTGGACGTGCATTGGCCTGAGGCAGATGAGGGATAAATTGGCCCCGCCTTCATCCAGATGTGCGTTCTTGCTCCTGTCTCTTCAGTCAACTGCTGGCTTCGGCGGAGCCGCAGGAAGTCAAGAGGAGGGCGCAGATAGTAACACTCAAAGTACAAACAACGAGGAGATGACTTCTGTAGCAGTGGTCTGAACCAGCCGAATCTCACACGGTCTAGTTAGAGAAGGAGACCTGCGCCGTGCGTCGGAATTTCAGCTACCCCCTGAGGGGGGTGGGGGTGTTTGCTTTACCTGGCCAGCCTGAGACGCAGAGCTGATGGAGAGAGGCTGGGCTGAGTGCGGTGCCACTCTAGAGCGCTGTTGAACAGAGAGCTTCATTCAGCTCATAGACTCTGCTGAAGGGGAGCGGTCTTTTTCACCGACCTGTGTGATTCTTGTGTGCTTTTAGGAGTAATTCGAGGGCTATTTTAGACGCAACAAACCGTGCGGTTTGTTAAGAAGAGACCGAAACCATCTGTGATTTTTTATTGTGTGTCTCTTAGACGCAGCATGGGGATGTAACTGGGTTCATCATGCATCTGGAAGTGGCGTGAGGTTACCACCAGCCCGAGAAGAGCAAACTGCTGGGGCGTGTGGTTAATTGAAATTGATCCGGTGGTCTTTATTTTTTATTTTTTAATTTATTTATTTTTGGATGTGAAGCTGTAGCAGAGGTTCTTTCTCCTCTCCTCTCCTCCTCCCCATTCCTCTCACCTCCAACATGACTTCACTGTCGGGGACTAAGGAGAGGTCTGTGAGCAGCCGGAGCAGAAAATATGGGGTAGGTTATTCATTCCAGCAGCCGAGGGGTGGACACACCTCTGTTCCCAATCAGCCTGGTAAACATTAAAACTTATCATCCGTTCACTGCTGCATGCACTTCATCTCACACTCCACCCATTTTTATAGGAGACTGCCGTTTGCTTCGTTTTCAGGGTGACATAAACATGAAACTTGAAGGTTCTTGTAAGATTTGTGTTCCTACTGCTGATTGCTTTGTGAAGATCACACTTCAAATATCAGTGCTTATGGTGTTATGGTGTCACAACGCTGGCATGCATTTTCACTGAATGATCCCCAGAAGTAGCACTTGCTGAGCACCAAAGTGCTAAATCAGTGAAGACTATTATAGTCACACCTGTGTCACTGCCTATCATCTACAAAGACTAATTAACAATAATTTATAACACGCCGTTTGGCACAATATAACCACCTCTTCATTTGGAGATGATTGAGCGTTCCCATTTATCAGCCTCAACTCTTTGCTGCCTTATTATAGCCCTCGAGAGAAAGATCACAGGAGTGCCCAACCTTTACAGCCTCCACCACATCAATGGGTCTGTTCTCTGACTGGATTTACCCAGCCGCAAAAGATCAAATTCTCCACTCTTTGCTGCTTGTTTGATGTTCCCATGTGGTTGAGTAGAACAAAATAACAGGTCTATCCTGGCTTAATCCTATTTAGTGGTTTATGGAAGCACTCAGTAGGATGACTTGTCGTTCCATTGCAGGAAATGTTTAATGTCATTCTCTGTTTGTAGGTTTTTAACTGAATGTCTGTCTAATTTAATGTCCTAATGTTAGGTAAGACTCCGTCTAATCTTGATCCCTGATCACACATTTCCTGTGTGGGTTATTCACAGGACACTCTGTGTCTGCTTAGCCTTTTTTCTTTTAAGAGAAATCAACATTTTTAGTGTTGATTGTGGAATAACAATGGATGCTGAATCTGTGATTTGGGTATTCATTTTTTTGTTAAAGCAGAACAATTAGTTGTTGAATTTTTAATTAAAGAAATGTTTACTTGCTTTAACTTTATTTCAGAAACATATCTCTATATTAGTACACAAAGGCAGGTGCAGATTGATATACTGGCCATGTGCTGTCGGTGTAATGCACATAAACACAATGATTATATTATATACATATTTTGACTTTCCTGCAGTGACTGTAAAAATTTGCATCTTGGAAATACACCATCATTAATTTTTTCTCTTCGGAAAATTTTTTCTTAGGTCCCTGACACATCGCCGACCAAATCTTCCTCCTTCTTCCCGGACACATGGTACCGAAAAGCCTATGATGAGACCACCCGCTCCGGTACACGCCCCGCCCCGGAGGGTGCTGGCTCCATGCCCAGCTCCACGGGAACACCATCCCCAGGCTCAGGAATCTCCTCACCAGGATCCTTCTCTGGGTCACCTGGGACCATCTCCCCAGGCATTGGGACAGGATCACCCGGTTCGCTAGGTGGCTCACCAGGTTTTGGGACAGGATCGCCGGCCTCAGGCAGTGGAAGTTCCCCTGGAAGTGAAAGAGGGATATGGTGTGAGAACTGCAATGCAAGGCTGACAGAGCTGAAACGACAGGCACTAAAACTGCTCATCCCTGGACCTTATTCCAGCAAGGTAAATTTCTTAGTTTTGTTTGTCCTTCTGTCTTATAGCGTATCTGAAAAAGTGTGTAGGAAGTCACACACAAGTGGTTATGCTCAGTTTCATAGCGTCCAAAAATAACTTGCTCCTTCATTAACTGTGGCATTTGGTCACTGGCACTTATTAACTTTGTTGCTCATGAAAGAGGGGACTTGTAATCATGCTCTTGCTTACTGTGTTGGTGTGTCGTCAGCATTATTGTTGCCATAAATCATAAGGATGCTGTAATTTGTCCAACCCCCATTTGACCAGCTGCAAAGAAAAAGGAGCAGAAACCAAAGAGCCTTTGGGATTTGGGATCATAATTGTATGTGAAGCTGTTTATCCAATACTGTCACTGCCAAAACAAAATGAAAAACATAGGCGAGATCATTTTGATTTCTGTCTTGGAGTTTCCCATTTTGCCTGATTGAACATATTACCAAAATCAATGAGCTCGCTTTAGTCTATATTGCTTTTCTTCTTTTGAGGGAATTAATGTGATGGATTACTGTAAGACACTAACCTCAAAGACTAGTATTAATCCACTTGGACTCCTGCCTTTTCTCATTTTCTTTGACAGGTGTATCATTTGTTTCTGTGGGTAGTCTATATAATCAGTTTTATTTTCATTAGTGCAGCATTTCTCAATAGCCAGGATATTTCCAGGAGTCCCAGAGTGTACATTCACCTGGGCGTACAAATGCATCATATATACAGATATGCAGCTCACATTTCTTACCTTTTCTACACTGAATAGGTTTTCTTATTATTGTTTGTTTTTAAAACTTGATTATGAATTAATGTGACATTACTTATCACTAGACGAATTTAACTTTTGACTGCTCTTTGCCTTTGGGTCTGATGTCCTTCTGCTACAGCTGACTGAATTTTAGTTATAAAACAATGGGCCTCATATCAGACATTGAGTTAATTGGTAACAAATAGGCTTAAATTATATGCCACGGGGCTGATAAGGCAAAGCTGTTGAGTCAGATGTAGACTTAGAGTGGCATAGTGGAATTTGCTGTAAAGACTGTAAGACAACAAGTGGTGTGGAAATGCTGTATTTTTATTAGTTCGAGAGTATGACAGTTGGAAATTGTTAGGAACAGCAGGGGTTAGTTGGGAGTCTCAGTTGCCAGACCACTAATTAAAGCGTCATTTGTGAGGCTGGGTTCATTTCAGGCTGATTAAAGTTCCCATTGTGGCTAACTTTATTGCAGCGTAGAAAAAACGCATGCACAACAATCAGCATTATAACTAGTTTAGGTAGTGTGTATGTCTTCATTTAAAAGCTGTCTCAATATAGACATAAAATAGTATGACCTTACTGGAAGAGGATATGGAAATGAGGATGGCATATAGTGTGTGGGCAATAGTTAGCAATAAGATTGTGGGTGTTCACCTTATTACTTGGATGGGGACTTTCTAAGTGGAGTTTGCCTGTGTGAATTTCCTCTCGGTGATCTAGTTCCTCCCACAGTCCAAAGACATGCATGTTAGGTTATTTGGTGAATCTAAATTGGCAGTAGAGATGAATTTGAGTGTGAATGGTGGTCTGTCTCCCTGTGAGAGACTGGTGACCTGTCCTGGGTGTACTACACCTCTTGCCCAATGTCAGCTGAATTGTCTCCAGCCTGCCTGTGACCCTGAATTGGATAAGCAATTAAAATGGATTGATGAAGACGTGGAAATGAGCTCAATAGTATCAATGAATCTAGTGCAGAAATCTTGGGGTCATTGAATTTCAAAATATCTCATGTGGCTCAAGGGTCTGTTAATAAAAAATAGATTTTATTGACTTGTCCCAATTTGCTTCACTGATTTAACCTTCAAAGTATGAACAGGAGTGGAATTTGACATTGGAAAAAATGTGTTGTATTACATTATTTTACACTGTGGATGCAACACCTTGAAGACTGTGATAGTAGTTTCACACTAAGAAGAGAAAACACGTGTCTCTGTACTTTTAAATCTGTTGTTTGCATTTTTATTTTTAAGAAGTTTCTCATGTGTGAAGTGACTCAGTCGCTCCAGCGGTTCTTGCATAAATTAGTTATTTTGACTCTTTTTCCTTGGGGTTGGTTCTTTTTATAGTATTAGAGTGTTCGATCCTCGAGTTCAAACAGACACCTGACACTACTTCTTGAAAAGTGTTGATTCAACAGTACAATACCCACAGCTAATGAAGTGCATTAAATCAATATAATAATTTTTTAATAACACCTATTATCAGTAAAATGAATACGTTTCATGTAAGTAGAGAAGTGGTTAAATCCTGAGAAACTTAAAACAACATGTAAGTCAAATCAGTTTATTATAAACACATTTAAAGACAGCAGGTTGACCATAGTGCTGGATAGCTAAAGTATTAAGATAATTTTTAATTAAACCCCAAAAAAAGAAAGAATTTGCACTGTCTTGCTGAATGCCCAGCAGGAAAAATATCAAATTACAAATGTAACCTGCTCTCTTCCTTTCAGCTTGTTTTTACTCATGAGATGAAGTTATGCACGTTATAAAGAAACTTTAATTGGAAGTTGCTAATTCAAGTGTCTTACCTATATTACACGTGTTTTCTGCTCTTGTCTGCGCAGAAACTCCACTGCAAGAGCAGAGGTTAGTTTCATTGATGGAAAAAAACCCCTCTGGGCTGTTACTGAAAAATTTAATGGTTCAGGTATTTTAGCCATCTAGAATTTCCTGACTGGTTTTCTTCTTTTTTTTTAAACCCAGACACGTTTTACAAGAATGGTTTAAACTACGCAGGTGTTCTGCATCATGAAACGCTGAACTAAAGTCATTAGTTTGACCTAATAATCCTTCTCCTTCTCCAAATATGCCAGTGCAGCAATTTGGCTTGTGTATTTTGTGTGGGTGTATGGGTTCCTGATGCACTGTCAGCGTGAGACCCCGTGTTAGTCCCACAGGACACTGTGACATATGTGACCCACCGCACAGCTAAAACACAAACACACATCAACCATCTGATTAAACAGCTAACACACACACACACACACACACACACACACACACACACACACACACACACACACACACACACACGTTCACATGCCTTTGTCTGTGTCATGGATCTGACTACACAACGTTATGCAAGTTATGCTTGACCCACACACACAAAGAGTCGTATTACCATTTCTTTAGCCATTGCATACATTGCATTCAATTTCCATAGATTTACCCTTATTGTAGCCTTCAAATCAAATTACTCACTTTGAAATTTAATGATTTTTTTTTCACTCTTCATCCCCATAAAACATAAAAAAAGTCCTCACACTGTGACTGTGTAAACACATTTGTGAGTAGTGTGTGAGTAATACAAGTGCTCAGACATTCACACACAGGGTCGTTAATACTATGCTAATGATGACCTTCGCCGTGCTTACCTTTTGAATATTTTCCTGTCTGGATGTCTGCAGTTCAATGTGTAGGTGTGTGCAAGTCTGCTCACAAACACGCATAAAAACAAGCATCCATAAAATGATTTGTCATTGTGCTTAAATGTCAAGATAATATATTGCTGAAGACAAACCACGGTTTGAATGCTCATCCACTTATAGACTGTGTACGCAGCTATCAGTTAATGTAAACAAGCTGGACTCAACTAGGACTCTAAAGCACATCTGGCTACACAGCTGCACTCACTTAAGGCCTCTGTCCTTATTGCAGTGGTGTGTATATCTGCATGTCTGACTTGTGTTTGTGTATTCATCCTTTATATACACACCCAAATCATAAATGGATGGAGGGTGATCTGTTTTTGCTTGTCCAGTTTAGCTCAGGAAAGTGGGTCACTATGTGTGTGTATGTTTAAGTCACTAGCAAAGTGACTGTTTTAGATCAGTGGAAAGTTAAAACCATCCATGTTTATAAAGTGAAACGTATACAGTTTCCCACGAGACATAAGAATAGAGCCAAAGAAGGATATGTTTGTGAATATATATGCCCTCCCCAAGGACCTCTTGATGTCAGTATGAGATTTATTAAGATTGCTTTTATCTGTACTTTTTTTTTGTCAATTAGAACATGTTATGTCAAGTACAGTGCACTTAACCGTTGGAGTTTCTTCTGGATATAAATGCCTTATGCACTTAAAATGTTTGTATTAACAGATTCATTGATGTGTCTGCCTAGATGTGGTTGTAGATTAAACATCTGTCAGCAGCTACCAAGGCGGGGATCATTGCAGTTAGCGTGCAGTCAGATTGAAAAAGTAAAGCTTTCTATGATCCTGACATGCAGTGGTTATTTTTTTACTTAGCCTATTCGCTTGTTCACGCCCAAGTTATCATAACTCAGCCAGAAAGTGCAAGCCCGGAGTTATTATCTAAAAATATCCCAGTTCTCTGCTAACTGCACTCTATTTAATTTGTAAAATATGTGTACACACACACACACACACACACACACACACACACACACACACACACACACACACACACACGTAGAAAAATATTTAGTATACACATCCAGAAATGCATATACTATTATATACTGTACATATATTTATTAGTTTCAGATGTAGCCATTCTTGTATTTTGCTTGTTTACATTATTGTATTTTGCACAACTCTGTTGCTTGTGAAGCTTGCACACAAGAATTTCACTCACATGTGCTGTACCAATGTACCTGCACATGTAATGTGACAATAAAAGTGATTTGATTTGATTTGATTTTCAAAAAATTTGAAAACCTGATAACCTAGCACGTGTTGTGCACATTTGAAGGTACCTAGAATTCATGTATCCATCATTTCAGTGTTTACATATAATTTAGATGTCAAAGCTTTGAAAAATTAACAAGAAAATAAATCAGAAAAGGTGTGAGGTTGTCATGTAAGGGGATATAAAGACCACTTTAGGAGCAGCTTTATGGTGCTTGAAAGGGTGTTTAAAATACACCAATACATCCTATACATTATTTTGTATGGTATAGTATTTGGAACATACATTGGTTCAGTCCTGACTCAACACACTGTATCATATGAATAAAAATAATGGATTTCTTTCACACCGTGTTAACAATAGCTAACTTATAATGTTTGAGGCTAACAGCAAAGCGTCGCATATGCATTTGCTGACCTCAATATTTGAAAGTCTGCTCCTGTTTTATATAAGCAGCCACCATTGTAAAAGTAAATACAGAAAATACAACCCCAATTCCACAAAAGTTGGGACAGAATGCAGTTGTCTGCAAATTTTGTGATCCCCTCTCTTTTTAGAATCAGTTTTCTCTAAAATCAGTTTTGCGCTTTTTCCAGATGTGAAAGCTGCCAGTTCCATAGGCACTACTCCACTCCCAAACTGTGTGAACTGAAGGATTTGAATAGAGGAATGATAACAATCCAGATGAGATCAGCCCGTTTTAATTTTAGCACCAATGAAGATGGTGGTGTTTCTGCGTCTTGATCACATATAGGTTAGCATGCTAGAAGCTAACAGCAAAGCACCACATACGCATTCACTGACCTCAGTATTTGAAAGGTCTATGATTCTTTGCATCATAGAGCTTTAAAGTGCATTTGTGGATGGCACAGTAAACTGTGTTTATGGGTAGTGGTTTGTGGAAGTGTTCCATGCTTAATGCAGTCCCGCCTAAGGGTCAAAGATCACAAGCATCAAAAACTTATTTTCAGTCTTTTCTTTAGAACACAGAGATTTCTTCAGATTCTCCGAATCCGTTGATTATATTATGTATGTTAGAACCCTCATTTTATGTTGAGGAACACTATTCTGAAGTTGTTCCTTAATTTGTAGATGCAGTTTTGGGCAGAGGTTCAGCAATCTGAACACATCTGACACAAAGGATGGAAATGCTAATGCTGTATCAGTAGGAGTGTAAAACGTGTAGATGATGAGAGGTTTATTTGACCATCAGGTGACCTGGAGATTTGAAGCTTATTGTTTTGTCTGCCATTGCCGCCTTTCCAATCCATGAACACAAGTGATGCCGATACACTTGTGGATCTAATCATCTTAACTAATCCCAGTCACCAAGTAATTGTCACCTACAACCAGTGATTAGTCTGTAATTAGTCCACTTATCAGATCAAATGGTGGAGTATCATTGCTCAGCAATCTGTCCTCAAAGGGATATTTTTCTGCACACAGGTAGCTAGCTATCCTATAATAACCAAATCCCATAACACTACAGAAGCAGGCCTCCGGTAACCACGGCAGCTGGTGTTGCCACGGCAGCGACATGTGACAGATGTGAGCGGCATACATATCTCCATCAGTGTTAATGGGTTCCTCGTAGTTGTGTGTGTGTGTGTGTGTGTGTGTGTGTGTGTGTGTTTGAGAGAGATTGATGGGAGAGAAAGTGTTGGGAGAGAGGGTGAAATTATATGAGTTCACATGAATAATAGTGCGTCTTAGTGTGTGTTTTTGGCATATATATATATATATATATTAGGGGTGCAACGATACACAAAATTCACGGTTCGGTTCGGTTCGATACTTTGGTGTCACGGTTCGATATTTTTTCGATACAAAAAAAATGTTCATGCCTTTTTAATTTGTCATTTATTAAAATTATAAATATATATTTTAACTCAAAAGTACAGTTTTTAAATTTAACCCTAACCCTTGTGCGTGTTTTTTATTTTGACAGCGAATGCGCACCTGCGGACCACTTATGTGCAGCCCTGGTTATTTAGCTCGTCATATTGCAGCCACAGAAATTCTTTTGTCCATGAAACCATAAAGCTGCACTTTCTTTTTGCCTTATAGTCTGATTTGTCATAACTTCTCCATTTTGTGGTAAGCTTTTCTTTGGCTGTCACTTCTTCACCCTGACCTGTCTTATTTGGCTCAGCAGAACTAAAATATATATACTGCTGCTTTTACACACGGACTCACATAACGGTCAGCGATTCTCTGCGCGATCAACCTCTCACATGTTTAAGCTTGCTGCGGGAGATTTCACTTGTCATGTTTGCATAGTAAGCTAACGATTAATAAGACGATGTCAGAGGAATTGGTGCACAAATTATCATCACTCACAGATCAGTACTGTCTCTCTCTATACACAGTTCACACGATTGCAAAGTGAAATCAAAAAACAAGCGCATATTCAAACGCGACTTCAATATGTCACATATTGACAGTGGCTCACCGATGCCAATGACATAATTACCCAGCTACATTTCTGAAAGAATGCAAAAGCATTGACATATATTTTTCCTTCCTACAATAGCCCGACGGGCAGGGTAGCCCGTCTGAAAAAAATCGCTAGCCCCCGGACGTCGGGCTAGCGATTTTGCGAGCCCTGTATCTGATTGAGGAATCACTCATCTTTGGAAAAGAGAGTTTATTACAGAGAAATGTCTCTTTCCAAAATAAAAGCTATACTATCCGCTTCTTCTGGGCTATATTCTCAGCAGCATAAGGAGAATCATGTGCTAACAGCTGTCTAAATGACTCGGCTAAAGTTAGTAGCATGCTTATTGTTTTTGTCTTTGCACTAGGATGATGTCGGCGTAAATGTGCAGTCATATTCGTTGTGTTCCCACTAGTGCTTTCAGGTTAATCTCGTTGAAATGACCTTAACGCCACAACACGGCAAATCTCCGTTAACGAGCTACCGCCGATCGCCCCGTGCATGGGGCTAGACGGCTAACACGTTAACGAGCTAACTGCGCTAACACACTAGTTCCCACCCATGTAATTGAGCATTGCATGGCACATCCAACATACTGTTTTACTTTAGTCCATGACTCGCTTACCTTCAGGGTCATACATCACATGAAAACCAAAATAATTCCAAACGCCAGATCTGAATGAGGGGTGGGGGAGGTGCCCTGCGCTCTTCCTTCTGACTATGCTGTCTGTGTTGAGCGCTCAGTGGATCTGCGCTCGACAGTGCAGCCTAGGCGGAGTAGTCGAACGCAGATTCACTGAGCGCTCAACACAGACAGCATCGTCAGAAGGAAAGTTGATAAAATAAATTACAAATGTTGTATTGTTCGATACATATGCGTACCGAACCGAAAGCACTGTATCGAACGGTTCAATATCGATACGAATATCGTTGCACCCCTAATATATATATATATATATATATATATATATATATGTAGTTTTGTGTGTGAGAGAGAGCGATCATGCCCTCCTGATGCCTTTCAGGTGTGAAAGACATTACCATATAAAGAGGGGACTTTATCAATAACAGCAAGATGATGTGGATGGAGGGATATGTGTGTGAAGAGAGGGAGAGATGCTGATGCAGGCTGAATTGTAGAGGTTCTCACTAGGTTTGTGTCAATTTGCCACCATACTCTCCCACCCGCACATTGCAGACATACACATACAGACAGACTCTCTATGCCAATTCAGTAACTTCACTCCTGTGTTTCTAAGAAAGCACTTGTCCTGACATGACATGTATTTTAATATTTAAGTATTTTGGTTGATTAAAATTTGGTTGATATTTATTTCTATCATACATTTTGTTTATACAGGGAGTGCGGAATTATTAGGCAAATGAGTATTTTGTCCACATCATCCTCTTCATGCATGTTGTCTTACTCCAAGCTGTATAGGCTCGAAAGCCTACTACCAATTAAGCATATTAGGTGATGTGCAACTCTGTAATGAGAAGGGGTGTGGTCTAATGACATCAACACCGTATATCAGGTGTGCATAATTATTAGGCAACGTCCTTTCCTTTGGCAAAATGGCTCAAAAGAAGGACTTGACAGGCTCAGAAAAGTCAAAAATAGTGAGATATCTTGCAGAGGGATGCAGCAGTCTCAAAATTGCAAAGCTTCTGAAGCGTGATCATCGAACAATCAAGCGTTTCATTCAAAATAGTCAACAGGGTCGCAAGAAGCGTGTGGAAAAACCAAGGCGCCAAATAACTGCCCATGAACTGAGAAAAGTCAAGCGTGCAGCTGCCAAGATGCCACTTGCCACCAGTTTGACCATATTTCAGAGCTGCAACATCACTGGAGTGCCCAAAAGCACAAGGTGTGCAATACTCAGAGACATGGCCAAGGTAAGAAAGGCTGAAAGACGAGCACCACTGAACAAGACACGCAAGCTGAAACGTCAAGACTGGGCCAAGAAATATCTCAAGACTGGTTTTTCTAAGGTTTTATGGACTGATGAAATGAGAGTGAGTCTTGATGGGCCAGATGGATGGGCCCGTGGCTGGATTGGTAAAGGGCAGAGAGCTCCAGTCCGACTCAGACGCCAGCAAGGTGGAGGTGGAGTACTGGTTTGGGCTGGTATCATCAAAGATGAGCTTGTGGGGCCTTTTCGGGTTGAGGATGGAGTCAAGCTCAACTCCCAGTCCTACTGCCAGTTTCTGGAAGACACCTTCTTCAAGCAGTGGTACAGGAAGAAGTCTGCATCCTTCAAGAAAAACATGATTTTCATGCAGTACAATGCTCCATCACACGCGTCCAAGTACTCCACAGCGTGGCTGGCAAGAAAGGGTATAAAAGAAGAAAAACTAATGACATGGCCTCCTTGTTCACCTGATCTGAACCCCATTGAGAACCTGTGGTCCATCATCAAATGTGAGATTTACAAGGAGGGAAAACAGTACACCTCTCTGAACAGTGTCTGGGAGGCTGTGGTTGCTGCTGCACGCAATGTTGATGGTGAACAGATCAAAACACTGACAGAATCCATGGATGGCAGGCTTTTGAGTGTCCTTGCAAAGAAAGGTGGCTATATTGGTCGCTGATTTGTTTTTGTTTTGTTTTTGAATGTCAGAAATGTATATTTGTGAATGTGGAGATGTTATATTGGTTTCACTGGTAAAAATAAATAATTGAAATGGGTATATATTTGTTTTTTGTTAAGTTGCCTAATAATTATGCACAGTAATAGTCACCTGCACACACAGATATCCCCCTAAAATAGCTAAAACTAAAAACTACTTCCAAAAACATTCAGCTTTGATATTAATGAGTTTTTTGGGTTCATTGAGAACATGGTTGTTGTTCAATAATAAAATTATTCCTCAAAAATACAACTTGCCTAATAATTCTGCACTCCCTGTATGTTAAATGACCTGAAAAACTAATGCACTTATATCCTACATGGACTGTGCAGTGTTTAGAATTTACAGACAAAGGCACACCAAAGAAAAGTCGCCCACAGAGGTCAAGAAATCTCCCCATATTCTTGTTTTCTATATTCTCTTTCTGTTCACCCCCAAAATGGTGAGGGCAGACAGCTGCTTCTCCTGGAGTCTGGTTCTTCCTTCCTACCCTCATCAAGTGCATGCTCATACAGCATTGTTTGATCATAATAGTTCTTTCTACTGTAGGACTTTGCCTAACAGTTTAAAGTGCCTTGAGGTAACATAAATACAACTAAATCTTTTCAAGAGCTGGGTCATAAATAATCACTATAAACTGATAACAGCTTTGGATGATGGACGTTTTCTGGTTTCCATTTGTAATCCAAGTTCGGTTCATCAATCACGTGAGTAGGCTTTGATTGTGTTCAGGTACATTGCATTTATCTGCATGAATAAACAAGGATGGGCAGAAAAACAGGAAGTCATAAAACAAAAGTGTGTTTCTTAAGCAGGAAGCTGTAAAATATTGACCATTGGCCCTAGAGGCTAAGTCAGCAGACAAGCCAGTAAGTCAGGAGACTGTAGAACTCCTTTCAGCTAACAGATTGAATGCATGCAAATATGTAAAATAACAAAAATAAGTGATGAGCAGGTGTCAGTAAATGTATTGGCAAGGTCTCTTCTAGGAAAATAAATCTATTAATTAAAAAAGTTGGTATTAGAAAGTTGGTATTTCATGTGTGTTAAATTCAAATGAGTGTGAATAATGGTGGAGTACACTTGGAGGCTTGAAAAGGATTTCTGACCATGTGTATCTCATTAGGACAATTGCCAGCCCTTTTGAAATAGACCCCTCTGCTATGGGAAAAGCTGGAACCAGCATAAATGTGCTGATTAAGATCCAGCAGGGATAAAGGGTATGGAGACAAAGTGGTCCAACGCAGCACCCAGCAACCATTGTCTGTACTTGCTGTTTCCTTCTCTTATGCCTCCTTTTGCTTGTACTCTGAATCCCCCCCCCCCCCCCCCCATCTCATTATGCCTACAAATGTTGCCTTGCAGAGATGAGATACCAGCAACGTAGACACGCTAACATACAAGCTCTCTCTCTTTTTTTCCAGATGTCACCTACACTTAACAGAAAACATCCCCTAACCTTAGCTTAGCTACAACTAAAGGTCAAACCTCAGCTCTTGCCCTAACCCCAACCTAAACCTACATGTAACCTTAAAGCTGAATCAGAGTCTTAACCCCAAAACAGTCCTTTTAAGTTCAAAGTGGCCGAAACACTGGCATACACACACTCACAGATGTGCTTTGTTTTTTTCTGCAAAACGAGGCTCTAGAGAAATGAAGATGAGAGAAACAAATATTTAAATTTACGAAAGGAAGGCGAGGAAGAAACCACTCTTGCTCTTGAAGACTGCTCTTGCTAATATTGCTATTATTATCATTATTGTCACTGACCCAGAGTGGACACACTTAATTAGACTAACTACCCCTGCCAGTAGGCTGCTACATTCAGCAAACTGTGTCTGCGTGGTGACTCCATCCCCTGCAGCCAGAGAAGCTGCATAAAGGTCTGCCTGCTCCGAAAGAGGGCACACGATGAATCTGAGTTTGCCAATGTGAATTAAATAGGAAACTAGTAGGAAAATATGCACATTTTAAAATCCAGCAGATGGATGTGCAAAGTGTTAGTACAGCAGATGCCACTTTGACTCTTGAACTGCAGCCACGGGCTAATTTAAAAAGCAAGTTTGGGAAGTTTTTCCCTAGGGAATTTCTTTTTTTTACTTGGCAAGGCTGTTTCCCTCTGTTTTGTAAAGCATTTGCATTACTTTGTACTAGCAATGGTTTAAAAAAAATTCCAAATTAAGATTCAGTTATGCTTCCTGAAGTTTGGGTGTTTTTATTTGGGTTTCCCCTTATTCCATCTTTTTGTTCACTGTGATTTAAAACAATCTATTTTCTAATAAAGGCCAAAATGAGAAAACATATGTTTAAATGTAAAAATCAGCAGAAATAGAACCAAATTTTACATTTCTAGTACCACAGTATTCCTCTCAGAACAAACATACTCACCATTTCCGCACACTGGCAAAATTGCAACAACAGGCAAATCATATGCATGAGTGCACATACCCAAACACACCCTGGCACACAACTGGACGTATGCAAACTAATACTAACGTGCACACACCAAAGTACACGGAGATTCATATGAAAACACACACAAATGAACACAAACTGGCATGTGTGAGCGGGTTATTGAGGACAAGTGTGCATTGCTGGATGGTAGTGAAAGTGGCAACAGCACCTGCTGCCATGGGGCCCACAGCTACCATGGCAACTGCCTCTCTGTCACCGAGTAGTTAAGCAGCCATCTTTCTGTCTGTCTTGTCCTGATTCTATATATTGGGCATTTGTGTGAGTGTTGAAAGAAAATGTGACATTCTACCTGTGTGTTGTTTACAAACTGCAACCATGGATCTGTGGAAAAATGGCATATATTGCAAAGTATAGCATCTATCATGTATGCATGTATCCATCTGTCTCTATCAGTCTGTTTGTCTGTGTAAAAAAACCCAAAACATGCTGTACCTGTTCTGACACTGTTTATATCTAAGTTGAAAACTTTTCGATTCCATCATCAAGAGCCAAGATGAAAAGTGAAAATGTTCCAGCATGCAGCAGGTGCCAGCGCCAGCGCCAGCTCTCTCTGACGCTGTGAAGTCTCGCTCGCTGAACGGTTTATTTGAAGACCTGCTAACCACACTTCTAACATTAGCCAACCTGCTGTCACAAGCTGATAAATCACACAGAAGCATACACATTCACTCATGCAAACACACACCCATACCAACAGTCACACAGTCACACATAGCACATCTATCTTCAGCATCTCGCACTAGGAAAATCTCATGACAGACTGAGGTGTGGGTGATAGGGATGGTTTGTATGTGTGTGTGTGTGTGTGTGTGTGTGTGTGTGTGTGTGTGTGTGTGTGGGTGTTTCTGTGTGCATGTCTGTGTGTTTTAGTTCTGAACTTTTGAAGTAGGGGCAGTTAACTTTGGCTATATCTCTTCTACTGGCAACTTTACTAGCTAAAATGTGAAAATATACATCTACCGAACTATGATTATGGTATTCAAATCCCATTGTTACATCATTTTAACTTCAATAAAATACTGAGTGTAATTAAAGATATTCTGCTGCCCTCTTTTTTGTAGTTTCTGCATAAGGAGTCATGTGGTTCAGACAGGCATGTCTATGTATTTATTCCTGATGCCGACATTTCAATGATTAGAACTGTGGTCTGGCTATAAAGTGAAGTCATTATAATTCACCTGAACAATACAGATGAAACTAGAGAAGCTTAAAGCAGTATTCAAAGGAGAAAGGATTAGCTTGTTTTCTGTCTCACACACACACACACACACACACACACACGCACACACACGCACACACACGCACACACACACACACACACACACACACACACACACACACACACACACACACACATATGAAATACAGTAAACTATATTCATGTTTCACTACAGTGCTTGCACTGGCTTGCAGGTTTATATTTAAAATATGAGCTCACCAGTATCTGATCTGTTAACAATCCCTGCTTTTTTAGCCATATGAGATCACACAGTGTCATTTCTGGCTTAAAAATAACAACAAAACAGCTTTGGCAACAGATTTTCTTTCCCGAGGCCACAATTTTGAAACAGTACATTGACTTTAAACGAATTGACAAATTTGTTTGATCAAGAGTCTCACAAATTTACATTTGAAAATGGACCTTCTCAAGTATATTATGTTTCTCTTTTATTATTTCTCTAATTATGCCCCAGGGAATATTTTTCATTAACATAAACAGGGGAATAGTGTAGACTTTAATAGTGAATGTAATTTAACCTAAAAAAAAAAAGTCGTCTCTCCCTCACTGTAAATGATCTGCACTCACATTAAATGCCTTACAACCTTAGCCAGAATCTACAAAGTGCTTTACAATATTGTTCTCCTTCAAACACACACACACACCAGTGGAGCCTACTGTGCATGCTGCTCACAATGAAGCATATTGAAAGCTGAAAGTATAGATGTGGGAAACTGAAGAGGAGTGGGATGTAGAGAGAGGAGCAGAAAGGATAGAAGAAAAGATGAGTGTGTGGGAAGAGGCGACAGAGTTGCCTACAAAAAGCTGTGGTGGCCTTGTGTACTGTGTGACTGTGATTGTGAGTCCCTACAGTGCCAACATGCCTGCCTTTTAGGGTGAAAACTAGAAGCAGGGCTCTGAGGGTCAGCTGGTCGTCTTTTACAAGTACAGTAATGGCATTCCTGTTTTAAATACACTGCACTGTTGGCCTGCAAAATTAGTGCCTATGAGTATTTACATACATTCCTAGCTGAGCTATATACTGTAAGTTAAGAGGCTGACGGATGCCAAAGACAGGATGACAGGAGAACCCAGTGTGTGTGTGTATTTTAAGCAGGACTGTGAGTGTATTGCGTCAGAGGATTTTAAAGGGCAGGAGGTGCAACCAGAACAAGGATGACATTTAAGCAGCAGACAGTTTTCATTCTGGTTCTCATGGTAGATTTCACTGAAATAGTTGTGTATCAGCTACTGTAGTATTTTTAAAGGCTTTTGATCAAGAACCTCTTTGAATAGGACTTCAATATAACCTAGCAGATTCTTAAAACTAAATCTTAAGTAGCAGATTTTTCCTCTGCTGTCCTTTTTTGTCCTCTCCTTCTTTTCTGTTATCACCCTCTCAAGCCTACTGACCAACAGACATAAATATCATCCACTTCCTCCTAATACTTATCATCCATCTCATCATAACAGCACTCCCTCTGACCTCACATCACTCCTCTCCCATTCCTCCTCTTATCACATGATGGAGGGGGTGAAAGATTTAAAAAATAGATAGGAAGGGCTGGGGAAAAGAAAAGAGAGAATAAAAACCTAGTCAAAACAGAGTTTAAAGAAAGGGAGAGGCAATAATGCTTATAGACTGGACAAGGGTGAAAGAGGGAAAGTGTGTGTATGTGTGTTTGCTTTTTGGAGAGAGAGAGAAGAGAGTGAGAAAGTAAATTGGCTGTTTGTTCCCAGTCTGCGCTTCAATCAGACACAGAGAATAGCCTCTAGCCGTTAAACTTTCCAATTACCTTGAGCAGATGGAGGCTGTGGGCTCGGTTTAGAGAGGTTGTTGTGGTTGTTGTTGTTGTTTACTGTTATCTGCTATTGACTGTACGTCTACCTACATACATTGTCAGAAAAAGGGACAGGGCTGCCATAGAAAAGCAGGGTTCTCCCTTTTTAATCTTTACCTTCACATATCTCTCCAGTTCTTATTTTACTCCTTGTTTCATCTCTGATTGATCATATCTGGTTGGGCAAGAGTAGTTTAGCTGTTCATATTACAGCCTTGTGACTGAATGGTTGTCATTACGAATTCAGGTTTGGTGACCTTGTGAAATGCGGATGAAGTCTTCCCACTCTCAGTAACAACTGTGCTCTTGAGCAAAGCTCTCCAGCCCCAGCTGTTCCCTTTGAGGACCTCGTTGGGCAACAGTGTAGCACTGTGCTTTGCTTTGCAGAAGTGTATGAATGAGTGCTACTGTGCAAGAATGAAGCCTGGAGAAGAGCAAGCACACTCAGTTGACTTTCGTGAATCTTGGCATATTAAATAGCGTTAGCAGGCTGATTGATATACAGTATATGATATATATGATTATAAAGCTGAGTAAACTAACAAACTGGCTTAATCTTTCTGCATTATTTGTTGTTCAAAGTGCAGTTAGCTTTTTCTACCAAAAACATTTCTAACAATTTTAGCTGTTTAAAATGTGTCCATGTTTTTCCGTATTGTTAAACAGAAATATTTTAACAAATGAGTTGGTTGGTCCTGAGTGAAATATATAATCACTAGTTAGATATATTTTCCACAATGAAATGTTTTCACCGGTATATAGAGGTATTGCCCATGTCTGCAGAGGGTAACCTGTAAAGCAGCTGGCTTATGTGTTCTCAAAATCATTTGTAGTTTGTAGGATATATCCAGCTCAGGGAAAACAGATCTACAAAAACTGCCTCTCCAGGGAGATGTTCGCAGTGTTGTTGAAGAGTGCCAAAGATAGTTGTTTAATAGTTAATTAATACAAGAGAAGCAGAGACAGTGAGACATATTAATGTTGGATTATCAGTTTCAGAAAATTATAGTACAGACACATGAACCTCCAGCTTAGGTGATTGTCAAACCTGCATATGTGTCAGTCCTTTGCAAATTGTAACAACATCCTTAGATGTGCTTTATATTCAGAGCTAATATATTGTGCTAAAGAAAGAAAAAAGCTGAAAATGGTTCTTAAAATCAGTCTATTTTTATTCATCCTGATATTAGTGTTTCTCTTAATTCCTTGTGTCTAATAAGAACTTAACAGAGCTACTTGCACAGCTGCAGACTATTAGTCATGTAGGCAATTTTCCATTTGGCCTTTTTTGTGCTGTTTTTGTAGATGAGGAACACCAAAAATAGAGGGTAAAAGGGAGGGGTTGACACAAATGACATGAAACCAAAGATGTTGCAACTGGGCTAAATGGTACATATGAACTCACTATCAGGTCACCAGGACACCCTAGTTATCACCACTTTACTTCGTCTGAAATTAGGGGCAGCTGAGTGATAGTCTGGAGCTCTGTAACTAAAAATTGACAATACTGACTGAAGACCTGCTAATCACACTTCTAACATTCAACATGTGCGATTTTTTATTTTATTTAAAAAAGGATAGTAATTAAAGTCTTGGTTGTTCATAATAAATGACTTGATATACTGCCTTTCTGCCACACTATTAGAGAGGAAAACTCATGCCATCCACTGGTGATGTGACTTTATATATTGTATCATTTGCCTGCGAAACACATGTGTTTACCTGTTTTTCTCATGTGTGTGCACATACTGTGTAAAGGTATAAATGGAGGTTATTGGGCAGATCTTTACCTTCAGCTCCTCCGGTGCTTCACTAACCTTGGAATGAAAGGATACTAGGGGGGAAAGAACGGATGGATAGGAAAAGTGGAGGAAAAGAGGGGAGCAGAGGAGGAGTGAGAGGGCGTCGGAGAGTGTGTATTCACGTGTGGGATACGGCAAGATGGATTACCCAACCCGGCGGGCAATTTATCACTGTCACAGAGAGAGAGAGGGGGCAAAAGAGAGGGATTCAGAAGAGAGGGGAAAGGAAAGAGAGGCAGCAAGAGGATGGGATGAAGAGCTTGGGGAAAGACAGTTAAAAACTAGGTGGAGGACAAAAAGAGGAGAATAAACAATTATGAGCGAATACTTTATTTTGTGCTCAGTCAGACACATTTTTACAACTAATCAAGACAAGGTGTAACCCCATGCCTGGAAAGGGTGAAAACAGAACAGAGAAAAGACGGAAAAGGATTTGCTGTGTGGCTCCTGAAGCATAAGCACATCCTTTAAATGTCCTATATTCTTAGTGACTGAAGCTGGAAAAAAGTATAGTTGTGCAGTCTCTATGTAGTGCACGTCATAAGGCTTGGATCCTTTTGATCTTAATATGGAGCATATTAGCAATATAATGTAAAATCAGAGATTTCTCACCAGGGATAGTGAAGACCTGGCATTTTATTGTCAAGCTCTGATGAGTTCCAATCAGTCAGAACAATAAAACATCCTTCATGCTGCTGTACACGTATCCCCTTGTGTTGCCTAACAGCATTGACCCATTGAAGTGGAAATTCTGTCGTCCCTGGCATCCTTTTGGGGCTGATGGTTGATGGCTTATTTTAGAGCATCCCATACATAGATGTTTGGAGACTAAAGCTATCACAGAGCACCATTTCTGTGGTAGATCTACTAGAGGTGTGCCACAATGTTTACACCTGTTCTCTGTTTATTTAATCGTTTCTTTCTTTCTGATGTGAACAGAGCGGGGTGTGAAATTTTGCCTTGCTTGCAGATATCCAATGTGAAACAGGCATTCACATAGAATACATTCTCACCTAAATTAACTAGCCATGTTCCCTCATCTATATTCAGGTGCAGACAACTAGCTAATTGGTAGCTAGCTAGCACAGTGAAGAAGATTATTTTTGCATATACCTCATTTACAGTGCAGATGGTGGACTAATTTTAAAAAAACAGACTGCAGAGTTTATATGCAGTTCATTTACAGTCAGGAAGCACCATCGATAGCCAGATAATTTAAAAACAGGCACCAGCGAGTAACTTTCACATTTAAAAAAAAGAGGCAGCAATTTAAACAGCTATTTCATTTATAGCACTGGGCACTGTTGTGGATGGGCAGCTAATAAAAAAGCCAGGCTGTCTTCCAGCCAGCTAGCTCATTTACACTAGCAGGGAGCCCGACTGTAAACTTAACTCTGTACAGGCCGGGACAAGATCTGTAGCTCGGGCTGTTAATGAGAAGGCAGCATGCATAACAAACAGTGGATGTACAGATACACGGGCTGAAATATTGATGAAGCAAAAATGTAAAAAGTCTCACTTGTCCTGTTTGCGTGTGAGAAGGACACAGACAGAGAAAGAGATCTCATCTGTCTGTAGCATCTGTTTCCAGTATTTTACATCCTCTTTGATTGACATTACACACACATACACACACACACGCAGGTCAAGCAAGGCTATTTTGGGACATTATATGTTTGTGGGTGAAGAAAAAAACAACTTTGTAACTGATGAGCACTTAACCTAAGCTAATTCATGGCAGCATGCAGACAGCCAATTAATTATGGTTGTCAATCCCGAAGAGTGACTGCATGAATGGCTGGCTGCAGACACAAATGTGTCATCAACATGGTCTGTCTCTTGAGAGTTGTTTGCCCACAACATTTCAAAGGAAAGTAAGATTTCAAAGAAAAATCCATAAAGACAAACAGATAAAAGCATCAAAAGTTTGTCCTCTTTGAATGAACCCACCCTGCTTTCTTTGTCTCAGAGACGGACTACTCACGGCAAGTCTGGCTAACTAAAGGGCTAATGATGGCGGTGACGCTGATATACACGTGCTCCACTGAAAAATGCGCAGAAATTAAATTTCATGTTGTATCATCAACTTGATTTGATGTTTTATGCATGTTTTAAAATTTTGATTGGTTGGTTGATTGCTCTAGAAGCATGTCTTGGCACTCTACAGCCATCTTTAAATGCACCTGGGCATTTTGAAGTATCTTCTAAATTAATACATAATATTTTTTATGTCACCAAGACATAAAAACTGGATATGTAGGATTGCGAGGAAATTCTGTTAAGACCTGCTTAGAAAGTTTGGCATAATATAAGGTTTTACAAAGTGTTTGCTTCCTCTGAAAGTTATGTTTCCACTGCAGTTTTTACTCTTCTGGAATATGTTTTATGACATTGAACACTGTATAAATTGTCAGTCATACAGTAAGAAGCCTTGAAGCCATAACATTATACAATCAAACGTCGGGCAGCACAAACATCCACATAAAAAAATGAACAAGAAAACCCCGAAAGTATCAAGGAAAATTTTGCAGCAAGTAATTTACACCAGAAGTATGTAGGCACATGCTTATGCTAATTAATTTTCACACTGCTGTGACAACACAAACTTTCTAATGCATTTCTCTTTGTTATTAACATGTGTCAACAACACAAGCGAGTGTGTAAATGTGTGCAGGCAAACTGTGTGTCTGTTCATTTAAATGAATGCTTCACAGGATTTATGCACATGTGCTGGTACGCATTTGTGTGTTAGTGTAATAGGTCACAGTTATGTCCTAACCAATCTAACTCCTACTACCATTATTGGATCATCTGAGGGAATGACCAATTAAAAAGGTGATTAAAGGAGACATACTTCAGAGAGGGAAAGAGAGGAGGAAGAGGGGCTGGAGGTAATAAATGAGCGAGAAAGAGGAAACCTTCCGGGGTTCTTTAGTTATTTGTCACAGAGGGGAAACAAAGAAAGAGAAAAGTCTGTGCAGGCAGCGGTTGGTTTGCTTAATATTCTGGCACTTGCGAACATGCTATTAAAGAACAACTTCTGCTAAGGGTTATTTCTGATGTGTGCTACAAAAACACTAATCTTCCACTTAGGTAGCTTTTAAACACAAGGAGTTAATGTAGCTTTTATTAAGTGTAGTGCATTTCAACGTTTTTATCTATCTGCACTGAATTGTTGGTGTGGTTTTTTATGGATTCTTTACGCAGGCTCTATTTGTCATCATGAAGTATTCCCTGCACAAATATTCTTGTTACTTTACCCGTGTATTTTCTTCTCACATTTATAGTTAAGTCTCAGTGGTGTCATAATCGTTTAAGCGGTATATTTTTTTAGGATTAATACAATCCAATATCACATATAGTTAAATTAATTATTGACATTAATAATATTTTCTTTGTCTTGATTTAGAATTTCTGTTTCTATCATTTTCTATCCGTTACTTTTTCTTTTTTACTTTTCCTTGTGTTCCATTATCTGTTTAAGTTCTGGTTTTTAGTCATTTCCAGTGATTTTCGCAGTGATTTTCTCAAATGGACTTCCACTCCTCTTTGTTTTTGTTTGTTGGTTTGTTTGGTTTTCACTTGTGTCTTGTTTGGTTCTCTTAAATTTGGATTTAATCTGCTTTTTGGAAGTTGTCTTTTTCTCCTGTCCCCACTTGATATTTCTGAAATTTGGGGATTTTCTTCCACTTGTATGTTTTGTATCTTGCGTTTTGGTCCATGATGATGATCCATACTTACATTTACATTGACCACTGATTGATTCTTTAATGTTTCTTGGTATAAGTTAGGTAAAAACTACAGTTTCAGCAGCTTTGGTTCAGCTTCTTTGTTGTTGTTTTTATAAATGATTTTTTTTTCTCCTTACAGTGAAGCTATGAATTTGAACTACTATTCAACTGTATAATTTTGGAGTGTGATACCTTTGTGTATGTAACACAAACATACACAGTGCACACTTTTTTAAGGTATACTTTACCTTTTTACCTTCGTTACCTTCAGGACTGCCTTAATTCTTCGTAGCATAGATTCAACAAGGTGCTGGAAACAGTCCTCAGAGACTGCCACTTGCTGGATATTGTCTCGTTATTGGACCGTTTTCTGTAAACCCCAGACATGGTTGTGCAGAAACCCACTCGGAGCATCAGCAATTTCTGAAATACTCAGCCCAGCCCAACTAGCACATTCAAAGTCACTCAAATAACCTTTCTTCCCCATTAAGATGCTCAATTTGAACTTCAGCAGATCATATTTACCTAATCTGCCTAAATGCAATAAGTTCTCACCATGTTACTGGCTGTTTACATACTTGCATTAATGAGTAGTTGAACAAGTGTCCGGAGAGTGTATGTATATGTACAAGAGAGAAAAAAGATGGTATATGTTTTAGACATAATGGTGTGTGAGACCTGTGCTTGACCTTGGTCACTGCAACATTGGGTAAATATACCGTATATGTGCCTATCCATGGGTTTGATGTGTGTGATGTCATTTATAACCTGTGTGTTATTGACCTTCATCCTGCGAAGACGTCAGACTCAATCATTCACACACATGCACACAGTCTCCATCATAACTGCGATTATGGGCTGCCAACAGAGTTGAAATTTATAATATTTTTATCAGTCTCTTATCTGCTCCATGTCTTTGCTAGTTTACATTATTTGAGTGTGTGCTTACATAGAAGTATATGAGCTTATATAATGTGTATGCTCGCTTGTTGTCAGAGCAGGTGCAAGAGACCGTCTGCATCTCTTCTGCATGAATTCACTGATTCCTGACCTGCTGAGAAGTGCCTGTGTGTCTGTGATAGGGTAAATACAGGAGCAAATAGTGGAGAAATGGATGAGCAGAGGGATGAGTGAAGGCATGGGAAGGAAAGATTTATTCTGCTTTGTCACTCATATGGAACTGATTACATACATTCTCCAGAATAAACTGGCAAACAACAATGAAGACTACACATATAATACACGTCAGTCAGTTTTCTGTCTGTCTTCTCTTCCCACCTTTTCTGTTTTCTTAGTTTTGAATGTGATATGATGCTATGAACTGATGCTAAATATAGACGTGGAATCAGTTACAGACAGAAAATAGGAATACAGTAAAGGAGGTGGGTCAAAGTGTTGTCTCATAGTCAGTGGTGGAAAGAGTATTTTTCCATGTATTTGTATGTGTGTGTGTGTGCTTATGAAAGGGATGTGTCTTGTTGAGCTTGACAGCCTATTTTCCTGAATCCTTTACCTCCTGCACACTCACAGACACACACACACACAAACAGTGAGGGCGAGCTGTCTCTTTTCATCAGATCTCAGTAATAGCATCCTTCTGTGTCCAGTCTGCACTCATCCACCCACACACACACATATAAACGCACACAGTCAAACACACTGACTGTCAGCCACTAAGAGTTGCTGAGGTCACTTTTCAGTTACGATGGACTCAATCGCCATCTCTCTCTGCTTTTCCCTTATTCTGCCATCTTTGCAGCGTAGAGCCGAGGATGCGTTTGTCTCCCATGTAGGAGGAAATGAATCACACTCGCACACACATATAGACTATCTGTGATGCTGCGAGTGATTGAGTCACTCACAGAATACTGATGAAGTCAGAGGTGAAGAGATGGGTTGAAGAGATGAATAGGTGTGATGAAAGAAGGAGGGGAAGTGAGGAGAGCAGAGAATATGACAGTTCACAGCGAGAAGTTATTATCAAACTGTGCAAAACACTAAAAATCTCTGTTAATCTGCAGAGTGTTTCATATTGGTGGAATTCAAAATTTCCTTTGAATAGAGCCTACCTTGTCTGGTAAGATACTTAACTCAGCTCAAAGTTATGCTGTTCTAATGAAAGATGAGCTGAATATAACAAAAAAAATGCAGTATTAGTAGGGGGAAAATTGCAGAAATGGGGTCATCGAGCAGGCACAGAAAGTATATTTGCATTTTGTGTGTACGAGGTGTTGTGTTCATGGTCAGCGTTTGCAAAAGCTGCCTGTTTTTTCATCCCCCCCTCCCCATCTTTCCCCTCGGAAACCACAGCTCTCCTTTTTTTCAGTCAGGCAGCTTGGCTGCTTCTCAAATCTTAGCTAATTGGGAAAAACAAGACCCTCATCTCAAGGACCATACACCGTGTCCACTTTAATGCTGCTTTAGTCGCCTGTCTGCTGTGCTCTCACAGTTAAGTGTGTGCATGTGTGACAGGGTGATAGAGAAGGGTCAAAAGATGCCAAAAGAGATTAAATGTTCCCTTTTTGCCAATTTTTGGCAAAGATAGGACTTTTCCAATTCAGTACAAACAGGAAAAGCGGAAAGCAGGGTTATTGTTTTGGCACCGATGAGAAGAATGCTTCACAATTTGTTCACAGTGGTTTATTTTATCTGTCTCCCTCAATCATATTTTATAACTAACATGAACAGTCTGGTCTAGTCACAATAATTAGAATGTTTATGTAAAGGCTGTAATGGGAAGATATTACTTATAACATATATAAGAAATGAGAATTTCCATTCTAGAGTCATCCCTATCCCATTTCACGCATGTTTTTACTTAAATGTGTTTAAATGCTCGACAATTCTCTCCTTTTCATTTTGAGTTTGTCATTCTTTGTTTTCTTTTATTGCTTTGTGCTGATTAACTCAGTGGCCAACGCTATTTGACATTGACATGGCATTACACTTTTCTTGGACATCTACAATAAGTTTGAGAGTACAGCAGTTTTCTTCCATTTACCAAAAAGTCATTTTGGTGATGATCTCAGGGACGAAGAGAAATAGACTCTGTCTAGAGTGAAAATTTGAGCTGCACAGGGAGAATTTAGGGTTCTTACATAAGCATTAATAAAAGTAATGTAATTTGAAACCATAAGTCACTACATTAAGAATACCTAATGTTATCATTTTTATGACTATTAATCATTATTAATGCTTTCCCCCTTCAGTCAAAGCACTTCCCATGCAAAGAAAAAGAAAATTAAAACTGTCAACCTGTATTTATAAATCTCATTGATGATTTACATGTTTGATTTGGCGAATATACCAGGCAAAGGATGTTGAATATGGAGCTGCCCGGCAGGAGGAAAAGAGGAAGACCACAGAGAGGATTCACGGATGTAGTGAAGGAGGACATGCAGAGGGTCTATGTGATGGAAGAGGATACTTCAGAAGGGATAGAGCTGCTGTGGCAATCCCTATAGGAAGCAGCTAACAAGAAGAAGTTGTATTTACTGTTAGGCTTCACCTCAACTTTCTCCTTACAGTCTCACTCCAGTAGTCTATTTATTGCCGCTTGAAGTGTGCTATTATTGTCTCACGTCAGGCAGGAGTATGTTTGTATAATGCTATTACTGCATGTGTGTGTATGTGTATGTTTAACAGCATGTTCTGTTCATTATGCTGCTTAGTTTTCACAAGAACAAGTTACCCTTTATCCATAAACACACATGCACACGCTCACATACTCAGTAGGATTTGAACTCATGCCGCGTGTGTGTGTGTATCTTGTGGTCTAGTGGTTTGTTGACATAGTCAAGCAGGCAGTTCTCACATCGAGAGGGTACGTTTTACTTTAAAATGAACACACACACACACATACACACACATACATACATACAGTGTATTGATTGTAAAGCTACAAGCTTGTCATTGAGAGAGGCTTATTAGGTGTGGCAGACAGGATGTTACATTTATTTTATTTTTTTTCCTTTTTCTAATAGTCTCCTATTATGTTATTAGCATAATAAGAGCCACCAAAGAAGCTGACCACACACACACAGATATACAGTTGGGAAGCCTTTGTGTTAAAGCAGTATTATTTGACAGTAATGTGATAAACAGCCCATTAACTGTTAATAACACCAGTATGATGTATTGAGCGGCTTGATAGATCCAGAAGGGTTGTTCTGCATGTTTTTATCTCTTCTCTGTCAATCATCTGTCTCAATCTTAATGTCTAAATCTGCTAAGAGATATCCATCGCATGAATATTGATTGGATGCACATATACACATGGACATAGAAATTCTGCATCTCCACAACTCGTGTATTGATTAAACTTCAGTAAACAAAGAATGCCCCCTCATCTCTTTGGTAAATACTGTGCATACACATCTTCTTGGCATGATGTACTGTGATGTTCAGACAAAGGTCCCAACTGTTGAGACTGACGTGTTTGCGCATACATTACTGTGTCTTGGGTTATTTAAACAGCTGTATGAATCTTTACCAAAAACGAGATTTGAAAGCAATGGCTCTGAGATGCTGCAGTGCTTGGTAATAGCATCCTTTAGAAAAGATTCATGCTAGGGTGAGTACATCCCGAGGCACATAAAATAGCAGAGAAGTGATGCTCTCGGTTCTTATTCAATCTTTTCTAAGTTAAAATGCCATGAGATGGTTTTTACATTTAACCATGCACTCAGTCTGTAACTATCACTTAGGCAGAAAAGGGAACGAGGATGCGCATCCTGTTACACAAGAGGTGGGCTAGTTGAAAGCAGGAAGGTTGCACTTTGTAGCACCATCTACCACAGGTGTTTAATTGAATTACAGAGCTCTGAAGCAGACATGCACACCACACCTGCATTTGGGTGAATAATAAGCTCACAAAATCACAGTCATTTGAATCCTACCATAAGTCTCAAGGGTCCTAAGCAAAGCTAAATTTTATGAGGAAAAGCCATTTCTATTTAATGACCTTTGCAAGATAAAGACCTTAATGCTTTATGGAAAACCTAAAAAAAAAAAAATTTCACCAGGGTCAAATGAGGTTTAGATGCAGATCTGTATCAGGGTGTGCGTGTGCTTGTTAACTTTGATATTGAGTCCAAAGAGTCATGGCAGGAGATTTAAAGTGGCTTTGCTCTATCCAAGTGGTTCCAATTAGTCTGGAAAAACATATACAGGCTCAACACGCACCTTTTAATATACAAATATCTATGCACAAAGGCACAGATAAGTCCACAGAGATTGGATGAATATCGTGATTCTGCACACAATAATTGTTCTCACACACGCATCCACAAAGAGTAACCGGAAAAAAGTTTAAAAAGAGAGATATAAAGGATATAAAAGAGAAAAATAAACAAACTGACCCGTGTTACTTTGGTTTTTTCTTCCATTGCTCATGTTTAACTGTTGGTTTACATTGTGCGCAATATAAATATGTAAGTATTGACTCAACCTATAGTATGAGTCTCTTTTTCTTCACATATTTTTCTAACCAAAAAAGGCACAACACACTGTTTTTACACCTCAGTGCCTTTAATGCTGACATTTTTCATATGTGGTGTCTGTGTCAGGTTAACTTACCTAAAGAGCTGATTTATCTATTTATCTGTATACTTATTACAGAATCATATCAATCATGATGTTAAAAGTAAGGCTTTTTGTTTGGGTGAACAGGTTGAACAAAGTATAGAGAAAAGGAGCACTGTTTTTCTATAGAAGCTACTTTAGTATAAAGGTGTTAAGAGGACTATCTTTAGAGGAGCACTCTTAAATGGTATCCCAACAGGAAGTGATTTGTAGTAATGTGGCAACCAGATACACTGTATAGTGAGTGACATCCAGTGACTTAAAAGTTTCATGCCAATGGGCTTAAGTGTGACAAGTGAATCTCTTCCTGTGTGGACACCCCTACACCCCCACTGTGTGGTGTTAAGCTATGTGCATGTATGTTTTTACCTACAGAATCTACTAACATCTAGTGTGCCTTCTTAATGAAATAAAGTTACTTAATGAAAAGGTTATTTATGTATAGTAAGAAGTGTAGTGTCAAAACTGAAGATGCTTTGCATACATATACAGTATAGTTTGCCTTTTTCAACAGCATGTGTACTGATTGGAGTTTTGGGTATTTGATTCAGGAGATATAGTTATTTTCTGCTGGTCTGCTGCTAAATGACCAAAGATTGATGTGTTGATCCTCCCATGGTGTGCTTACTTTTTTAATGTATATGATCATACTTTAAATACAATTAATATTACCCCTGATCTGTTTTTTTTTTTTGTTTGTTGTTGTTGTTAAAAATCACAGATGAACTTTGTTCTGGGTTGTAGTCTCATTTTCCCACTGAAAATATAATGTTTGGATCCCGCTATTTTTATTTCCGATTGTATACATATAATCTGTATACAAATCTTCATTGTATCTCTAGACAATTACCATTTAATGTTATGGTTTATCCATTATATGGCATAAAACAGATGAAATATGTAAAAAAAAAGAAGGTAAAGAGCTGGTGGCAGTGGAAAAAACCACTGGAAAAAAAAGTGGGTTTTATTTGTTTGAAATTGTATTAATTTAAATGCTATTCCATCTAGTGTGCAATAAATACATTCATTCAACTCTATTATGAGATATAAATATAAAAGAAACAGTCACAATTTTATTTTTTTTATTGTTTTTCTTATTGCTAAAACTGATGGTTAACTAAACCTTAATGAATAGAAAAGTGGTTGTTTTTAAAATTTAGCAATAAATTAAGTTATTCCTAATTGATAGAAATTAATAATCAAACACCTAACTTTATGTAATAATAAGTGGCTGCTTGTTTATTAAGCAAATATGCTAACAGATGATTCAAAGGTGCAAAGTCACATTATGCATTTCACTTACAACATACACATCAGACTGAACTAGCAAAATTCAGTAAAAGAAAGAAAAAGGGAGGGTGGGGGGGATCGTATAAGGTCAGTTGCTTTCATTCCTGTATGAGACAACGTTTTGCTGCTAGCTTCTGTCATACTTTTATCCTTTAGACCCCGAGGACACCCATATGGAAAAGATATATATAAATCTTATAAAGTTTGTATCTGTCTTGTGTGAAACTTGTATGAAAAGCATATAAGAGTGAAAACAGATATAAGATCCCTTGAAAAATTATATAATGAAACGTGTATGTTTTGGATACTTACTAAAACAATGTATGAAAGTAATGCGAAAGTGGCCACTTTCATGAGTAAATCATGTAAGCCTTATATGATTTACTCATGAAAGTGGCCACTTTCATGAGTAATCACATATAAGTTTTTACTATTTCTTTTCTGTATGGGCATAGTGTGTGTCTGTCTGTGTTTTTGTGTGTACTTGTTTGTTCACTTGGTGTGTCTGTCTTACTACACTCCTTCCCTGAGGCTGAATAACATGCTTCTTGGTTTTTCTATAAATATTCATAGTAAAGACTTGTTCAACATGGCTATGATTTCCTCCTGTCTTATCCTTCGTTATCTTAAAGGTTTTCTTAACATATCTCACTCCCAGCTGTTCTTGTTCATTTTGCTTTCATTCAAACCTTCAGTCATGAGTCTAAATGTTTCCTTTTGTTTTTCTCTCCCTCCTTCCAGGATCCCTCATTCTCGCTCCTTCTCCACGATAAACTTCAGGTGCCCAACAGTTCTCGCCGGGCGTGGAACGAGCGTGACAGTCGATGCGATGTCTGCGCCACCCACCTTACTCAGCTCAAACAGGAAGCTGTGCGGATGGTTCTGACTCTCGACCAGTGGGATTTATCTCCAGCCTCTTCCCCTCCAGCCCTGAGTGGACGATATGGGTCTCAAGCACCTCCGGGTCCGTCATCAGGAGCACCAGGAGGGCCTCTGTCACGTGAATGGCCTCCCTTTCTCCCTTCCTCTTCCTCCCCCTCAGCTGCTGCTGCTGCTGCTTCTCAGCCTGCCCACACATCCTCTCAATCCCCTTCTCCGGTTCCCAGCCAGACCCCAACACCAAGCCCTAGCCATGGATCATGCAGTCCGCAATCTCAAGGTGCAGGGCATAGACTGGGGTCCAAGCCCAGCTCTCTGGGCCTCGGAGGTGGAGTGGACAGAAGAAACGGGTCCCCTAGTTCAGGAAAGACATCTGGTGGGCAGCAGCAGCCAGTGACTGGAGTAAACAGCCCTGGAAATAATGGTGGTAGCAGCAGTAATAATGGGACTGGAGCAGTACTGAGCACGGCAGCTCTGCAGGCACATCAGCACCTGAACAGAACGAATGGAGGAGTCACACTCTATCCATATCAGGTAAAACACCTATAGATGTGTGTATTTTGGCGGTGGGAACGTATGTGTCTGTGCGTGTGTGTATCTTGGACTATCTGGACCGATTCTTCCCACAAGTGCATTGCAAATATCACCATGGAAACAGCAGAACTATATCATTATATGATCAAATGATGACAGGCAAGATGGCTAGTCTCTATATGTGAGTCTGACAGATTAGGCAGGAGTTCGGTACATTTACACTGGTCATTTTGCAGGTTTGACTTAACATCCGTAACTTACGTGAAATGTTTGTTCTTGTACTTCAGAAAGAGCTAAGGACAATTTAAACTAAAAGTTTTCTCCTCCATTATAATAAATATATGACTGACTGTCTAGCAAACACAAAAAATGTTATGACTGGGATGTAGATACTGTTAAAAATGTACTTTTTTATAGAGATTTTTGCTGTCAGGGCTTAATATGCTCTAAAAGGACATTTTTCAGCTGTGACACATGCCTCCTGAGTGGGATACATGCATGCTAAGGAGAGAAGGAGAGATAGGAACCAAACACACTGAGTGATGTTAAAAGAAATTCAATTACTTTAAAATCCTTACCACTCAGTTTCTGGAATATTTGTTGATCATATCTCAGTCTGACCCGAGCACAGAGACCCTATTCACACTTGGTTTTGAGATGCGTCCTAGCTGATATGATTACATCCATGTTTATCGTGTGTCTCTATCGAGGCTACTTCTGTTTAGATTTTCTCACTGTCTGCAGCTCAAAGAACCCAGCTCACACATATTTTATCTGACGTTGGTTCGAGTGATTTGGCCTCACAGCATCTCATGGTGGATTTACATTTATGTTTTGCACTTTTGGTCTGATCACCAGCCGAGTTTAAACGTAAAGTATATTAGAAATTCAGTTTGCAGTCCAGTTTGTAGACAGATGACAACATTATACTTTATGTTTTTCAAAGCATTGCCATTCCCAAACAAAGAGATTGTAAATAAGAAGAATATTTATTTATTTAGTCCATATTTGCAAAGACAAACGGTAGCTGTAAACAAACCACGGCAGACCCGATGACAAGTTCATGCTTTTCAGCATCTTTATTGACTCGCTTTCATCAACGGTTGTCGTTTCCACATGGCTGGAGCTTTTCAGCCACCAGCCGAACACACAAACACCAACAACAACAATCATGACAGGAGTTAGCCCACACTTTAAGCAGGCGAGGCGTGGTTGCCGATGCCACTCAGGTGCGTCCGTCTCCCCTGCAGTGGCACCACAGACCACACCCCGCCACAGTAGCAAATTTCTTTATGTGTTTATTTCTACTCAAATATTAGAATGCTAGTTTCTGATGGTTGTGTCTTCTAAAATTGCAAAAACACGTTATGCAATTAGTTTTTTGCATGCCAAAAAAACACTCTTACTAAGGAGACAAGAGGGAAGCAAAACATGTTGATATCAAGCATTAAGTTAGCACCAAGCAAGATTCAAGATTCAAGTGGAAAATAGAGATAAAAGAAAATGTTTTAGGAGGATACAGGAAGGGAAGAAGCACAACTTCACAAAAAAAGGAGGATGGTAGGAGGGAGAAATCGCCTTAGGTGAACAGTGGTCTAGAGGTGTGTGGAGAGAGGCAGTGGTGCTGAGACTCCAGGGGAAATCCAGAGGTGTGTGTGTGTGTGTGTGCATGTGTGTGTTAACATGAACGTGTTATACAGATGTAATAATTCATACAGTGATAATTAGGACTCCGGGGACTCTATGTCATACGCCCCCAGTCCCTCTTCACTCTTTCATTCTCATTCATTTTCTTTCACACTTACTCTCCCCTTACTTCGCCCCTATTATCTCTCCTGCCGTTCTCACACTTTGTCTGCTTCATATTCATCCGCTCTTCTATCTTGCTGTTATCCCATCTGCTTTTACATTTTTTTTTTATTCAACCCACGACTAGAATCAGATACAGAGAGATGGAGTGATAGATGGAAATGACTTTGTACACTCTCTTGAATTGTTTCATTATCATGTTCTTTTTTTTTTTTTTCTTTTAAATGACATCAGAAACAGCAGTATGCGACATTACGTGATGGCAGAGCTTCAGTTCATCCTTTGTCATTTTTTTTTTTTTTTTTTTTTTCGTTATCATGTTCTACCGGTCAGAATAAATTAGGTTTGCAGGCTTTTATGTATTCTGGTATGTCTTTGTGGGAATTACAGTCAAAGAGTTCAGATTTGAAAGAGCATTTCTCTTTTGCTAAATTTCATTTTCTCAGAAAATAAAAAGGCGTTCATTTTTTTTTAGGTTATGAGGTTTAGGTTTGTCTGTCTGTTAGCAGGATTGTGCAGAAAGTTATGCATGAAGATTCCAGCACATGTGGGGGCTTGGCTCAACCTAGAAGTCCGTCCTGCCATCTATTCTCTTCTGCTCATCCTTATCAGGGTGGGCTGGAGCCTATCGCAGCTGTATTAGGGCGAGAGGCGGGGTAAACCCTGGACAGGTCGCCAGTCTATCGCAGGGTCAAAGAAGAAGTCATTAATGTTTTTGAGTTGATCTGGATAACGATCCAGGAGTCTTTGGAAGAATTCTTCACTATTGTGAGACTGAAAAAAAAATCAGATATTTCACATCATATGTACATTTATACACCATCTTTATGTTCAATAAACTGTTGAAACATGGTGTTCAGGGCAGTTTGCATCACTTTTTTCATCCGCTACTTCAATTTTACACATCATTTCATAGTTTCATCGTTTCATGTAGCTTTTTTGACTGTGCTCCACTTAAAAAAATGTTCTTTGATTTCAACTTAGCCAGCATGAAAGCAGGAAGGTGTTTTGCTTTTTATGTGCCTGTGTCACATTTGTTGTTTCCCCATTCATGTGTATGCACATCTCAGTCCTTTGAAAGCTGCCTGAACAAAGGAAATTCTAGAAACTGTTCACAAACGTTCACTTCGACTCAACCATGAACGGATTAGATTTTGGTGGTCAGAGATAAAGATCCCTGTAATGTTATAAAAACATTTTGGTTCAGATGCACATTTTATTTTACCACTTCATAGTGATATCATAAAATTCAGGAAAGAAAATGTGGACATTGCTTAAGATAATAACGTACTTGACATTGGGTCAGATGCTAAATTGGTAATGCTAATCCTGGGTGTCCAAAATTTAAATCCTTTAAAAGTGTTTACCACATACATTCCCTTCAGGCTACTTTTTGTCTGTTTTGTAATTTGCATTTAGATACACTTTTGAGTATATTTGTGTGTGAGTGTGCCTTGTTGTGTGTGCAAAGGGTTTGGGCTATAAGAGTGTGTCAGCCAGCATGCATACTTGCACATCATTGTGTGCAAACGGCGTATTTTGAAGCTCTGTGTAGATGTGTAGGAACTTCTTTACATGATCTCATTCTGTATTCTGTATATGAATTAGTATGTGCGCTGGGAATTGTAAAATCCTAGTGAGCCTGTGTGTTTCTGGCGAGGCATCTGCAGTAATGGTGCTTCAGTAGGAAAGGAGAAACACGATAATAAATCACCCTCATTTAGACTAACGCCTGCTAGAGAAGGAGATGGGGGGAGGAGCTGAATGGAGACATAATCAAGAAAATGAAAATTGGGAATAAAGATGAAGAAATGAAGAGACTAGATTTAAAGAGCAGAATGATGAAGAGAAGGTTTAAAGCAGGACACAAGCGATAATAAGCCGTCGCACGTGACATTTTAACATCACTATGTTTAAACAAACTTAATTCTGGGACATAAGGGTTTGCAGGGAGACAAACTCTGCATTTCTTCTTTGCCTGAGAATTTGATCTGCTTTGCTGCTTGCACCACAAAACAGAGCCATAGCTTCATGTTTTAGCATCAGTGGAGCTTTCATTGGGTCTTACAATAGGAGATGATTGAATGCAGGCCAAATGAGAATTCTCCTCCAACATGCTCGCGCTCTTCAGCAAAGTGAGGGAGACAACAAACACGTAGATTGACAGCAGGGAATGTAAAGCATTTCTGTGCTCAAATGCTGCAGCAGGAATCGGTGGGATTTACGAGAATCGTGTGTCCCATTGTTCAGAAACATTACTCACAACAGCGCATTAAAGTGAATTATTGGTTTAATTCATTTTAATTATTAAAATCTCCAGTAAAGTCTCTAGTCAGGGGTCGCACAACAAGAGATGAATTGAGAGAGGGAGGGAGCGGTTGTAGGTAGACAGAGAAAAGAAGCCGCCTGTCTGCCGGCATAGCTGACATAAAATTCTTGCTGGGTCAGCAGTCTAATAGGTGACTGCTGCCACGTTTTATATTTATTAGGATTGTTTTTCAGTTCCATGGGAAGTCCAGGACTAAAGGAGAAACGAATTCAGTGAAAACAAGTGGAATTTCTTTACTAGGCTGTAATGATGCCTGGGTTATGGAGCCATGGTTTTGAATTTTCTGTGAGTTCATAGTTCATTTTGCTTTGAGTATGTTTTATGATTTCTTTTTTCTTTGTTGAGTCTCCAGTTCTTAGTTCTTCCCTCTGTTCACTTCCTGTCCCTCCATCAGTCTTGTCTCTGTTTCTTAGTTCAGTTGTGGCTTACTTCATGTTTTATTTTGGTAGCTGTTGGATTTTTATCTCACTTTACTTCCTTTGTCATTTTCTTAGGTTTAGCTGCATCCTTTTACCACAGGCTTTTTCACCATCCCTAATTACCTCTTGTATAGCAATGTATATTTATATATCCCCAATCAGAGTGTCTGTGTCCCTTGCATTTGTTTCGCTATTTAAAGCTGTTGAATTTTGTTATGTTTGGGTTATTTTCATAGACTTTGTCTCCTGACTCAAAAGGTCAGATTTTACATTACACTGTTTTGTCTGCGCGCCCTGCATTTGGGTCATGCACACCCTCAACATAGATGGCAACAACAGACATTTTCACATGGACAGATAATGTTATATTCTTGATTAACACACTTTTTATTTAGCCAAGTTCAGTCTTGTAGACTTGCTCTGCGCTGGTAGACTCACTAACTTTTTAAGTGCACTGACTGTATGTCATAAGTTACAGGCTGAGGACTCAGTGCGGACTTGAGAGACAAATGGAATAAACTGAAAACACGCCTTTAGTTGGGAGATAAAGTAAAACAAAATAACAGAGCCCATTCAAAATCCACCCTAAGGGAAGAAATCCAAAATGCTACACAAAAGGCCAGAAGAGTATACTACAAATGAAGTTCAGACTACCTAGGCTTTCTTCGCTGTAGCTATCAACAGAACCTAAAACTCTGTTTGGAGATGGATCTCACAAAGGTGGTCTACAGAAGTGGGCTCTGTCAGGCTCTGTGTGCAGACACATAAAAATTGTGGGTTTTGTGGATCAAAATGATGGAATGATCCCTGCGAGTGCCACCAGTCAGTTTCTACAAGAAAATCATAAAACCTAAAGAGAGAAAAGCTTTAATAAAAATCACAATTTTAAAATCTTGAATAACAAAAGGACATAAAAGTTGGGGCAATTACACTAACTTTTTCAGTTTGATAATTTTTTAACTTTGATGGATCTCTATTGTTGTAAGGGAAAAAGGTGACCAGTAACATATAATGGTCTAAAGGTCTTTATTTATTTATGTTTTTTATAAGCTGCTCAGTGTCTGAAGTAAATGTCTGAGCCTCTAAATTAAAAGCAGAGTTCAGTGACATGTGGTCCTTTAATTAGTTTGTAGACAGAGCTTCTCATTCTGTGACAAACCAAACTGTCTATAAAAATCACGTCCATATCAAAGGCTCACTTTAGCTTTGCAGGCTTGCTATGGGAGTGTTTTGGTAGAATGACTCTGTGTGTCTCACTCCTCTCTCTAGCATGAAAACGCTAATCCAACATTACCTCTGCCCTCGTGCTGTCCTTCAAGCAGCTAATTGAAAACAGGTTTATACAGTGTGGTGTGTGCGCCTCTGTGTGCGCTTCTGTGTGATTCCAACAGTGGTTAGATTAGCTTTTCTAATTTACCGTGAATCTGTTGCGCCTATTGTGTATGGATTGTTTCCGTTTATCTGAGAGAAACAGGATGTCAAATAAAGAACACGCTTGCAATCATATTGTTTTGTATAAAATATGTTTTTATTGCCAGACTATAATAATAGTTGGTCTACGCATTAGAGAAGTTTGTGAACTGAAGGTTTGACCTACTGTGTAAATCTGGATGGTAGGAGTGGGCAATAGAGCCTCAAAATGATATCATAACATTTCAAGAAAATTTCCAATAACATATATGAAGATATTACAAAAAAAGTTGCCAACAGTAGAAGAAGCATTACAATATAGTAGTAGTGACAGAACATAAGTCAAATGTAAGCACAAAGTAGCCTAGGGAATGTTATCCCAGGGACTTTTAAATGAAATTATACAATAACTACAGTGGCCTTGAGAGGCCAAATGGACTGCAACTTAAGAAAACACCAGCAATAAGAAAAACGCTGCAAAAGCACACAAAACACAACGGAAATAGGAAAAACGAAAACAGAAATAGGAAAAAACACAAAGGAAGTGTTTCTGGGGAGACAATAACCCGACGGACCAGTTGGAGAAACCCAAAACATGGTAGGCGTCTTTTTTTTTATGATTCATATAATACTGATGACAGATATTTAGGCTAATAGTTAAGCTAACACACTTACCTCTCATCTTTTCTTTCCTCACAAAACACAAAATAGATCCTCCACTTCTTTTAAGTGTCTCCCAGCGCAATTCTTGGCATATTTTGGTTCCTGCAATTGGACCGTCGCATTATTGTCTCCCCAGAAACACTTGTGTTTTTGGAAATCTGTTTTTTCCTATTTCCACTGTAATTTTTCCTAATACCATTGTGTTTTGTGTGCTTTTGCAGCATTTTTTGTTATTGCTGGTTTTTTTCTTAAATTGCAGTCCGTTTGGCCTCTCAGGGCTACCATAAATAACAGCCTAATACTGTTGCCTATAGCTTTTTATTTACAGAACTCATTTTTCGCCATGTAACTGCATCTGTGATTTACATCCACCATATGGAGTGTAACTAGTGAGTGCTCCAGCGATGCTCAGTCATTTTATTTGTTTAATTTTGGGTCGCACATAAGCAGCTGTTCGCATATCAACAGATGAAAGAAGATTGTTGTTGCTACCTTAACAGGAACCATGTTCTTGCACATTTTGCGAAGTATTATGCTTTGTTGGGGGTAACCAAAACCACTTCCTTCCTGTTAAAGCGACTCCCTCTTTAGGTATTAATCAGCAGCAGCAGCTGACATGCTGCTCTCACTTTCAGACATTTTTGGGCTTGTGTCGTGTGTCCTTGAGAAGATAAATGCATGGCATTGCTATATGACTGATATCACAATATGACACTTTTATATCGTGTACAGATTTAGGCTGGTATTATCTAGTGTGGTATGATATGGCAAAGTCCTACTGGGTGGAAAGAGAAGAGCCAGCTCTTACCTTTAAATGTCAGAGCTTGATAGAGAGTAAGCACAGCTAATAGTCTTCATATTATATGTTTTCCTGTATAAAATAAACCTACATTGCTCTCAGTTTACTTGCTGTTCTTTTAACTGGTTTTCATTTTCAAGCATACTGGCCTCTAGTATGTAGCCTTGACAGTGTTTCTGTGTTTCTGATTTGATTATGTAATATATCATATAACTAAACAGATCTCATTTTCATCTCCTCTCTCCTTCTCTCACAGTCGCTTTCTATCTCTCATGCATTCTCTGGCCAAATTATTAGGAACACCTACATCAGAGTAGAACAACTCTGGCGTCAAATTTACTACATTAAAAATGTGTTTCCAATATTTTCTTGCCCTTTGACATTAAGGACACTTGAGCCTTTAACCCCCTTGCCTCATTATGGGTGTTAAGGATTCAGGTTTACAAATATATCGATAATTTACTCCCTCTCAACATCCATTTCTGTCATTTCCCTTTATGTATTGCCTACGTTTCATGACTGGGTTTCTGTTTCCTCCAAGCTTACTTTCTTTTCCTTCATAGTTTGACACATAAACTCCTGCTTCTGTAACTCTACCACCTCTGTGAGAAATAAATAAACATCCTTCTCCGTGTGCTCACTTCTTTATTTTTTCGCATTTCCTCCCCCACTTTAATTTTGAACAAGCGGCCTCTTTCTCTCTTCCGCCAAACCACTCAAGTAAGTGCTTAGATGGTTTTACAGATTGTGTTTATTGCACCGATAAGATCAGACAGGACCACACACGCGTGTGGACACACAACACACAATTTCTATTCCCCTTATACAAAACTGAAGGTGCAGATTGTATTTTGGGCGCCTGTAATATGAGAAAGAATAAAATAAGAGAGACTGATGAGTAAGGTAAATGCTGGGGAAATGGTGTTTGTGATGTAATGAAGATGAATTGGTCAGCTGTTATTGTTTTCCGAGAGGGGAGTGAGAGATGTGGATTACTGAAATAATATAGAGGAAAAGTGTAAAAGTTACAGAAGTATAGTGTGCTATTGTATTTTTTTTTAATTTAATAACCTGGAAAATCTAATATCACATTTGTCAAAGTCCCGCATTGACTGATACAGTCATAGGATCAGGCTATTTTGTAAAAACACAGTCAGATGCTGTGTTTTTCATTGATTAGCTGCATTATTTTCACCTCTGGCTGTTGCATTATCCTCAGTCATCTCAATTTGTCCTGCTGTTATCTATATCCTTTTATCTGCTGCTGTGACCTAATATCCCCACAGGAATCATTAAAGTTTCATTCAATGTAGGATAACCTAATTTATTGTAAAGTATAGAGACAGCAGCTCAGCCTTTGTGTCCTGTGGGGAAATCTGAATGGGACATAATTTACTTTAATGAGTACTTTATCCAAAATGCTATGTAAATGCTTTAGCCAGGTGACCATCAATTTTCTGTATGCGCAGCACTCATGTAGGATTAATATGACAGCTCTCAAATAGTGACTGGCTTAATGACAGAGATAAGGCACCCATTACCACACCACTGCTACAGAGAAACACAGCAAAACTGTTGAAATCTCATGATGATTTTAGCCCTGACGGTAGTTTAATTAGTAGTTAATTAATAGTAAATGTTTGATTAATAATTAGGAGGTAATTCAAATAAATGACACTAACAACGCAAGAGGATGAGTTCAAGAGGTGAAGCTTAGCAGACAGATATCAGCTACAGCTGCCTACATCTGTGCACCTGTCAGTCAAAGCTCAGACTCTGTTACAGCTCTGTCTAGTCATGAGGAAGCACAACGGAAAGATATAAAGGAGGGTCCTGCCCCAGCTGCCAGTTCAGAGTGTCAACACGAATTTCAAGTGTAATATTTATTCAGCCATGCGCATGTAAAAAGAAAGGTTACAATAACTGAAAGAAATTTACTTGCGATTGCATCAAGTGCAAAATAACTAAAGAAACAGATCCGTCTTCTGAGAAACAGATGAGAAAATTGTGTAAAAGAAAAGGTAGTTCACTGCTTCTGCTTCAGTGGTACAATAAAACTGAATTAGTCTATTTGCACAGAAGCAGTCACACACACACACACACACACACACACACACACACACACACACACACACACAAAATCCCATTACAAACCAATAACAGCACTTGGCAAAGTCTCAGATGTAACACAAGGGAACACACAGTCAGCTACAAAAAAGGTGTGGAGGCTGAGGACAGAAGTATAATGCTGTTGTTAACAGTTGCTGAGACCAGACAGTGAGCTGAACCAAGCAAACCCAAGAGTGTGAGCCAATTAAGAGGAGAGGTTCAGATGGACAACACAAAAATCCTCAGACGTGGAGAGAGCAAACTAGTAGATTATGTGATGCTTAGACCTTAAAATACATGCAGCTGCTACAAAGGGAGGAAATTAGCTACACAGACAATAACCTTTTTTAATACCAGGCTATAAACATATAATTTCCATTGTAAAGTTGGGCATTTTAACAGGAATGTCCAAGGATTGACTCACTTTTATAGCCAGCCTTAGGTGGCAATTTGAGGAAAGGCACTTTCACTGTTACTTTAGCTCTGGAATTTGCTGCTTTTTGGAAATTACATGTTAATGAAAAGGGTAGATTACAAAGAACATCAGTGCAAACAGCTCAGCTATACCACATTTGGTGATAGTCAGGGGCTCTGCTGTGATTAGTGTGAATGGCAGTAAAGTGTAAGTGGTATTGCAACATGACAATATTTAAAAGTTAAATGGTCACCGTAAAGAACTTTCTTCCTGTTAATGCCAGCATGTCTGGCCAAAACTTACAGGTCACCTGAGCACTAATTTAGTAAAAGAAGAGCAATGCCTAACCCGACCAAAGACACACCACATTTGGTGAGAGGTGAGATTGGGTAAGTTCAAAAGGGACATTTTTATCAGTCTCAGCTATACTTGTGTTTACCCACACTAACATTAACATTAACCTGCTACACATTAGCACTGCCATTGTCAACATGTTTCCATGATTTAGGCTTTTAGATCATAGCACCACTAAACATATTGCACACTCTCAGTAGACTCTCCCTGAGCCAGTATCATAGCTGTGGACTCTTAAATCATATGCAGTGACTGTAGGCTATAAACTGGTGTCTCTATGTCTGTCCAGCCTTGGTGGTCTGAACTGCAGCACCAGCACTCAAAGCTATACATTATTAAACCACCTAGTTTGCATAATAACATTGTGTGGGACAGTGGGTTTTTTTTTTTACATTGTGTTAGTAGTTTTCCTTATTTTATTCATCAGAATTTATGAGTAGCCAGTACAAAAGCGCAGGTAGTCCTGTAGCTCGCTGGACCTTCATTTCATATGTTCGCAGCTCGTTTAATAATGCAGGAGCACCAAGCCAGGTCAGAGCTTTTGAAGCAGCTGTAAATGTACAAAGGTGTGTGGTATATAAACTATAGAGGCATCTCATTTACAATAGGTAATTTATCAAGGCAGCAGGTGGTGAGCTTGGACCCCAGCAGCCCTCAGCAATAAATATAAACACGTTGGAGCTGATTTAAGCGCACAGGTACACACATATGCAGAGACACGCATGGCAAGAGCACATATAGACATATTCAAAGGGACTTCCATTAACACACACAAAAGCTATAATTCCTTTATTGGAGTGTGTGGTCATGATTTAGGTGCTTTGCTGTCTTGATGTAGGCAGCACATAAAGAACTATAATCAATAATCCATATCTGTGTCATGAATGATTTGCTTTAACACACGCATGCATGCACAAACCCATAAACACATACGGCATAGAGTACATGCAGCTGTAACAAACTCACATTCAAATCAGTTAATTGTGCTATATCAGTTCTTCTTAACGTGTGTGTGTGTGTGTGTGTGTGTGTGTGTGTGTGTGTGTGTGAGAGAGAGTGAGAGAGAGAGAAAGAGAGAAATAAAGAGAGACTTATTTTTTGTCTCAAGAAACTACCGTATTTCCCGGACTACAAAGCGCACCTGAATATTAGCCGCACAAGCTAAAATCAGGGGAAAACCCTGTTTTGTACATACATTAGCCGCACCTGACTAAAAGCCGCAGGTGTTTCAATGTTGACTTATCATATGTAAGAGAATATGCACAAAAGGAATTGTCAGGAAAGAGATGGCTGTTTGGAGACACACCCCTTTTATTAATATTTTGAAAAACAAGTTATGGGTACATATTTGCACATGTAGTACATAACAGTAACCTACAGCACACCAGAAAAATAGATTCGGACTACCTTTTAGGCTCAGGTGCAGTGACACGGCTTTAACAAGAAGAAAAGTCAGTCATTCACCATCTTTCTCTTCTTCCTGCGCTCTAAAACCACCAAAGTCCTCTTCTCCAATGTCGGATACAAACAGGCTCAGGATGGCTTCGTCATCCACTCTCCGCTTCTCTCCTTCGTTATCACTTTCAAAACCAAAGAAATCCTCGTTGTCAGTGTCAGAGTCGAACACCCTCAGAAGGGCCGTGGCGGTGTCCTCCTCTCCATCATGCAGCAGTCCAGCCCTTCAAAATCCGTTGGTGATCGTGGATGTTTTCGCACTTTTCCACGCTGTCAGAATCCACCGGTGGAGTTGGGCATAACTTGCTTTTCGCAAGTTTATCGCCGCTCGTCATCCACGCCTCCCGCTGAATGCGTAGCGCTACTTTGAAGTTTGTTTTTCGCGCTACTTCGTACGGCACTACGTTGCCTGGCGGACGGACATGTGACTAACATACCACTCTTGAACCCCGATCCTTCCGCCAGGCAACGTAGTGCCGTACAACAGCGGAACAAACAAAACAAATCGTCTTACGATATGACAAAAATCATGGAAAATCCATAGAAAAGCCGCACCTGACTAAAAGCCGCAGGGTTCAAAACTTGTGCAAAAAGTAGCGGCTTATAGCCCGACAATTACGGTACATCAATTTTTTGTGATGGACATGACAACACTCAGTGCAGAACTGTACTGCTGTAAGGTAGCTTGAAAAGTTTCCACAGATACCATGTGAACCCTGAAACAAAACATTAGATATCTAATATATCTAACTGATTAGATATGGCAGGTTAGCTATGTAAATGTATTTTTTGTAGTTATCAGAAGTAAAAAGCCTTACTGCCACTCCAAGAGGAGTGCTAAAGTAACTATTTTAGCAACCATTCCACCTCAATAAGTGTATTTTCATTTCAGATTCTGTATCTTACACATTACATCAAGTTTGTCTTGTGCACTTGATAAAAACAGTAACTCAGTCAAGAAAGCAAATGTAATTTATTTAGAGCATTATGAGTACAAAGGGCTTTCCCTTTTTATCCACGCTGTCTTTCTTCTGTCTAATAAAAGGCAAATGGTACGAGCGTTGATCTAATAATAAATCACAAATATGGATATAGCTTATGATGGCACAACAACCCTGCAGAGAGAATGCAGCTAGATATGTTAAGATTATTAATAAAAACAGGGAATAGCGAGGAGAAGAAGGAAGGGTCGATCTGACAAAAGTATACATGAGGTTGAAAGAAAGAAACCAAGGAGAGAGTGTCTTTGTTTCTTTGTTTATGTCTGTTTAGGATGCAGACAACATTCTGCTGCTGGTTCACTTTGATCACTAGAGAGGTTTTCTGTACACACACACACACACACACACACACACACACACACACACACACACACACATAGGGGCATGCAATAAGTTATCCTTCAACAGGAAACAAAATGGGTGGGGAAAACCAGACTGTGTTCTCATATCTGACCATCTGGAAAAGACAAGGGTAGAGATAAATAGCAGTCATGTGTGTGTGTGTGTGAGTGTGTGTGTGTGTGTGTGTGTGTGTGTGTGTGTGTGCAGTTTGTTTGTCATGAAGTACATGCACAAAGTTAGCACAATCAAAGTATTCATGAGACAAAGTCTTATCACGTCTGACTGGGTGGGAGAAGCGAGCAGCAAATACTGACTCTGCTGCCAGTCTTTGTTTCTGATTTTCCTTCAGTCGTCTGTTCTTGTTCTCTTTCACTGTGTCTTTGATGGGTTTTTACATTTTCACATTTCAGCCACTGCTGTGAAAATTATTGTTAGCGCTCACTGTTAACACTAATGTTGTTAATTGCACACAATCTTTCCAAATCTCTATGAAATTTTGTCCAGTCTCCACTAAAGTCATAATTTCTGTGTGTGACAGCAACACGTTAATACCAGCCTCGGAGCAGTGCCTCCCAAAAATTGGAAATTGTCTCATTCCTACTGCATAATTTATCATGTAATGAAATGTGAAGTTCCCATCAACAGTGTCTAAGTCTCCAGGCCCTGTGGATATTGTTAATTAATTAGTATTTTTATTTATTATTTAACTCTTGTTGGTTTTGTCAATTATAGTAAAAAAGTCTTTCTCTCTCATCAGATCTCCCAGATGATCTCAGAAGTCTCCAGAGAGGGAATTACCGAAGCTGCCCTGAACCGCTACAACACACACTCGCCCTCACACACAAATTCATCATCACATACAAACTCTCCCTCTCACACTCCAGCTGCAACCACCACAGCAGCGACTGCCACCTCCGCCGCTGCCTCTTTCTTTGCCAGGTAAGATTCACTTTACGCACTGAGTGAAAGCCAAGAAGATCACCTCTCTCATCTGATCCATACACTCCACGAATCATTCCAACAAGCAGGCATTGTAATTAAACGTGATCAGGTGCAGTATTGAATTTCTCTCCAGAGCTGTAAATATATCTGAACATCTGCTGCGTTTGTTCTTTTGTATTTAAATTTGACTAAAGCACGGAAAGCCAGGGAATCTGCATACTCACAGCTAGGGCTGCCACGATTAGTCGACTAGTCACGATTACGTCGACTATCAAAATCGTCGACGACTGATTTAATAGTCGACGCGTCGTTTGAAGCTTTGTAAGATCCCAAAAGACGCATGAATAAGTAGTAGTATTTAAGAGTGTAATAACGGACTGAAACAGAAGATGGCAGCACTGCATGTACAAGGATGCCAGATGCCGTTAAACCCCGAAGAAGAAGAAGCTGTGTCCCACAATTCATAGTGTGGCCCAGCGCAGTTCAGAATCAGAATCAGAAACTTTATTGTCATTGTCATGAGAACAACGAAATTAAGAATGGTCCCCGATCATTGCATCATCCCTAGCAATATCAAAATATAAATAAAACAATAAAATTCAATAAATAAAATAGATAGAATACTTAAAATACTAATAAGATATAACAGTAAAACATTCACATACATTCCCACACACATGCTTCAGACCGTGCATAGATTAACACAAGAGTGGCGTGATGGACATTTTTTTGTAGTATTCAGATGTGTTATTGCAGTTGGATAACAGCTGTGTTTGAGTCTATTAGTCCTTGCTCTGATTGCCCTGTACCGTCTGCCTGAGGGCAACAGTTCGAACAGGGAGTGGCCAGGATGTGAGGTGTCTTTTATGATGTTTTGGGCTTTTTTAAAACAGTGGGCGTTGTGTAGAACTTCCAGTGTGGGGAGAGGGCAGCCAGTGATCTTTTGGGCGGTGTTAATGATCCCTTGGAGTGCTTTCCTCTGAGCCCCTGTGCAGCTAGTGTACCAGATGCATATGCAGTAAGTTAGAACACTCTCAATGGTGGCTCTGTAGAAGGACACCAGCAGTCTCTGTGTGATGTTATTCCTCCTGAGAATTCTCAGGAAGTACAGTCTCTGTTGGGCCTTTTTCAGCAGCTCGGAGGTGTTCACACTCCAGGAAAGGTTCTCCTCTATATTGACTCCCAGGAAGCGGAAGCTTGCCACCCTTTCTACACAGTCCCCATTTATGAATAGTGGTTGGATCTCTGCCTTTTTCCTTCTGAAGTCTATTATGAGTTCTTTGGTTTTTGAAGTGTTGAGGAGGAGGTTATTGGCCTTACACCATGACGTCAGCTGCTCCACCTCGTCTCTGTACGTAGACTCGTCTCCCTTGGAAATGAGCCCCACCACTGTGGTGTCATCTGCAAATTTCACAAAGATGTTGCTGTGGTGGCGAGGAGTGCAGTCGTGTGTGTAGAGAGAGTAGAGCAGTGGACTGAGCACACAGCCCTGGGGTGAGCCAGTGCTGAGACTCAGGGCTGAGGATGTGTGATGGCCAACTCTGACTCTCTGTCTACGGCCCGAGAGGAAGCTATTGATCCACATGCAGGTGCTGTATGGAAGCCCCAGGTCTTGTAGCCAGTTGCCAACAATGGCTAGTTAGTTTTAATATTACTCTTATTATTCTTTTTGGGTCACAAAATAAAGTTTAACATATTTTCATGCGATAATGTAGCTGTGTAAACCTCAAATATCTGCTCAGTTTATCAAGACACCACATTTTCAAAAGCGCTCCGACGTTTTCGGAGACATCTGTTACCCACTAGCTTGATAGTTAGCCGGGGTTCAAGGCTCACTAGAGCCCGTGAGAACACCGGACTCCCTGCAAATCGTTTTCAAAGCCACCGCTGTCTTTCGCTACTCAGGTTAAACACGATATATGAGTCACTTAGATAACGTAGAAATGTTATTGTTTGGCTTTTTTTTGTATTTTATTTATTCCTGAGTAAATCGGTTTGGCTGAGAAATAAAGTTATAGTTTTTACACAGCTGAATAAACGTCAAGCAGACAACTGATTATCAGAAGTGTGAGATGCTCGAGAATATACTCCGGTGTCCTGTTATATTTTAGATAGCAAGGAGCAAACGAGACTGAGTTTATTAAACTCCAACGAAACAATCTGCAGATTTCATTAAACTTTAATAAACTATCATCTTGTCTTTATTTTTAGTTAGCACATACCGTAAACACTTCAAGCTGTAAGCTAATGATATTTATATAAGAGCAGATGCATGCTGGTGCAATAAGCTGTACGTTTTACTTCCAATGGATGCATGATCTCATTAGTCGACTAATCGCAAAAATAATCGGTGACTAGTCGACTATCAAAATAATTGTTTGTGGCAGCCCTACTCACAGCACTACCGATCTCATTTAATCGCACAACCATCACTTTCTTGGGATTCAGTGGCATTTTGTAGAGTAGTAGATTTATTGTTGCACAGAAATGGCAAACTCATTAGTTCATTTATGCAAGTCTCATCATTTAGTTTAGTTTGTTCTGAGTTTAAAGGTCCAGAAATCCCCTCATTCAGGACGTCGCCTCTTTATTCTCAATTGGTTCAATGAAGCAGGAGGAATTAAAATAATGGGCTGAGAAATAATCTCATTGTAAGATAAAGGTGATGAAAAAATGGAATACTATTATACAGTATAATGCACAAAAGAGTACTCACTTATCTCTTGGTTGGGTTGTGTGTCTATCAACGATCCAGTCATCAGTCTTCGATGAACTGTGTAATCAAATCTGGAGAAATGCAGAGCAGCACAACATAAATAAGACACGGGTAATATGGGTAAATTATTGATGAAAAAACATGGCAAGCTCAAAATGAACGAGTAAATTATTCATGGGTGACACCGCACCATGAGTGTGTCACAGTGTCTGAAGCATTGCTGACATGTCGTATCTAATGAGCTGCCTTAAATCACATTTTAAATGATACTGATGGTTTTCCTTCTCACTCCCTCGCACGCGTCTTCTCCCCTCTAAATCTGCAGATAATGAAATGTGTGTGCCTGTGTTTGATATATAAGTGTCGGGCATCAGTGGTGCAGACATAATGCTGTCTATCTTTCAAAGCACTAGCAACCGGTCGTAAATTGTACTGGAAGACACCCAAACACATGCACGCGCTCCCTTCTTTGACCCCATGAACTGCCGAGTATCAAGGCCATATTACACAAACCCACGCACATCTGGTTGACATTACAAACATAAAGCCAGCTGTCTTTGGTCAATTTATGAGCGTGAACCTTGTAAGTGAAAGAATCCAGTTTGTTTAATGGTTTGCCGGGATGTGTTTGTAGATGTCAGTGTCAGTGGGTCTGTTTTATTTGTGTATTTTGTGTCTGTGAAGGAATTCGGTTTAATTGGCAGAGAAATACCAATGTGCTCACCTGGTGTCACCTCTGATTTTTGACTCTGTGTGTGTTTACCTTCAGTGGATGCAGCCATGCAGTGGTGGTAAATCCTTTGCCTATCTTGGTCTTTACTCTCAGATGTGAACTGCATACAGACACTCTTATCAGACACACAGACACGCACACACAGGTATACACGCACACAATTTCCCCCTTGCTCACTGTCTGCACATGGCAAAATCCCTGTGTCCGCTATATCTCCACTCACCTGATCCCCTATCTTCCTTCAGGCTCCTCTTTCTGTCGCCTCTCTTTTTTCTCTCCCTTAATTGCTCTCTTCTTCCTCTATCCCCTTCCTTCCTCTCCTATTGTTCTTTCACAACTCTCCTGTTCTCCCCGTTTTATTAACAGTTTCTCAGTTTCTACATTGACATACAGTGACATTCTACATTCCTTTACCTTTGCTAATGTGCATGTGAGTAATATCTTTCATTAGTAGCAATCTGTCTGTGAATATGTCACACTCACGCAGTAGCACTACATCTTCCCTGTGCTGCATTGTCCCCAGAGGGTTGCTGGGCCAGAGGATAGAGACATGCGGTGGTGTGTGCATGCTCTTAGTCACTGGGGGAAGGGAGTTTCTATCAGTGAAGGAATTTTTTACTGCATGCTCCGGGGATTGGATCTTTGGGGATTTTGGCTGGCTGTGTGTGTGTGTGCTGGAGGTAGCCGATTAAATGAATAGGTCCCAGGTGAATTGGTGAATTGGTAGGGCGTTGTTATTTTGGATGGAGGATAGCAGTGAGACTGGGGGGGGGCTGTCTCATTTACATCTCACTATCTCTCTTCTGTATTCTTTAAAAAGAAGTGCTCCATCAAATGATAACTGGGGACCAATTAGACATCACAATGGTAGATTGATGATTAAAATATGAGTATAGTGGTAAACAAATTAACATATCAGCTGTCTCACTTTGGGACCACATTTTATGGTTTCTGTTTTGCTCGTGTGTGTTTTAAACTTTTATTTTGACATATGGAGGAAGAGGCCTATTTGCTCTAAAGTGTCGTCACTAGCCCACATTCTTGCCTTTCATTCCTTCCGTTTAAGGCCCGACAGCTTGCAAACAGTGATTTAACACACCATATTATTAACACACTGAAACGAGGCGTAGTGCTAAAACTCTTTATATGTCCTTCAGGCAAACAAAGACTTGATGAGCTAATGAACTAATAAGCAGTGTATGACCTTGGAAACCTCTATAGACCTTTATGTAAAATGCATTTTTTTCTGTGTAGCAGAAGCTACATATTCTTCATTTCATAGCTGAAGGTGGGCATTTTAACAAAGGAGGCTTTGGTTGCTTGGTTAGGAGACACAATACAGAAGAGCAGCAGACATCATAAATTCATTCATCATCTTTCCATTGACCTATACAAATGAACTGACTTGACTTGTCTTCATGTCTTGACTTGAACACAATGTGTATTGATATTTTATAATGCAGCCTTGCGTGCTAATACAGTCGCCTGGGTTAGTCATCTAAAGCAACAGACAGTGCATGCAGGGTAGAGTGGGTGGAGCGAGTGTTAGGGTGATTTGTGACAGAACGATAGCAGCAAGGGTGAAAGGGAAGGTTTACAAGATGGTACTGAGACCTGCTTTGATGTATAATTTGGAGATGGAGGCACTAATAAAAAAAACAGGAGGCCAAGCTGGAGGTGGCTGAGCTGAAAATGTTAAGGTTTTTATTGGCAGTGACCAGTATGGACACGATTAGGAGTGAGTATATCAGAGGGAGAGCTCAGGTGGTGAGAGGCAAGGCTGAGATGGTTTGGACATGTGCAGAGGAGGGATGGTGGCTATAATGGGGAAACAATGTTGAACATGGAGCTGCCAGGCAGAAGGACAAGTGGAAAAGCCACAGAGGGTTGGTGTGACAGAGGACAATGATAGGCTGATATAGAAGAGGAGAGTCATCTGTGGCAACCCAAAAAGGGAGCAGTCAAAAGAAGAAGAAGAAAAAGATGTGCAAAAAGAAGTGATAATACACTGCAGATTATATGGCAATGTCTTAATTGAGAGCAAGGAGTGTGTCAGTCGTGGATTGCATGTACGTGTCAATAGATAACGTCGGTAAAGCCAGTCTCCTGTCCCTCTTAGCCAGTGCTCTCACACTTTCGCCATCGCTCTCTGTCTCTCCCTGTATCGTCTTCTACTGACAGCCTGCTAAAAAGAATGTAATTAGCCACTCAACCAACAACACAGTCAGAGGGACAGCAGCCATAAATCAGCTGTGTGTGCATTTCAATTGAAAGTTTTTGTAGTTGTGTGAAAGGAAGGGGGTGAAAAAAGCAAAAGCAGCAGCATGTTATTAGCTGGGCTGTTTGTGACCTGTGCTGCTTTTTAACAAGGGACCTAGAGGATGAGAGGCATGGGTGGCTGAGAGAATCAATACATGTGAGGAAGGCTGAATGGATGGTGGGATGGATGGGTGGCTATATAGAGGGCAGAGAATAAGACAGCAAAGCATGAAGGATAAAAAATAATGAGAGAGGAATAAAATAAAGGGTAAGGTATAGGGAATGGTTTAGAGCGAGCGGGATTGAAGTAATAGGAGGGAAGCGAAAGCCGGAGAAGAGTGGAGGAATTAAGGTAATGGAAAAGAGGATGAAGGGATGTAACAGCTGATGGATGGAAAACAAGTGCCCTTCACTTTAGGGTTAGATCGAAATAGATCCACTTAGACAAATCCCAGGCCACTTGTCATTAAATGGCACCAGTTAGGTGGCGTGTCCACCATGCTTCAGTTGTGCCACAGATTAAACTAGTCAGGGTGAGAGGATATAATAAGAGGGTAATAGCACTGATACAAACATGTCAATAGATGCATGTGTGCATTTTGAAACTGATGTGGCTGGAGGATTTAAGGGATGCATTATAAAAACAGTCAAAAAAAAGAAAAGAATTAAGAATAAATCCTTTGTCCAAGAAGCAGCCCTTTCACAAATGAGCATTTAGGCACAGAAGAAGAAAAAAAAAGTTCATCTGCGAGCACTGTGTGTTACAAGTAGGCAGCAGAGTAACCATGCATAAATCCATCATTGTCGTGTCGCATCCTGCAACTCATCCAGCTTCTTCTTACAGTTGTTTTCCTGTGAAAATTACAAGATAGTTTTCCCCCCAAAAAATCATTTTATGCCACCATATAAACAGAATGGATCCACAGTTTTGAGTCCATTATTACTTTTATCACACAGTAAATCATTTTATGTAATCTTCTGCATTTTACACGGGCAGTACACTGTTATATTGATATCATGAGAAAACCTGTAATTATTTATGATTGCATTTGCTGTAGTATGTAAGCTTAACTTTCACACAGTGTAAAACCAATTAGGAGTCTTCTCATGGAGGTTTATTGCAAACAGTATGCATTCACACACATATTCAAAGTCAGGAACACAGACACACAGCTTCCCACCCAAATCTCCAGGGAGTTAGTCAAATGGTGAAATGCTTCATCGTTCTACGGGTCACCGAATCTCTCCTCTCTCTCTCAGTCTCTCTCTTTTCGCTGACTCTCCCCCTTGCTCTCATTTCTGTAACCTGCCGCAGTTAATTGAAAGCCAATGGTGTGAGAATATGGCTCTTTGACAGAGAGCGTGCCAGAGTGCAAGGTCTCTCATTCTCTTTTTCTCTCTTTTTATTATCTTGGAAATATATATGAAGATAGATTGAATAAAAACTGAGCAGAAATCTCTGCCTGTGGCCCTTTGGAGGTCTTTAATTTGTATCACATTATTAATGCTGTTAGGTAATCTGCCAGTTTCAGTTGTGGCTTGTTGAATTGAAGTTAAAGAAGCAAAAGCTCAAACTCAAGAATTTCTTTCTTTACTAATCCAAATGTAGATCACGTAAATCACTCGAGCACATTTTTGCTTGGAGACTTGCTCAGTTTTCTCTCAAAATGACTCTCACATAACCTCTCTTCTGCCTTTAAGCTCAGCCCAGGTTATATTGAAGCTCTTTGGCTTTAGAAAAATATACTAAATATACATCTGCATTAGGAAATATGAATATGTAGAACAGGTCTTTTGCACAGGACTCTGACCAAGTAGAAACAGTTATTTGACAGAGATTGGTGCTCATCAGTTGTTAATAATGACGTAATTACATTCATTATAAATCAGCAAACGTATATTTTCAAGCTAAATTTATTCAGATAAACAATTTGACTTGATTTGACGCGACTGTCTTGACAAAGACGAAAAAACGAGTGAAAGTTGCTGTGCTTCATATAGAAATCCAGACTGTTATATATGTATATGAGGTATTTCTGCTAGGAAATGAAGCATGAGAGGAGTGTTAGAAAAGTTTCAGACGAGAAACAATTGTTCTGAAAGAAGCAGACAGGTAGAAAAATGAGAGCAAGAGCAGAAGTAGAGGAGAAAGAGAGTGAAAGTGAGATTTAGAAGTTTAGAAGTTAAAGCTACAAACGAGAGGAAAGAGGAGAGGAGATAGAGTATATATAAATATAATTTCTGGTGGCTTCTTTTGAGCTGAATGCCGCAGGGAATTGTGTAGCAAGAAGGGAAATGAACCACTCCCCATCCAGATGCTGCTACATATGTAAACAGCAATGTGAATATGCTTGTGTGTACATGTGTTCATGACTTTGTGTGTGCATGAGCTGAAGGATATCGGTTGGGTTTTGCATATTTGTTTTACTTTGGATCAGGATGTGTGCAGAGTCACACTGTATGTGCATGCATGCGTGCCCCCATCCCTCCTCTCCTTTCACCATCCATCTCCTGAAAATATTTGCTGTTTGTTTTGACTTTGTCACAGTGTAGTTTAAGCATAATAATGTGACAGGTTGACTGCTGTCTCTCCTTCTCTTTCTTCCTTTTGTTCTCTGCTTTTCTCTCTCTCAGAGCTGCTCAGAAGTTGAGCTTAGCGTCCAAAAAGAAGAAGCAGAAGACGGCTGCGCTCACAGCTACAGTGACATCATCGCCATCATGTGACCCACCCCTATTTCCCACCAATTTTAGCTCCACCCTGTTGATGGCTCCTCCCCCAGCTCCACCTTGTCTCCTCCGTGCAGCAAACAAGATCAAAGATACTCCTGGACTTGGAAAGGTAACAGTAAAAGAATGTAGTGTGGTCATAAAGGGAAGGAAATGGTCAGCAACAACACTCAGATAGCGTGTAGTGTTTGAATGACGCTTAGTTGGTACTACAGGGTATAGAGTGTGCCAAGGAAATATTCCCCAAACCACTACCTGAGCTCTTGATAGAAGATTTGAATCAAGCATGTAGTTTACGATTGTGGCTTAAGAGTTGGGAGTTCGTCTTGTAATCAGAAGGTTGCCGGTTCGAGCCCCGGCTTGAACAGTCTCGGTCGTTGTGTCCTTGGCCAAGACACTTCACCCGTTGCCTACTGGTGGTGGTCAGAGGGCCCGGTGGCGCCAGTGTTCGGCAGCCTCGCCTCTGTCAGTGCGCCCCAGGGTGGCTGTGGCTACATGTAGCTTGCCATCACCTGTGTGTGAATGTGTGGATGATTGAATGTGTAAAGCGCTTTGGGGTCCTTAGGGACTAGTAAAGCACTATACAAATACAGGCCATTTACCATTTTACACCAAATTCTGACCAGACCATCTAAACGTTGCAGCTGAAATTGAGACTCATCGGACCAAGCAAAATTTTTCTGTCCTATTGTCTGAATTTGCTGGGCCTGTGCACATTGTAGCCTAAGTTTTCTGTTCTTATCTGACAGGAATGGCAGCGGTTGTGGTCTTCTGTAGCCCATGTGCTTGAAGGTTCAGTGTGTTATAGTTAAATGATGCTTTTCTGCATACCGTGGTTTCTGTCACTACTGTCTTGTACCACTCTGTCTGTAAACTCTACAGATGATTGTGTGGGGGGCCGTTTCCAGTAGGTTAGCAGATCATGAAGCACTGAGAGCAGCCCATCTGGCACCAACAACTATGATCAAAGCCACTTAAATGACCTTTTCTTCCCCAATCTGATGCTCGGCTTGAGCTTCAGGAGATTGTCTTCATGCCTAAATGCAGTTTCTTTTAGGTCACATTCACTAGAAGGTCCCAGGGTATTGTGCACAGTCATAACATCCATCTCTCAACAGTCAAGTGAGGAAGAGCAGAGACAACAAAATGCTTAATGAACTGTAATAATAATAATACCAGCCCACCTACACTAACAGCATTTACTTGTTATATCTTTATTGGGGATGCATCGGGACCTATTAGTGATTACATTACAAAAGATATGCAGTGAATGTGTCCCCGACCACCTTGGCAAGTGGTTTAAGCGATCACATCACAGTCCATTTTGCAGATTGTTTACACTTGTATTTAGTGCTTCCCACTTGTGATCTGATTGCCCAAAACAAAAAAAGGGTCAGAGATCCCAGGGGAGGTATTTGTAAGTATTAATTTTCTTTTTTTTTCATGTTTAGTTGCATTGACATTTGTGTTGGCAACTGTAAAACGATCTGGTTTTAAGAGCTAGTTCAGTCCTCAAAGTATTCAAATTTGATCAAATATTAAGCTGCTGTATTTTATCGTGACCTTGCCTCATTTATCTAAATGTGTCTACTGGCATGCGTGTGTGTGTCTCCTCTGCTGTAACATACCAAAATGTAACCTACCGGTTACCACGGTAACACATATCAGGCTGACAAAAGTCATCTGTCATTGTTGCCAGCATGGTATGTGTATGTGTGTGCGCACATGTGTGCATTGTGGATGCAGTAGAGGGGGCAAACACACACTCGGTTCTCAAGTGTGTGCAATATTGATCGTCCATGTAATGAGTTTTTAGTGCCCCCTCCTCCACAGTTTGAGTGAGAGGCGTGTATGTGTGTGTCCTTCCTGCTAGAAAATGAATGACTATGGAGGACAAAATCAGACATCAAGCAGCAGTGTCCATTACCACACGCAGAGAAAGAAAGAGACCCCACTTGTCCCATTGTGCTTTTGAGTGTGCGCTCACCAGACACAAGCATAAAATCGGTGTGCAGCACAACTGGATGTGCATATTTTTTCTACCAGGTCTTATCTGTTTATTAATCTGTTATACATTTGTGCATGTGTGACATAATTTGTAGGATGATGCAGGTGTAGGAAGACAGAAAGGAGGGTTATAAATGCCTTTACCAAACCAGGGACCTTCAATAATGTGCCATGGGCTGAAACCATTTGGGCACTCTGCCATCGTGTCATTTTAACTCTGTGTGACATTCATATCAAATACCAGATGAGACCCAAGCCCAGTGTCTCAAGTCAGTTCCATTACATTTATAATGAGGCAATAAAATTTTACTTTGCGAAATTAATGCAGGATACTACTTACACCCATTTAGTCAGAAAAACCATAAAATACTGAGAACTCGAACCCTTTCCTACAGTCTAAAATTCAAAAACTCTCAGTACTGTGGTATTCTCATTTCTCGTCTTTGGTATCAAATAAAAGATGGGAAACACCAATAATTAAAAAGAAGCTTTCTCTAAACTTTAAAGATAAAAATATAAAAATATCTAAATATATAATTTTTAATTCTTCTAACTGATTATTTTGTGTTCTCTGTTTTCTACTTTGTCCCTCCTTTGAATCTTTCTCTCTGTTTCTCTCCATATGGAGATGGCAGATGTCTTCTCAGTTGTCAAGGAGATGGATTCATGCTCACATATTTACAGCCATAGTCACAAACATAACAAATGATTATAAGATCGACCCCTGAACAGAAGCCTCATACAAAGTGTACATCAGAAAGCACGTACACCAAAACCTTCTTCACAGCCTCTGTGACATTTTTTTATATGCTCAATATATTTTCTGCCATTTCACCCCACTTTGATATTCTTTTACCTCATGATAGATGTGTACAAACTGTGTTCTATTACAACTAATTTAAACCAACTATGAGCCCCCTACCACATACAGTATGTAGGGTTTCTTCTGTTGTGAAATACCTTTCCTTAAGGTGTTTAGTGGGGCTTTCACAAGAACAATTTTTTACAACAAGATTACTGCTGCTAAATAAATAAATGAACAAACAAACATAATGGTATTAATGCAATATCTCTAAACTATTAAAAATATCTCATGGTTTATTGTTTTCTCTTGGGACTTAAGTTACACTCAAACTACAAGTGCAGGAAGATGCAAACAGAGTCAGTCAGCAGCAGATAGACATGCCATCATCATGTGATGTACTGGTTTGTTCACTCCACATTTTTGAGGGTTGTTTTTTTTGGAGCCATATTTAGATGGGAAGGCTGTACAAGTTTATTACACAAGTTCGGATACCTTCTAATAAGTGCTGAAGCAACAGACTAATGAAATGCTAGCATTTCGAATCAAAACCGAAGCACAAACTGCCACAGTTATTTGATTTGATTTATTTAATAACAATTTTAAATGTGTATTCACTCACTTGAGCCAGCCTTAAGTGGTCACGAGATGAAATGCAGTATTAAGCACTGCCATGCTGGCTAGAAGATAATTCCTCCCCATCACTAATACAGCCAACCACTGCAAAATCGTTAGTGTTTCTGTAGGTGGTATGACCTGGAGGGGAGTTGTACTGAAGTCTGAGGTGTACAAGGTGAACAGGAATAGAGACAGAGCAGTCTTCTGTGGACCTCCTTTACCATCAGAAACATGCCACTGGAAGAACAGTGATTACTATTAGAAACCTGTATCTATTCCTGGAGCTCTACAATCAGACTACCTGCTTTGATTCAACTCTGATAATCTATTAGATCAGTGTCCACCGTATACTTACTAAGTTTGCACCAGGAGATAGGAGTTAGCTTAGCTCAGGATAAAGCAACAGAGGAGGAGAACAATTTCTCATAACCAAGAAAATGAATGGAAGTTGAACCACAAGTGTTTGACTTACATCTTAGTTTCCATACACATGAAACAACCAATTCTGTGTTTTTTGCAAAGATAAACCTCTTTTCTCTTATCTGCTTTTTTGTTTAGGATAAAAATGGGTTATAAAAAAAGAAGGAAAATGGTACAAAAGCAAGGCAATATTCTAATATTTGGAGTATAACAAGCCTCTCCTTTGAAATTAATTGCAGCTTGCCAAGACCTAATCAAACATACAGTCATTCATACAGTCACACACTAACAAACACACACACACTTGCGTGCACACATGCTCACGCAAACATATGGGAAGAAAATGGCTGTGGTGACATTTCTCTAGTAAAAATGTCACCTGCGGTGGGGGTTGGTTCCCTGCTGAAATGGCATTTGCACACATTCACGCTCACACATGGGCTTGCATGCTCACATATTCATGGGATTATAGTGTACAATGAAAGCTGTCAAGGAAGCAGCATAGCCCCTGGTGGAAACGTATACGATACATCCTGCAGAATACATGGGCCTGCCCGTGAGTGTTATGGGGGGTTAGTGTTCTCCCCGATGTTAATATGGCACCAAACAGATTGAGACATCACATTTAAGGCCAGGGGAAATCAACCTGTGCAGGTCAGAAGTACGTGTGTGCTGCAGAAAGAAAGACAGAGAGAGGGGTCCGGCTTGCTCTATCTAGGGATGTCATATTGTTTCTATACACGGTGCTTCTGTACATGTTGGTAAGCTCCATCTCATTTTAATCAAATCAGTCTGTTGGGAACTTTCCATTCAGAGCACTAACAGCAAGGAGAGATGTATATCGGTAGGAAATTAAACTATATATGCTTTATCACTTAGGAAACAATCTATAGAGTACACTGACATTCAGCAGAGACTGAAACATTATCATCTTTGAAGCTGTCAGATGAAAAGCAAAGATAAAAAATTGCAGAGGAGTTCCAGCGATTGGATAAAAAGGATTTTCATCTATAATTAAGAAAGATAAGTTACACTAAAAAGACTTTCTATGCATCTTAAATTGACTATCCAAAATTAGTTTTATAAGCTGTGAGTTTCATGATGGATTTATCACCAGCTGTCATCAGAAGTGTCGTTTAGCAGTTGAGATAAGCTAATGCTTGTATCGCTGCTAGATTATGGAATCATAATTCTCCACTTCTAAACTGCGTGCATTCGCTGTCTTTTTAGTTTTCGGGAAGAATCTGAAAATATTGGACCTTTTCTTTTTTTTGTTTTTGCAGTCGAGTCTGGAGAAAATATTCTTGTGTGTCATATGTCTGTTTCCTTAGCCACGTGAGCAGCATTCAAAGCCGTACTGTTACTCTTAGAAATACATGAGTATGTCACAGTTGCCCCAGGGGTACATATCCTCTTTTGAGCTGCCTATTGCACTTCATTCACAGTTTTATATGTGATCTACATAGAGTTACCTGAAGAAGGATAAGAAATTTTATTAGAAGTGTTACAAAGGCTAATATGGGAAGCTTTCACTTGTCTACTCCTTCCCCGTCTCTAACCCATCTTCGTCTCATCTCTTATCTAGTGAAGGAAAAGCCTTATCTTATTCCCACTTTTATATCTACTCTTCTCTGTATCTGAATGACAATGAAGGACTGAGATTTTTTTTCCTTCTCTTTAATCTCTGTATCCAGCATTTTGCACATGTGCTCACTCACAGATTGTGAGTTGACCTTGGGGTGAAATGATAGTCCGACAGCTAATCAATTTTTAATAGCAGCCACGATTCCCCACAGGCCACAAACTGTGTTCGTCTATGTCATGAGTAAGCACGTGGAAGCGCATTTCCGTGGGCCTTTGCATGTCTTTGCACCTATCTGAGTGTCCGGGCTTTTGTATCTAGGTGAGTGAGTCTGTTATGGGAATCCAGTACAGTATCCACTTTGTTCCACCTACTAGCTGAAATATTAATGCTGTCAGTATTGGCAAGCCTGAAGAACGCGAGACTCAGACACACACACACACAAACCCACACAGTTAGCATGGGTGTATAACACTCTCGAGGCTATATAATTTAAATTGATGTGTCTTAAATTTGATGATAGACAAGAGAGCCAGTCAGGTAATTCCTTTCCTCAGTAAGAAACGTTCATTTTTACTCCTGACGGATCAATTTTTTATAAGAAATGCTTGACACACAGCATATTAGATGAATGTTCTCCTCATGCCTGTGCAGGTTTTTTCCCCAGGAAACACAATTTCACAATTTCATCAAAAAACATGATGCCGGGTTTGGCAAAGGATACTTTTAAAGAGTCCTTTTTTCCTGGTTCAGTGAAGCTTACAAGCAGTAATATGACCATTAGAAAGCATATGTATCAGCTGCTATGAATAGTGACTGTCACCCAAGAGCGGTATCGTCCTTCAGTGTTTCATAATGTTTGTAAATATGCAAGTGATTTCTAGTTTAACTTTGTCCCTAGTCAAATATTAAAATAATTAATTAAAATAATCTAACATTGGTATCATATTAAAATGCACATAAGATAATATTGTAAATAATACAACAGCAGTAACGAAATCATTGAAACTCCAGCACAGTAGCTTGTGTTTAATGCACTGTAACAGCAGAAGGTGGAAAGAATAATAAGACAATGAATTAGTAAGCAGCAACCTGCAATCACATTGTGGCTACTACTGCTATGCTAAATGACAGAGCAGTGCTTTTTGATCCTGTTGTTAAGCTATGGCTCAGTCAGAGTCAGATAAACTTAATTTATCCCCAAGGGGCAAATTCCAAAAATTGCTACATTTTATGTAGAAAGAGAAATTTTGGAGAAGTTAAAAGCGTGTTGTAATTCCTCTGTGGCCCATAAGCTAAATAAAGCAGTAAATGTTCTTTAGGTACCTGCACCACAGGCACCTAAAGAAAATCCAGAAGTGCCTAAAGGTGAACATAGAAGTCTTATGTGATTCCAAAACATTAAATTGCTTCATTATTTCACAGTTTCTGGTACAGCAGAGCTCATTTATGTATATATCAAACCTCAGGGTTGTAATATCTCGGCAGTACATCCAAAAGAGAACAGCTAACATGAATGTTCTGAGTCTGCGAGCCGAGGTGAAATGAATAAATTAGTTCAGATTAGAATTGATTGAAGCCTGAACTTTCTGTTCCTATATTGTACTTGTATCGCTCTCTTTGTACATGTGTTTGCACAAATGTCTGTTTCTGCAGTCTTAGGGAACCAATTAGAGCTCAGTCTCAGTCTCTTATTGATTTTCCGGCCAATAGCGATGAAGCTCTGCTGTAAGGGGGCTATCGAGCAATGGTCTCTAAGCTCAGGGTTAGTTGTTTAATTCCTTTCCTTAAATTGGCTCAAAGACTTAATTGTGGTATTTAAAGTGGAGGATCAGGAAGACCTGTGAAGGCCAGTTTTCAGAAATATGTCCTCTTCTTTCTTTTCTCTGTAAATGTGAATCAAACATAAACTCTGACACGTTCGAAAGATGTTCAACCATTTAAGAATTTCTGTTTCAGGATAAAAAAAGAGCAAAGTATTGATGACGTTTAAGGTAAGGAAAGGCGAGCGAGATGAGATGAGAAAATGGAGTGGGCTGAGATATTGAGCATTATGATTTTTTTTTTCAAATAAAGAGACACCGAAGACAGTAGATGGTTTTCCGTCTTGCAAAAGGGAATAACAGACAGAGCAGGATAAAGAGAATATTTAAGGTGAAAAAAGAAGAGAGGAAGTGAGGGTTGCTTCCAAAGAGGGAGATGGACAGAGTTTGAGAGCACCGTGACAGCCGCGTTAGTGTCTGGAGAGTCATTAGTGACCCATTTCTCTCTCAGGCTACATCTTTCTTTCTCTCCCTTCTTTTTCATTAAACAGAGCAAAGAGCCCATTAGCTTTGTGTTCCTCCTGCAAATCTCATATTGGCTGCGCCACATTTATTGATTCACCAGAGCGAGTAGTCCAAGGATCCTCTGAGATTATTGTGGGTGTGGGTTTTTATAAAACATGCAGACAAATGATTTCACTACAGAGCTCATCTCAGATTAAATGCCTTAAACTGAGTGCTGAGCCCAAATGTTTCTGAAAAACAAAGCTGGTGATTAAAAGTTGAACTACACTGTATGTAGTGGTACAAAGGGACCTTAATTATTGTGGTATATTTTTTATATTTTACTTAGAAATAGTTTCCCTCTTGATGTTCAACATCATTACTGCAGAGCTTTTTATTGTTGGTATAAAAGGTAAGTGAGGTTAATGGCCCTTGGTGGGTCTTGCGATTTCATTTAATCTTTTGAAAAACATATAGGAACATCATTTTGGCCCCACTTATACCTCAGTCTCACACACATACACGCATACATGAACACCTTCCACACTCTTGGACATGAGGAGGAAATGGGCTCTTAGGGGGGAAGACTTTATGAGTTACGCCTTGTAAAGCATGCGTTGGTGAAATCCTTCCCCCTAGGCTCTTACTCATGTGATGGGCTCTTTTATTGGGGTCAGGAGAGGGCTTAGTACTGAAGCTAAGACTGTGTGGGAGAGATTGAGCTTGTGTGTGTTGTAGGTATAGATGTTTATTTATTTATTTGATTTGATTTTTTTGGCACAAACATTAACCCAACTTTAAGGCTCAGTATGTTCAGTTTTCTTAAGGTCATCAAACGTTACACATTTATTGCATTTGGTATCTCGCTTCATTTCACGCCCTCACCTATAGACAGGCTTTAAGGTTTAACCACATGTGCTATTAACTTCATATGAGAAAGCTGGTAACAGCCACACTCTTTGATCGACACTCACAAAATTGGTTGAACCGACTCTTAAAAGGTCTGTGGTCATTTGGTGATGCAACCGAGAGAAAGCCTGGCAGCGTGCTTTTATTTTTAATAAATCGGGGTGGGTTTGTTCAGTCTAACATGACTTTGTTCTGATTACTTTTAGCTCTTTCACCCTTGGCTAAAAGTTATTATTTAAAAAAATGATAGCAGCAGAAATAACCTCCCTTGGCAGAAAATTTACTTTATATGGGTAAGGTTGATATTATCTCACAGCACAGAAATGTAATGGATGACAATTTTCACTTGAAATTTTTTAATTTTTTGAAATTTTCACAGCCAGGGACCCCTACTTAGCGTGCTAACACACTTATTAGACCACCTGGCAGAAAATTACAATTTTTATATGAAACAAAGCCATGGCATGATGAAGGTTTCGTGCTTTTCAGCATGCTTTTATTAACTCTAACGGTTGCTGTCACGCTACACACACAGCTGCAGCTTTTCAGCTCGTAGCTGAGCACTCCACTACCAACAACACCATGACAGGGTCCAGTTCACAGTTTAAACCCGGCGATTGCGGCATGACACCGGCATGATTGCGGATGCCGCTCAGGTGCGTCCGCTCGCCTGCAGTGGCACTGCAGACCACGCCCCGCCACATATTTTTAGAAATCTGTTAAAAATTATATTATTTGTTAGGCAAATAACAAACTGAAAACAAACCTAACTAACCTCTTTGTCTAGAATTCCTTCTTAAGGTTCAGTGTCTTACCTAAATATACGTTGACATGCAGACTGGAGTGGCCAGGGAATCTATCCATCCTGCTTCTGATTGGTAAACAACCTGTTCTACCTCCTGAGCCACAGCTGCCCAACTAAAGACCTTGTGCATACTGCTGGGGTTACCATTATAGTAAAAAAATATATTTATATATATATATATAGTTTGGTAATTACCAACACTGTTAATTTAGAGAACCTGTGGCATGAACCTGGTAGTCGTTTAAGCACCGCACATAAATGCATTGTTGACTTTACTTGTAGTAAGCTAATACTCAGCAGGATTTGGAGTTTTGGGGATTACTGTGTGATGGGTAATCCCATGGTTACGTTTAACTGAAAGCACACTTCAGGCGATGATTCATCTGTGCTAACAAGCACAAACAGACAAATGATTTCTCTCCTGCTCTGTCTCCCTCACAGGAGCCACATCTTTTTCATGTGTCCGGCACCTTTGTGCCTCGTAGATATAAAATATGACAGGGTATGACACACATAAAAACAGAGTTCACTGAATTTTTTTTTCTTACTAAGTGCCTCAGTGCAATATGAAGTACTGAAAGCTTAGCACACTTTGTAACTATTATCATAATATAATTGATATTGTCCTGCAAATTCTCAGCTTATGACATCAGGTGTTGAAATACTCACACTCTGCCCCATTGCATGTAATTCATGTGTTATATTTGTATTACCTTGATGTACAGCTGAAAGTCTGCACTTTAACCATCTCCTGTTTGTTTGATATAACATCCACTGTGTTGGTGTAAAGAGGCAAATAACAAAAAGACACAAAAACAAAAAAGTTTCATTGTTCAAAAGGACGTAACTATACCTGTTATATTGCACGGGGGGTGAAGTTAGATGCTTAATCCTGTTTCAGTGTTTGAATCCAGTTCTTGACTTAACCAGTAGCTGCTTCTCAGATTCTGCCTGTCATTAGCTGATCTGATGTTTGCTACATCTGTCATGCCGTTTGCCATAAACCGTCACGGTGTCCAAGGTTTTTGGAAATTTCTGATACTGTGACTTTGTCTATTAACACTATTAACATGTTGTGAAGAGAATGACTGCAAATGAACAAAATGTAACATCCATCCATTTTCTTCTGCTTATCTGGGGCCGGGTCGTGGGGGCAGCAGCCTAAGCAGAGAAGCCCAGACCTTTCTCTCCCCAGCCACCTCCTCCAGCTTGTCCAGGGGAACACCAAGGTGTTCCCAGGTCAGCCGAGAGATATAATGTCTCCAGCGGGTCTGCCCCGGGGCCCTTCTCCCGGAGGGACATTCCCAGAACACCTCACCCAGGAGGCGCCCAGGAGGCATCCTTGTCAGATGCCCAAACCACCTGAACTGGCTCCTTTTGATGTAATCGCTACCTCATCGTGGTGGAGGGGTTTGTGTGTCCCAGAGATTCCAGTGGCTATGTTGTCCGGGGGCTTCTGCTCCCTGGTAGGGTGTCCCATTGCAAATTGGTCCTGGGTGAGGGACCCCTATGAGCAGAACACCAAGCGAACAGTTCACCCTGCCCAAAGTAGGGTTACCGGGGCCCCGCCCTGGAGCCAGGCCCGGGGGAGGGTGCCCGAAAATGAGCGTCTAGTGGCCGGGCCCAAAAAAGGGACATAGGCCCATCCTCCTGCAGGCCCACCACCCACACGTGGCGCAGTGGGGGTCGGGTGCATTGTGTGCCAGGCGGCAGCCAGGAGTGGAGGCTCCGGCGGACCAATCACTGGCTACCAAGGATATCAAAATGTAACATTCACACTAATATAACTGATTATATCTAAACTAAATAGTTCTCATTTTTCACACTTACATTTTAAGGTACAGGAAGAATTCCAGGCAGCTTGTACTACCAGTTCAATGAAAGGCATCTGACATTGACCGAGACATAAATTCTGTATCAAAGCAACAGAGACACAAAACATCTGTGATATTTGAATAGATATAAGACATTAAGGATGGCACACACTTCCCACACAGTTCATCCAATGTCACAGTGAAAATATCAAATGCATTTAATAATCAGGTTGGCTCCTATCACCCGCTGAGACAGTTGGTGTGGTTAACACTGAGTCATAAGAGCACCTGACACCCAGTGCCAATCATCCGCTTCAACCGAGTCTCTCTCCCGATTGTCAAAGGAGAAGTGCGATGTAAATCTTCAGGATAATCCTGTACTGCATCGCAGGGAGGAAGATTTAGTGACAGACATGAAAAGAGGAAGACAGACGGGCTGAATCAGAGAGCGATATAGTCAGCGAGACATCAAACAAGAAAGAGAGACAAAGACAAATTCACACAGATGAGGAATGGAAGGAGAAGATGAGCAACAATAAACTGCTGGGAAGTATTTCAAACTTGAAAACACCTTTTACCGACAAAGACCAGGGCTGTTTATATGTTAAAATGTTCTGGAGCTCAGTCAGATTCGATGACGCTGCGTTTTGCAGCCGCTGATATCACAGAAAACAACAACAGCTGCCAGGCGGCAAATTGCGGCTGCTAACAGTTTGTGACAGGAGTGGGAGGAAAGGACGAAGGAGAGGAGGAGTGAAAGCTAAAATAGAATTCCTGCAATTCAGGCTTTTGATGTGCGGCAGTGAAGTGGAAGTAGAGAAGAGGTGTGAACAGAGAGAAAAAAGGAAGGGATTTAGGATAGAAGGAGAAAGAGATAGCGAAAGAGTGACAGGTAAAGGAGGGGAAGGGATGAGGGAGGTAAAAGTACTTAGAGGGAGTAAAGTGATGAGAGGGAGAGAGAGCATGTTACGACTTGTATAAGCGCAGAACTAAAAAGCGGAATTTTTGTGACTCTGGTTTTGTGGCTCTATGTCGTTTGTAGCTAACATGAAGATGTCTTCCAGCAACTCTACTTCACAGTAATACATACAAGGTCTGCTCATGGCTTTGACACAGGCAGATTTCTTTAGCGGGGAAAAAGTGTTCATGCTTTAAAAGTGAAATAGAAATGGGTGGTTGGCATGAGGAGAACCCGAAACTCAACAGAAGCTTGTCAGACTGCTTCATGTTTCATGACAAGTGATCTCAGACACTAAACTATCTCAGAAAGTGTGACTGTATCAATGTACTTTCACACTGCTGTTTGTCTGAGTGCCCTGCTGACTTTCTTGTTTTTGTTGGATCAAAAGAAATCCACCCCTGCAGAAAAATTGCAAACAAACAAGCTGCTTCCCAAACGCACGGTGGGAATCAAGCTTTGACTGATAATCCTGCATTTACCTTTCTAAAAAACAACCTCTGTTTTCGCTTATTGTCTTACCCTCAGGTGAAAGTGATGGTGAGAGTTTGCCCGGTGTCTCAGTCTGATGCAGCCGAGTCCAGTTCCTTTCTCAAAGTGGATCCCAGGAAGAAACAAATCACCATCATGGACCCATCAGCAAATCAGACGCAAAGTGCTGCCTCTCAGAAAAGGGCCGGAGCCAATCAGGTCCCACCAAAGATGTTCACTTTTGATGCAGCGTTCCCTCCTGATGCATCACAGGTCAGAGACATTTTATGTGACAAAGTCTGGTAAAATGACTATAAATAAAAACAAAATTATGAACTTCACGCTCTTCTTAAATTTTGTTAAGAACTGGATACCATGCTGGTAGATAAAATGTGCGGTTGCAATGCAAACAAACACTGTTGTTAGTAACAGACTAATAAAATACAGAAATTTCTTTTCAAAAACTGAGTTATGAGCTTCTTGGACAGGCTCTACCATAGCTGCTATTTTATTTGTCACATCTTTGCATTAAAATGCTCTAAAAAGCAACAGTTTCACAAACAGTGCAGGCAGAGTGGAGTGGATGAAGACAAGTATCGGGTGATTTGTGACAGAATGACAGCAGCAGGAGTGAAAGGGAAGCTTTCCAAGACGGCACTGACACCCGCTATGATGTATGGTTTGGAGACGGTGGCAGTAACAAACTGACAGGAGTCAGAACTCACTAAGATGGATGAGATTAAAAATGAGGAGGCACAGCTCAGATGCTTTGGAGAAGAAGTTAGAGAGTCAGGCAGAAGAGGGATAGTGGATATTTTGGAAAAAGGATGTTAAAGATGGAGCTGCCAAGCAGGAGGAAAAGAGAAAGACCAAAAAGGTGACATGGATGTAGAGAAGGAGGTCATGCAGAGTTGGTTGGTGTGACAGAGGAGGATGCTAAGCATAAGGTAGGACTGAGACACATGATCTGAAAGAAGTCTTTGACTTGCACATTACCTTTACTTTTGAGCCACAGAGGTCGCTGCTTGGTCGGTATGTGCATTTGCATGAATCTAGGCGAGATGTGTTCCCCTGGATAAGCCAGTGAGATAAGCTTCAAAGAAAATGCTGATTCTTTAAGACATTTATAGAACCAGAACACAGTAATACTGACAATTACAGGGAAGTTGCCCGTCATCTCCTCCACACCAACAGTCAGATGTTTAAAAAATCAAAACAAAACAGCAGAATCCTAGCTCCAGCGCGAGTTTGAATAATGTTTGTCTAAAATTGAATGTATTTCTGATTTACTTGACCCTGTTTATTCCTCTGTCTTCCTGTGTTAGGCGGAAGTGTGTGCAGGAACAGTTGCTGAGGTCATTCAGTCGGTAGTGAACGGAGCAGATGGCTGTGTCTTCTGCTTTGGACACTCTAAACTGGGTAAAATTCTCACACACGCACACACACACACACACACACACACAAAAACTACAAAATCAGAGCTTGGCTCGTGAGTCTTCTTTAGTGAGTGTGACCATCGGTGTGTCGGCTCTTCACTTGGCCGTCGCTCCACTAGCCCTCATCTATCAGAGAGAGAAAGAAGAGGATTAGTGTCTGCTGAAGCTGAAAGCATTCTCGGTCTGCTCTGTCTGTGTTTCTGTCCTTTTCTCCCTCTAATCCTTCTGAAGCTGGTTGTCAGAGAAGTTCTCTTAAAAACGGTCAAGGCCCCTCACTGCATAGTGCAACATGTCTGATCCCAGACATACACTGAGACAAACAAAGACCCACCACAAACACGCAGACACACACACGAATAAGGCTTCATCGACTGTGGGTCAGCCGCTGCTGTGTTTGTCCTTGTAAACACAAGCAGCATTTCCCCTTCTCAGTTTGTGAGCCTTCAGCTTGAGTTTCTAAGTCTCCTTGAACTGCAGAGCATGACAACAGCAGAGATGTGACACTTCGACTGGCGCTGCAGTGCAAAGATCAACATGTAAACCGCTGTTTGGTTGCTGTGAAGCAAAATCTTGCCAAATCTGAAGAAAAAGTCAGCTCAACTCAAACCACAGTCAGTCAGCAAGATTATGTAAACACTACCCAGCTGAATTTCAGAGAATGGGCAAACGATCGCTTTCTTTAAAATGGCAAAATACAGCAAATATTTCGATAACTTTTAATTTGTCTTTTTTTTTCTATTGATGGTGGTTGATTGGTTCCCTTGCTGCAAATATGGCGTGAACAGTGTTGTCAATGTCTTTATATGGACCACAGGAACTACTTAATGGAAGCTAGTAGGAATTCAATTAAGAAAATAAAGCTGGAGAGACTTTAAAAAATCAAGTGTATATACAAATTTGATGAAGCGTCATCATGATCTAAAGGTTGTGACTCAGATGATGAGCTGCTGACTTCCTGTTTTCTTCTTAAACACATGACAGAGTAGGTCTGACTATACAAGATGTCATTGCAAAACAAATATATTCAACACTCTACTTCTTCATATTTTACCACTTTTTGTTTATGGTGAATGTAAGAATGGTCACTATACGGACATCTTTGAGCAGTCCATCACAACTCCCGGTGGCCCAATATCCTATCTAATGAAATAGCATTAAAAATAGATCATGCACATAAAAAATGTGAAAACCACCACTAGGGTTTACACAGTCAGCACAGAATGATAGCAGAAATAGGATCCAGGACAGATCAATCAAACAGATGCACATGTAATCGTCACACTCCCAGGACAGAAACAACATGGTGCACAGTGCACATACGACAGCTTGTCTAGATCCACGTTTGTCATTTTAACATGAATACATATTTTCATTCAGCTGTCAAATATTGACATGCAAAATACAGACTGTCTCGTGATTTATGATGCTTGTGATTCATCCTGTGTAATATGGCTAAGACTGAAGCTAATATCCTGCTGCCGGCGTTTGATTATGTTAATAACACTGCAAACTCTTTTATTTGATTGAAATCAATTTCTCAATCAGTTTTACTGCTATATTAATGCCGTGACCTCACTCGTATATGTTCAAACGGCTGCTGCTGTAGCAGCAGATGAGTTAATTCTTTGTGATCCAGCTCACCTAAGGCCATGGATTTTAATGAGACTGCATTATAATGGCATTACCTTTTTACTAATTAAAATGGGGAAAGTAACACAACGAGCATTTACCTTCGGCTCTGTGGCCCTTGGCTGTAGACACATGTGGGGATTCTGGCACAGACCAGCTACTACACACTCATGCACATTTTTGCAGTGAGCAAAAGGGAATTCATTAAAAAGGAAAAATTAAATAAAAGTCTAAATGATCCTGAACAAATGGATGAACTTCAGGAATTGAATCCTCTTGCTTTGAGTCATGTGTGATGGATTTTGTTATCGTTATTAGAGTAGTGTCCGTCCTTAGTAATGATGAATGCGCGTGTCTGCATAAGCTCGTGTGTGGATGTCTTTGAACTCCTGAAACAGCTCTGCCATGTTCCCTCACACATATTCACTTTCTCTCTGATAGCAAAGGTATATTAACCCGATGAGACCAATTCACAGAAATATGCATAAACTGCACATACGTGGATACAAACGCATTATGATAAGTCAGTGGAGTAGGCAGCTATATGAGCACAATTTGCAGTTTTCAGTAGTCAGAACAGAAGGACGCATTATAGAGCCACATATAAACTCCCACAGATGTGTGTTTTAATGTGTTCTTTGTCACTTGCACACAGGCTTTAAAGGCAAAAAAGAGAAAGGGTGGTTGTTCAAGTGCTCTGTGGTTATGTTAGTGGTACTACACAGAGCCGTTATGAGTCAGGGAATCCATCTGATCTGCTAAATGAAAAGAAATCAACTGGTAAATCTGATAAATCAAAGTAAATGACCCACTGTTGCTTTAAAAGAGCTCTTTAACATAGCGGGTGGCAACATTTTATATAATCTTTAACATGTGTTTAAAAGCTTTCTTTATGTTTTATCTGGAAAACTGAGCATTGTGAATTATAAATACTACTACAACAGCACCAGCTTTCGGATACTTAATACAACTCTCTTTGTTGTATTTTTTATCACATTTTTGGGACAAGTCATCATTTTTGACAGTAGTCTAGATGCTCCAGGAAACACTGAGTGCAGAACAATGTAAAATTACATTGTAGATGACAACTTCCCCTCCGTCCTTTCTCGGAACAAATCAGACACATTTCTCTGCGCTGCATCACAGGAGTCAGGCTTTTGATGTCGTCTGTCTTTCGTGCAAGTGTGATTGTTAGGTGTGACATATGGCTTTGTTTAGGTGTGTGTTTGATCTCCAACTTCTGACAGCCGGAGCAGGTGTGGGAAAGGGATAATCATCATCTTGTGACTGAAAGGGACAGACACGTGCATTTCACACACACATCTATTCACACTTATTTCTGTCGATGTTCTTTTTGATAGATCTTCAGCTTATTTCCCGTTCACCATTGTCTTTCTGGCTTTCTCATTCAGGTAAATCTTACACGATGATCGGCCGCGATGACTCTCTTCAGACTCTGGGTATAATCCCCTGTGCCATTTCCTGGTTGTTTAAGCTCATCAACGAGCGAAAAGAGAAAACTGGTGCACGCTTCTCCGTCCGCGTCTCTGCAGTTGAGGTCAGTGATCGCAATGAAACCTTAATTTGAAACATTCCCTGCAGAAAAAAACGAGTGCAAATCCTGATGCAGACATTTGACAAATCAGGGCACTGATAGTCTCTAAAAAGCACTGGCAGTAGCTGTCAACTATCTTTAGTATCTGTCTTCTCTCAGTGAAGTAAAATTTTAATTTAAGATTCTTCTGGCCAGATTTAATCCTAGACAGATGTTAAGAAAACTGAGAAAATAAAATGAGGAAGCTACTGTTGTTGAAATAATCTGTGCTTTTGTGCAGGTTTGGGGAAAAGAGGAGAACCTTAAAGACTTGTTATCTGAAGTGGCTACAGGCAGCTTACAGGATGGGCAGTCACCTGGGGTCTACCTGTGTGAGGACCCCATTTGTGGCATGCAGGTACACATGCACAAACACACAATTAAAAACATCACGGCTTACCTTGGAACTGGTTCATGTCACTTGTACCTGTGGGTTTAAACCTTACAGATTCAGACTCTGTATAAATGTGTTTTCACATCAAACAGCTCTCTGCAGTCTTGGCTTGCATGTGAACCCACAGACACTCGTCTTGGAGATGATCTAGTATCATTTACATTAAGCTCAATAACCACAACTGATAAATGAACATAAAAATAGTTTTATATGGATACATTTGAATATGGGCGATGTTATTGATGATGGGGCTCTTGAGTCCATCTGGCAGTACTGTGGATGTGCATCAAATGAAAAAAAGGGACTTTGATCATTCAGCATCCTGTTTTTATCCAACAATGCCAAAATGAGGTATTTTTAAAGAGATGATTCAGAAACAGTCGGATGATTCATTCACCTGATTGTGAAAACGATGCCAAGAGAAAAACATTTGACACAAACAAAACTGGAAAAATAACCAGAACTCTCAAAAGGCTCATTGTCTATTCAAACTTTTGTTTTTTTAAGTGACTTTTCAAAATTACATGCAGCTAAACAAACACCTTTAATAACCAAGATTCAGAAAACAAAAGACGGCTTATGTGAATAAAATTCTAATGAACATCACTATTATTAACACCCTTTGCAGGTATCTGCACAGCAGTAGTCTCAGTAACGTGTCAATGTAAAAAGAACACCAAAAACAAATGAGCGACAATGGGTTAGCAGCCGTATATGTGTGTGTGTTCAGTCATACTGTATGTTTATAGGATTAGAGGGTCTGATACAAACACATCTGTGTAATCCTTAACTAATCTGACATAATCTCATCAGTAATGATATCCTGCAGTACCACACACACACACACACACTCTCACTTCCCTCCTCTCTCTCTATTACTCACGTCTGCTTCCCTCTATTTCTCACATACCTGCAGACAAATTAGAAATGATTTATTAAAAATATGCCAATCAGTCTTCCGCCACGCTGAATCCTCACAGTACACAATATTATCAGCGTTTAAACACTTCTCCCTCGGTAAACCAAATCCCTCAAGCTAAGGTGAAGTAGTGTCTTTCGGCATGTCTGACTGCCTGTCCTCTGGCTACTCACGGTTGCTTCCTTATCACGTCTATAAAAGTGCAATATTGTTATGCTTTTTTTTCTTCCCCAAACTCTTCCAGCTGCAGAACCAGTCTGAGCTCCGCGCTCCAACACCAGAAAAGGCAGCCTGGTTCCTGGATGCAGCCATAGCAGCTCGCCATAGTAGCCAACGCTCCAACACCACTGAAGAAGAGCACAGGAATTCACATATGCTCTTTACATTACACATATATCAGTATCGCATGGAAAAGACGGGAAAAGGAGGAAGTAAGCAGTGCATGCTTAAACCCTGATGTTTCAAACTGTTATTACTGGTGCAACAATTAAATGTCTCAATAGCAACATTTAACGATTACTTCTACTGCGCTCACCTTTGCAGGAAAATAGTTGTTGTTTGTTGTGACTATGATAATCACAGTAGGATAAAAGCAGTCAGAAACATATTGTTTGCTATGAATAAATTGTGGAACACTGGAGACCAAAGTAAGGAGTGAACAATGAAGGACAGATCAATATGCAGATCGATCTAAATGCTTCCTATTATGGTTGCTACAAATAAACTGCAGCAACAGAGATGCACATGCACCTTTTACTGAACGCACAATCCCTTAATATATTAATCAAAGTCATTTCCAACAGTTATTTTTGGTCTTTATAACAAATCACATAGCATATGAGTGGTTTTATTTATGCCTGAGAGATGTTTGACCAAATTATGTCTGATTATGGCCATTTATGTTACACACAAGTGTGTGTATGAAATAAACTGTAATGTGTGTGCATCTGTGTATGTATGAGAGAAATGTGAATGCTTAAGAATGATAACTGTAATGACATTTGTTACACTTGCATGTTTCTTTCAATCAAACACATTTAATATTAGAGAACAATAACCTAAGTAAATGCAAAAATACAGTTTTAAAATGATGATTTAATTTATTAAGGGGAAACGTTACCCAGACCTACCTGGTCCTGTGTGATTATCCCCTAAACCTTTAAACCTTCATTTAATTATTTTGAGCCGCTCAGATCGAGATTTGCAGTGTTTCAAATTACTGTCCTGCTGCATAACCCTGCATCAGTTTTTGGCCTGCATGAGCTTCAGAGTTGTCCTGTAGACAGCAGAATTTATTTAGGTGTTGTTCTGTGTTATTTTGTGACCTTCTGGTTGGGTTATCAATTCAATCTTGGAGTAATTTTAGTAGGTCAGCCACCTCAGTGAAAGTTCACCACTGTTCCAAGTTTCCTCCATTTGTGGATAATAGCTCTCACTATGGTTCACTGAAGTCCCAGAGCCGTAAGAATGCCTTTTTAACCCTTTCCAGACTGATAGATGTTAGTGACTTAGTTTCTCGTCTGTTCTTGAATTTCTTTAAATTGTAGCATCATGTGTTGATTTTGTAGCCTTTTTTCATGTAACCTTTTCATGTTCTTCATATTCTGTAATTGCTTAATTCAACAGAAAGTAATCTGGCCAGAGTGTGGCTAAGAAACTGAGCTCAGCTTTTCCAAAAATGCGGTTAATCATCATTAATTCATGATTTAACAAGGGGGCAATTACTTTATATACTTACTAACTTTAAATAGGGCCAGGTAGGTCTGCATAGTTTTTCTTCTACTTTATAAATTAAATAATCCTTCAAAAACTACATTTTGCATTTATTTGGGTTATCTTTGTCAAATATTAAGATTTGTTTGATGTTAGGAAACGTTTATCTTCATATTATTACTGTCACTGTTAATATAGATTTCTTACAGATGCAGTATACTGTATTAACAACTCTAAGTTGTCCTTCAATCTTGAGCCATCTTTTCTCGTCTGCTAGTGTCAGGAGGTCGCAGTCGCCTCCACCTGCTGGACCTGGGCAGCTGTGATGTTAAAGTACTCGGAGGAGGAGGAGGTGGGAAAAGCAGGGAGAACTCTTCACCCAGCTCGGCTCCTCTGTGCCTTTCGCTGTCTGCACTCGGCAATGTGATTCTGGCCCTGGTCAATGGAAGCAAACACATCCCATATAAGTACGTTCGTGTGGGTGGGTGTGTTTGTGTTTATGGGTGGGTGTGGGTGAGTGGGAGTATGACTAATTAATGCATAAATTTAAGAGGAGAATAAAGATAAATTCAGAAACTGGTGAACTAAACTGTTGAGAAGAGTGAACGGTAGGCTGAGGTGGAAAGCAGGATCTTGATGTGAGAGGTAAAAAGGAAAGGATAGTAGCAGATTTCATAAGTTGCTTCAGGTTTGGGGGATTTACTGTCATAAACAACAGCAGCTGGTGTTACATATTCATCACATTCATTTTGTTGGTTAACTGACTGCCAATGACAGCAAAGGAGAGAGGAAAAGGCAAAGATGATAGAGCCAGTAACTCTAGCCAGAAGAAATTGTTTGAAAATAAAAATACTTGAACCAGGGGAAAAGAAATCATAACAGCTAAAGTGATGCATAGTCCTGCTCTGGCAGTAAGAATACGGGATGTGAAACTGTAAATGCCCTCCTTTTTTCTAATTTCTCTCTGCTTCCCTTCTGCTCTTCCACTCTGCTCAAGGCTGTGTAGCATTTACATTGCAAAACAACCTGCTACTTAGCATTGAAGCTCTAAGCACAGCTTTGCTGACTCTGATTTGGCATTGGTGACTCAGACACTTTTGGAGTGTGATGGGATTTGACTGGTTTTTAACAATCCATGCTGTGTTACTGACACATTTTTATAAATCCAGGAAGTAAGAGTTTTTTTGATTGAACTAAGACTGTTGAAGTTGGGCTTGTGGAGGATATATATTAAAAATATAATGAAGGTATTTATTTATAAGGTAAAATAATGGTGTCTTGTGCATAAACTGTATATAAAGGACGAACACAGACATTGTGACGTCACTAATTAGTTAGAGAGTTAAAACCTTGAGCTGAGGGTTTTCACCCTCGTCCGATTGACCCTTTGAAAGTGGACGTGACAAGCAAACACACTCATAAGGTAGTCAGTAACACTGGATTTTTTGGAGACCACTTTACAAAATAAAGTGAAAATCATGTTAGATGTCTGAGAAAGTCCCAAATAAGGTCCCAGACAAAGGAACCAAAGGACCATTTACAGACTAGACTTCTTTATAGAGTGTTTTTTTCTTTAACTAAAGGAATTCCCACCTGATTGCCCTCAGGCACTTCTCCAGAATCTTCAGATCCAGAAGCTACATCCATCTTTTCTATACAGTCTATAGTCCTGTTGTGTCAGGTACCAGGATGTTGGCAGTGGTCCCTGTAGAGTTGCTCCAGCTGGCACCACCTTCTGATGCTTGATCAGACTGGGATCTACGGCACACTCTGTCACTTTCCATCTGCTGATCCTGAACCGTTTCAGTGGCGTGGTTAGGTGCATTGCCCTGCTAATGGAGGCTGCTACCAAATCCCAAGGTCCACCAGAAGAACATAATTTACTTCACCTCTCTCTAGTTTTAATGTTGTGACTGATGAGTGTATTTCACCCCAGAGGTGGGACCAAGTCATTGTTTTGCAAGTCTCAAGTAAGTCTCAAGTCTTTATCCTCAAGTCTCAAGTCAAGTCTCAAGTAATGTCAGGCAAGTCAGAGTCGAGTCTCAAGTCACTGGTGTAAAAGTCAGAGTCAAGTCACAAGTCTGAAACTTTGAATTTCAAGTCCTTTCGAGTCTTTAAAAAAAAAAAACGAAAAAATAATGTTGCAGTTATGCTAAATGTAAATATTAGACCATGTAATTTTTAAATCTGTGTTTTTCTCAACACATGACAAAATAGTGAACTTAGAAAGTATACACAAATTGTGAAATTGCACCTCTTTAAAATGCAGCTCAATTAAACCTAGCTCCAAGAATAATTTTCACCGACAGTTCTGAGATAAGCTGCATGTTATTCTTGGATGCGGTTGTAGGACCGGCTTTAAAATCGCATGACAAAAATATCATACACATTAAAAAAAACTGTATCACCAACGTAGCCTGGACAACATTTGCTAGTTAGATGAAGTCAGCTATCTCATCTTAGCATATTTATATGCATATTTATAATCATACGGTTCTTGGAGTGAGTGCATACACTCATGAAGTTTAGTAACTTCAGGTCACTGCAACAAGCCCAGGTACAGTTTACCGCCGGATGGGTGCAGGACCTTGAAATGCACCGTGTAGAACGAAAGACCATCGTACGTATCATAAGTTTACCAGTCTCACAAATCGTCTTCATAAATACACATTCGTTAACCGTTTATTAATAGGACCTTTGAGCTCAATGGTAATTAATTAGCAGTGGAAATAATTTCTGGTAGCATCACAGAAATGTAGCAGTGACAATAATACTGTATGCTGTAATCGCACTGGGCAATTAGTGATACAAAACAACTGTTTTATCCTGTGAATAAAAGTATATGTTTTTGTCAGTGTACCATAATAACAGAAGCGAAACGCAATATTGTGTCAGGACAATTCACTATTTATGCACAATAAATAAAGGAGCATAGCGCGACAATTTCTGTTCAGCGCCAGACTTGCTTGTAACCTATATCACCAATTATGTTAAGAAAAATGACGCATTAACTACAACAGCAGACTGACCTTTGTGGAAATGCTTGGAGCAGACTAACCTGTGAGCTGGAGTGTTCTGGGACGTTATATTTGGTCTTTGAATGGCTGCAATCCAGGCCATCCGTCGCGTCTTTGTTACTTCGGAAACACGGCTTGAACAATTTCTCTTCAACGACATAATCCGATAACAACCGATCTCTTTACCCGTCGGCTTCCCGTGGCTGTCATGCGACCGGCTATTGCAGTTAATAATACAACAGCTTCTTGACATTTTTGTGTTTCTTTTTATCGCTGTGTGACTGGTTTCAATTGAAAGCCTGCGTGCGCTAGTACCGCTTGCCACGAGTTCCCAGAATCCTTTGCGGTTCTACCCGTGAATGACGTCACATTTTCAATCTATATAATATGCATGTTAAATTTTATATTTGGGGTGAAATATCAAGTCTTTTCAAGTAAACCGGTTCAAGTCCAATTCAAGTCCCAAGTCATTGGTGTAAAAGTCCAAGTCAAGTCACAAGTCTTAGAACATTTTTTCAAGTCAAGTCTAAAGTCATAAAATTAATGACTCGAGTCTGACTCGAGTCCAAGTCATGTGACTCGAGTCCACACCTCTGTTTCACCCACAACCAAACTGATTGATCAGCTGAATTTCCTATCACCTTTCTCATCCCTAGAAACCAAAGCAATCATATAGCAGGCTGTTTCCTTTGAGGGGAAAATATTCGACTCAAACGAAACACGCTTAAAGTCCGGCTGCTCATTTTCTTTCATCACAGTTGCTGAGCCTGTCTTGCAATGCTTCACTGCTTCCAGGATAGGGTCCCATCCTGTTTTTATAATCCCAGTCCTGTTCCAGTACTGTTGCTAGGTAACCAGTGAATCTACCATTTATCAGTACACTTTTGGACTTTGTAGCTTCCCAGTTCACAAAAAGAGTCAGACTGTTCAACCAGCACTGCCTTCTGTAAGAATCCAAGCGTCTCGGCACGATTCAGCAGTCAACATGCTTGAAAGACCCATGTTTCAGTCACAATATGCTCTTGCAAAGACCCTTAACACATTTACTAAACATTCCCTTTCCTCATCGTGGATGCTGCACAACTTCTTGTCCAAAAAATGTTTTCTCTTTCCCACTCATGTCTTTCTGTCAATCAAGACACTCAAAGGGCAGTTTTTTCCTCTTCTCGCCAAAATCTCTTTGACACTAGAACTCTAGATTTTCTCAGTTTATTAGTTTAGTTAAGTAGAAATTTGTGAGCAAAGCTGTACCACAGTGCTGCTTATTCAATGCCTTAATATGAATTTTCTGAAACAGTGGTGATCCAGGAATTTAGATGACAGAAAGTGTCATATTACATATACGATGTTCCTGCCTGGTAAAGCTTGTAATAAATCTAGCACAGGCTGATAGGTAAGACCCAATCCAACATCCCCAGCACTTGAATTAACATCCAAATGAATACTTCATGAGTCATGAGTTTACCTACATTAATCTCAGGAAGATATGCAGAGATAGCTCGAAAGAGAGAGACAGAGACTGGAGGATTTGTTGAAGCCCGAGGCAGCAAACTGAGAAATCAGAAAAGAAAAAAAGAAAGCAATAATGAAAAAGAGGAGGCGGTCAGATAGGAGCGTGTACGTACTTTGCGTATGTACACTGTTGTGTACATACACGCATGTGAATGTACACATACGTGTGCAAGACTTGACTGCGGGCTGTGTTTTTAGAAAAGGGGGACAGCAGCATGAGGTATCGGGCCACAGAGGAGCTGTACTCACTGTCAGCCTGCAGGCCTCAGCACACACACAAACATTATGAATGATTGCAGTAGCCCACCCAGGAGAAAGTCTTTTCTTAAACACACAGCCTAGTTTTACTCTCCCATCTGCTCGTTTAATCTCTCTGGGACATAGACCATCTCCCAATATTAGACTTTATCATACCCTGAGCGCCTCTTTTAAAGGGACTGTTCACCCAAAAATCAAATGTATATATTTTACTACTGGTCTGGAGTGCTGCTTATCCATCTAGATTGTTTTGTGATGAGCTGCACTGTCTTGGAGATATTAGAAAATTCTGTTGTGAGCAGTTTCATGCAGGACTTCATCTCTTTCCACTAAACTACACCCATCAACTGTATTGCTATCCAGAGTGAAGTGTGCATGTACATGTGACACAGTATGACAGGAGTTGAACATTAAGGGTGTGTGTCCACAAACTCTAGTTTTTGAACTGGAAGCTCTTTTGGGCTCATTTTCAGAGCAAGAAGCACTTATTTTTGCAAAGTTACAGGACTGCCGTTTTTGTTATTAGATTATAGATAACTGTCCGGACAGTTTTATTTTTTAATAGATGCTACAATTTCACATTGAAAACCATCAGTCTAACAAGGCGATATAAGTAACACTTGGTGACATTGGGAAAGAAGAACCCCCTTTTAACAGGAAGAGACAGGGTTCAAAGAGTGTCAGACATCTGTCAAGACTGGTTAGGTGTGAGGGCAAAACAGAAGAGAACAAATAGAGTGAATATAAAGACAAGGACACAAACTATAGCAGAAAGCAGTTTCTTCCCACTCCCTTTCAACATGTAAATTAATCAGAATGTTTTTTTGTATGTAATTTGTATAGTATTTTTTTTCTCTCTTATTTCTTTTCTAAATGTACTTGTATATTGTTCACATGTTGAAATAAATTACCAATCAATCAATCAATCAATCAATCAATCAATCAAGCAGTAGTGACATACAAAAGTACTGAGAGTGAAGAGGGAAAGAAAATAGTTCCTATATTAAACTGCTCACAAAAAAGTTTGCAGATACTTTGAAGTCACCAGATCATGCAACTGAGTGTTTCATAACTGAAAGATAAGTACTATCTGCATCTAGCAAATATCTCAAAAGCTGCACAACCTACACCAAAAGATGGATTAAAAAGTGCTACAGGTCAGAGGATAAATATTAAATAGGTGAACTGTGAGCTTTAATTAGCAAATTGTTTGTCTCTTTTTGCATTAATAATCGGAAAAATAACTAATGATTATAAGTACTTTTTTCATTTAAATTTCATGTTAGCCTTGTGTTGTGTTAATGTTGCAGACTCTCTAACTTGTGGAAAATGCTCTACCTGACCAAGAAGAGTTATTAATACCCTTTAGCCAAAACATACGTGGGCATTTGTGAGAAAATCGACCAGTTTTGTCACACCTTTAAGTGACTGTGCGTATTTACAACATGTCTTCAATGCTCACGTCTCGGTGTATATGTGTAACCAGGGACAGAAAGCTGACCATGTTGCTAAGGGAGTCGCTAGGCAACATGAACTGCCGGACCACCATGATTGCTCACATCTCTGCCTCACCTAGAGATTTCTCAGAAACCCTCTCCACTATTCAGATTGCTTCCCGGGTGCTCCGCATGAAAAAGAAGAAAACTAAAGTCACAGTGGTGAGTTTTATTTCATTCTTCGTGCTTCATTAAAATAATAAAACTATCCAGATATAGACAAGTAAAGTGCCAGGTATAATGTCTTAAACAAACATAAATTACTTTTTTGACGGTTCATTTTATGCTGAAACACACATTGCCCTGACAGTGCACTGCAGTGTTTTAATTTTTGGAGTTTAGGTGAAAATCTTTTATAGAAGTTGAAACTAGTTATACAAAATATTTAACCTTCTTGTCTCCGTTTGCTGCTGACACAAATTGACTTCTTGCGCTCACAGATGTCAAAAGTGTTCTGCAGAAGACAAAAGGTTAAAATGAGGGCTTCAGCTCTAAAAATAAAGAAGACATTTCAAGCCACAAGATACTCTATTACTAATATGCTAGACAAATAGGAGGAATTAAGTTAAACTGAACTGCAATGAAGTGAAGTTCTTATCTTCTGCCTTGGGTCCATATTAGTTATCCCCTCATCTCCTTCTTTCTGGTCTCTAACCGTCAATTAAAAGGAAAAGAAAAAAAGGACAATCTCACTCTGCAAATCTCAAAAGGAAATCATTTCTCTCTCATCGCTCTTCTCTGCTTCCACTTTCCTTATTATCTGGGCTCTTCTCAGCAATACACATCCAGCTCCTCTGGGGGAGAAAGCTCCTGCGAGGAGGGTCGCATGCGTCGTCCGACCCACCTGCGACCTTTCCATCACCGTGGTGACCCTGACTCTGACCTTCCGCTGCTGCGACTCTCCAGTGACCCCGACGAATACTCCAGCAGCGAGCAGTCATGCGACACAGTCATCTATGTGGGTCCGAATGGAGCAGCTGTGTCAGACAGAGAGCTAACGGACAATGAGGAACCCCCAGAATTTGTACCAATTATTCCTGCGTTGCTTCGAGGTAAAACTTCAGAGCAAAGCCAAAATCAGGCAGCAGGGGCACAGAACAAGGTAATTTGAAAATATGTGCATTTAAAGATTAGACACTTAGCATTATTAAGTAGAATATTTGTGATGAAGAATAATTCTATAACAGGTGCAGTCTCAGCCAGACGAGCAGCCCAGTGGCCCCTCACAACCTTTGTCTCAAGCCTCTCAGTCTCTACTTGGTCAGCCGCTGGCTCCTGTCCCAGAGGAAGGAGCTGAATGCCTGAAGTGCAACACCTTTGCTGAGCTGCAGGAGAGATTGGACTGCATCGATGGCAGCGAGGAGGTGAAGAACTGTCTTCTGCTCTTGTTTTTGTTGTGATTGTGCAAATAAAAATCTTAGATACAAATAGGATGACATAGTATGATGGGATCTGTAATAGGGGGTCTATTGAAAGCTTGATAGCTATTTTTGTCAATTTATTCAGATGAAAAAGAAGCGTTCTGTTTGTATCTACTTAGCATTTTGTTCATTGCGTGTCTGGCTTTTTTATTGTTGTTACAGCTGCTGTTTGTGGTGGCAATTTTCTGTGCCTTTCAATACTCATGTATTTCCATTTGTGTTTGGATATAACATATTCAAATTACTTTTCACAAATTCCCTTATTGTGAAAATATTTATACAGAATCCCAATATTTGCACGGCAATAGCGCAGGTTGTTTGGAGCTCAAGTGATCTTTTTTATTCTCTTCCACCATCACTGAAGTTGTGATTAACGGTGTACTGTAATTTAGAAATAAAAGCGACATAATTTCAGAATTTTCCCTTTGATGATAGTCTGTTACTCTTCTGTTCCCCATCGCTCTGTTCATTTTTGCAGGTGGCAAAGTTTCCCTTTGAAGAGGCTCCAGCTATCAAACAAGGGGTCAAACAAGAGGCATGTCCATCTTCATCTGTTCCAGCTGCTGCTCCTGCTCCAGCCCTTCCAGCTGTGTTGGATACAGAAGCCAAAACAGGTTCAATTATTATTAGGAATAATGATGATGCTTCCGTTCATATTTTGCATGTGCTGTATGTTAACGTGTAAATCACCTTTGGGTCTTCTGTTTCTAGAACCTGCGTGTGATGTAGGAGGGGCTGTGCAGGTGTCCAGGAGGAGGACCAATGACCAGCAGCTGCAGGAGATCAAGGAGGTGGTGGAGGAGGCTGAGCTGGCCCAGACAATGATCCACAGCTTGACTCAGAGTTCTGGCTGCCCAACAGTTACGAGTACCAGAAGCATTACAGGAAGCAGCAGCATCACCTCTAACCCACTGCACAGAGCCAAGAACTCCCACCTACATGACAGGTAAGACCAGGTGGTTTAGATTCAGTACTCTTTTTCATATGTTACCCTTAGCCTTTAGGAAATATGTTTATATGTTTAATTCATGATTTATTGCTTTTACTGTCTCTCATTTGTGCAGTCATGAGAATCTGAATGTGGCGGGCGGCAATTGTGAGGGGAAGTCACGACCTCTAGGATCACCACGTCTTGGAATTGCCAGCCTGACCAAAACCTCAGAGTACAGGTGAAGCAAATATACAGTGAAGCATAGTGCTGATGGCAAAAATCTTCATTTTGTTTTGAGCAAAACTTGGAAAGTGTTAAATAAAGCTATGTACTAGAACTCTCAAGTGCTCTGATGTGTAAATGTTCAGCGCCAAAAATTCAGTTTGCGCAATCTAATTCATTTTTATCTTGCTTCTCAGGCCTCCATCATCCCCATCCCAGCGGTGCAAAGTGTATACCCAAAAGGGTGTCATTCCAGCAATGCAGCCTGTATCCTCAAACACTCAGGAAGGCCAGGCCCCGGATGCTTTGACGTCAGACAGTATGCTTTTCTTTCTTTTACACAGTTACGCTTTAGAACTGTGTTAATTTTTTTTTTTTTAATGTATACATATATATGCTATATATGGATATTACATTTAATTATTTTTACTTTTCCATTTCACTCCTTTGTCTTTTTATTTTCTTATCTCAGTTTAAGTTTCAGTTTAAATCTAAATTTTCCTTTTTTTAGGTTAAATAGTAACATTTCATTACAACTACCTGTCACCACCCATCATACTCATCTACTTCAAGTAAAAATATCAGAAATAAGCTACAGTGAATTCTTGGCTGGTCAGTTCTAGAGTATCCTTTAGGGTGTATATGAGTTTCTTTTAAGATTACAAAAATCATTTTTGTATAGTGCTCCAATTTCACTAAAAAAGTGAATTTGTTCTCTCCATTTAATGTTGCATCCATTTGGATGAGATAAAGACTAGAAGAATATTGGGAAAAAAAAATATTTTCGTTTTAAATGCAAGAAGTCTTACAAATACTGGCGAGTTGAGAAAAATCAGTAAGCAATTTGCAACTGATGCTTGAAACATTTGATGACATGTTTCAAGCATCATGATGAGAAACATTTGTTCTTATGTGCATCTCCCCGTTCATTAACGGTGAATTCTTCCCGGGTAATGTTACTGCTGTTTTATATATGCTGGATGCATAAAAGACACATGCTGAGTCACCTGTGTATGACACAGTTTATCTGCATAATAATCACTGGTTTGAACTTGTCTTCTCAGCGTGATGCCAATTTCCCCGCACTTGGAAAACAAAATAAATTACAATGCCAGATGTTTCTGATTCTACAGACAGTTTGGCTGCAGACAGTGGTCGTTCCTCCACAGAGTCCCTGCTGTCCAGGAGTTCTCCTGCAGGGATGAGCCCACAAGTCCGTGAGCCAACTCCATCGTTATCTGCCAGCCTGGGCTCAGCTGAGACGCTCTGCGATGATGATGTACCACCAATACCTTTGGATAGCAAGGATGGTAAGTTCCAGTAAACACAGCTTGTTTTAACACGAGGAAAAGTGGTGAGAAAGTACATTGTGGGTAATCCTTGCAGTTTTAATGACAATAAGGCGCTCTATCAAAACCACATGCAGAAATGTTGAAACAGCTGTAACCTGTTAAGACTCAGGGGTTGTTCTAAAGTGTCTGGAACTGGATTGTTGGCGGGAGATCTCTTGATTATTGTGAGTTGTGTCAGAGAGGTTTCAAGGATCAGTTTACTTCTGGAGCATCCCTCAAATGCTTGATTGAATGTGGAGATCTGGAGACCAAGGGGAGTTTTTCAAACTCTCAGTGCAGCAGGTAGCTACTGCCATCAGGGATGGATATTTGCATGTGAGGTGTGCTTGGTCTGCAGGAGTCATGGGTCTGAAGGTTATGTCCACATGATTGTAGGGACCCAGCATTTCCTAGAATAACACTGCATCGTAACTGAATGACTCTTTTCCACTTTTTTTTTTTTTTTTAACTGATCGGCATATACATAAAGACCATGAAGAACTGAGAAATTAACTTTCGCTTTTTTCTATCTTTATATTTTCTTCCAGGAGTCTCAGGTTCAGCAGCATCTGCAGTAACACTTGGACCTCTTGTACTTGGGGATGATGAACTGGTGTACACTGTGGTTACTGGAGGTGAGGAGGACCTTGACATTACTGCTCTCATTGAGAATGAAGGCTTGGCTGGTCGTCCAGTAAGCATCATCAGCTTCAACAGTGACTGTGGCTCTGCAGCTGCCCTCGCTACTGGCTCTCAACCCATTTGTACTGCTTTAGATGGAGTTGTGGAGGATCACATGCTTGTAGGTCCTGCAGCATCTTCGGGGGTTTCAGATGTTGTTGCCATGGCAGAGGTTAGTGCTACTTTGATCGTTTGGTTTGAATTTGCATAAATAAAATAGATTTGACATTATTTAAACTTTAACAGCCACATTTTATAATTGTTTCTGGATTTCAAGATGTCATACTTGATTGGTTTTAGGTGGCAATGGCCAAGCTGCGGACAGAAGGTGAATCCTTAGCCACAGGAATGTCAAACTGTGGTTCACCCAACTCTTCCTGGGTGAGTGATCTGAGCGCGGGCAGCGAAGCTGATCAGTCTCTTCATAGCTTCAGCCAGTCCCAGAGCCAGCAAGGGGAGGCACTGGCTGATCCTGATCCCAACTTTGGAATCGAGACGCTGGATGGTTATGAAAATGGTGGTACCCCAAGAAGAGGGAGTCTGGAAGGAGAAATGGTTCTGTCAGAGAACCAGAGTGATAAGGGTACTCCAACTAAAGAAAGGCTGAGAAGACTGCCTCCTTCCATGGCTAAAACTAACATACAAATTCTGGCAGGACCTGGCAACATGGCTCCTTTCAAGACCAACATCCTTGTTCACCCATGTGCAGCTGTCAAACCCATGGTTGTCCAGGAAGCCACCATCCTCTCCTCACCTACAAAGGCCAACTTTATGAAAGATCCAGTCAAATCCAGTGCAGCATTTATAGCATCTATTTCAAGTGAGATGAGCTTTGAAGACCCCTGGCTGAAACGTGGTACAGAAGAAGGAAAGTCCAAGGAACTAGTGTGTGAAAGGAAACTGGAGAAGAGGGAGGCAGAGCATTCGAAGGGCCACTCAATAGATAAGGCAAATGGTGGGGGTGGTGATCGTGGCAGTTCAAGTTCAGGTGGTGAGGTGGTGTCATCGCCAGACTCTTTTAAGCGAGTGGTGGATGGTTGTGAGATGGTGGCTGTTGTTGCCCAAGGTGAATGCTTGACTAGTATTTATAACCCAGATATCCACCGTACCGCTAGTCTACCACGCGGATGGCACCGTGTCAACCGCCATGACGGCTTAGACAATGGAAGCGAGTACCGTAATCTTGGAGTCACCACTTCAACTCCTTGTAGTCCCCGTGCCACACTTGATCGCTGGGGATCCAATGGAAAGCAGGGCTTTTTCTCTCATAAAAAAGGGGGAATCCCACCGCTGCCGCCTGTACGAAAGTCCAGTCTAGACCAGCGGAACAGGGCAGCCAGCCCTCTCCAGCAAACCACACATGGAGTCTCATCGCAGGGGAACTCGGCAGATGATGCAGGGGTATCTGGCTGTGGCCCTGCAGGAGTAACTCGACAGCGAGGCTCCAGCATAGACAGTAGTAGGCTTTTCAGTGCCAAGTTGGAGCAGCTTGCCAACAGAACCAACTCTCTGGGCCGAGTCCACAGCTCACACAGTGGTTCCCATCATTATGACTGCTTTTCCTTGGAGAGAGGTGAGAGTCTTAGAGGGGGAGGGGGAGTGAAGGGAGACAGCACCATGCCTCGCACTGGACGCAGCCTCAACCGTGCTGGATCACTATCTTCTTCTTCTGGAAACACCAGCAGCCTTTTTAGTGGCAGTACCAGTCCAAACAGCGCTCCACAGTCACCAGCTAAGACCAGCAGCCAGTCAAAGATATCAGCAGTTAGTAAGCTGCTGATGACCAGCAGTCCCAAGGCCAGGAGTCTGTCTGCCTCCAGCACCAAGACTCTGAGCTTCTCTACTAAGTCTTTAAGCCAAAGCTCCAGCCGGAGCTCCAGCCTTCCTCCTAATGGAAAGGTAGGAATAAATATTTCTTCAAAGTAAATGATCCGCGCTCACTTTCTTTAACATCTGTAAACCACAAGCTCATCAGACAAAATTAGCTAAAATTATTTAAGGACCTTCCTCAAACTGTGTTTAGCTTTAACGTCCATCCTTTAAAGCAGGGTCCCCAATCTCAGTCCACGAGGGCCGGTGTCCCTGCAGGTTTCAGATCTCACCCTGGGTCAACACACCTGAATCACATGATAAGTTCATTACCAGGCCTCTGGAGAACTTCAAGACATGTTGAGAAGGTAATTTATCCATTTAAATTAGCTGTGATGGATCAAGGACACATCTAAAACCTGCAGGGAAACCGGCCCACGTGGACTGGGATTGCTGCTTTAAAGTAATTAAAGGATGTTGGCTTACATTTCTCCTTCCATCCACCTAAACCACTTTACTTGTCTTTTTAGCCCCAGAGTTCAGTCCCGGCCCCTGTGCAGCAGCAGGGACCTGCCCCTGGGTCCTGGTCTACCCAGTCTCTGAGTCGAAGTCGAGGGGGAAGTCTGGCTGCTAAGCTTCCTCTCCGAGCTGTTAACGGTCGAATCTCAGAGCTACTCCAGGGGAGTGCTGGCTCCCGTTCCAGGAGTCATGTTCAGGGAGGAGGCACAGATCCAACAGAGGAAAGAGGGACAAGGTTTGTTAGTTTTATATCATAAAAGTATATTTACATATACTGTACACCTATTTAGTGGTTCCTATGGAAGCATTTTTCATTTATTCATAGGACAGCTAATATAAAATGCAAGATTAGATCCATATATTATGCAAGAGTAACTTTGGCAAGTCGTGATAATGTAAGGTGCAAACTGTAAGGCAAAGTGACATTTAAGTTCATTCAGATAATAATCTGTTCGAAGTTATTTACTGCTTCCTATTTCCTTGTTCTCAGTGGAGGAGGAGGTGGAGCAGGAGGCGGTGGGGGAGATAGCCTGGGAGAGGAGAGGGCAGCAGTGGTACAAACACTGCCTTCTCCCTACAGCAAGATTACAGCTCCCAGAAAACCACACCGCTGCAGTAGCGGCCATGCTAGTGACAACAGGTACAAGCTTTAGGGCTCTGAGGAATTTGAAACTTAAATTTCACAAAATAAAACACGTATTTTTTCTGTATTTTGCTTCATCTCTAACTGTGATCTCATAATGCCTCTAACAGCAGTGTGTTGAGTGGTGAGCTCCCTCCGGCAATGGGGAAGACGGCTTTGTTTTACCACAGTGGAGGCAGCAGTGGGTATGAGAGCATGCTGAGAGACAGCAGTGAGAACACAGGAAGTACCTCCTCTGCTCAGGACTCCCTCAGTGAGCACAGCTCAGCCACCACCTCCTCCCGACGGAGCTCCAGAAGCAGCAAGAAGAGCAGGAGCAACACAGGTCACGACACAAATTTTCAAAATCGCGTTTTATAAACATCTTCACCCCTCAACTAAAACCTGATAATCCGCTTGCTATTCTTTATAGGAAGGCAAATTTAGGATTTTCCTCAACATAACTAGTGGTAATTTCTTCTGAACAAGTCGAAGTGTCTTAGCACTCCTAATTAAGCTGGCACAAGCACAAGCGTTAAAAACATGAAATTAAATACACCCTGCGCTAAAACCACCCAGATGGCTAGTTTTTATAATTACATGAATAAATATATATCCAACATCTGTACCATTTCTATTCAATGTATCCTCAATGTGTGATGCTTGCCCACTTTTACCATATTAACTTTTACAAACAAATTTTTAGGCGTGAAATTTTGATCATATATTTTTCAAAACAACAGTAACATAAAAGTGCTGGAAATAGAAATAGACACCTTTGTGATGTTGAAAAGCACTGTAACAAAAGAAGCGAACAGTTAAGGGAAATGTGAAGAAAGCTGTGGCTACAGGAGGTGCTGGGTAAGGTAAGGTGACCCTGACCAGTCATCTGTGAAATGGTAAAACGGAATCTGCTGGTGTAGGCTGTAATGAATATATATTCACCAGAACAGAACACAGAGAGCTTGCTAATGTGCCTGCCAAATTACTGTCTATTGGTTAAGCATGAGGATTGATATGTGCATAAAAAATCAGATTGAAGAGAGGCAGCTCCTTCCAGTGTGTGTCTAATTATTGATTCGAAAGGGAATTAGCCTTTCCATCCAAGTGTGCGGGAAGCAGTCTCACCTCCTGCCATGCAGCGTAAATTCCGGGTTTACTCTCATTTTGCTTTCACCACAACCGATTCTGTGGATCAAAGAGCCACGACAGTGCCACAAGATGACACAAAGGTGTGAAGGATTATTCTGTGTTTGTTGTGAATCAAGGTGAAGCCAGTAAGCGAGGAACGATTGATACAGTTGAGCCCCGGTGATAGAAAACTGATTATACTCTTAATAATAAAATAGCAGAAAGAGCATGTGTATAAAGGACCGAGGCAATATCCAGCTGAAATGTTAATTACATCTCCAGCTGAGTCTCTCTTTTTATCCTTGATTTTCATTAGGCTGGATTCATGTGCTTACCTCTCTCCTCATATTCCACGTATTCACCCCATCTCTCTGTCATTCATCCAGCTCGCTTCCCTCGCATCTTCCTCTCCCCGCAGACTCAATCTTTCTCTGTCCCGTTCTATGCTGCTTCCTAATGAAATACAAATGTCTCTGCTTGACCTTTATGCGCTGCTTCGAGACCAAAAGACAGCTGCAACCTTATTAAAATCAGCACTTCCTCTCCCCTCTCTCACACATACCTTATCACTGACTTTCTGGTGAATCTGATAACTCTCATTCCTGTTGACATGTCTGGAAATTTCCATGCAAAGCGCACGTGTGTTCAGTGTTGCGCAGTGGTTAGATTAGAGACTGACCCGCTGCTATTATCTATGAGCTCTACCTGCTTTTTTATTTCTCTCACTTCACTTCTCCATTATCAATTTCACATTCTGTCTCGCGCGACAGTTTTCTTTTGTCCCCTCCTTTATGTCTCTCTCCAGTGAGTCTTTTATCTGTCTTCCTCCCCACTCCCACCGATCATGTCTGTGCAAAACAAGAAAGGTATGCCCACTGAGTGAACCGACACTTAAGGGGTTTTATTGCGTTCAAGGAAGAATCTGAAATTTGGAAAGATGTCTTTTTTCTTAGCAGAGAGATGTCAGATATATTGCAGTTCAATGTAAGACTAAAGCTTGTAGCTAAACTGCTGTACTATAAAATAGTTCCAGTAATGTCTCCCAGTTTTTTTTCTTCATTGCTACACAACAAATATGATTTAACAGAAATGTAAGAATGTGTCAAATATGTTAAATCAAAAAAGATCATATAGCTCATATGGGGCGATCGTGGCTCAAGAGTTGGGAGGTCGCCTTGCAATCGGAAGGTTACTGGTTCGAGCCCCGGCTTGGACAGCCTCGGTCGTTGTGTCCTTGGGCAAGACACTTCACCCGTTGCCTACTGGTGGTGGTCAGAGGGCCCGGTGGCGCCAGTGTCAGGCAGCCTCGCCTCTGTCAGTGCGCCCCAGGGTGGCTGTGGCTACATGTAGCTTGCCATCACCAGTGTGTGAATGTGTGTGTGAATGGGTGGATGACTGGATATGTAAAGCGCTTTGGGGTCCTTAGGGACTAGTAAAGCGCTATATAAATACAGGCCATTTAGCTATGTCTGAAGACCCCGAGGGTGAATATTGGTCATTTCATTGCTGTAGTTTCACATTGTTAGTACAGGGTTGGGCCTGTCTTTGCCTTCAGAGCTTTTTAATTCTTCATGACGAAGAGTCAACAAGGTCCTGGAAACATTCCTCACAGATTTTAATTCATATTGACATGATATCGTCACAAATTAGCTTGAGATCTGGTGTACGTGAAGGGTGCTTGACTACACTAAATTCATTGTTGTGTTCAGGAAACGCATTAAAGATGATTTTAACTTTGTAGTGTGATATCCTGCTGGAATCAGCTATTAGAAGAAGTGTACAGTGTGATCATAAAGGGATAAACATGGTCAGCTACAATAGTCAGGTAGGCTGTGTCATTTAAGTTATACTAAATGGGTGCTGTCACTACCACCAGCAGCTTGAACCATTGATGCACAGCAGGAAGGATCTATGCTTTCATGTTGTTCACACCAAACTCTGACCCAGCAGCAGTTTTCTGATCTTCTATTGCCCGATTTCTGTGAGTCTGGGTGATTTACAGCCTCAGTTTTCCGTTCTTAGCTGACAGAAGTAGCACCCGGTGTGGTTTTCTGCCATCTGCTTCAGGATTTGACATGTGCATTTGGACATGCACTTCTGGATACATTGGTTATAACAACTGGTTATTTGAGTTACTGCGTTCTTATTAGCTCAAAGCAGTTCAGTTATTCTCTTCTCTGTGGGTTCTGGGTTTTTTTGACCATTATCTATAAACTCTAGAGATAGTTGTATGGGAAAACTCCAGTAGGACCATTAAAGGTTCTCAGTCATCCAGGTCATCGTAGTCTAAGAAGTTTGGAAAGAAAAAGGCGTCTGGATTTCTTTAAGTTGCTTGAAGACGTTTCACCTCTCATCCGAGAAGCTTCTTCAGTTCTAGGGTCAAATGGTGGAGAGTCCCAGATTTAAGCCCTGTGGGGGTATCCCACCAAGAGGGACAAATATCCATCATTGCATATGCCACATGTTCCTTTACTAAAATGATATGCTGCTTCCTAAATGTGAAGTTTTGTTTTCCTGCAAACTGCCCAATAACAATGCACCTTGTGTCCCTCTTGGGGGAATACTCCCACAGGGCTTAAATCTGGGACTCCCCACCATTTGACCTTAGAACTGAAGAAACTTCTCGGATGAGAGGTGAAACGTCTTCAAGCAACTTAAAGAAGTCCAGACTTTTTTTTTCCTTTCCCAGCTCCTTAGACTTAGGTAGGACCAGTACATCTGGCAGGATCTCACTGAGTCACTTCAGACCTCCTTTGTCCCCATTCTGATAGTTGGTTTGAACCTCATCACTTTTGGGTATTACTACACCCTAGAATTATTTTAGTGAATAATAAAGTTCAGCACTATAATATCAGTATTTGTTTTTCCCATTTTCATTTAGCTTAGTTTCATTTAGCATTTTTCTTCTGTTCATCCACACCCCACCTGTGGTGGCTCTGTGCCACACCACTAGGGACTGATGCACTGTTTGAGGATTATGGAGCTAAACTAATGGTGATCTTGAGAGTAAAACGCACTGCAAGCAAACTAAGCATATGAATGAGATAAAACAAGCAGAGTTGAAAAATTCTTTGGCACTTTGTATATTTAGGAAAAAACTGCATCAGATCGGCTCAGATCAGTTATTTTTTAAACATATTCAGCTTTTTTTGCACTCTATAACCTGGCACTTCAATGCTATATAAAATGCACCAAAAAGTAGAATGTATATAACTCCAAACATGCGATATTTCTTCAATTAGAATTAAAAGACACTTTTTATTCTGCCGTTCATATGAACAGTTTATCGTCTTAGCTCAAAACTTCACTATTCCTGTCATCAGTGTGTAACAGTCTTTCTGTAATCTTCTTTTTATTTGTTCTTTTAGGTCTCCAGCGTCGACGTCTGATCCCAGCACTAACCTTGGACTCCTCTTCATCATCGCCTTCTCACCGTTCCTCCAAACAAGCCATCACGTCCTCGTCTTCCTCCTCCTCCAGCCCTGGTGCATGCTGGGTCGACGGGCCACTTGGGCCACCTGCACCCTCAAACCTCCGGGCAGTGACCGCAACAACAGAAACCTTTGAGATCAAGGTGTACGAGATAGATGATGTTGAACGGCTGCAGAAAAGGAAGGACAAAGGAGGGAGCAAGGTGAGAGGGAGGAGGGAGGAAAGACACCTGAGCTGCACAGCTGTTGTAGGTCAAGTGGTGGAGCAGGTCAACAAATTGCAGGGTTGGAAATTTGATCCTTATCTCTTCCTGCCCGTATGTCAACACGTCCTTGAGCAAAAACCTAAATGGGTGATGGGCAAAAGGTAAAAAATTCAGGCATATATGTGTCATCACAGGGTGCGTTGTTATTGGGCAGTTTGCAGGAAAACAAAACTTCAAATTTAGGAAGCAGCATATCATTTTAGTAAAGGAACATGTGGCGTATGTAAAGATGGATATTGATAATATCACTCAGTGAGTTTGCATTAGAGCTAAACTGAAGCCTAGAGAATAATGTTAATGTCTGGTGCTATCTTGTCTCCTTGGAGCCAGGCGAGGCTCCAAATATTAGCAGGGTGGAGGAGGCGAGTGTAGCTAGAAGCTAACAGACGAGTTACATTTAAAGCAGTTTACTTAATGTGACAGTTTGTGCATTAAGATTTAAAACCATAAAGAAAATATATTTTCACTTTCTTGGATAGTGGAATCCCCTGAGGGTCTACTGGTATTACTTTCAAAGAACAGGACAAAATTACAGTGAACCCAAAACTGATTAAGACACGCTGATGAAAAGCAAAACCATCTATGGAAAAGTTCTGCATACACCACCAGCAAGTGAGGACAAAAGAAAATTAAACGTTATTACAACATATCATAATCTAAGCAAGATTTTATTGTTGTCAATGCCATTATCAGTTCTGCCTACAGATCTCATTGGTTGTCAGTTCCTCCTTTCCAGCATTAACGTAGCACTTTATTATGACTGACTCTGAATACAGGGTAGAATCAGAGTAGAAAAACAGGCTAAATCGGACTTGGTTCTGCTGAAACCTCAGTAATGAGATCAACCATGTCAGGAAGTGATTTATTATTCAGATGAACCAGACAATTTGGCACCAGTTCTCAACTAAAACAGGTTCTTGGATTCCAGCTTTACTTCCGGCTTGCCTCATCCAAACAGTATCTCTCATTCTCTCTCTAAAGCCTAAAAATAGCCACTAATACACTGATTAGGAAGAGTGAACTAATGACACCAGAGTGACTAGAACATTTAATTGAATTTGTAATGGAAGTTGATACTGGGAGTGTTTTTGGAGCCACCACTCAGCAATCCTCGGTTACGATGGTTGTTGCCACTTGATATTTGTACATGCGGTGTTCAGAGCTTCATTTCGACACATTTTAAAAATATCTAGTTCCCACCGGACTACAGTTATGTAGGAGGCTGACTAGGAAGCACGTGTAAAAGAGGGAGGAAGAAGAAAATAGCAAAAAACTTTTAGGATTTATTATGGTTGACTGAAGGGGAAGGATGAATGGATGTCTTTAGAAGAGTGAAGGAGAAGGAGAGCAGAAGTGCAAGATGGCTATTGCTCTTGATTCCAGTGACACTGATTTGATGAATAATGATGGTGAAGCACATTAAAAAACAATAAGTGTTGGACACTGCTGCTAATGGAAACCCAGAAGAGGAAGCTGGTGGTTGGGCAATGGATGAAAAAGGATTTGTGTTGTTGTGACAGTGTGGAAAGAAACCAAAAGGTTTTAAAAAATACAACAGCAAGGATTTTCAGAACATGAATAGCTCAACATTAGCATTTAGTTCTGTGTGAACAGTGAACTTTTTAAATAAATCTACATATCTTGGCTTACTTAAAAAAATGATTCTAAATTCTGAGGACTTTGCAGAATAAAATTGTTAAACTTAGGAAATTGTTGTAAATGAATGCAGGTTTTGGGGGGGTTTCCACTGTTAAACCTTTATGTGATCAGAGGAGAGAGCACTGTGAGCACTGGAAAAGAGAAATGGAGAAAAAGCATGAAATATAGATTTTCCCTGCAGCAACCTTAAGAAAGCCACAATCGTGTTCCAGTGAAAGCTGCTCAGTGTCCGAAGGCACTCAGCTGCAGCCACAGTGGGAGACGATGAGGTGCGAATGTATTTAACTGTGTGAATTTTAAGCGTGCTGCTGCTGAAGGAGACCCACCTGTGTTTCACAACACGCTCCTCTGAAAAAATAAAGCTAAATAAAATCCGTGTCTATCTGTCTGCCTTCTCTGTGTGTCAGGAGGTGGTGTATGTCAGTGCCAAGCTTCGTCTGTTGGAGCACCGCCAGCAGCGAATCAGTGAAGTCAGAGCCAAGTACCAGTGTCTCAAGAAAGAACTGGAACAAACCAAACAGTACTTGATGCTGGAGCCACACAAGTGGACCACTGAGTGTAAGTGTGGACCTCTGACACATCAGGGAATACAGGTCTGTGTGTGAGAGAGCAAAGGAGGTTAGAAACTGTTTAGGATTTTAGTGGAGGATTATTCTGAAATAAATAAGTCTATTATGTTTAAGTTATGATGCATATTTTTATATTTTATATGACTCATGTTAATTACTAATGCTGTGCTACATGACTGCTGGTTCATTCTTCAGACAAATACATTCTGTCATTTCATTATTAAAGTATGAAGTGACTGGGCATTATAGATTTTACTTCAATAGACACAAATGCATTTGTGGGAAGGATTGTGTTGTTGCAGATTGATGCATCTGATGGGGCAAACTTTCACGATACGAAATAATGTTTTGCTTTGTTGTGTTTTTTTGTAAGGGTGTGGCTTAATTGCCCTCAATTGCACTGTAAGGACATTTTCTTACTACTGTACAATTTAGTAAATCAGAATCATCTAAACAGGCTTTTGCATACAATCAGCATGCTGCCATGCCCTAATCTTCTTTTTAAGAAAACACATTTAATAATAATAATAATTATCAATAAGTAGTAGTGATTTAATACAGCTGTGTTTAAATTCGCTAAGATAGCTAGCTGTCATTTCTTTGAATAAATGGTCAGAGGCACTTTTTGTACATTTTTTGCAAAGTACAAACAAACTCGGGTATGAAAAAATGGATAAATCTCTGATTTATGTGTGAATTGTGATGTGAATCCTAATCGTAACAGTTCTTGGATAATAATGCAGATTTTACATAAGTAGCAATAGGCTACATCAGACTTAATTATTCAGCTATGTACCTATTGGGCTGTATATGAAATAAAAGTGCAACCAACATAATGAATCATGCAACCATAAAAGAAGGGCTGGAGTTCCTATTGATCCTCTGAGATCTTATTCTACGCTGTCCCACAGATGGGGGAGGGTGGTCTTGAAGATTCTCTCAGCTAACAGACCACCTGCTTGGTGCAACTAACCATCCAGGTGTTGATATTCCCACTCAAGATGCAGGTGTAGAAGTTCCTGTGCACCCTGAGTGGGAGTTTAAAGTCTCTTAGGTACCTGAGATGCTATAGGTGCTGATGGGCTTTCTTCACCAGGGATTTCATGTGTCAGGACCATGACAGGTCCTTTGTGATGTAAACACTACCGTGTTTAAAGTTATCTACCCTCTTCACATGGGCCCCAAATATGCAGAGAGGGCCAAATTTCCTCTGCTACTCTCTCGTAAAGTCCATTATGAGGTCCTTGGACTTGCAGGGATTTAGCTGGAAGTTTTTCTCTTTACATTATTCGATAATCTGAGACCAGCAGGCAATGCCATCACTGTTTGATATCAAGCCCATTACAGCTATGATGTTGGAGTCTGAGGTGCTCACAACAGTGACCGGTGTAGAGAGAGTGATAATTAACTCATCGGCCGCCTTCTTTTTTCTTAAATCATAATTGTTATAAATTATTATTATGACATTTATCATTATTCCATTTTAACAATAACATGTAAAATATAACCAGTGGCACCTTTTTAATTATTAAACCCACATTCAACAGCACTTTATCAAGGAATGATGTATTTTCTCCACCTTTCTATTTGTGTCCAGTTGAGCTGCAGCAGGCCTATGAAGTGGACTCATTGGAGTATTTGGAGGCTCTGGAAACAGTGACAGACAAACTGGAGACCAGAGTCAACTTCTGCAAAGCCCATCTTATGATGATCACCTGCTTTGATGTGTCCTCAAGGCATCAGTAGACAGATGGAGGCGGAGAAGTGGCCTCGACGATGTCAATGTCTAGACCATTCCCCTGACTAATCAAACACATTTAGAAAATCTTTAACTGCAGCTCGACAGTTGGAAGGATGAACACAGGAATAGACCGACCGCATGATCCTGCATATTATTCCAGCGTCTTGTCCAGATGTGAGTAAGCAGAAGGCCAGGTGGCCGGAAAAATCAAAAGAAGATTTACGGAGAAAAATTAACAGAAAAACAGAGACAAGATTTGTAGATTTGTTTGCTGGGGCTTGGAAACAACCTCAGAAACTATCTAATGGACGGGCTACTTTCAATCAGAGAAAATATGGCTGCCCAAATAGTGTATGAGAGTCTAAAAAGACATGTCAAACCAAGTAACCAGAGAACAAAATAATTGGACCGCAGTGACACGCAGTGAGTCAAACTTTGAAAGAATGTACCGAGAGCAAAAAAAAAGGCTATAGCTGAACAAAAACTGCCATTTTGTAAGAAGGAGAAAGCTGAAGTTGAAGTGCAAGAGAAGAATAATTTCACATCTAACACATTTTGGAAGAACATTTTTTACATGGTTAAAAGCCTTTGGCTGTAAATACGGAGTGCTGACTACAGAGTGGCCTGGTATTGTTGTGCAGCGACTAAAAGAGACTAACCGAGAGAGAATGACAAGAGGACGAAGGAAACGATTTAGAAGTGCCTTGTGAACATTTCAACAATACCAAGACCAAGTCTCCTTCTCTCTAAATTTGTGTACAAGTAAGTATGGTGCTAGTATAGAAACATCCAGAAAAGATCAGTGTCCTTGGAAGCAGTTTTCATTTTCTTTTCTAAATGTGATGTTTTACTGTGGGTCAGTGTTTCACTATATGATAAACAAACTAATAATGTGTGTTTCAATGTATGGTCTTTGGTACATTGATTAGAGATCAGAGAAACAACGTTAAAGTGGACCTGTTATGCTCTTTATTTTTACTCTCGGACTCCACAGGAGCCGCTTTGCATGAGCAACAGATCAAAATAATCCTTATTTATTTTATACTGGGCCTCAGTGAAGTGCTCTCAGTTGATCCTCTGTGAAACACCATTTTAGTTCTTCGTACTTATTCCCAACAGGAAAAGCATAATAGGTCCCCTTTAAAGGAAAACTACAGATTAACTTAATTAAACTTGGAAGGACCAAAAACCTCGATAGAAATTTTTAATGTTCACAAAGCTATGAAATGTCAGAAGGTAGTAGAGGTGAAAACACTTCTCTCTGATCTGGTGTTAAATACAACCAACGACTGACTCCCTGCCTCCCTGCCTGACTCACAGGCAGTCTGTCTGTTATTCGTATCTGTGTTGTTCTGCTCTATTCTAAAAGAAACTGAATGATTTGTCATTGTGTGTGTTTTATAATAAGGTATCCTTTTTTTATTTGAGTGCAATGGGACCATGTAGAGACTATGTACGATAGTAGCATTGAGCAGGATAATCGAAATCTGAAGACATATTTATAGATAAATTGTGAGGGACACGCAGGTGCGTCAATATACTGTGTTTAACATTTAATTATAATGAAACAAGGTAGTAGATTTAATCAATATTTTGGGACTACAGCTATAGGGTGTTTAAACACTTTTAATATCCCCTATATTGTAAAGGACAATTAAATTATATAAAAAAAATTAAAGGAACCTAATTAAAAAGGGAGGAGACGAGCTTAAGACATAGATCTCTGCCTGGTTCCACTTTTTGGATGGATAGCAACTCCTAAGATTTGTTAGTATTATTATCTATGGTGCTTGAGATACTTATGATCTAAATGTTTGTACAAATATAAATATACGAAAGAGTCCATTTCCCCCTGAAACACAAAACAACGCCTTTCAAATGCTTCTTCTACATCACTGTCATCGTGTCTGTTGTTGTCGAGCAGAGAGCATTATGGGAGAGCGACATGAGAGCAGTGGAAATGATGTCACCGTATTGGTGTAATTTGTCAAAAGCGTTGTAGTGCTGATTTTTTCCTCCACTAAGAGCAAAAAACCAGAACGTGCTGTCGCTGAAACAGAAAATACAGTTAATTCAGTGAAGTTTTTATCTTCACGTGGATCTGAATCAGCTAATGATTTCATGTAGTGCATACTGGCGGGGATAGCCAAGAGATAATCTAGTGAGAAATTACCCCTGAGAGCAAGACGCTTTTGACAAACTTGAGAGGTTTTTTTTGTTTTTTAAGAGCATCTCTGATCATTTCCTGTTTTTATCCCCGTGTTCATTGTGCAAGTCATGAATGAAAGTTTATTTATTTGAGTTGCTACTTAATGTTCTTATTTACGTACACTTCATGATCTTACAAAGTTACTATGCATTGATGAAAAAGAAAAATAACTGTACATACTTTGCTGAGCCCATGTCATATATAAATATATATACTGTGCACATAGCATATATGCCATCATTTTTATTTTAGATATTTTTTTTGTTGTTGGTTTCATTTGCTCCTGTTGTTCCTCTTGAGGATTTCAATGAGTTTGGTTCCCCAAACATTCACATGCAGAACAGGGATGCTAGTTGATTACATGCAAATCAGAAGCCTTCCAGTATGAAGGCAGCTGTGTTGCTTTAAGAGAAACGTCTGTGTCTTATGAACTGCAGCCCTGTGTAATTAGCAGCGAGTGTTTTGGGAAATCTAACCTCTAAATGAGCTAATGGCTTGTATTGAACTATCCTTTTTAAGATGCTATGTGGGAGGTTTCTTCCTTGATATGTTACTGCCAAATCTAATGGGATATCCCTTTATTATTGTAGTAATAATCAAAAATTGCTAGAAACTATTACAGCTAAAAGAATAGCGGGGTGTTTTAAATCAAGTTATTCACAGATTTCCATCTGCAAAGTCACTCTGCACAACATAAGCATCACATGATCTATGGAATAAACTGACAAATATGCTGTGCTGGTGCATATTTTGTAGACACATTTAAGAATTATAATGTGCTATCTGTAAATCTCATACAAGGCATCTTAGGGAGCATTGTGTGTTAAAGTCCGGGTCAGACCACATTTACCAAAAACAGATGTTATCATTAGCATTAGGAGTCAACTTCTGCTTTGCTCAGTTGTAAGACACAGGGTCAGTTGTTTGAAGATCTCTGGATAACTAAAAATAAAAAAATCACTTTTCTGTTCCAGTCTCTTGATAAAAATGCCAGTTGTGAGACATATTCATGCTAAATACCCTCAGTAATTCTATTTAAAACAACACATTATCAGTGTAAATGTGGAACAAATGGTGCACAGGAGTCTCGCTGTGCTCATATTGTCCACTGCAGATTTACCGTTTTTGTGAAATCTGGTCTGACATATGGTAAAGACGGAAGAAAAAGATGGAGGGATGTAAATAAAGGAATGTATTAAAAGAGTTTCACACCTGATGCTTCATTCTTTGCACACAGAATAGACGAAGTAGTGTGCAGATGTCCAGAAGGCGTGCTGTTTCACTTCTGATGAACTAAAAATCTTTTGCATTACGACTCAAACTCAAACATGGAACACGTAACATTGTACGTTATTGCATTGGGCTGTTAGATTTACATAAACAAGGGACTGGGACAACTCAAAAATATCATTTAGTTTCCAGAGCATGTGTAAATGTGGACCTTGAGTACCCTGTAGGCAGCTTTTCTGTGACATACAGTAATCCCCTTTGAGCCTGCTTTGATCATCAGTGCACGGCAGGGAACAGGAAGGAGGAGAAGGCAGGAATGGGAGCGAGGAGAAATAATAGATTAGAGACGAGAGAAGAATAAAGGTAGCAAAGGGGGAAATGCAAGAAGAAAGGAAGACAAGTGAGAAAGAAGACGAGTACAGGACTGCTTTTTATCCAAGAAGAGAGGAGTGACAAGAAGAAGCACCAAAACTGTACAAGAGAAATAAAGTAGGTGAAATTATTCAATATAAGATTACACTGTACTGCATTTTAAAAGTGTAGCAAAAGAAGGATCCTTTAGGTGATTTGTAACTAATACTATGAGATAACTGCAGAAGAGCTCAACTCAATACTACAACTCTTGTAGCTGCAACATAAGCCCACCGTGCTTGACAGCTGATAAGAGTGCGTTGAATTATGTCCATCAGCATGTCCACTTTGGTCTCATCTAAGCACATTGTTGTAGAAGTGGTTTGTTAATTAATTATAATCTTACAAAAACTGGCCATGTTTTTTTTGTTGTTTTTAGAGAGAAGAACCTTTCTTGTGGCAAACCTTCCAAACAAGTGACACCTGTTCAGTCTTTAATTTTACTATCGTGAACTTAACATGCTAACTGAGGCCTGTCGACTCTGAGCTGTAGCTCTTAGGTTTTTGTGGAGTGTACACACAGCCTAAGAAATTGGGAACCAATGAATGCAAGAATAGTGACTCTAGCATAGCTAAAAATCCTCAAAAAGCAAGTGTGCAACTTTTAGTCAACATGCAGAGAACAGGTTTAAGTGTTTTCAGGTGACTGCAGTAATGGTAGTTACTATTAAGCTTCACAGTCCTTTGATTTAAGTCTGCTCTTAAATCAAAGGACTGAAAAAGCCACAGCGTTCTCATCCTCACAGCCTCAAATACTGTATTTTGGCAAAGCTGCTAGCATCGCCAAATTACATGTGACTACTAACTTGTCACATGTGGACACTTAAAGGACCTCTTGGTCTTTCATTTAAACACACTGGGTAAGCATCATTTTGCTGCAAGGTTAATGCTTGGTTTTTTTGCTTTTAATTACCTAAATATAATCAAGTACTGAAGCAAAAGTGAGTAAAAGCAAACATCAGTGAGCCAAAACCAAATAAGACACAAATCCCACAGTTCTGGTAGGAAAACTTCTGACTTTTGTATCTTTAAGAAAAGGTAAATTATGGAGAGGAGAGTTATTAAGATGGAGCGAGAGGAAATGAATAATATTAGCAGATAGCGAGTAAGGTGACAGTAAAGGTGAGGTAGTGCAGGGGGAGGAACAGTGACATAGAGTGTCTCTGAAAATGAGAATGAAAATGTGAAAATTAAAAAATGGGGCTGAGTAAATGGTAGAGGGGGGAATGAATTGAGGTGGTGAAAGAAAGAAAAAAACATTTGGTGTTCTTTATTTCTGTGTGGTCAGGTTGCCTGCAGAGACGTGCAGTGAAAGAGAAAGAGAGACTCCGGCAAATAGAGAATTTCATTTGAAAGCCTTTGGAGAGAGAGAGATATAAATGGGGAAGAGAGACAGTGAGTGACAGAGAGGGAGAGACAGGAGGTTATAGCTAAGAAACACTAAATCTCATTTGATGGATGTTATATGGGAAAAGTGAGCGAGTGAAGGACTGAAAGCAACAAAACCAATGAAGTGAGTAATGTAGGTAGGAGCGGTGCAGCAGCACAGACGGCTCCCACAGGCCATTCACTCCACTAGGGTCCACTCAGTCTTTGAAACACAGTAAGCTTGCATCGTTTCTCTCTTCAAAGTTGAAAAATAATCTGTTGATACCTCGTTTCTACAGTTTTTTTTTCTATAATTACAAAAAATATTTTGAGCCAAAAGGAAAAAAATCAGCTCAGTTTTTTGAGAAGACTGAGAAAGATGGCAGAAAAACACCCATTCGTGCACACACGCCCCTAGGACATAGTGTCATCAGTTTGCATATGGCAGAATTTTGGGATTAACATGGGAAAACTGTGTGTGTGTGCAGAGAAACAAAAACAGGGATTAACATGGGAAGTATGTGTGATGGAAATACACAGAGGGTGATGTATGTACTTTACTAAACCAACACACACACACACACCCTAGGATCACTCATCACAATGGAATCTATAGATTACAGAGGAGACCGGGGCCAACAGGGGCTTTCCTCCCTCCCTCTGCTTCTTCCTCTCCAGTTCTCAAACAAGGACAGGATGCAGAAACTTTAGGATTAATGGGATTAATTGTGCTTAAATGTTTCCATAAACCTAATTTAAACAGGATAACAGGCTGGCTACAAAACTGCAGAAATATCACTGGCGTTTCATGGAATTCTGGGAAAAGCAGGTTCTTGGATATCATTAATGAGATGTTTTATGGCTAGAATTGATGAAAGCGATTAACGTAAAACTGCACCAAACCAAAGCTAAAAAGGTTTTATTTGCCACGAGAAAGTATAAAGAGGAGCCTGAAGTGTTGCTGGAGCTGTTTTAACAACAGTTCCTTACTTTAAGACTGTTGAGACAATAAAGGTCAGGTATGGATGGCAAAATAACAAATCCGTTTATTCAGGTTGATGAATAAAAAGAACGTAAGGCAGTGAAATCAGTTACATGAAGACGTTTCTTTCGCCTTCGTCTTAGCGTCTGCTGGAGGAATAATGATCCATCTCACTGTGACATTCCTTCATCTTCATCGTTAGTTCGGTCATCAATGGGTGATCTTCACCATGGGTGAACTTTACGATTCCATAAGCCTGGAATAGGAGACATAAGCATAACTAGCTTTCTTCCCTGTTAGTACCAGAACAATCTTGTATGGCGATGTAATGAAACGGGATCATCACATAATGCTACACAATCTATTCTATAAAGGAAACTGAAAGTAACTGTTTTCATGACATTTTACTTAAAGATTAAGTACTTTAGAGATTATTGTAAAACTAACCAAAGATGTTTTTAATCCTGCCTGATCATCTCTGCTGTTACATGTCTCCACACGATCTTAGGTGCCTGACATGAAGGCAACTGGTCTTCGTTTTTGGTTCGTAAAAGAAGTCCCGTTGCCTTCATTTCGAGGGCTTAAGACTAACATGACCTGGTACAAAGACATGTCTCCAGACTTGTTCTATTAGCTAATAATAAAGTTTAAAATGTAAAAAATGTCCTTGTTGATATTTAGTCCTTCAAACCTGTTTGAATGTGTCCAAAGCATCTTCGATGTTTTCCAGGTAATGCTGCAGCTTTCCAACTCTCATCAGCTGTATCCCATGGACTGGATGGGGATCGGGGTAGTACTGTCTTTAGGAAGAAAGACAACATGTACATGTAATTAGATTTCACCACAACAAGTGAAAAGTTCCATTATTGTTTTCATTTCTTTCAGGGTGTTGTTCTTCTGGTATCATTTGCACTGTAATTTTCCTTTACATTTATTCTATCTATTCTATTTTTGCTTGAAAATGCTCCACACTGCTCTTACGGGAGCAGTTAATGCTTCTTCTTATGCAAAAAATGGCTGCAATACTAAACAGAGAATTAGTATTCATAAAACCGCTCTGCCCCTGGATGTGGATGGCTGGCTGGGTTAAATCAACAGCAGAGTCCTGCGCAGGAAACCCTGAGGGACATGTTCACAAGCCCTCTGCCAGTTTATAGAAAACATGTACACTGGATGCACAAACTCACATGGCTCTTCCAATATCGGTACAAAGAGTAAATAATTAGTTCATCGCTGCCCAATCATGATAAAGCTCACATTACGCCTGCTACATCCTAGGTTCATCAATCATCCCCAATTTCCTGTCTAGCATCTAAGCATTTCCAAAAAACATTGCACGTTACTATAATCTCATTCCATTTATCAGAGAGGGGTACACCCTAAGTGAGGACTCAAATGCATCATGCCGACGCAAATGCAGATGTTCGTAAGGAAGGTCTGATCACAGCTGATCAGTCAGACAGGACAAACAAAACAAGAGGGAGCTGCCAGACAAGAGAGAGGACACTGGAACACTCAGCGTGAGGTATGAAGGTGATTAGCCACTGAAAGAGAGAGAGACACACAGTTGGAGGACAATAAGGCAAAAACAGAAGGAAGGAAGAGGAAACACAGGAGGACAAGTACAAAAGAAAAAAAGAAGAGAAAGAACACAAGCATAACTCATGAGCTAGGATGGGAACTTGTGATGAGGGAGTGATGTGAAATATTAGCTTACTAATCCGTACACAGTAATTACATCACAGCCCCTGTCTTTAAATCTGAGGCAGTATAGAGTCTACTGGCAGTCCTCTTCTCCTTCTTGTTTCAGCTCCTTCCCTTACGGTTCGCCACAGTGGATCATCGTCCTCCATCTCACCCTATCATCTTCTTCTGTCACACCAACCGTCTCCATGTCCTCCTTCACTACATCCATGAACCTCTTAAGTCTTCCTCTTCCTCCTGCTTGTTAGCTCCATCGTCAGTGTCCTCTGTCTCTCCATTCTGATCACTCCCTACCTGCACTCTCTTCTTCCTCTTTGCTATCCACTGTTCACTTGTTTGGATGACTGACCCCATATATTTATTGTCTTCCTTCTATTGACTTTCATTCCTTTTCTGCCCACCTCTCCAGACTCTCTATCACTGATTTCATGTCCTCACCCTCACATAGTTCTCTACCCCTCCTAACTTCCCCAGGTAGTCCCAGTTTCTCTCTTGGCACCCTACAAAGACACAGTGCAACTCCTTGTTACCTTCTCTGTAGATCTTTACCAGCACATATGCGTGCTGTTATATGGGAAATGCACAGTTTATTATACTGTTAACTAGAAATGACGGCACATCACATCTGAGGTCATGCAGTGTAATGCAAAGATAATTCAACAAAAAAGGTAAGAAATTAAAGAGAGTAGATGGGTAATAACAAGTAATGTGCCATTCAAAACCCAATGTTGCTGCCTGCATAAAAATACACACAGCCAAGGAGACAAATTACCACCTTTCAGTCCTTCTGTCTCTAGAAGGGAACGTTCCAGTGACAGAAAACGACGCAGTTTGTGTATCAGCAGTGACAGATTCAGAGCTGTCATCAAGCCAATCAATGATTTTGACATCAAGAGACTCCCACATCTCTCACAGAGACACACACACAGACACACACAGCTCAGCAACTCTGGTGTACTTCAATGCAAAACTAATAAAATCCATCTAACAGCAGCAGCTGTTTTAAAATAAACACAGGGCCTATTAAACATATTAAAAAACACACTCTTGTTTTGCGTTCTACATGGACATATTTAATGCAAGATCTGCAAATAAGAAAATGTGCTGTCAAATTAATTAGAGGGATTTCTTCTTTTTCCTCTAAATGCATTTAATTATAATTCGTATCTGTGGAGCAAATGGATTTAGATGCACATATGCATAAAAATGGATGAGCTTGACTGCTTATTGATATGTGTGCATGACACTGACTGTAAATGTTTACAAATACATGTGTTACAGTGAAAGTTCACACACACACATGCTGAACTGGGACATTGCTCATCCTATAAAGATAAATACACACTAGGGACTGTTAGGAAACAGCTTTGTTGTTGGCAAACACTGGAGTTCTCAAACACTCATTTACCCGGCTCTTCTTTCCCTTTATTCTCCTTTCTTTTCCATCCCCCTCCTCTAATCTCTCATTCCTTTTTCCCGCTTCACATCTCCTTCCTCTGCTTCTCCCCGTTTATATTTGTGCTTTTTACCCCGCTAGCTGCAGGGATTAAAGTTGCCAATGTTGTTCAGCTGTTTCCCGCCCTCTTCGGCTGCTCTCCATTCATTTCTCTTCTGCACTCTACCTCTGCAGCCCTCTTTAATCTTCCTTCTATTTATTTGTTCTGTCCTCCTTTCTCTTGATTACATATTTTAAAGAACTGTGCACCGATAAAGCTCGAGCCCTTCTCCATTTCCTCCACTTCTCCGTCTCTGACAAACAAACAAAAAGAGCTGTGAGTAAACACATATACATGAATGCACACGCGCATCGGCATTAATGTATGAGCGTGCGCACACAAAGATAAGGTCGATACAAATCCACTTCACCCTGTTCGACCCGGCATATTTGCCAGTTTTCACTTCTCTCCAGAGTAAAGACACCAGAAGGGGATTCAATACGCGCTATAATAGAAACAGCACCTGATGTTAACCGGGCATTACTCTTAATTATTTCTTTATGGGCAGCAGCTTCCCCCGGCTAAGTTTTCCACTCTTGTTTAACAATAAAATCTGTTCTGGTAATAAAGAGAAATCCAAAATGAATTTCCATGTAGTGGCCACAGCTGGAGTCATTTCAAACTCTATATTTTCCTAATTTTTCACCACTTTTTACCCACAATGCTAACAGCCCATTTGTTTGAACCTCAAAGCCAAACTAAACTATCAACTGACAAGCCAACCAATTAAAGAGGTGGCCCCTTATCCTCTGGTTAAAATTGAATTATTAAACAGAAAGTTCAAAGAATAAACCAACAAAATTAGTAGCCCATGAATAATAAGTTACAATATTGGCTTAATCACCAAGCCAGTGATTCTGACTTCCACGACATACAAACACACACATCAAGCCCACAATCCAATTATAATTCCTCTCATATAGAACCGCAAAACAATTAGAGTAATTTAATTAATTTGCTGTCTCCTGATTTATCCCCTATTGTTTTTTCTCCTCGGAAGAGTAAATTGAAGAGAAATACGGTCTCATAGTCATACGGAGCTAGTTACAAAGCTATAGCTCTCAGCTATGCATACGAGAGGCAGTGAGAAGAAGAAATTAATAGTTGTGGAAAAGTGTAGCATTTCCAGGCAAATGCAGTGGAACTAATGAGGCACTTGTTTGGAACAAAAAGATCCACGGCCTGCTGTTTGTGAGAGGGAAACAAAGATTATCTTACTAAGTAGAAGTAACTGAAGGAGAAGGTCAGATTTGCTGCAAGTATTTAGCTTAATTGCGTTTTTGTTTTTTGTCAAATGCAACAGTAATTTCAGTTGTACATTTAAGGGAAATTGCAACAACTATGCAAGACAAAGAACATTTAAATCACAGTTAGTCAGCCGTCTTTGCAGACAAAGTCACCAATTAACTACTGCATCTAAAGAAGGTCTTTGCCCGAGTCTCGTAAGCTAGCAGACAACAGGACCACAGCGATCGATAACACTGACTTCTAACCTTTCTGGTTTGCTTAAAGCTAAGTGATGCCTGCACAGGATCCTTCGATCCAAGCTGCATAGCTACAAGCAGCCTTATCGAAAAGAGTAAACAATCTGAGAAAAGTCTAAATTATCCACAGAAACACATTTCTTCAGTTACTTTATTCACCTTGTAACTTTGCCTATAGGTTAGAACGACCAACATCTTCTCATTGGATTAGGTATTTATAAAAGTAGCCTTTCATTAAATATTATATTAAACCAGTTTGTGGTTTTTAGACAAATCTACGCTGTCTGCTAGTCTCATTTGTCTGCAACATTTTAAACAAACTTCAATTTCATACGCTGACAGCAGGACTCATAAAGACTGACACCACGGGTGCACTTGGCTGGTCCATCAAGGCCACTGCTGATGCAGAAATCTTATGCAAGAGATTTGTCCCTGTGATACTGCTGAATGTTAATGCAAATACAGACAGAGAAAAAAGGTCTGGGCATTTGAAAATCAAAAACTGAATGATGTAAAAAAGGAAGTATCAAGCTGATGCTATTATTCCACATTCGTGCTGACCTGTAGGTCTGAGAAGATTGTCAGTACTTGTGTTTAAGAAATGGAGAAACAACACTAAGCTACAAAATGTGTCCAGAGATGCTTTTTGCTTTACTTTATGCATAAAAAGTCATCAGAGCATCTACTGAAAGAAAGATATCTGGATGCATTCGTGAACAGAATAATCTGGGTATGTGTGTGTGTGCATATCTATAGCAGTAAAATATGTGCAGTACAGAAGGGGTTCAATAGGCCTGGTGTGCACAGCCTGCAGCAGGTGAGCATTATTCGCAGGGAAAACCTTCTCCATATATCACAAACTGAATAGAGTAACTCTGAAAAGACCTGCAGTGGGAGAGTGTGAAAGAAAAAAGGAATACAGAATGAGGGGAAGGACAGGAGAAATGGAGTGATCGAGAACTCCTGCAGCTATCTTTCTTGCATCTGAAGAGCCCAGAGGAAGATAGGAGATGAATATGGAGGATCCTCCTCCCACTCACTTCTCACTTTTTTCTCCTGAATTCCTTCCACTCTTTTTTTCTTTCAACATTTTCACTCGTCCGTGTCCATTTCATTCATTATACCTGTTTTTAACCCTTCCCTTCCTGTACGTTACCTTTACTCTTCTTTTCCTTGTGATCCCATCACTCATGTTTTATTTCCATCATTTCTGCAGATCTTTTTTCCCTCCTCTCTCTTCTGTCAAGCTGTTGATCACCCTGCAGCCCCCCCACCCCACCTCTCATTTTTCATTAATTTCCTGCTTATATCTTTTATACAGAGCCTAAAGCCCCCGCACCCACCCCTCTCACTGGCTTTGTCTTTGATTCTTTGACACACGTTTTACAGCAGTTCTCTCCATCCCCTTGTACACATCACCATCTCTTTCTTTCTGCTGCCCTGTGTCTGCTTATTTATTTATAGGCCGTTGCCGTTTCTCTCCTGTGGATATGCTGTTGCGGGAGCGTGTGTGTGTGTGAGCACAGCTATCCTAGTAGAGCGCTGCCCTTCACACAAGATCAATTAGTCTTTCTTTCTCTGCATCTCTCTCACACATACTGACACAAACACACACACACACACTTGCTGAAGTGCGTAGGTATAATGTTGAGTTTGTACAAACTGAACTGCAAAAAAAGAAGAGACAGAGTGATGGTTGGACAATCGAAGCTGGGAACTGTTGATGCAATTTACTGTAAATTCAGACGTAGATTTAAAGATTTTTGGATTTGGAATCCAACTCTCTCACCATCATTTCACTATTTTTTCCCTTGTTCATTGCGTTTACTTGATTCACTTAGGGTTTTTACTCTTTTATTAATTAAAAATGCTGTACTTATTAGATAAAAATATTTGAGGACTTAACAGTTGCCCTGTTGGTTTAGACATCACATTGCATTCCCAGATTTGAGGGTGATTACCTGCATATACAGAAATCTCAGTTTAGATTTAAATTTTTCTATGAATGGCATAAACATTTTGCTCTGATCTTACAAATTATTTGTTTTAAGCACATTTGCCTGCATGCAAAGCTGAAAATAAGATTCATTTTCACAACAAAAGTTTAAGCTCACTTGAAAAATGGCAAAAAAATCATATTTTGCATGGTTTCAACATGCAACAAGAAGAAATGGGAGTGAGAAAAAACATTTTTTGAGCATGCAAGTTATTGAAATCAACGCTTCAACTGAAACAGGCTGTTTTACAGCTGATCAAAAGTTTAGGACCACACCTCCAAAGAAACCTGTAACCTGTAAACTTCCCTTGCAATCCATCCCCAAAAGTTCTCAATTGGATTTAGATCAGGGGAACATGCAGGATGACCCAAAAGAGTGATGTTATTCTCCTGGAAGAAGTCCCCTGTCCTGCAGGTATTGTGTACTGTACCATTGTCCTGTTGTCCTGTTGAAAAACCTGCAGTCGTTACCACATAGACGACTGCATATATCATTGAACTTTTACAGCCCTATGCCCCTAGTAGGTCTCTGAGGTCGAGTAGTCAGGGCCTACTTGTCATTCAGTATACGAGACTGAAAACTAGGGGTGATAGAGCTTTTGCTACTGTGGCCGCCAGACTGTGGAATTCTCTTCCTCAGGACTTACGATCCGCTGATTCATTGATTACTTTTAAAAAACAGCTAAAAACACATCTTTTTAAAACTGCCTTTTGCTAACTTTGTTTGTATTTTTGTCTTTTTAATCTGTTATATCTTGTAAAGCACTTTGTGATCTCTATCTAGAAATGTGCTATATAAATAAAATTTTACTTACTTACTTACTTACGAGGGCCCTCAGTCATGAAGGATGCTCTCTGCAACATCTGGACATAGCCAGCCACCGTTTGACGCCCCTGCACCTCCTGAAGCTCCATTGTTCCAAGGAAAAAGCACCTCAGACCATTATGGCGCCCCCTCCACCGTGGTGCATTGAAAACATCACTTCAGTCTCAGATGCCGTCTGATGTTTATGGCGCTGCAGTCAGCACCAGTAATGGCCTTAATTTGGGTTGAGGATTGTCCAGTGTCTTGATGGACAGCCAATTGGATCCTCTGGCTCAGTGCTGGTGAAAGTTTTTTGGGGTCTTCCACTTGACTTTTTTGTTCCATAACCCTCTGGATCATTTAACAAATTCCAAATGACTGTCTTACTGCGTCCAGCTCGGCAGCGATGGCACTTTGCGAGAGACCCTGCTTATGCAGTTCAACAACCTGACCACGTTCAAAAAGGGAACGTTTTTTTTGCTTTTGCCATCAGAACGTCATGACAGTGTGACTGCCTGACAGAAAATGACAATGAATCCTCATTTTTGCACAGATTTGGCCTTTTAAAAGCATGAGGTCCTACACTTTTGATCAGGTGTTTCAGTTTAAGCGTTGTTTTCAATAAATTGCATGCTCAAATTTTTTTTTTGTCTCACTCCCATTTCTTCTTGTTGCATGTTGAAGCTCTACTTGGAACCTTGTTAACCATTCAAAATATGATTTTTTGCCATTTTTTAAGTGGTCTTAAACTTTTGATCGAGACTGTATGGAGCCTATGTGGTCTTTCATTTTTGAATTAGCAACACAATGGAATAAAATGCGAAGATCAGAAAACCAGTAACTCAAGGGTTGTCATTGTGGTTATTTTCCCATGTTTTGAATATTTAATTATGATGGTAAAAAAATATGCATTGATCTTCCTGCTGCAGTGATAAACTCGGACATTTTCACTGTGATGTGTTTTATTATGCGAGCTTGCTAAATTGCTAACTAAATCTAATAATCTTTAATCTCTGCTTCAAGAAAATAACAAAAGGAAATTCAGTGCAGAAAAACTAAGAAATAAAACCAAAAAAACATCAATTTTATGTTAACCTAACACACTATCATACCTGTTCATATATGATCAGCACAATGTTGTAAGACTCAGCTCAGGACCTTGTCTGAAATCTCACATGCAGCACACAGCAGGAGTCTGCATCACACACAGACTCCTGCAGGAAGATGCCAATTACCTGCTCTATTCTCACATGGCTGCACGGGCACAGAGATCATGCAGAGTTTGAAGAAGAGCTGGCAGGTTAAAGATAGGTTTCTTTGGACATTTGGGTTCTCTCATCCACCTCTTTGAGTATTATATTTATTCATTTTTAGTTAACATTTATTTTACCATGACATCAAAATTCTCTTTACAAGACAGACTAGCCTGATATTAAAAACCAACAAATACAACAGGAAGTGTTATGATAAAAAGAGAAAAGGAAAACTGAGTTTGAAAGCAAAGCTGAAGATTTACTGGTCTGTGTACATTTCTACCCTCATCTATGGCTATGAGCTGTGGGTAGTGACCAAAAGAATAAGATGGCTAAGCCAAGCTGCAAAAGTAAGTTTTCTCTGAAAGGTGTCTAGGTTCACTCATAAGGACAGGATGAGGAGCTCTGTGAGAGTCATTTGTGAGAGGGTCAGAGTAGAGCCACTACTCCTCATACTGAAAGGAACCACTTGAGGTGATTCAGACATCCGACTGCGATGCCTTCATGACGCCTCCCAAGTGAGGTGTTTCTGACATGTCCAACTGGGAAGGGGCCCCGGGGCAAATTCAAGACACGCTGGAGAGATTATGTCTCTCAGTTGGCTTGGGAACGCTTCAGTGTCCCCCCCAGAAGAGTTGACGGAGGTGACTAAAGAGAGAGATCTGGGCCTTTCTACTTTCAGACTGCTGCTGCCATGACCCAGACTCAGATAGGCTGCAGAAAATGGATGGATGGATGATAATATCTACTAAAGTCTAGGACTACATCAAGTAACTTAATCTTCCCTAATCCCCATGGTAGCAATTGAACACTCTCCGACTCGCTTTCTTAGTATTAAAAACAGTAAAGATTGATCTATACTAAAATTAAACACAATCCAGAAGTTTTGAGATGACTATAAAAGGCATCAGGACGGTTAAATAAACCCATATCTCTGTACTAATTTATACTGGTAAGGTTATGCAATCCTCCCTCATCTCAGTGAACAGCACTTTGAATGCACTCAGACTTTATGCTTATCCTAAAACCAGGTCTGATAAACGCCCTGAATCCAGGCACACATACACAAATATAGGGAACTGATTTCTTTCTTTCTTTCTTTACATCTGATGACATATTAGTCATTCATGGGTGAAACACAGATTGTTTAGTTTCCTTGACAGTGTACTGCCTGAGCCAAACAGAAACAGGCACACAGTGACTCACCTGTATGCTGGAAGTGTCGTCACCCCGTAACTCATAGCTTCCTCCCAGCGTCCCAGGTGAACTGAAGCATCTAAAGCCATGTCTGTAATTCTGAGCTTGTATAGATTTTCCTCAGGAATTTCACCACCAACGCTTGATAACAGATGCCTACTGCTCTCCAACAGCATTTCCCAATCTGGAAGGTGAATTAAGGAAAAGTAACATTTATCCTGCATCCCCGAAAATATGATTAAAGCTGCAGACTCCTCAGGGAAATCTTAAGGATTTATGAAAACAACATTGCATAAATTAGTTTACTTCTCTGCGCTGAATGATATAAACTATCTGATGTTTGTCTCTCTCCCTCCTTTGTGTTGTTTTATGATGAAAATGGTTACGCCAGCTTTATGGTGATGAAAGCACAGAATCTCAATCCACTTTTAATTAGACTCTTAATTACTCGGAGCTGCCAACCAACCAGTGAAGCCACCACCATCATCATTTGTACATCAGTACATGAAGTTCTGATCTAATCTGATCAGCACCAAAGTAATTCGATCTTACTTACGACCTAACTTAAGACAGTCGAGTTACAGTATCATGTTTCATTAAGCAACTAAACTCTCATTACTTGATGCTTGTCTTATCAGTTACATGAAATATGAACAGCAGACAATTACAAGAAGTTCTCATAGAGATTCGGTGTCCACTGGCTTTAGAGGAACTTGACAGAGACAAAGGATACTGGACTCGGCTTTCAGCCCTTCCAGTCTTGGTAGAGCCTCCTTCAGCAGGCGCCATTTTCCTTCTTCACCCGAGAGCATGAGTCCATCCTGAGCAAAGACATTAGTAAGGAGGGACTACTTTAACATCCACACTGATGAGCAGAAATCTATGTCTAAAACAACCAAACGATCTCGTGAACATACAAGGTCTGATCAACAAATTCTGGGAATCAATCAAAAACTTTTAAGTTTAAGTTTAACAACTTAGATTCTCCATAGAGTAGTGGTTTACACATTCACCTAAAAAACGAAAAACAAAATCCCCAGTTCAATTTTGGGAGGAGACAAAAAAATCTTTGGGTTTGTGACAGGAAGGGCATCTGGTATAAAAATCTGCCATTTCCAATATGTGGAGCTACTCGCTGTAGCAATCCGTAGTGAACAAGGGAGGAGCTGAAAGGAGCTTTAAGTTTCATAACCTTTAAAATAACTTCTTGTGTAGATCACTCCCTGAAGGTCACATTATGAACAACACAATTATCACTCACCACCAGCCCTGCTCGCCAGAACTGTCTCCCCGTGGCTTTGACCTCCAAAACATAAAAATCAAGTTGAAGAAAAACTATTTTGATAGTACAGCTGATTTCAGCACACAGTGCAGAAGTTAAGGGGACAGAATGGGGCCTCCAGAGATCCATCTATGCATAACCGCTGTGGTGTGATGGAATAAATAAACACTAGATTAAGTTTATTAAAAACCCATTGTGTGATTCACAGTGACCTAGTGACCTGTGACCCGTTTCAGGCCAGGAAGGAAAAGGTTACAAGATTAAAGGGAATGAGAAAGAGAAATCTATCCTAAAACGTAGCTTTTTTCTTTAAAATTATGAGTAAAATTTTGTAAAATAAGCGTGCAATTTGTGTAAATCCTAACACATGCACAGAGAGAAAACAGCCATGCGCTGGTTTGATGTCGAGATTAAAGACAAGTAGAATGAAAGAGAAAGTGTGTGTTTCTGTCACTACTGTGTGCAGAACAAAGGTCGGTGGCAAAAAATGAATCAATGCCATTGTTCCAGAGAGTCAACTGAGTGCTCCGTCTTAACTCGTCTCAAACAAACACAGAAGCATAAAAAGCGCAGTGCTAGAGTAAGAGTGAAGTGCCATATAAAGCACAGAGAGAACAAAGCTAGAGGCTGAAGTCGCAGCAGTGACAAAAAGATGATATGAGTGAGAGAAAAGAAAACAGACACATCGAAAGAAAGCGCAGGAGGAAGATGGAGCAGATTAAGATGGATGGAAAAGAAAACTGCAGCCGCAAGACAAGATAATTTTTCTCATTTTTCAGTAGGTGGTCAGAGAGTGAGAGTGGATGTGACGAGGTGGAGCGTGACCGAGTGACAGAGGGGAAGACGAGGAGGAGAGCAGGAGATAACACAGGATGTGTGAGAGAGTGACGGAGGGAAAGGGAGAGGAGGACAGGAAAGGGTACACCGAAACACGTTACGCACCGATACACTCTAACAGAAAGTGTGTGTGTGTGTGTGTGTGTGTGAAACAGAGAGAGAGACAGGCAGTAAGGATGTACGGTTGAAATTCCACAAATATCTTTTACAAAGTTAAAAACGATCACGATAAGGTGCAAAATCATCATCCACACACAGAAGTGTGTGAAAGAGTGTGTTTCTGCACTTTGAAAGTGGCTAACCATGTGCACACTATGGACTCAGTTATAATGATAAGAGGACAAAAGGATCAATACAGACTTTTAACCAGTTTATTGGAGCTGTTCTTATTGGAAAATGATATAGACGTTTCAAAATGATCTGTCATGAATGAAACAGTGACATTTCCACCACTACATCCATCGCAGGCACTCACTCACTCAACAAATATATTTTCGCCCGTGTCGTTCTACACTCATCGTAGAGTAAAAATATAATATTCGAGCTATGGCGACAGCGATATGTGCAAGTCTCAAATGTGACCCCTCACCAAAAAAGATCAGGTATGATTTGGAAGAGTCTGGAAATCTAGAGGGCTACCACCTTTGGTGATGATAGCTGCTTTGCTCTGATTGTTGGACATATGAGGGGGGAAAAACACCCAAATAAATAGCTGTAATCCTGATTAGAAGTGAATGAAGGCCGCAATTTAATTTGTTTGCCTCTGACCTTGTCTCGCGAGTCACATCGCTGGCAGTGACAGGTAAAATGGTACTGCTCCTCCAGCTGCCTCTGCCGATCTTCAGTCAGTGACAACGTCTCGATGTAACTTATAGTTAGCTGGACAGAGAGAGAGAGAGAGAGCGGCTTAGTTTGAGAAACAAACAGTTTGCTCAAATTTAATTTTCACTTTTACCTACAGCACTTAAATAAATTTGAGGCCATATTTTGAGGATCAGTGTTAAGCACATATCTATATTAGACATTTGGAAAACAGACTAAAAAGAAGAAATGTGATACTGTAGAAGTAATGCGCGCGCGTGTGTGTTTGTGTGTGTTTGTGTGTCTTGTAGGACAGATGGCTTGGATTAATCTCATTATATATAGTCACAAGGGATGATGAAGTACGGAAAATTGGAGAAAACACTGCCAAGTTAGGAGCTGTGATCCGGCTTGTGTTGCTATGAAATTTCACTTGGCTACATCTTGTAATAATTCTTTAATAACATTTAATTCAGTGTACATCTATCAAATACTGGATAAGTATACAGTATTTGTTACTTGCATAATAAAATTCACTTCATGGCAGATATAGTTCTTGGTTTCAGATTCTATATCGTTCAAAAGCCATACTGTGAGGTTATTTTCTTCATCATACCTCATCTTCAGGGTCGATATCCCGAACAGCTCTGAGCTCCAGTTTCGTCCCCTCAAACACCATCACGCAGTTTGGCCGGCAGTCGTGGTTTAACAGAGATAAACTGAAAGATGGCAAACAGAGAGCGGGAGGAGAATGAATTGAGGGAAAAGTGAAAGAGAGAAAAGAGATGGACAAAAAGTTGGAGGAAGCCTGAGAGATGTGTGATAAAATGTTTAACTTGCAAATAAACTCTAACAAAGTTTGTATGTGTTTGTGTCGCCCTCCTTAAACGATGACTGGCAGCCCTTTCTCCTAAATACTCGTACACAGAGAGGAAACAGCATGAGATAAAGGATGAGAAACTGTTTACTTGTGGTGTTTGGAAAATATAAGAAGTGACTCATTCCTGCTGAGCCGCCAGCTGCTACATGTCCAACTGTTTTGGGGTTTCAGTCAGTCCGGTGCTGACTGTAATGCTACTTTGTGGCAGCATAATGATGAGAGAAAAAACACACGCTGGGTGACATTTCTCCCTAAAGATAAAAAGATCCCGACTCCAAGGTGCTGTTAGGGGCTTAAAAATCATCTGGCAATGTTACCTTTAATTCTGCACATTTAAGACGGAGCTCTCAAACAAAACACTCACGCAAGCAAAAAGTTACATGCACACACACATATGTACACACAAAATTCCCTGCACAGTGTGACAAAATGAGTAGTCTGCTTCTGTCATAACAAATGTCACTCTTTATTTCTTTCTGTTGGTCTATCTGCCTCTCAGACAGGCGCACAATAAATCAGGAAACGATGGGTACTCCACTTCTGTCACAACAAAGGCTTTTATCTCATTTCCCAATTTTATTACCGACACAAATCAGCTTCCTGCTCATTCACTCCCAAATTTATTTTGACAGCATCTTGATGGAGACACTGATACCACATATAAGTGGTTTTACTTACAGTTTTTATTTACAATACACAAGTGTTTTTTTTTCCCTTTAAAATTAACCAGTATCCACAAACAAGCTACTTTAGGAACTGTACGAACGTTTTCCACATGTGATGCATTTCCCACTGACATGTAGGTACAATCGAATGGAGACAACCATGAGAGGTGAGATGTTTAAATTATGGATGTACTAGATAAAAGTAAAAATATTCTTGGCAGGTTATTGGCTGAATTGCCTACAAAGTGTCACATAAGATTGTTGTACTGAAAATTCCCTGTAGCAAAACTTTATTAGCTAGTAGATCCTGGTAGCACGCTGACTGTTCCTGTCCAACTGTGGTTTTCTAAAGGTTAAAGAACTTGAAGCATGGAAAGATGGATTCTCTCATGATTGTAATCTTGCACATCTCAAGAGAATCCAACTGCTTTGCAAGCTGAACTAATTAACTGAAAGACCTGATGTGCATCGTTCTCATGCTGAGCATGTAACTGTGCGTGTTGATATTGTGCTTTTTAAAGAAGTACTTGACGACCTCTGTGACCCATAAAAAGACATTTAATGTCACTGCACACATGGCCGTGAAAAATACTGAAGAGGCTTGTCTGTTTTTATGACCCCTTCCATTACCGCTGCACTCGTTTATCATATTCAGCAAAACAATAGGTCCAACAGATAAAGTGCGTGTGTGTGTGCGCGTGTGTTCAGTCTTTGTAAAAGTAACCCCCTGGCTTTGTTCTACAGTGAAGAAGTTGCAGGTTGAATATCAACTAGGAATCAAGCGCTCCAAACGATGCTTTTATCTGATAGGAGGAGGCTCATTAGCATACTAATTAGATTAATTAACTAAACCACATCTCACATTAACAGTATCGGCTCACACTAACTGAGACTAAGTGTTGCAGTAGCAGGGTGGAGAGCGAAATATTGTGTGAGATTGCAGATAGTAAAGGTCTATTATCCTTAATTATAACTGGTATTAAATTATGGAAAAGGCTTAGATATGTCATCTCTTTGTTTCTATTGTGAGCATCTTTCTTTCACAATTGATTCTTTTCTCAGCTTCGAGGTGGTTCACTGCTGTACTAACACAGGAGCATTAAACGCTAAACCCAAAATGTATATACCTTTTTAGTTAGACTTGAACCAGAATCTGTGGGGTTGGGAATCGAGAATCGGTTCCCAGTAGTTCAGTTACTTGGAAATGTTAGTCTGCTTGCCTACTGATTCTGCTTTTCGGTTCCATTTGCGCTTGTGCTAGAATCAGCTTATTTCAGTCTGTGTACTGGAGGAGGAATGCAATGGTAAAATGGAAAGAAACAACTAGATTATGCTGCTAAATGAACTTTGGCTTTTTGCAAACATCTACACCGACTGCCAGCCAAGAACCCAGAGTGATGTTAAAGCTGAGTGTGAATGAATGCCGACCACGAGTCCAGCAACCAGACATTGAATGTAAACAGGTAACAAACAGATGAGCAGTCAGGCTGTTGTTTCCATGACTGCAAACAGCTTCCGCAGTTTACCTGCTCATCTCTCTAAAGTAGCATCACTGCGGCTTTCATCGCTTTGAAATCTCTTTTGTGCCGGTTATTTCTGCATTGTGTTCATACCCAAATACCAAGAGAAAGATTGCATGTGTGTCTCTTTATGATACAGATTTGTGTTAGTGTGTGGGACTGTAGCCTCAGTTTATATTGTTAACTGGCAATTATGAGAGAGTGTGTTACAAGTCATTTTACGGAGAAACTAGAATATAATGTAACGAATAATGTAACAAATTACTTCTCTTTGGAGTAATTGAGTAACATACTGCATTACTTTAAAGAAAAGTGTTCTGTGTATTACAGGTAATAATTACTTTTTTTGAGTAATGACCCAAACACTGATCACAACAAAAGGGGGAAATAATCAATCATCAATAATGGAATCAGGAATTGCTAAACCCCTAATCACCTGCTTTAAATACACTTGCTTTATAAAGAAGTTGTTTTTTGCTATGATTCATTTGAGAACATTGACTGTGGTGAGGATTAAAGCGATCTAGCAATAGAGAAGTTGTATTGGCTGAAGCCTACCTGGCTACCATTGGGCGAGAGGCAGGGTAAAGACCTGGAGAGGTCACCAATCTGACACAGGGCCACTATCAATCCATGTAACCAAGCGGAAACTGATGTCATCCCATAGAGGCTGAGAAAATTTGATCTAATTTTTGATTTCCAACACAGTCAAGTGATTCCATTTTCTAAAAAGTGTGCTCCTCATAAACATCTCTCAGGTCTGCATGTTATACTGTTAAGTAATTTCTTTTCCCTGCTTTTGCTGCACTGCACCCCTGGGAGGATTTCCTTGCATCCACATGGGGGTTAAAACGAGGTAATATAAAATGTATGGTTGAGGAGGATTACAACACGTAATCTGTGCTATCAATTCAACTCTGAATCATTTTGCTTTTGATAGAGCGCTCTGAGGATTTCACATCATGTTGTCAATAGGCCAATTAGCAGTGAAAGAGGGTTATGGTACGGATGAGTGCAGCTGAGAGGAGAACGAGAAAGTCAGCTAATGAGAAAAAGAGTTTTTGAAATATAACAGAGACAGAAAATGAGCAGAAAGCGGTGAGATGAACGGAGGTGTAGTCTCACCACAGTAATCCCCCTCTCTTCGGCAAACCCATGGTTGCTAGGCAACCCAAAATATGAATAGGCAGGGGGACCATTCTGAGAACGGGCCCATTATTTATGGATGAGTTACAACACAAATCGCACATAGACCCACGTGGTTTGGCTGAGCTTTGGTAATGCCACTGCGACCATCTGACATCTCAACACGAACCAGATAAACTGGCAGGGATACCTGTGGTGTGTGTGTGTGTGTGTGTCTGTGTGTGTGACAACACTAACGACATGTACAACACCAGGCCAAATCCCACCCCATTCACCCGGGATTCAATACATGGATTACAGTGCATACAGTACTGCACTGCTGTGTGTGTCTCAGTGTGTATTCGTGTGTATTTTATGAGGACCATTTCAAGTTTTGGACCATGTGAGTGAGGGCCATGCTCACATCCCTAAATCAGGTCAAGGGGTTTATCAACACTTATGCACATGTGTGTAACCTGTGAGGTCTGTGTACACAGTTACAGTATTTCCACTACGATAGGTAGACATATCAGAATGAATGTGAATAAAACTGAGGCAGATATTCAAAATCTACACAACACCAGAGGTTGCCTTTCCTGAGCTATAGAGTAACTGTGACAGGAAGATTTTTAGTCTTTCGGTGAGTCTCTGCAGTGATACGAAAAGGCAAAAATATGCCAGTGCAAGGCTGTATACGGCCTTCATTCCACTTTCTAGGACAGCAGAGAGAGTGAATAATATTTTGTTAACTGCTCTACTAAAAATGGACGTACTTACTAGGGGTGCAACGATACTCGTATCGATATTGAACCGTTCGATACAGTGCTTTCGGTTCGGTACGCATATGTATCGAACAATACAAAATTTGTAATTTATTTTATCAACTTTCCTTCTGACGATGCTGTCTGTGTTGAGCGCTCAGTGAATCTGCGTTCGACTACTCTGCCTAGGCTGCACTGCCGAGCGCAGATCCACTGAGCGTTCAACACAGACAGCATTGTCAGAAGGAAGAGTGCAGGGCAAGCTAGCAGACAGAAGTTAAGCTCTCCTTGCAACATGGCAAATTGAACCTCCCCCACCCTCATTCAGATCTGGCGTTTGGAATTATTTTGGTTTTCATGTGACGTATGACCCTGAAGGTAAGCGCGTCATAGACTAAAGTAAAACAGTATGTTGGATGTGCCACGCAATGCTCAATTACATGGGTGGGAAGTAGTGTGTTAGTGCAGTTAGCTCATTAACGTGTTAGCCGTCTAGCCCCACGCACGGGGCGATCAGGGGTAGCTCGTTAACGGAGATTTGCCGTGTTGTGGCGTTAACGTCATTTCAACGAGATTAACGCTGACAGCACTAGTGGGAACACAACGAATATGACTGCACATTTACGCCGACATCATCCTAGTGCAAAGACAAGTGGAAGCAGACAAAAACAACAAGCATGCATGCTACAAACTTTACCTGAGTCATTTAGACAGCCGTTAGCACATGATTCTCCTTATGGGGACCTGATATGTTTAATATTGTGGCGAGCTCAGACAAGGAGGAGACGGAGGTGTTGTTTGGTCTTGCTTCCCGTGAGCTAGCCAGGGAGCACAGCCGTTTATTGACATCTGCAGAAGAACACTGCCGCTAGCTAACTGCTCAGCGCGGCAACCGCACAGCAACAACACACAGGGCGCCCTCTGACCCCGGAAGGACACACCGTCGCAGCGAGAGGGCGTCACCCGTCACTATGGCAACATAAACAAAACATAACTGTACAAACAGAACCCCGAACAGCCCTTACCCGCTACATAGCCCCCACCTAAGGGGTCAGTCATCCCTGACGACCCCACTACCCCACACAAAGTTCTGCAAATGTCCAGGTGCCTTCTTTTGGCGCACCGGCCGGTCACGACCGGGGGAAAAGTCACTCGGGTCAGAACATGGGGTGCCACCATCATCCCACTTCTGACACCAATGTGGCGAGCTCAGACAAGGAGGAGACGGAGGTGTGGTTTGGTCTTGCTTTCCGTGAGCTAGCCAGGGAGCACAGCCGTTTATTGACATCTGCAGAAGAACACTGCCGCTAGCTAACTGCTCAGCGCGGCAACCGCATAGCAGCAATAACAACAACAACAACAACAACACACAGGGCGCCCTCTGACCCCGGAAGGACACACCGTCGCAGCGAGAGGGCGTCACCCGTCACTATGGCAACATAAACAAAACATAACTGTACAAACAGAACCCCGAACAGCCCTGACCCGCTACAATATGCTGCTGAGAATATAGCCCAGAAGAAGCGTATAGTATAGCTTTTATTTTGGAAAGAGCCATTTCTCTGTAATAAACTCTCTTTTCCAAAGATGAGTGATTCCTCAATCAGATACAGGGCTCGCAAAATCGCTAGCCCGACGTCCCGGGGCTAGCGATTTTTCCAGTCGGGCTACCAAAATCTATCTCTGCCCTGCCCGTCGGGCTATTGTAGGAAGGAAAAATATATGTCAATGCTTTTGCATTCTTTCGGAAATGTAGCTGGGTAATTATGTCATTGGCATCGGTGAGCCACTGTCAATATGTGACATATTGAAATCGCGTTTGAATTTGCGCTTGTTTTTTGCTTTCACTTTGCAATCGCGCGAACTGTGTATAGAGAGCGACAGCACTGATTGGTGAGTGATGATAATTTGCGCACCAATTCCTCTGACATCGTCTTATCAATCGTTAGCTTACTATGCAAACATGACAAGTGAAATCTCCCGCAGCAAGCTTAAACATATGAGAGGTTGATCGGGCAGAGAATCACTGACCGTTATGTGAGTGTGTGTAAAAGCAGCAGGATCTATATTTTAGTTCTGCTGAGCCAAATAAGACAGGTCAGGGTGAAGAAGTGACAGCCAAAGAAAAGCTTACCACAAAACGGAAAAGTTATGACAAATCAGACTATAAGGCAAAAAGAAAGTGCAGCTTTATGGTTTCATGGACAAAAGAATTTCTGTGGCTGCAATATGACGAGCTATATAACCGGGGCTGCACATAAGTGGTCCGCAGGTGCGCATTCGCAGTAAAAAAAAAAACAAAAAAAAAAACGCGCACAAGATACGAAGTTGCAACGCGTGTTTGCATACATAAGATTTTCTGGAGGAGGACAGACATTTGTTTAGAACTCTTAAAGATGTCGAAGAAGCTCCTTTAAGCAATTACTTTGGTGTTCCTCCACCTCCAAACAAATGTCAGAAGGAGTCCGAACCACAAAAGAAGCACGTATTCTCGGAAAATACAGGCCCACCACCAGGCCCACCACCGTCGTGGTGGGCCTGATCTCTGATAACAACGAGACGGCCTACCTGAAGGAGATTAGGAATCTGGAGAACTGGTGCCAGAGGAACAACCTCCTTCTAAACGTCAGTAAGACAAAGGAGCTGATAGTGGACTTCAGCACTAAGCAGGAGAGGAACTACCAGACCCCCGTCATCAACGAGTGCCCAGTGGAGAGAGTGGACAGCTTCAAATACCTCGGAGTTCACATCACGCAGGACCTGTCATGGTCCTGTCACATCAACACCGTGGTGAAAAAGGCCCGACAGCGTCTCTACCACCTCAGACGCTTGAGAGACTTCCAACTGCCCTCCAAGGTGCTCAGGAACTTTTACTCGTGCACCATAGAGAGCATCCTGGCGGGAAACATCTTAACCTGGTTCGGGAACAGCACCATGCAGGACAGACGAGCTCTACAGAGGGTTGTGCGGTCAGCTGAGCGCACCATCCGCTCCGAGCTCCCTGACCTGCACTCAATCTACAGCAGGCGGTGCTGGACCAAGGCCAGGAAGATCGTGAAGGACCTCAGCCATCCCAACAACAGACTGTTCTCTCTGTTGAGGTCAGGAAAGCGATTCCGCTCCCTGAAGACCAACACAGAGAGACTGAGGAGGAGCTTCTTCCCGCAGGCGATACGGTCTCTCAATCACACCACCACACAGTACTGACCCACACATATGGTTCTTACACACACACTGGACTTTCTGGACTTTGGTTTTGCACAACACTGGTCACTATATTCTTCATTTCCGGTTAATACTTGTACAGCTGCTGTTATTGTGTATATATTTATTTATATTTAGATTTCTTCATACATTCTTATATAGTTCTATATTGTGTATTGTGTATTTTGTTGTACAGTTATTTTATTTTCAACTTTAATTTATATATTTATCTTTATCCTATTCTTCCCAGTTAAATTTACCCTTCATTCTAATTTGTGTTGTACAGTTATTTCATTTTTAACCTTAATTTATATTTTATTCCTTCCTAGTTAAATTTACCCTTTTTAATTTTTCATATTTATTTCCTATCTTATTCATAGCCTTTTCCTTTTTTTGTTCTCTTTAGGTCACGAGCAGTTGTCCAAGCATTTCACTACATATCGTACTGTGTATGACTGTGTACGTGACAAATAAAATTTGAATTTGAATTTGAATTTGAATTTGAAAAGTGTTTGCAGGAGGTGAGCTGGCTTCAAACAAATGATGAACGCACAGAGATGTGGTGCGGAATGTGCCGTGAAAATTCCACTCTAGCGGACAAAAACAGTGCTTTTTATATGGACGCAAACGCGCGTTGCAACTTCTTATCTGGTGCGCGTCTTTTATTTTGACAGCGAATGCGCACATGCGGACCACTTATGTGCACCCCTGTAAATAACATAATGTTCTGCCGGGTGTGTTGTTGGTTTTCTCTCGATTTCTGAGTCGACAAGCGCCTTTGTTACTGGGACCAGTCATTTTAAGAAAGGCCCCCATTAGAACCCATGAGAAATGCAAGAAATGCATTATTGCTCAGTCTGCAATATCTTTCCCAGAACAAACACCAATTGCAAATAACATACTAAAAATAAACCTGAAAAATCTGTTTAGAACAGCGTACTATGTTGCAAAGAGTGAACTACCACTGGCAAAATTTAGCAGTCTTTGCAAACTTCAAAAAGCAAATGGCCTAGATCTTGGTTCCACTTGCCTCTTACCCGTGACTTCAGTGGAAATTTCAAATTCAGGATCTGACACAGACTGATTCATGTCCTACACAGTTCTTACAAGTTCATAGAAATTTCTGTTCAATTAGAACCAAGTATTTGAGTTGATGATTGTAATTTTTATACAATGTTGTAATTTGTTTTTCAACAATTTTTTGATTAATGTTTTGTTTCCTTTACAATATTATACTTTAATGTATAATATTGTAAAGGAAACAAAACAGGAAACAAAACATCAATCAAAAAATTGCTCTCTTTTTTTATTCGGGCTACTTAGATTTATTTTGGGCTACCAAAAACTGAAGAGTCCCTGCCCGAAGGGCTACCAGGGATTTTGAAATTTTGAGAGCCCTGAGAGATATTTATTTTTTTAATTACTTTTGTTTCAGCAACATTAAATTTAAAAACTGTACTTTTGAGTTAAAATATATATTTATAATTTTAATAAATGACAAATTAAAAAGGCATGAACATTTTTTTGTATCGAAAAAATATCGAACCGTGACACCAAAGTATCGAACCGAACCGAACCGTGAATTTTGTGTATCGTTGCACCCCTAGTACTTACACACTTTATGACTGGTTAATGTTACAGTCACACAACGAAATCTACTCAAACTACAGAAATTAACACTAATTACTTACATTGCACGAATAATGTGCCCCCTATTCTACACAACAAACACATTATCAATCCCACATCAGTTGGGAGCCAAACCTAGCATTTCTCTATGAATTCCAGCTTTCCTTTTCCGTCTGTCTTCCCCTAACAGCATTATAATATATACAGTCAACATTCATTTTCAGGTTTTTGCCTTACAGCAAAAATTGACTCCCTTGAGTCCCCCCTTTTTCCTGCTACTTCAAAGAACTGTCAGGAAAACATCGAGAAGCGCAGGCAGGGCTTTAAAAGCGAGCAGGTGCAAGGACAGGTGGGGTTGGTTAGGGCGCAGTGATCGGGCAGGTAAGTCTACGCAGCTTTTAAATTTTGTGGCTTTTTTATAAGTAAGAGTGGCATCTAACAAAGATTACGAGCAAGATTGAAATTAATGATGCTTTTTAGATGTGCATGCTCTCCACGCTGCCCTTTGTTACCTTGGATACAGGCCAACTCCAATCTCCTGCAGCTCCCCATCACTGATGGTGAAGCAATTACACGTCACCTAAAGGAGAGGGTGAAGATGTGGAGACAAACGAGTGAGTGATTATTTGTTAAATTGCTTCAGGAAATGAACAATACCTTTCATCCTATGTTCTGAACACCTCTACATAGCTTTGACACCTGCAAAACTCCAGCGGCACTGAAACATGACATGCTATGCGATTGTGTAAAATTACCGCCTGGTTATTTCTGAGCCAGTAAAAGTCTTTTTTTTTAAATGAAAAACAAAATAGTTTTGAAATAATAAGACATGCTTAGAGAGAAACACTTTGTTTCAAATGTTGATCTGTACATAATATTTCGTGTAGCGAATGAAATAATTTTGTTTCCCCACATGTCTGTGACAAAAAAATGCAATTATAATAAAAATAATAACAGTTACCTCTGTCAGTAAATACAATTAAACCCCAGTGCTACTAGGAAATCAGAGGAACTTTTCTACCAACAATAGTAGTGATACACTTTTTTCCCACGAAAGCAGCACGACTCTACGGTGTTAAATTGTTGATTATTAACAATTTTAGAAATTCTGAGAAAGATATGATCAAAAAAGTGATCATAAAGTTCTACAGCTGAGCTCACTCCCTGGTCACGACCACTTTCTTGTGTACGTTAAACTTCAGAATCACAGCTATGTCAAACTGACCCAAATTCAATGTCGAGTATCATCACTGGTGATGAGACATAGATCTTCAGCTACAACTCAGATTATTAAAACTCTTATTTTTCAGTGGAAGAACCTGAGTGTGCAACCTCCAAGATGATCCATCAAGTCAATAGCTGGCGCTCTATTTTTTTGACATTTATGGGATTGTGCACGGTGAAGTCGACTCCAGGGTTGGACTGTCAGCAGATTCTGCCGTGATGACCTGAGCTATGCCATATTTCATTGCTCCATCATACACTCTCACAACACATTGCACAGGAGTTTCTGGCCACACCAACAAAATCCTCACTTAGCACCAGCGCTACTCACTGTATTTGGCTACCCGTGACTTCGTCCTCTTTCCAAATTCAACATTCAACATAAAAGGTCATCATATTGACATAGTAAACAGATACATATTTGCAGGAGGTCAGAATGATCGTTGCAAACTGTGATAAAACCTTAGCAGAAGGACTAGAAGTGGTACAGTGTCTCACAAAGAGACAACTTTGAAGGAGGCAGTGAGGCTCTCTCTGGGTAATCCAGCCCAATGATACGGATGTTAGGCTAACCGGTGATTCTAAATCGACCACAGATGTGAACGTGAGGGTGAATGGTTTGTCTCTTTGTGTTAGCCCTGTGACAGACCTATCCAGGATGTACTTGCCCACTTCCCCTATGATGACTGAGACAGGCTCAAGCCCCCTGTTACCCCAACTGGATAAAAGGTTAAGTAAATGTATGCATGGAAGGCAACATGAGATTTTGCATCTGCATCAGCAAATCTCATGTTTTCAGCCCCAGTTATATTTTGTATCTGAAATGCAAAACTTAGCATAAGAAACATATAATTACATTACGATGGTCATTTTGAGCTTGGTAATATGTGGATGGTAGCATGCAAGTGGAGGAATTTTTTTTCTCCATAAAAAACACTTTTTGACCAGTTAAAGTTGGATTTAATTAATCAATTATAATCTTTTGGGTTTGTTAAATGGCCTTTACAGAAACCCCCCACTTTTGACAACTAAGGTAACACTGACTTAACCTCCTAAGACCCAAACTCTTTCATGGCATGCATTTTTAATTTCTCTTTGCCAGTTGGGACTGATTGGAACCTGATGAATGTAAAAACAAAGAATTACCAGATTTTTTTTCTACCTGATTTTTGTTTCTGGGAAAAATAGGATCCACACATAAGGACATACGTTTTAAATTTTGGTAGAACAGTGGCAGTATAATTTCCTCGTAAGTGGATATCAGGCCCTTGTAGAGCCAAATTTAGTATTTTGGTCTAGACAACCCAAAATGTGATGTCCACATATGTCGACGCCAGGTCCTAGGAGGTTATATATGTGTGTGTTTATATGCAGAATCTCCCCCCCCCCAAAGGCCCATTTTGAAAGGCATAAGAAACCCTGTAGTCCTGTTATTATTCTGGGCTTTGTTTTCTTCCAGGAAATCATAATGTCTGATTCAGCCTCTGATATCTTCTGTGGGGTGATGTTTATGCTGGTGTGGTGTCCACTGCTGGTATACCATATTATTCCCCACCTCGCATACTATTGGGTATATATACAAGTTTCAGACGCACAAAAAAAAAAAATCTCTGCACACTAAATATTACTTTAGTATGAAATTTTGGACAGCTCAGGATATGCTTTAGCACTTGTGTATATAAACCTCTCACAATGCACTGGGGTGGTCTGCATGATATAAAGGACGTATGTCAGAACAAATGAATTAACAGGCCAAGGCTTTCAGGCGACAGAGGAGAAATTTCAAACTAGGGAGAGGGATGGTTTGTTTCTTTCAGCTAGCAGAGTTGGCGCAGACATGGTTTGAATAATAACATGCCTGAAGAAGTTGTTTAAAAGAGAAAGACACAGTTGATGAGGGAGAAAACACTAATAAACACTCTAAAACAAAAGAAGTTAGCAACGAACTGAAAGCTAAAAAACAGAAAATCAGCACAGCTGTCTTTGATGTGTCAATTACTGAGCCGGTGCTGGTAAACAAGTGTGTTTGTGCATGTGTTGGTGGTCGTGGTGCATTTGTGTGAGTTAGGTTTGTTTCTCTACTCTGTGCACAAAGCAGATAAATAAGTCTAACATTGGTAATATTAGGACTAGGGAAAATTAAAGGGAAGTAGAGATGTGCAGGGAGGGAGGGTGAAATTTAAAGTGAGCCCCAGACAGATGGTTCCCATCCTACTGATATTCAAACCAGTAAACACGTCAAATTGATTCGATTTGAATCTGCAGTTGTAATAAACACCATTAGAGTCAGGCCTCATGGGAAATGATGGTTTTTACTCAATGGATTCACCACAAAATGAAAAATCCTGCTCTAAATCTTCCTCCCTCACTCCTCTCTTTCACACACACACAACACACAAATTGTTCTTTCATCATCTCACACACAGTATTGTTATTCGCACACATTTATCATCTGCACTGTAAAGCACAGAGTACAGATGCATCTTACAGCAGAGCCACATGTTCTGTATGAATTCCAATACATCAAGAGAGAACAACAGTTACATACTTTCATTAGATTTTCATTTAATGAATTAAACAGTGCATATAAGAAAATAATAGTCCTCTTGGCTTTGGTTTCTTTGTTCTTATTCACAATAGTTGGCAAATGCATGTGTAGAAAATAGTGCAACATGTAATGCTTTTTGCTAAACAATGGTGTTTATGTGTGTAACCAAAAAAGCCCATTATTCCAAACACACACACATACCCCATTCATAAAATAAACCACCAGGACAGCAACTAAGACTCTGGTTATTGATGAAGTTATTTTTCTCATTATTCCTCTACTCTATGACATATCATATCATGCTGTCCAGTAAAAAAAAACACCCAAACCCCAAAATCACATAAACACAGCGCACTTTGTCCAAAATCCAAGGATATTCAGTTTACAGTGATGTAAACAGAGCAACAAAGTTTGCTGTTTGTGGAGCTGGAACCAGAAAGTGTTTGTCATTTTTGCTAGAAAAACTTCCAAACACCATTCCCTTAAAACTCATTCAGAAACTAACAATTTCATATCCGTTCACACGAGGCTCAGAGCTTTATCTGGGTTTGACTATTCATTTAATGTCAATGCAAAAGGACAGCAACCTCTTTGTGACTAGGAAAAATTGGTGGTTGCTTGGTGAAACTTTTTTCTTATTTGGCAACCATCTGCAAGCAGTTGTGAGACCAGGTTGTCCAAAGGTTGAGTGTACAACACCCTCAACCTCTGGTTTAGCACTTTCAATCACAAGTTGACTGCACGGGTCACCTGGTGGTAGGTGACCTGTCCTCAAACGATCGCTGTCAGATTGACTGGAATCAGTGACAGATTGGGGAAGGTTTGCAAACCTAATTTTGAAGTTAAACTGTCATTGTGCAGCAACTATGTAACTACTTGAGGAGCACTTTCTGAATTTGTGTTTGACTTTCTGAACTTTCTGAATTCTGAATGTAAAAACTTCATGGGAATTTTTGTATGTAGACTGCTACAGATTTGCGATTTTCACAGAGTTATCACATTTATAGTTGCAGTATTATCATAAACAGATTGCATGCAATTGCCAGCTTCACCACATTAAGTCAAAACCTGATAGCAGACTATCTTAGTGCGGTTTTATCTTGATGCACCAAAGGCACTCTGAAAATGGAAACCGACTGTGAGTGTTAACAGACCTTGGTCCCTGTTTTCAAAGCAACCATGTCAAAGGCAACATCATAATTTTGGTTGTGCTGTGGTCTACAACCACAGTTTTCTTGAGTGTGACAGTAGCATTAAACAGATCACATACGTAAACCTATGAGTAAGAGAGGGTAAAAGCAAATGTAAGTGTCATCCTGTCTTCTAACAGAAAGAGGGTATTTGAGTACCTTGCCGTTTTCACCTTATTAGGAAAAGGCAACACCGGTTACTGACAGCAGAGATAGAGGGAAGAACATTTAAACAAACAGTAGTAGGGCACTGAGCTGGGCATAAATCTTTCTCTGTCTTACACTCACCATCTCCCTCCCTGAGGGAAACAATCAATCTTGGAGAAAAGCCACATCTGCAGCAGCGGCTATTGGACATCTTTTGCATCCCAAACAGCAACACGTACACACAAGCTTAAGAATCAAGTCCTGCCTTTTCCAAAAATCGACCTCCTCTGATTCTCAGACTCTCTGCCTCTTTCCTTGTTCTCTTACTCTTCTACAGATGCAGAAGCTATTATCAGAAAGAAAGAGATCTGAGTCAGGAAACTGAAACATTCAGTGTAACTGTCACTATAACATGTTCTTTAGTCTCAACAAACAGTTCTTCAGTCTGAAATGTGAAACGCTGCTGGTACTCTGCTACCTCTCAAATATAAAGATTTAGATCTTGCAAAATGTATTTGCTGGTTTTAATTATATAGCGTTGAAATTAATCATTTAATTGATACACCACTAGCGGAAGATCATCCCAAAACTCGTAGCATCTTTTCAATTGTCAGCATTTACAGACTTTTCTGAATATCTGCTTTGAAGTTCATTGGGCAAATTAAATATATCATCTTGAGCCGTGAGAGAGTGGGTGAGGCACAGAGCTGGAGACTGACATAAGCATCGATCTGGTGTCGGCAGTGACACTGTGGAAGTCTGTTGCAGTGGAGAGAGCACTGAGTGAGAAGACAAAGCTGCTGATTTACCGGTCGATCTGCATTCCTACAATCGCCTATTGCCGCGAGCAGAGCTGTGTGGCTGAAAGAATGAGATCCTGCAGGTAAGCTGTGGAAATGAGCTTCTTTTAAAGAGTGTTTAGGCTCAGCCTTTCAGATGGGATGGGGAGCTCAGTCATTTGGGAGGTGCTCACAGTAAAACCACAGCTCCTTAGTGTGGAAAGGAGCCAATTCAGGTGGTTCAAGAACCTGTCTAGAATCTCTCTAAGATGTCTTTCAAGCACGATGCTTCAGACATATTCTAACAGTACAAGAACTCAAAGCAGAGCAGGACACAGTGGACTGTCTCTCCTGACTGGTCGGACACATCAGTACCACCCTGGAAGGAGGCGGTGGACGAGGAAAGGGAGGATGCAGCTCTGTTTAGACTGCCTGGACCTGGTTCAGTGGTACATGAGGATCGATGGAACATCTTTGCTCTCTTATATGACACCTTAAAGTGTCATGGTCACAGGACTTTCTGTGTATTTGAGTTTCAATTACCAGGTTTATATATGTGAGCTTGTTTTTATTGCTATATTTGAGTTTGAAGTTTGAGTTTTGTTTTGTTGCATTTCTGTTTTGGTTACTTTTTCCCTAGCAGAAAAATCTGTTTATGTTTAGTTCACTGACTCCTTTATTTTAGTTTTCCCTTTATTACTATTTTAGTGATGATTTTCAGGTTTGCAATTCCATGTTTAGGTTATTATTTAGATTTCTGTTAGCTGTAGCCTTTACTTCCCTCAGTGTTTCTCTCTTCTATCCTCCATCTCTCTCATTTCAGGATTAATGTCCTGTGTGCCCTATGTTCTGTAGTCTGACATCTTGTAAAGCCTTAATATTCATGTCTGTAATACTTTTAGTTTTACTTTGAAGGATACATGGTATGCATTTTAGTTACTTCATGTGTTATGAATATCCTGACTGTCTTCATTTATATAAACTAATGCTTTTTGTCTTTTTGTGTCATCAGTGAACATACCCGTTACTTTCCCATGAATGTTTTCTGTGTGCAGCCCTGCATTAGTCCTAGTCCCTCAGGATTCCGGATACTGTGTTTTTCCCCTCATTCCTTGGACTTTGTATCAACAATAAAGCTCACTTCAGCTCAGCTTCAGCTCCCTGCCCCCTGCATCCTGCATTTAGGTCTTCACTTCAACACAGTAATCCATCACTGTGTAACATAAGGACTAACCAGTAATAATAACACAAATTAAATTCTATTTTAATAATTATTTCTAGCTTTTCTAACTGCCTAGAGGAAATATTATTAGCTTTAGAGATGTTATTCATATGCAAAGGAACAGCAGGTACTGTGACTACACGGCTATGCATACACACTGTCTATCAGTAACCATGGTGATGATTGTATCACTCTGAGAGATGGTGAGGGACTCCCACAATTTACCTGCTTATTTATGTCCTTACTGATAATAATGAGACCCATTTACAGCTGTGAGTGAGTGCGGGTTGATATGAGTTGACATTGTGGTCGAGTGTGTGTGAGGAGGACCCAGTTTGGGGGAGATGAAACACTGAGAGATGTTACAGTGTCTACAGGGCTACTTTCTATCTGAAGCAAATGAATTGTATTTCAGAAAATGAATTGAAAGGAGCTCTTAATGGGGATTAGAGGCCTGGTAGGATTCAGATATTGGCATACCCACTGTGGAGAATTACACAATTACCAAAGCATAGATTTTGCCCCGAGGCGTTTTCTTCCAAATTAAAGTTGGTTACTTTTGTTTAATATCTTTTAGGGAATTGTCTCTGTGTCTGTGGCAAAAGGGTGCAGAAAATCTCAATCTGCATCCATTTATTTGTTTGACCATTTATTTCTCTTACTGTCGAAACATTTCTGTTGATTCGTTTTGGATCATGAAACCTGGAGAAATTATAAATGTGAGAAAGAAACAGAAGCGTAGACAGATGAGTGTGGAAGAAGGGTGTGGTTAGTGATGTGGAAAATAGAAAATAAGATCAAAGATGTCACAGTCTGTGTGTGTGCACAAATTCTAGATTCCATATTTTAGGAGCCTACCAGTAAGGTAATGAATAGCGCTCGCAAAGACACACATATTCAGAGATAAGTAATTACGCCACTGAAGTAAAGTTAATTTGCATCTATTTCCAAGTGACTATTCTTTTAGTCAGATCACACATGCAATTCACAAATCCATTCAACTCTTTTAAGATATAAAACCATTTTTTCAGTCAATGGCTTAACTTCCAGGTGAATCTGGTTCTATAACTAAACCTAAAAATATTAAAAACCTTTCAAAGGTAAAACCCAAGAATGGCATCACTAGTCCAGCACATGCAACCTTTTGAGATATAAAGACTAACCTGTACAACTACTTTAAATTACAGTCAGCTGCAGGACTCCACTGTGAATTTCTGTGCAACATTAAGTATTCAGGCAGGAGGGGCAGATCAAAATGATTCCAGTGACATTTTGGAAACGTATACGGATAGCACATCTCTAAGTGGATGGGTGGGGGAGGCTGGGATGGTGGAGAGTGGGAGGTCCTGTCATTTCACATCGAGGCATTGCATTGGTTTGCTTTCTCCTGTCATGTTGCCTCAAAAAACTTGTGACTGGGTGGTTTATGTCTCTAATGTCATTGGAATCGGTTCAATTACTGTCACTCTGGGGACTACTACAAAGGCCATCAGACCCAATCAAAGGCCGTATCTGAGTGCCTTCTGTGCATTTGTGTGTATGCGTGCGTGTGTGTGTGTGTGTACGGACTATCGATGCTTTGATAAAGTATTTATGACCTAATCATGGTTCTTTCATCTCTCAATAGACAGGCAGACAAACTCGGTGGAAATATGACGGGGGAGAAACAGCGCTACACATCTTTTTCCTCATTGTGACACTGTTGCATGCACATAGAGAAACAGTCAAATGTCTGGGCACCTCCGCTCGTTTAGTGGTTTTACCACACTGAAAATTGAAATTATGAAATAATAAACTTTAACTTTTTTTAAATGAAGTTAAAAAATTCTTTAAAGTAGCCAGCGTTTGCACAAACTCATTGTATTGCCTAACCAATCCAAATTTTCTGAACCAAAGCAGTTCGGTTTTTCAACTAATAACCTTCAGAAGTGACTTCTTTGCAGCAATTTAGCCATGAAAGCCTGATTAGTTGATGCTGAGAAGCGTCTGCTACTTGAACTCTGGGATGCATTGATGTGAGCTCTAATCTGAGGTGTCATTAATTGGGGATCTCTGGTGACTCTAATGAGCTTATCCTCTGCAGAAAAGGAAAGTCTTGGATCTTCCTTTTGTGAAATGATTCTCATCCACTTGAACAGTTTTTTCAGACCAGATTCTGTCAGACAAGAATTTTTAACAGCTCTTAAACAGGACTGACTTCCATCTCCTCAAGTATACACAAGTATCCCCTAAAGTGCTTTTTATAAAAATCAATAAAATTTCATCTTAGGCAGGCTTTTGCATTGTGTTGTTTTTTAGATTTTTTTTTTTTTTATTGTTCAGATAAAATCAATTCAGATTCGTATCAAAAATACACAGGACTGCAGTACAGTGTAGCTGGTGTTAGTGTGAGGTTACCTCAGAAGTAGTCAACTGTGTGCACCAGCAGCTACAACTACAGAGTACACTGTATGCCAAAAGTCTGTCAGCTGTGTTCTGACACTGCAGGCAGAAATCACCATGGAGGAGCAACATTATGTTATAGCTTAAAGTCCGAGTTTGAGCCACAGTACTAGTTGATGTCCGGCTTCAGTGGTGACTGCAAAACTGACAGTGCAGTTTAATCAGTTATGATCAGAGTGCACAGCGTTACATCTGGAGCTCCATGCGTGTATTCAGCTTCATTAGCTTTATTTTAGGTTACATGCAGTGATTATTTCTGCCTGACTGCTGTCACTAAATCTGACTGCTTAACTTGTTCTGTGTTCAAACAAAGTTAGACAGTTTTGCTGGATTTGCGTGTTGAAAAATAAGTGATAGTTTCTCTCCCTTGGTTTTCTTTCTTCTTTATTTTGTAGTTGCACTAACAAAGGTATACTGTGTATAATGTCTCTAACCTGGTGTGGCTGTTGGTGCCAGACATGCTGGTCTGAGTATACATCTAAAACATCCCGTGAGCGGCAGTTCTCTGAGTGAAAACGCATTGTTTATGTCAGACGACAGAGCAGAACGGCCAAACTCCTTCAAGCTGATAGGTAGACAGCAGTAAATCAAATAACCACTTAATACTACCAAGTTATGCAAGAGCTTCTCTGAGCCAGCAAAATGTCAAAACTCAAGGGAGGTGGGCTACAGCAGCAGAGGATCAACTAAGAACATGAAACTAACACTAGAATTCACACAGGCTCATCAAAACTGAACAATAGAAGATTTTAGTGTGGGGGATACTTTCCTGGCACACTTTGTGCCCCTTAGTACCTGTCATTTTCCTGAGCACAACCATCCCTTTATGACCACAGTGTACCCATCTTGATCATCTTCTGGATGTTTCCAGGAACATAACACACCATGTCTTAAGGCTCACATTATCTCAAACTGGTTTCTTGTACATGACAATGAGTTCCCTGAACTCAAATAGCCTCCACATTCACAGATCTCAATCCAGTTGAGCACCGTTGGGATGTACTGGAGCTGGAAATTCACATCATGGATGTGCTGCTAACAAATCTGCAATAACTGTGCGATGCTATCGTTTCAATGAGCCAAAATCTCGGAGGAATGTTTCTAGCACCTTGTTGTATCTGTGCCACAGAGAATTACAGCAGTTCGGAAAGAAAAAAGTGGGCCAACCTGCTATTAGGAAGGTCTAGCTAATATAAGAGAGCAGGGCAGGTTAATGTTTAGATAGTATGTGGGTGTCCGGCTATATTTCATGGTCTTCTTTGCAAAGAAAAGGAAAAAAACAAATGTAAAATATAATAATATATAGTGATGATATGATAACAGCCATGATACTCATTTTTAAATTCACACTTTTGCATATTTTTCTCAATTTTTTATTCTTTTATTTGTATGCATGAGGAGCACATGTCCCAACAATGTGACTGTCTAAAGTGATTTCTGGGTTGAAACAAACTATGTGCTCATTTGCAAGCCAGTATAATACTAGTCTTATTTAAGAGAGTTACTAACCCTTTACCGCAACCACTACTTGCTAAGCTTTATACCAAGTCTTCGCCCTAGAGATTAATGACAGATTTACATGAGGGATTTGTTTTGTTCTCTAAGAGGAAGACGAGTTACCACAATGTTCCAGACTTACGCCACCACAACATGAGTAATGCAAGTGCACACATAAACACACACCCCAGGAGTCCATCTCTGTTTAAACAAGCATAAAACAGCCAACTGCAGATGGAGAATGAGAGAAAGGAAAGAGAGGAGCGGAAGCTATAACAGATGAAGACAGATTAAAGTGGCAGCTTGAAAGTTTGAGGGTAGGAGAAACAATTCGAAAATCGAGAGTGAGGGAGAGAGATCAAGGATCAATGTAATGAATCCTCTCAAGTCTCCCTGATAAGATGTGGAGTTGAATGCAATTAAAAGTGGAGGAAGAAAATATTCAAAACAAGTCTGTGCATCTTCTAAGTGTGCCAGAGTCATACTTAGTAATCTCTTTAAACAATTTCTTTATTGGAGGAGATATAAGTGCCACAGGCCTGTGATCATTACATGAATTTGGAGTGTAAAAAAGAAAACAAACTATACCGTCTAGTTGTGCAGCACAGTTCATAAGCATTCAGGCTTTCCTGTCCTTGATCCCCCTGGAAAAGAATTCACATGGTAACCTGCAAACATCTTTTCCGAGAGCTACATTTTGAAAAACCGACTGCTTTCTACTAAAATGATGATGTTAAAATGAATATTAAAGATGTTCTTAGACTCTATCCTCATCAATGATTATATCTTTATAACTGTATTTACCAAGCTTGAGTTCTTCTTCAACCTTCTTCTGTGCCTCCCTGTATTTATCCACATGCCCTTGGTTCAAACTTACATTTCACTGAATAATTGAGGCTTTAACAGATTAGAAGATCCATGATTTATTATTTGGATAAATGATAAATCTTCACAAGATATAATGTATGCAGACAGTTCTCTGTTATTCCAGGCCAACACAGGCACTTTCAAACAAGTTCGTTTAGGGGCGATTTGCAGGACGTGCAGAGTGGAGCTTTATGATAGGATTTTAATTCCCCTTTACAAATCAGTAGCAAAGATTCAGACAGATTGAGAGTTGTGTTGGACAAGAAATGTACTGTTAAAGTTACTTAAGATTTTAATGGTTTGATGCAATTAAAATCATGCAAAAAAAAAAAAAAAGTTGAATAATTGGTGTCAACCCTGGCTTTCAGCTGAATATATACAAAAGGGTCGCAGGGATACAAACATGAGTTCAATTTCAGCTGTGCATAGTCTCCCTGATAATCAGTGTTGCACCAGTTTTTATTGCCATAGAGACACAAGCCTCCACTGAGTGATTTACTAGTTTCTGAAGAGTCTCTGACCAAGAGAAAGCGTTTCCCAAAGCCATCAACTTCCAACTCGGAATCAGTCTTGTTCCGAAGTAAAGTTTTTGTTAAAGCAAGGACACAGGGGCTGTTACACTGGATTAGAAACTTGCCACTTGCCCAGAGCTCATCAACTTGCAGAGTAACTGAACACCGGTGAGCATAACTGTGGAAGAGGCATCCAACAGCGGCCCTGTTTCACAAACCTCTCCCACACACCGACACATCTCCTGCACACCAAATATCTTGGATGCCCGGCAGCAATTCCCCACAGAAGCGACTGGCTGAGATGCAGAGGAATCCATGATTCCCACACCGGTGATGAGCAAAAGCAGAAGGAACTCACAAATATAATGGTGCTTGAAATCGTCATGTAAACGGGGCATAAAAACATAAAAATTAGGATAAAACTCCAACTGAGGTGAGTCACTGTTGATACTTGATACTGTCACCAACAGATCTCATAAGAAATACATTAATAGAGAGAATAAAAACAAGTCAAGAGACGTGTGAAACAAGAAGGAGGGAGGAGAAGAAATTTGCCTAAACATGTTAGTCAACTCATTAGTAAAGTTGCTGAGTGTGACCAAAAACAGGCGGGCTGAGCTAGAGTGGTGCACTCTGGGAAAACATTTACTGAACGCTGCAGTGGAAGGAAAAGCACTCTAAGCAACAGCTTTGGAAAGTGCACTGTACTGTACAGACACACACAGACACATGCACATCTGTGTGTGTGCACATAATCGCAATGAAATACACAGTATTCATGTGGTGTGTGCACACAAAATTTCTCATCCGCACACACGCACACAGACACCATTAGCTTCAATCTGTGTGCAATCGAACACGAGATTGCCTCCTGCTCTATAATGACTTATTTCCATTACGATACCCAATCATATCTGAAATAAAATAGTAGAGAAAGTCTGCATGTGTTTTTGTCAAGTTGGCACATTTTCAGCCGATGAGCTACTAAGCTGAAACAACCATTTCCACACCCACCCACACATTCAGATCACAAGTGTACATTTAAATGGAAGCACATTTATGGAGCATACCATTTATAACTCACACATGCAAACACACTAGCTTGTTTCTGGTTGTGTTACTTTGTATTTTACGGCAAAATACTAGAGCTAGTGAGTTGGTAAAAGTATCGTGCGCTTGTGTGTGCATGTGTTATAATTATATGTGCTTCTTTTTCTCCATAGGGTATTCTCCTCTTCTACATGCGCCAGGCATGGGCTCCTCCAATTCAAGGTCCTACACCGATTACATATCTCCAAGGAAAAGTTAGCCAAGTTCTATCCGGGAGCTGACCCCCTGTGTAACAGATGTAAAGCAGAAACAGGGTCACTCCTTCGGACTTTTTTTTGGGATGCCCCAATCCTCATAACTACTGGGTGTCTATATTCAACACCTTTTCAGAGATATATAACGTTAAATATGATCCTTCTGCTCTAATGGCTATCTTTGCGGTGATACCTTAAACCGTCATTCTGCCAAAATACTATTCGAATTCTATTCCTTTGCTTCACTCGTTGCAAGGTGCCTGGAAGCAGGAAGCTCCTCCCACACATGAACAGTGGCTTGCAGAGCTCATGAGGTTTTTGCATTTGAAAAAGATGAGATATACACTGACAGGTTCAATCAATAATTTCTTAAGGCATGGCAGCCATTACTAATGTACATGGAAACATTTAAAATGACCACCTTATCATGACCGGATACCAAATCTCTATATCACTAGCGTAGTTAGCTGTACACTGAATCTCCCTTATACATTTTATTTTTATATTTGTGTTTGTTGTTGGTGTTTTTTTTGTTTGTTTGTTTGTTTTTCTTCTCTCTTTCCGTTATCTTTTGGGGTATTGTAAATATTGAACAGCAAATTACTGTATGTTCAAGGTTTTGCTATTAACATGCTGCTGTGACTGAAAATATAATTATTTAAAAAAAATTATATGTGCTTCAAGAGCAGTCAAAGCAACACTAAATCTTCTCTGACAGAGAAGATTATGATTGTTTTCACACACTTTCCTCTAACATTTTATAAATTACATCCCTGACTCAGCTGCCTGGTGACGGTAAACTGTCACCTTATTAAAAACCTAAAATGATTTAGGCGGCCCAGTGTGTTCTGGTGGTAGAGACGAACCAAATTAGAGGAGAGACCAAAACGTTATTTAGGCTGCTGCCAAAGCTCTCTAATCTTACCTTCTATCATTAGCTATGTAATATAAGACAAACTAAATAAGGAGTCAATTGTGTCAGGAAAGCCATTGGGCACCAGTACAACACCAGAAAATATAATAAAAAATCTCTCCAAGGTGAAACATTTCCTTCTTTTTTTTTAAACTGGTAAAGGTTACATGACACTGATTTTTAAACGATTACATGCTGCACATGCCGATTCAGTCGTCTTTATCCCAAAATCATAGCTTAGTGTGGCCTACAGCTGCAAAACGTACGGTATTACTGTTGCTTTCGACGTGACCTGTGAGGTCATTCCAGTTTCTGTTTCTTTCTGCTCCATCTCTTGCTACTCCCTTTATAAAAGTACTGGGGGGTTTTTTTTTGGCAGAGCAGTGATGAAAGAAAAGTAAGAAAAAAGGAAGCAAGATATTAATCATGTAAACAAGGAACTAAGAAAACTAAAAAAGAAAAAAAAGTTTAGCCTGGCAGACAGTCTGCTGGCTGGTTCTAGAGGTGGGTAATGATAAAAAGAGCAGGTTATTGTTTTCAGAGCAGTGTTCTTTGTAGAAAAATCAGTTTTTACTGCTTGACTGCTCTGCCGTGGACTGAATCAAAGGGTGGTTCACGAGGGAATAGCAATTCCTCCTCCACTCTGAAGGCAGCAGTTAGTCAGCTCTGAATGGCTTTTCCTCCGTACATTTACCGCACCCATATAACTTTTATCTAAAACACCTTTTTTATTCTCAGCCCTCGGGGAACGCAAAGGCATTCACAAGCTAAGATTTGAATCTTTAGTGTGAAGCTTATTACATTTAAATCAATTAAAATGATTTTGCAAAAAGCGTCTGAATATTCCTGAATAGGTCTGGCCGTATAATGCTGCCTGTTACCTTAGCTACGCATCTCACATGTTGAGAAGCAGTGACTTGGTGTTTACTGTTTGTTTACAGCAATAAACACAATAAAAGTACGTGCAAGTATTTGAAATGTGTATCCTAAGGGTACTGGTGTGTGAAAGCAAGCATTTCATTTTGAAAGCAAAGATCACTTTTCTTATACTATCAAAGTACTGAATAATAACAGGACTGAAGGAAATTAAAATTACTTCAGGTTGGGAATTTGATAGTTTTGTGATAGTTCCTGACTTTTCTGTGTTTTTGCCTCCTTCTGTCTATTCTCTTTGCTAAACGTCAGCACTAATGCCTAGAGACACGTCAGCAACCTCCTGAAGACCTCCAGTTTCAAGGGAAAAATGTGTATTTGCTGATCAGTTGCCGAGTGGATACTGGAGGTTGCCAGGTGAAATCGGTTAAAAAGAGGGTGCTGAACCAAAAACCTCTTTGTGATTGCTTTGTCCACCAGCAGACTGCCGCATTTCCATTTGCCGTTTACTCTCAGAGTTGTGCAAACCGGACACAGACAACTTTCTACTTCAAAGTAAAAGTTGAGAAATTGCTGCAACAACCTAATTCCACAAGGTGCAAGTTTTATTTGAAAGAGATGCAAACAGTTTTCAGTTTGCATTTTTCTTTCTTTCAGGTTTTATTACAGCTCAGTCGAGTGAGTGCAAATCATTCAGCATCTTTCAAGCAACCTGCTAGCAACTAAAGCAATCGCAAGGAGGTTTTGGTGCAGCACCCTTTATGCAACCAAATTCATGTAACAACTAACTTGGATTTGCTAGATGACAGATGTGCACCAGGGGTCTTTGACTGGTGTACAGGTCTGCATGAATGGGGCTTAATCAATTGATTACAAAGCAACTCCCAGCAACCTCCAACCACTTGCAACCATACTAATTTACCAATAAACCAATACAAATGTTTCCTCTCACAATCAGCTGCCAGATGGCTGCAGGCATGTTTTTAAGCCTGTGTGACTCAAGCCTTTTGAGTCTCAGTTCCCGTCTGGTAGTTATCACCTGTGTTGACTGCTTTCACCTTCATCATACATCTCATTTGTATCTCAATCATGATTGGTCAAATTTTCTTGCCCTTTGTCAAGACATCTGTTTTTGCTCCAGCTTTTTTCTCCTTGTTATTCCCTTGCTTCTAATGTCATTTTGGACTTTTGATTTGCTCCTCTTTTGGACATTTTTTATTTTGGGCTTTGTTTGTGGCCAATGGGTTACACTGCTGTTGACTGCTTGGGTTACAAGCAGTCAACAGCAGTGATCACAAAACGGTGTATAACTGAAGACAGTAGTGAGATCTTTAACCAGGTCTTCCCATTAACACCTGACCTGTCCAAAGGTTCAGTCAATGAGCTCGTCAATAGCTTTAATGCAAAACTGTTAAATGTAATGGATACTATTGCCCCCATTAAGGTGAAGGTTATCTCTGGAAGGAAAAAGTCTCCATGGAGAAACTCCACACTAGTGAAAAATGAAAAAAGAGAGTGTAGGAAAGCTGAGCGCAGATGGAGAAAAACAAACCTCCAGGTTCACTATGACATCTATAAAGAGAAACTTCACAATTATAATTTACAACTGAGGAGTGCAAGAAGGTCCTACTTCTCTGACATCATCACTAAAAACAGCCATAATGCTCGGGTCTTATTTTCTACAGTTGACAGGCTAACAAACCCTCCTGTGCCAGTAGCAGCTGGAACTTCATGGCATGGATGCAACAAGGTTTGGGAAATATTCCTCAGGGATTTTGGACCATATTTGAATGACAGCACTGCACAGTTCTCAGCCACACATACATGACGAGAAAATCCCATTTCACCACATCCCAAAGGTGCTCTATTGTACTGAGATACAGTACGGTCACTGTGAATGCCATTTGAGTACACTGAACTCATTGTTGTGTTTAAGAAACCAGTCTGAAATGATTTGACCTTTGTGACATGGTATTTTATCCCATTGGAAGAAGGATGTACATTAAGTCACTAGGAACGCAACCATCATAGGACATGCAAATGTTATTTGTTAACTCATATTGCTGCTCAGATTAATAGAAAGCCATAAATTTCCCTCATGCCACAGGGAAATGTCCCCGTCCTCCCGTGGGCCACTCTGGCACTGGGTTCTGCACAGCAGAACAGGCAAATCCACCAAACTGCACTTATAGGTTAGCAGGGCTCGCAAAATCGCTAGCCCGACGTCCCGGGGCTGGCGATTTTTCCAGTCGGGCTACCAAAATCTATCTCTGCCCTGCCCGTCGGGCTATTGTAGGAAGGAAAAATATATGTCAATGCTTTTGCTTTCTTTCGGAAATGTAGCTGGGTAATTATGTCATTGGCATCGGTGAGCCACTGTCAATATGTGACATATTGAAATCACGTTTGAATTTGCGCTTGTTTTTTGATTTCACTTTGCAATCGCGCGAACTGTGTATAGAGAGCGACAGCACTGATTGGTGAGTGATGATAATTTGCGCACCAATTCCTCTGACATCGTCTTATCAATCGTTAGCTTACTATGCAAACATGACAAGTGAAATCTCCCGCAGCAAGCTTAAACATATGAGAGGTTGATCGCGCAGAGAATCACTGACCGTTATGTGAGTGTGTGTAAAAGCAGCAGGATATATATTTTAGTTCTGCTGAGCCAAATAAGACAGGTCAGGGTGAAGAAGTGACAGCCAAAGAAAAGCTTACCACAAAACGGAAAAGTTATGACAAATCAGACTATAAGGCAAAAAGAAAGTGCAGCTTTATGGTTTCATGGACAAAAGAATTTCTGTGGCTGCAATATGACGAGCTATATAACCGGGGCTGCACATAAGTGCTCCGCAGGTGCGCATTCGCTGTCATAAAAAAAAAAAAAAAAAAAACGCGCACAAGATATGAAGTTGCAACGCGTGTTTGCATACATAAGATTTTCTGGAGGAGGACAGACATTTGTTTAAAACTCTTAAAGATGTCGAAGAAGCTCCTTTAAGCAACTACTTTGGTGTTCCTCCACCTCCAAAGAAATGTCAGGAGTCCGAACCACAAAAGAAGCACGTATTCTCGGAAAAGTGGTTGCAGGAGGTGAGCTGGCTTCAAACAAATGATGAACGCACAGAGATGTGGTGCGGAATGTGCCGTGAAAATCCCACTCTAGCGGACAAAAACAGTGCTTTTTATATGGACGCAAACGCGCGTTGCAACTTCTTATCTGGTGCGCGTCTTTTATTTTGACAGCGAATGCGCACATGCGGACCACTTATGTGCACCCGTGTAAATAACATAATGTTCTGCCGGGTGTGTTGTTGGTTTTCTCTCGATTTCTGAGTCGACAAGCGCCTTTGTTACTGGGACCAGTCATTTTAAGAAAGGCCCCCATTAGAACCCATGAGAAATGCATTATTGCTCAGTCTGCAATATCTTTCCCAGAATAAACACCAATTGCAAATAACATACTAAAAATAAACCTGAAAAATCTGTTTAGAACAGCTACTATGTTGCAAAGAGTGAACTACCACTGGCACAATTTAGCAGTCTTTGCAAACTTCAAAAAGCAAATGGCCTAGATCTTGGTTCCACTTGTCTCTTATCCGTGACTTCAGTGGAAATTTCAAATTCAGGATCTGACACAGACTGATTCATGTCCTACACCGTTCTTACAAGTTCATAGAAATTTATGTTCAATTAGAACCAAGTATTTGAGTTGATGATTGTAATTTTTATACAATGTTGTAATTTGTTTTTCAACAATTTTTTGATTAATGTTTTGTTTCCTTTACAATATTATACTTTAATGTATAATACTGTAAAGGAAACAAAACAGGAAACAAAACGTCAATCAAAAAATTGCTCTCTTTTTTATTCGGGCTACTTAGATTTATTTTGGGCTACCAAAAACTGAAGAGTCCCTGCCCGAAGGGCTACCAGGGATTTTGAAATTTTGAGAGCCCTGGTTAGTGTCAGTGTCACGTTTGTAACCACTGAATATGTGCCCTTGGGGAAGGCCCGAGGCATGAAAGTTTTGAGTTTGGACATTTTGGGGGACAAATAAGTAACAGGTTTTTAGCAATGTAGTGGAAGCTGAGAGGCAGGTAACTGGACACTCAGCCATTCCAATAATCATATCCAGAGTCACCACAGCTGAAATGCCAGTTTATTTTTAACCTGTAAAGCAACATGACTTTCTAAGCCTTTTCGAACAACTTCCCATTTTTCAGCTATAATATGTAACTGTATGCACTTTGCTTTAATTTGTTTTGATGAAAGCTGTTTGTAAAAAGACGACATGACACAGTAAAACTCTGCTTTACATTAATGCGACAGCTGTTAAACTTTTCCTAGCGTGACCGTTACCATGGCTGCACAAATAGACGGTTACAAAAGCAATTTTTAAAGTGTAATTTGGGAAATTTATGGCGCGTTGTCATGTAAGAAGCAAATAATAATTCTGTGGTAAATAATAAAGGTTAGTACGAATATTCAAATTCAGGAGAGGCCCTCAGTCTAATGATCCACATAAATAACAGCTTTTCTACTTCTGGATTTCACATGCTCTCTCTCTCACACACAAACACCCACACACGTGTTCCCTGAGGTTGTAAAAGTTCAATTATCTCCCACTCCAGGACGGCCATCAGGTTATAGGCCAAATGCTTCCTCCAATTATCCGTGCGCATACCTCTCTGAGTTGTTTTGTGTGTGCTTGAGCGTTCAGGCGTGATTAAATGCTTACACATAACAATCACTGCAACAAAAGCAGCTCGTCCATTTATACACCGCATGTGCGTTTCTTCACATTTGAGGACAATCGAATGTAATGATAATGGTGATTTTATGGCACAGATAGTATTTAATCAATAGTTACCTACCGACGCAACGCGGTTTCAGCTGTGCGTGTGCATTATCACACGAGCACGTGTGTAGTTTTTTTGGATGCCACACAATGGTTCAGAGGATAAATAAACAGTATCTGTGGGGGTTTTTTTTACTTGTAGCATCATAATGACAAATAATAACATGTTGAATGGAATAATTGCACAAGCTCTTTTCTTCCCTTTAACCGATTACTTTTTCATGTCTTTCATGTTACCCGTGTTAAACAGGTGCCTTAGTATTTACAACCAGCCTTCATAATCTTTTTCTTTCCAGCAGAATTCAATGCAGACTTGTTTATGGGACTCTATCCAACCTAAAGTCTGTCTGCCACTTTTCATCTTACATGAAAACCTGCCATATTTTTATTTATTTTTTGCAAAGCATGCGGTGCAAAGCAAAGAAGTGACTTCATATTAGAAACAGAATATAGTGCAGCACAGAGAGCTTTACTGTAGACACATAAGGGATTGGAGATTTATCCCGCACAGTTAAGTGTGCCTCCTCCTCGTGTAAATGTGATTTAGAGCAGCGGTCCCCAACCCCCGGGCCACGGACCACGGACCAGTACCGGTCCGTGAGTCGTTTGGTACCGGGCCGCGAGAGTTGAGGTCCGGGTGTGAAATGTATGGTTTTCAGGGTTTTTAGCGTTAGTTTGTTATCGTTTTTGTCGTTTACTCTGTTTTTCTGGGTCGTTTCACGTGTGTTATGAATAAATCTTCTTTTTTTCTGTAGCGGTACTAGTTTTATTTTGTTGTATTTATCTGCAACACCTTAAAGGCCGGTCTGTGAAAATGTTGTCGGGGATAAACCGGTCCGTGGCGCAAAAACCGCTGATTTAGAGGATAGTTTTAACAGTCAGTGAGGCAGAAAGTTCACTACTACCACAAGCTGCTTGGTAACACAGATAATCGACTGAAACACTGACTTTCCAAACACAGATTTTCAGATGTATTTTCAGATTTTTGTTTCTACTCAAGTGATGTGGGTTAAGATCTGTTCAGTATTTAAATGGTAATATCTTTCATTATTGTAACTTAAGTGATTAACTTAACCTTTATTTTGATTTCAGTGAGCCAAGAGCACGAATCTGTGACCTTTAAATAAATCAAATAAAATAATAGCACGTTTTTGTTAATGGGAACAGGCAAATCAGGCAGTGAGGAAAGTAAGAATAGATGCTTGATGAAAAGAATTAAATGAAACTCTTTTTGTTATTCTCACTCAATTGGTTAGGTACCCAGTTTAACAGCAAGCAAATGCTCCATGTCAGAATATTTTCTCAGAATAAATAAGGATTTTATGTTCATGGATTCATGTTCATGGAGTTCATGGATTTTAGTTATTTATTTATTTGACTATTTTGCCAAAAATAGCATGCTAAACTTGGCAAAGACTTGTCTGACGACCCTCCTGAGGCAACTCTTCATTTATCCAGGCTTTTGTCACCTGCCCAAACCCCCCAGATTTGTCTGAAAATGTGTTATTTGGTTACTGGATATATTGGACAAAGAATTTTGAATATGGAGCTGCCAGGCAGGAGGAAAAGGGGATCCAGAGGGTTGCTGTGACAGAAGATGATGCTAGGGAGAGGGTTAGATGGAGGCAGATGATCTGCTGTGGCGAGGTTGCCTTGGATTCTAAAAGCACATTTTAAATAACTCTTTAAGACCGGTAATGCAAAGACCAAATTTATATGTAATGTTTCAGAGGTGAAGCAGATAATGGCAACTTCAGAGAAGATTTAGCAATAAAAGAACAAATGTTAAAAAAAAAAGAATTCTTTCCAGACTGATTAAACTTCATAATCAAAGGAAAAACTGTACCAGTTATTCTGATTGCTATCTGGCTGTGCTCTTCATGAACATGCCCTCAGTTTTGCCCGTATGTGTGTGGAGATACAAGTTTCTGCTTCTCAACCGGTCATCTGCTGAGTTTATTTTTATTTGAAATGCTTCAAGGTTAGAGGTTTTAAGAAAAAAAAATAACAGGGACTACTTCACTGAATAGATGAAAGGATACATGTTCAGAGAAATAACCAAGCACGTACCAAAGACACAGGACAGCTGTCGAGGAAGATGGATGCAGGACGTATTCATTATTTTTGTGCATGTTTCACTGTTTCCATTAAATGCGTCAGTGCTTATAAACACAGTAAAATCACATCCTGTATAGAGTTGACTGAAAATTTCAATAAGAATGAAAAAAAAAAAACCCAAACGTCCACACGTAGGTGCATCCACCACTGGAGCGCATGTTTGTGACTGTGGCTCCAATCCATGCACCTTAAGTGTCCATGCGCCCTGAACACGAAAGAGTGTGAAGTCCCATTTCAACATTTGTGTGTCCATGTGTATGTGTGCCTGCCTGGCTGTGACATGTATAGGGGTGTAATGTAATCTGCTTTTGATTTAAAACCCTGTTTGTTTCCTATAGTGATAAAGTAGTGCCTTGGGCCATGTGTGTATGTATAAACAATATGTGTGCACACACTATAGTGATAAAGCAGTGCCTAGGCCAATGGAAATTACGCTCATCCATCTCCTACAGTGCACAGGCACGTGCACACACCACACACACACACACGCGTTGGAAAAGACAGAACAAGAAGATGAGGCGCTGCTAAAATAACGACAGCCACTGAGGCCCAGTGGAGTAAATGCCTCCACAACACTGTGAAGTTAAAAATATTACCAGAAAAACTAATAAAACTCGATGAAAAAAACATTTAAAACGTCATGCTCAGATCTTAAACTAAGGGAGAAAACTCCTGTAAATGTCAATGCGAGTGCTAATTAAGATGGAAAACAGCACATAAACAACTAATTATGCAAGTTCAAGGTTTAAGCATACTCATGTTGGTGAATAGTTTCTTTCTCATGTTTAACGTCACTACTTCTAATACCTAGTTCCAGGGCTAAACCGATTTAGTAGCTCATGTTACGGGGATGTTATTGCCCATAAAACAACAAATGCGAGCCTGACTGTGAGCGCATTGCGTATGTTTACTTAAATTCTGACTAATACTGTAGGATTTGCAGTTCTGAATCAGAGAAGTGCTGAAAACTGCAGCTTGTAGAACGGCCACTGGAGGGAGCATTAAAAAAAAGTGAAAGGTTCTCATTTTTAAAATCCACAAACATTTGGCTCTATGAATGGTTCCACCCTTGTTAACACAGGGGAGCTAAGAGTGTGGCCACTTTGCCAGGTGTCCAGGTGGCTGCAGCCAACTGTGCATGCTAGAGCTCACCTCCACTAACTGGAGTCACTAAACATGTTTGTCATGTTGGTTCTTTTGGAGCATTTTAGCAACCGACCATCGAGGAAATCTGTTTAATGAGTGAAACGCGAGAACATTATTAGTCTGTGGGTAAAGTGTTAGCGGTTAACACATTCACCTGGGTGCTAGGTTGCTAGTTTGAGTCTAACCAGAGATGCAAATGCCCTTTAATTAGCATGTGTGCCTGTGCATTGCATCTGTAGCTAACTAACAATCTGGCACTTCAGAAACTTTTGGCTTAGAAAAATTATCTCAAAAGAGTAAATGGAAGATGTGGAATTCAAAACCAGTGGGTGACATCTATTACACTTCTTTCTCTTTAAACAATTTACTGAAGTAATAGGAACTGACATGTTAGTCTACAAATAACAAAATAAAGTCTGCATGTTCTTGGGAAGTACAGAAGCGTCCGAACATGTGATTAACTGTGAATTTGGTGGCTCGGTGGTGTAGTGGTTAACACAACTGCCTGACATGAAAAAGATCCCTGATCTGAGACTAAGAACCTAGCCTCAGTGGTCACAAGATAGTGTCCTCCTAGCCTTGGTCCCAAGTCAGTTCAGGAATGGCATCCAGTCTAAAAACATCTGAGCCATATCATGGAAAATAAGGAAGCAGATAAAAGTACATGCCTGTGTAAATGACTGAATTACTGAAATGAACTGCTGACACATTAATGCTAATTAAAGCAAATCTGCAAAGTAAATTACAGTCGGGTAATTTACTGAAAATGTATGTTAACTACCAAAAATCAATAATTAAATTAATTAATTAATAATTAAATGTAAAGGGATCATTAAACAATCAATATAAAGACAAACATATGGAACTGATAAATACATTTAAGACTGATCTGACAAATAAGACGGGAAGTCTTGTATGTAGTTTTTTTATTTCAGACTCTGCTGACAGCAGAGTTGTTTAACAAAATTTAAATAATACATGACTATTTCTATAATTAAAAAGCAAGAAGTGAGCGCAAAAACCTCATCAAGGCTTTAATTAAATCGACCTCTGAATATACTTTTGAACTCATTTCTGTTTACCTCCGTCTGTGATGAATATTATTATTGTTATCTTTTTGATTTATTAATTTTTGTCTGTCAGTTCTTAAACTTGCCAAATCAGTTAATCTAATATATCAGAATAGCCTGATCATCACAGCTCTAATAAAGACAATGTTTCTCTCCACTGCTGGTCTGGGTCACATGCACTCACCATCCTCACAAACTCGCCTCAAATCAGCACCACAACATTCATTCCTTCGTAAATGGACAACAGGCCTGTTTGTTTCCAGTGTTACAAAAACAAGCGTTTATCATTATTGTGTAACTAAAGAGCTAAGCAAAAGTTCATTATTCATTCCACTGTGCGTGATGTTGTGTGTATAGAAACGCCAGCCCAGTTATAATTCATATCGTTCAATAATTCATTTATTTATTCCCACTTATTTATTAAATTCCACAGAACAAATACAACAAACAGAACTAACCTCTCACTGATTGCTACCCTGGGAAGAGAAAGAGAGAGAGAGAGTCACATCGGGACAACACACACACACACACACACACACACACACACACTGAACTTGAAGTAGTTCATTAGTGAAACTCCATGGCTGATATTTTTGTCTCAGGAACAAACCACGAGCCTCAGGGGCAGGAAAAAAAAAAGAGTTGGGGGAGACAGAGAATATTACAAAAAGAAAGATGAGGAAAGAGAAGGGGAAAGTGAGAACTGATGATGAGAGAGAGCAGAGAGAAAATAGACATAGACCAAGACAAACAGAAAGGGAACAAAAACAAGGGTTGAGGAAGGAGTGGGAAATGAGAAAAACATGATAATCAAGCAGAGAAAAGGAGGAAGATTACAGATATAGGCCATGAAAGAGCAGCAGTGTTACTCAGTTTGCTGGAAATGGAACTGGAGCGATGTCCTGAACATCTTCAGCCAGTAATTTATTGGGCTGTAACACTTCGCTTGGAAAATTTGTACTTTTCATCAATGCCTTGCCTGTAAAAGCAGTCTGTTTAAAATTAGTAAATAAGCCACACACTGAAGATAAAATTTCCATATAAAATCACAGAAATTATAGACAAATGTCTTATCATAGTTTTTGAGCTCAGGATCCATTTATTCGAATGGTTCAGTGACTGCAGAAAATACTGAATTTAAACTCCCACTGCAGGATACTCACCCATCCTTCTCACCCACTTGACCCAAGCAACGTAAATTAGGTATGGTTTATATTTGCTTTTGAAAGATAAAATTCCCTACAAATGAACCACACTCTCAGCTCTTTCAAAAACCATCACCATCTCAATTTCCACAAGTCACGCATGGCAACAAAAAAAACGTAAATAACATTAATCGTAAATGCAGTGATAAATACACTGATCGTCTTGTTAAAACGCATCCTGGTTCGGGGCGGGCGACATAGACTCAAAATTATTAGGCTACTAACAGAATATTTCAAGAAAACTTGCAATAATATTTCTAACAATAGAGAAAATCCAGACAACAGCATTTAAGTAAGTAAACGATGGGCATTTTCCAGCCATCTTTCCCAATGAGCTACTGTCACTGATGACACTGCTGCCATTTCCAGTTTCAGCACAGTTTTCTTGAACATTTTGCAAAGTATTGCTCTTTGCTGGATGTTGTTTATGTAGCTCCTGTTTAAATCGGACACAGTAGTCTCACAGCTCGCAGACATATCCGGGCATTTCTTGTTGCGCATAGGACGGAACGTAATTGCATGGCGTTGCTATAGCAATTATATCACACTGTGGCATTTTTATATCACGGAAAATGTATACTGGTATTATTACGTAAGATATGATATGACAAAGCCCTTATACTGGTGTGTGGCTCTTATGTTGAAATATACTACACAACTAAATCCTGCTGCAGATCAAAAGACCCTCTTATGGAAATTGCGCTTCCCGACCGTAGTGCTCCACCCCTGGAGGACATTACAACCAGCCATACAATAAATCCTACTGGATTTGAATGCTAAAGAAAGACATGAGGAGCCCCATTTGTTTACATTGTGTTGAAACTCCAAGATTCAAACCTGAGAGACCAGGAAACACTGGTACACAGTTCCATCCATGGAGGATCCACCACACAAACACAGTCCCAAGCACACCGGGATATGCTGCAAACCACCTGCTGATTTACATTAGTGGAGTGCTGTAGTAACACGTACCTTATCAAAACCAGTTTTGCAAACCACCTCTGTAAGCCTGTAATTTTGATCTAAAGAGCTGAAGAAAAAGGAAACTGTAGTGTCACATGGGTCAGGCAGATAAAAGGTGGTTGGACGTTTCTTAATCGGTTGTCAATTACAATCAAAAATGATTAACTACATCATTTAAGTCACCATCTACCCTCTGAAAATAAGATTCAAGATCGAACGGGTCATCTGGGATCTGCTGATCCTCTTCACTCTAATCTGATTTGTTTGGTTGCTCAAAGGCACGAGAGAGTTCGATTAGAAAAGATGGATTCGATGGTCCGAAAATGATTATCTGCTCTCGTGGTCATCCAACTGATACATATCAATACTGGAAACTATCATCGCCAGCACCTCTGTTACTGGTTGAATGATAAATGAGCGGGCAGCAGAGTGAGACCTTTGCTTTTAGAGCTAGAAGTGATTTACCGAGACGATACTAAATAAAAGCAATATTTTAAAACAAAGTATAAAGATGTGCCACAAAAATCAAAATAAAGGATAATATGAGAGAAAAAAGGCCATTTTTATTTGTATCTATCAAAACCTTTGTGCTTCCAATACATTACTCATTAAAGCTGGATATCCAGGCCAGTGGCAGTAAATGTCGTCACACGTATCACCTTATTTGTCTCCAGAGTTAATAATCTACATACTGTATTGTGTTCTTCTACTTCCTACTTTTAGAAGCAGTACCTCTCTAACAGAAACGAGTCAGAGAACTCCAAGTTGTGCTGCCATCCGTGCTCCTACCACAACAATGAAGCAGCATGACATGGTTTTGCTGCTAAAGTCAGTCATTTAATCTTGACTGGATCAAATCAAGCAGATTTGTCCATAAGATTATGTTGCTTTGATACGCTAACCAGCATCTGCTATAAAGACCTGGGGGGGGGAAAGCTATCAAGCCAGCAAGTTTAAAAAAAAAAGTCCATGTTTTTTTGTTTGTTTGTCTTTTTTAATTTTATGAATCTTTATGAGTCATCTGAGGCAGCTTAAGGAAATCTGGGCATCGTTAGAGTGAAAGATGATGGAAATACAATAAAAGAAGAAGGAGGGAGAGCTAAGGGGAGAAACAATGAGGCGAGCAATGAAAGGCGAAAGGGGGAAAAAACAAAGAATGAACACACATATACAATCACTCACATACACTGAGGGTGTTGTGGGGTTGAAGTCAACAAAAGCAGGTGATGTCTGGAGGCTAGTTTTTACCAGCAGCTTCAAACAGCACGGATGGAAATATGACACAGTCATTCCTGCAGGGAGGCTCTGCCTATAGCTTTTGCTCGCAGTGGTCAGATAAATAACCCTTCAGTCCCAGCACCACAGAATCACAGCTTCCATCCTCTTCCAGAAAATAAGGCTATACATCTCTATCTCTATTTGCTTCCTTTCTCAACATAATGAAATCGCCTGTCAGTTGTTGGAAGCTTTTTCCTCAGTAAAAAAAAACCCTCATGAGATTTTACAGTAGGTGGCAGGAGGTGTTTTAAGCTAAACATCCAGTTTTGCTGGTTACTTTTCGTGTTATAGTGTAGTGACACTAGAAATAGAAGACACTGCCTGCCAGCATCAGAGCAACCAGTGCATCTGTTGTGCAGTGTACTGGAAGAGCATTTTTTCTGCTCAGTGGAGCTGACACACACCAGCTGTACCTGGCACTGAGGTGGCTGCCGTGGCTAACCATGTCATCACCATGAATGGTGGGAAAGTGTGTGCGCCTGTGTGTGCCTGATGGCTTAGCGATCCACTGTGACGGCATTTAAAAACTGTGGGCAGTGACGACGACAGTATACACAAAGCATAACGGGACACAGGTGAGCGAGAAGGAAAGGAAAGGAAAAGTATCATGGAGCGAGACTGTCAGCCCCTGCTTTTTAGTGTGTGTCTGTTTGTGTGAGTTATTGACTCACAGATCTCCCTAAAGGAAGAGGATATTAATGGTGACCTCAACAGAGAAAAGTCAGAAAGCGTGAGGACAGCAGGGATATGTGTGGAGAAACGACAACAAACAGGCAGTGCATGACGGCAGATGAAAGGTTAACACACACACATAGGTAATACTTTTAAAACCCTACTCACAAGTGACATAAATCATCATTTCTGCTGTCAGATATCAAAACACATGCATTCAAACAAAGAAGGCTTTCATTTCTCAGACCCCTGTTGGATTACAGGCTATGTGGATGTGGCAGAGCAATGCTGCACACAATTACAGATCGGGGTTCTTGTTATCCCTAACCGCGGCAGCGCACGCGACAGTTGTCCACGTTTCATCAAGTTTTCATCTAACAGGCAAAAAGACAGGACAAACTGGGGGGGGGGGCTTCATTTTAACAAGAGCTTATACAGTACAGGGCCATCAAGCAAATATGAAGCCCATCGCAACCCAAACCATCTCAGAATAACAGGTTTAATGGCATTTTCAGCTCCTGTAGCATGTAAAATATTAAATATTAGGTGTGTCTTTAAGAAAAAAAAGGATTAATTAGTTTTTAAAGTACCGTGCCTTTCGCCCTATGACAGCTGGGATAGGCTCCAGCGCCCCCCGCGACCCTGAAAAGGATAAGCGGAAGCGAATGGATGGATGGATGGATAGTTTTTAAAGTGAAAGAAAGCTAAATTTCACCATTATGGTTAAAAAAAAGAAAAAAAGAAGTATCTCCAGCTCAACATCCGAACCTCCATCTGATTCCACCTTCCCCCAACCTTTCCCCTCCATTACCCCTTCCATAATCAACTCATCTTACGTTTCTCTCATCTTTCCCCATGCATCCCCTTCTTCATCTTCTTCGTCTTGTTCCCACCCCCCCCCCACTCTGCTCTTCACCAGCTCATTGCCCATTCCTTCAGAGAGGTGTCGGCCTTTCCAGCAGTACAACCATAGGATGATGAAAGCATGAGGGAGTAAAAGGATGGTAGGGTAGAGAGAGGGGGGAGGCAGCAAAAAGGGTGTGGTGAGCAGAGATTGTGATGTGAAATGAAAGATCAAAACCCTCTAATCTCTGAAATGTCAGCTAACTGGGGAGAAAACACCCACCCGCAGACACACAGAGAGAGACAGAGGGAGCGAGCGCTAGTCTTACATTCCCACTTCAAGTTTAGCTTAAGGGTTTAATGCTTTCCAGGGTTGCAGACGTTCCACTGGTTAATCAGAAATTAAGCACGCAACGGTGACTCTGTTTGTCTGCAAATTTTAGACAATAATCTGATTTGGTGTGACTCACGACTAAGTCTAAGCAGGAGCTTGCGAACAGCTCGCGAACCTCTCTTTTCCAGCTGAAAGTAGGACACGAGAATTTCAGGTCAACGAGGTGGCATATTCCTGGAAAGATCTCTTATTCGTTATTTGTAGGTAATTTTTTTTAAACCTCCAACTTCATCTGTTCACCTACTACACTAATCCTCATTTTCTTCTCTCTCCTTGTCCTCTTCCTCTCTATTTTGTTCTTCGCTCAGTGTCAGAATCAGTCTGTTTCCCCTCACCTGTGAAACTAGGAGATGTCCTTGACTTACAAGGACAGTAGTGCACTCTGTGTGTGCATATGTGTGTGTGTATTCTGTACAAGGGAGCTGAAAAAAGTACATAACACACCTCTCTCCATCTGTCGTGACACTTACACTAGAAGAACAGTCGATATCAGAGCGACTGTCATTATGAGACATCATTGCCACGCGGTAAAATTGGATTACATGTAGCCTGAAGCTAATGACATTCGCAAGACTGATGAATGCAACTGAAAACTAGCAACAACCGATTCAATACAACTGATGAGCACACACACTTTGCCTGTAGGGCTGACCATTCATCAGCTATAGCATTCAGTTCACTAACACGCCGCTGTGAATACATTGTGCTCAGTTCGCCCGAAATTAGGAACAATTTAATTTCCTTTGATTAGAGTAAAGGTAGATATGAACCACAGGGAAGCATCATGTGATGTAAGATACCAAAATTGACCTTTATGGTAAGGGAGACAAAAAAAAGTCGGGCTCAGCTCAAACAAACCCAGTGCGACAAGGGTCACAGACAAAGAAGCTAAACTAGGCTGTTGTAGGATACGTAAACAGTATTTGGTACACGTTAAGGTCAAGGTCAAGATCAAGGCCAAATTTATTTATATAGCACATTTCCAGGCAGACAATGCTGCACAAAGTGTTTAACAATATAAAAATGCCATTAAAAAGAAACAATATAAACAATATAAAACAATAATAACGATATAAAACAATGATAGGACAATAAAAGAATTAAAACAGGGTTGTCAGGTCATTGTGTGATGTCAGGATGTCATCGACATAAGCATCTTCTTCCAGCACACGTTTCTCCTCTGTGAAGTGACTGAATGAAGGTAGGTTTGCAGTTTCTCTCATGGCGACTTGGGCTATGCAACCAGCAGGTTTGTCTCCAATGTTGACTCTTGTTATGGCATAGTCTTCTATGTCTGCATCTTCTGTGTCACGCCACAAGAATCTGTGCAAGTGGACTTCTCGATCTTCCAGCCAGACGGAGTTGTACATCTTGCGGATGTCACCAAGGGCGGCGTAGACACCAGCTCGGAACCTCAGCAGGACAGCTCTTATCGGGTTCAGGACATCAGGACCATTGATGAGGATGTCATTCAGGCTGAGGCCTCTGTACTTCTGGCTGCTGTTCCACACCAACCTCACTGGGGTAGAGACAGAGTGTGGATTTGGCGCGATGAGGTGGCTTATGTACCATACTGGCCCAGTCCAACTCTGCAGGACTTCTTTGGACAGCTTCACTGCAGCTCTGCGGTTTACCATCTCATGAACTTGTGCAGCATAGGCCTTCTTCCATTCAGGTTCTTTAGATAGCTTCATCTCGGTTCTGATGAATGTTGCTTCTACTGCTCTCCTGTTATTTGGCAAGGTTGCTGGATCTTCTACCCATGGGTACTTGGCATGCCAATGCGGTTCACTGTTGTGGTCATCTCCAGTTGAGTAAGTCAGGCCGTTCCTCACGATCTCCATCTCCCTCTCTTCTGCAAGCATCATTTCTTTACCCCCTGGCTGGCAGCTCCCACAACGACACCCTCCACATCTCGGCTGGCAAGCGGCTCCGATGCTTTCCCACCTCCACCACTTCAGAAAGTCTCTGCTGCTGGTAGCTGTGGTGGATAGAGTCTCAGGGTGATCAGGGTGCTGACAGGAAGCTAGGTCTTTAGTGAACTCTTGGTACTTGAGTGCAGCAGCTCTCATTGATCTTGCGAAGTGAGTTTTGGAGGTGTGGGCCATCAAAGTGACTTCCTCAAAGAGGTCTGGATGTGCGCCCCCAATTGTCTTGCCAAGTGGACCGTCCCAAAGAACCAGGTCACCGATGGAACGGATCTTTTGGGGCACCAGCTGGCCTTCTTTATGGCTGATTAGAAGCTGGATCTCTCTGGGTCTGATGAGGTCTTGGAGAGGGATGTCAGGGAAGATCTTCTGTAGCTTTTGAGGTGGAACATGTCTTGTCACTTCAGCAATCTTGTCAAGACCATAGCAAACTAACTGGTGAGGCTTTAAAGTTCCTCTTGAGGTGTTGACACGGATCTTGAGAAGGTAGCGCTTGGTTGCCACAGACACCTTCATACCTCCGATACCCTGGATGACAAGCATGACATCTTCACTGCGAAGGTTGAGCTTACTTGCAGCTTTATGGGTTATGTAGTTTGTGTCAGATGCTAGATCAATTAGTGTCCCAATTCTCTGCCCATCATTGGCGATGACGTCAAGGAGCATCAGGATCACAGGGTACTCTTTTAGACCAGTCTCCTCCAGTAGACCTCTCTCTGCTGCCATGGAGTTGAAGGCTCGTGATGAGACGTTGCAGAAAGCTTTTCGACACTCCTGCGCTAGCTCTGGCGATAGTTTAGAGATGAACTCTTCTTGAACCTCTGTATACCTCCTCCCCTCAGCTCTCGCCGGACCAGACTTGGGCCTTTGGGATAAGGGTCGTGGCAAGGGACAAAGAAGGTAATGATGCTGGTCTTTGCACTCTGGTTTTCCACACAGGTAAGTAGTCTTTCTGCAGGGTTCATCGTGGATCTCGAGGCATCTCTTGCAGGCTCCAAGTTGCTGCACTGCATCCTCTTTCTCCTGTAACTTTGTGTTGGTTCTAAACCGTCTGCAGATGTAGAGCTTTCTCTTGTGCTTTGGGTCCCTACAGATGATGCAGCCTGCTGGATCAGTACTGGATTTAACTGACTTGGTACGGGCATACTTTACTGGGAACTTTATTCTCTCCTTGGCAGGGTCGATGTCTCTCAGCTGGTCTAACTGCTCGTAGATGGACTCTTGAGATTGGAGGTATGCGAGCAGCTTGTCAAACCGGTTCTGATGAGTCACAGCATTCTTTGGATCAGCAGCGTGGGTAAGCCAGTCTTTCTTTAGGGACTCAGGCAGCTTGCTTTCAATAGACTTTATTACTAAGAGGTTCTTTATGGCATTTGCTTCATCCAGCTCACTCAAATCATAGAGGGCCTTTTCAACTGCGTGGATAAGCTCTATAATTCTTCTAGGCTGGTTGCTACGGACAGGAGGGATAGCTTGAAGGTCCTCAATGATTTCAATGGCGATGGTGGCTTGATTTCCATAGCGGTTCTCGAGGACTCTGAAGATCTCATCGGCCGAGGTGTATGTGGACAGGCGCAGATCTTTGGCCACTTTATCATCGAGGCTATCAAGAAGTTGAAATTTCTTTACTTCCACGGACCCGGTTGGTTCACCTTGCTTTTGCAGAGCCTCCCATTCCTTCCGCCATCTGTAGAACTCACGCTGGCTGCCGGTGAACTTTGGTAAAGCTGTGGCTTTCAGTTTTATGGCTGCGACCGAGGCTGCGTTGCGGACTGTGACAACTGCTTTGTCGGCATCTCTTTTAATCCTCTCTGCTTTGATCAGGACTGCCTTCCCTGACACCAGCTTTGGAAGGCAGGTTTCGAGCTCCATCAGTCGACGATCACAATCTCGCCTCTCAGCAGGTGGAGCCCAGCGGTTCCATGTCTGGTGTGCCTGCTTAGCTTTCTTCACCAGTTCTTCTAGATGGTGGAGCATAAAATCATATGCTTCCAGCGGTGTATCAGGCTGAGTGGATGTGACGTTCTCACACGCCATTTCTGCTGATTTTAGAGCAAGGGTCAGTTCTTTTTCACCATATGATGTCCACAGTGTCTCTCTGATCAGGTGCTTCACCTCCTTCAACTTCTGCTCACATTCTTTCTCCGTTTTTTCGACGTCTGCTCTCTGTTGGCCCATCAGCTCCGGTGTGCCCTCTGGGTCACACTGCGTGATGTAGGCGGCTTCAAGCTCCTCGTTCACGTCAATCACTTTGGAGCCCTCTGCTGTGAGTCTCTTGAAGGAATCCTGCAGCTCCTCTACAGACATATCCATGTGGGTCCTTATTATATGGTTGGTGAGTCTGGAAAACAGTCTCTTTGCAGTGGTTCGCTCTATTTTCAGCTCTTCGAGTGACTTGGACTCAGCCATGCTGTTTTCTCGGTTGTTGATTGGACTGGCAAACGGCGTGCGATTTCCTCCAGGCCCCCAGGTGGAGTCTTCTCCGTCTTTGTGGTGAGCTTTTGTGGAGTCTTCACTGGTCAAGGCCGGTTTCTCTACTGGCCAGGCTGGTTTTTTACTGTCAAGTGTTTTCTGACTGTGAGGTGCCCACACTTGAAAAAGACCAGACTTTGAATTTCACTCAACTTTATTTTGACCAGGTAGATAGGTAGGTAGCAGCAGGTAAAAACCGATAGCCCGTCTTGTTCAAAGTCTTCCTCACAGTGGAAAAGTGGATCGTACTTTGTTTGCTGTCCTCTCAGTATGTTGCTCACGGGTCAAATGACTGCTGCATGCATTTTAAGGTCTACTAGGCACGCCCACCCTTGATTGCTCTAATGTGGCTCACCTGGCAGGGCGCCGCACACCAGGCCGCGCTTAGTTGTTGATTGCACCCAAGGTCTAAACAGCGGCCATGCGCAAGCAGCAGCACCGAACAGGTAGTGGGCAGGAGGAGGAAGAGAGGAATAACAGCCACACCTACTAGGTCAGCACGACAATAACTAAAACTATTAAATAAGTTAAATGGAATGGTTCTTATACAGCGCTTTTCTGCTCTACTTGAGCGCTGAAAGCACTTTATACATCAACATCCACCCATTTACACGCCCATTGATACAAGGCTGGAGTTGCCAGAGATCAAGCCACCAACCTTCCGTTTAGTCGACGCCCTGCTCTGCGTTCTGAGCCACATCTAACCCTCAAGGTCAGATGGTTCTGCACTAAAAACTCTTAATGGCTATAATGGCTATATTAGCTCCATGCACATGCACACTTAGACTTTAATTTAGTGCATGTTTGTGTGGTAGCACTACTGTGGCAGTGTCTTTGCAGGCATTGTTCTACTGAAAGAGCTGCAGGGTGGGGTCCTACCACAAGAATAGCACGAGCACAGGATTTGTTTCTGAGACTGCTGGTTAGAAGCAGTAACTTGAAGCAATTCTGAGGTTTACAACTTAGTTCATTTCTGAATTTGTTTAGTAAACAAATTCCCAAACCCACGTCTGACTAAAACCAATCAAGTGAATCAAGTGGAACCAAAAACTACTGACAGAATATATTTGGGTTTTATAAGACTTCAAAAAGATGTGCAGTATACCCTTGATTATCGCAGGGGCTACGTTTCTGGACCCCCCATGATAGGTGAAAATCCGCATAGTGTTTGATTATTTTTATATATATCTCGACCAGGTGGTGCAGGGCGTTTTGCATATAAAGTGCGTGAATAGAGCCTTGAGCCATAGGCTGGATCAACGATTCGGTGTTTGGTGGTAACAATTCAATTTGTACACCTTCAAACGACACATCAATTGTAGTTTGATTTAATATCTGTTTAATATAATTAATTTATATCGTTTTTAATTTTTTAGGCTAGAAAATGCTCATTTTACCACAAAAATAATTGAAAAACACGTATTAGTTAGAAAAAAAATGTCATATCTTTGGGCTGCAGAAACCTGCCATATAATGAAATTCCTCCAATATAAATTTAGAGCTAAATCTGTGATGTGGTGAGTTTGCGAAAGTTGAATGGCAATATGACGTGAGAATAATGACACGCAGATTTAAAGCAAAGATTGAAAATGTGTTTGGTGACTTAAACTGTGTTTCTTTTTTTATACTAAATTAAAATGCTTATTTTTAATTTTGCATAATAGCAAACACCCAGCTGGTATTATTTTGACTCATCTGGTATTGTTACAGCATAGCAGTTGTCTCACTGCCGCTGTATATTGTACTGTACATACACAAATACATTCTTATTTAAATAAAATATATCCATAAAAACACAATACTATGAGCGACGGAGAGCTGCATTACAATATTTGTTCGTATTGATGGACTCTCTCATATATACTCTCATTGCAGACTCCAGGGGTTTGCAGTAGGAGTCAATTAAAGACACTCCCCATTGTAATTACACAATGTTAGATATACTAGGCCACAGGGACACAAGTGTTTGTGTGTTTGTCCTTCCTCCCCTTGTCATCTTCCCCTCCCACTCCTTTACACTCTTTTCATCTCCACCTGGGGGTGTTTTCAGGGAGGGGTTCATTAAATTCGAAATCCCCCTTTGGTCTCTCTAAGAGGTGAAATACACAAATCACTTAACTGCGATGATATGTGAGGTTGAATGTAAATTAAAGAAAGACAATTGCTTGATAGATATTTTGTATGCCAACTTAGCAAGTAAGTCCATTTTAGAAAATCATTTTATCATAATCTGCAAAAAAAAAAGAAATGAAAAACTGAAATGAAAAGAAGATAATACAAAAAAATTAAAAATACTGTCTCCGATTTGTCTACTTGCCATCATTCCTCTGTGGTTTTGTCTCTTTTTGTATCTGGCTGGCTTCGGGTGAACAAAACTGCTGACACATAGGAAACCTGCTCTGCCAGATTCAATCAATAGAAAGACACCATCTCGCTCTCTCTCACTCTCTCTCTCTATAACAAACAAACACACACACACACACACACACACACACACACACACACACACACAGGAACACTTGCCGACATATACAGAAGAAAAAGCCTGGGCAAACAACAAACACAGATACCTTCACACAGCTGAGGCGTCTGATACAATAAAGTAATTAGCAACCTATCGGGCTCTGTCCATAAAAATGACTAATTTATTTCTATATTTCTCATGGTGGCACCAAGAACACTCAAAGTGATACTGAAACTAAGTTCATGTTTAGGGCACGGCTTGGAGAAGTCCGGCCAGAAGTATTGCTTCAAAGCAAATTACGAATTGAGATGTATTGGAAAGACAACAGCACACAGAGTCACAACTGGTGGTCAGTGGTGCACGTTTAATGCCCTGGTGCTTGTGCATTAGGATAATATGCAAAAACCTCTACAAGACTGTTAATGTAAGACCTGGTGAGAATGCCTCAGTAACAGCAGTCTGATAGTTATTATAGAGGAACGTCAAGTATGTATTCATAAAGTACACATTACATATGTGTGCTTAAAGGCGCAAAACCAACAGCAGCAGTCTACAGAGAAGCAGAGAAAAGTGATATGATCTTACAAGTATTTCTTAACCGAAGTGAGCGAATGCTTAGATGTCATACAGTTCTGGATGTCTGACTCCTACAGTGAGGTGACCACAAAGCTCTGTTCAGTGTGGGAGGCATTTTGCTGGTGACCCGTTATTCTTGTCCCCTTAGAGTGAGGGGTCAAAACTCAATAAATCAATACAAAGTTGTAGCGACTGATCCCCATTATGCTGAGATGAAACATTTGTATCCTTTTGTATTCTTACTGAGCCTTTCAAGCACTTTTTGCATTAATCTTATGATTAACGAATAACTCATTCTCCTCTTCAAAACATCATCTGTGTCACATCTGTATGGGATGAGTGAAAACTGGATGGTTTGATGAATATGAAAATCATGTGCTATGGCCTCTGCAGGCACTAGATCTTAAACCAACTGAACACCTGTTGGAAAACTTGGACTGCTTTTCTTATTTAGAATAAAAATATTTGGTCTGTTACAATGGTCACTGTTTTAGGTGAAGTTATAGAGTCATAAACTATATTTTCATGACAGAGACATAAGAGAGCACATACCTCTACTCAATCAGTCAGGCTTGCTGGCTCTGAAAATGTGCAAAATCTTTGGGAATGAGGTGTTTGCAACTTTGAGAAAACATGACCAAAATTTCTGCAACCACAAGCTTGGAGTCCTGTTGCCTTTGAGGTTGTTTCAAAGACAGGGACCCAAACACACGGAGTCAGTATGCGATCCGTTTTCTATCACTTTCCCATGAAATGGCGTCAACTTGGCCATTACGTGCAATCTGTTTGTGATAATACGACATTTAACTGTGATAAACTGGAGAAAATCACAAATCTGTTGCTCTCTACATACACTGAAATTCACATTGCTACTTTCATCTGAAATCTAGCCAATACCTCATAGTTTGGTAACAGAAATTCAAAAATTCCTCCTCAATAACTACTGACATAGCTGCCGCAGGACAGTGGTTTAACCACAAAATCACATAGGCACTTGGCAACCTTGTTTTTAAACAGGAATATAATCAGAATAAAACCAGTTGAGCGGGGTCCCCTACTGCAAAAAGACACACTGTAGACCAGGGGTCTCCAACTCCAGTCCTTGAGAGCTGTTCTGCAGCTTTTAGATGCATTCCTACTCCAACACAGCTGAATCAAATGGTTGAAATACCTCTTCAGGATGCCATCAAGCTTAGCAAAGGCCTGGTAAGTTGCTGTAGACCGGTTGGTTGCAATGTGCTACCATCAATTTTTCCTAGCGGTAGTGAGGTTGTCATCCTATTTTAGTCTGTTTATTCTTAAAACTGGATCAATTTACTATTGGCTTTTGTAAAATCTACATAGAAAAGTGTTACCATTTAGAATGAAAAGTGTGCATGTAACAAGCTTAAGCATTAGCCTACAACTTTTCGGTCAATAATCTGTGCTCTTCCCATTGAATTCTTGATTGCTGAGATTTATTTATTTATATAACACCCAATTTTGGGGGGGGAAAGAAAATGTTAATATAAATATGAGTTCCAATAATTACAATCATTACTCAAGTCTGACTAAGTAAGGCAGTTGGATGTAAATGCATATTTACCGTAGTCTGCAGACATGATACCACCACAAACTTTCTTATCAGCACCAAGTTGAATAACTCTAAGTGCAAATATATAACCCCATTTCCAAAATGCTGGGACTTTTAATTATTTACAATTAAAAACCAGGTTTCAGTTCAAAACTGAATTTACATTTACCACAGTACCTGGCCTATCCGGTTGTTCAGTCTGACGTCACTAGCCGTGTCTGGGCCTAAACTCCGCTGCAGGTCCATATATCAAACGATCACTATGGCATTACTGAGAGTTGAAAAACTATCTAAAGCTTTTCATCTTTAATAAAATGATCAGCGTTCTGCTCTACCAGGTGTAACAATTGAGTTTAACATCCAGGCATCCATGAAAACGGAATTTATGACATTTAACGGAGTTAGAAGTTAGCAGGGAGTTAGCTCGCTAGCTTCTATCTAAATACAATATAGCATGTCCTGACTGCGGGGTTTTGGAAACAAATTAAAACGTACAGCTCTGCTATCACTTCCAGCATAAATGAAGACAGAAAACTAAACAGCAGTGACGTTTGTAGGGTTACTGAAGTTGGGCTAGCTGGTATATAATGATGTGCTACGTGATCCCTAGCGACACAGCTATGTTAGCATAATATAAACAAGCTAACTTTTTTTCCACTCGATAAAAGTTACCGTGAGTGTTCTCGGTGGTCAGGAACAAATGTAATCGCACGGCAGGATGCTGTAAAAGGACCAAACTTCAGCCAGGAGAACAACTGAGATAATCCATCCACAATACGAGGTTAGTCATTCATATACTGCTGCATGGGCTGGGCTGTAGTTACATCCTAAGGTAAAAACTGAGCTTAAATAAATGATTAGTGGTAATAAAAGCCGAGGGAGGTCAACAGTGATCACTGACTGTTTTAGGAGCTTTTTGAGATCAAATAGAAGAAAATACATAACATTAAACATGTTAACAACACAAAAGCCATATTAAACGCAGACTACTTTAGACCCAGAAGTAGGATTCGTCGCGTCATCACTGAACAACCGGATAGTGTGGAAGTGGGCTACACAAATGATTATCTTTGTCTTGTGCAAGAAAGTTCACAAAGTTTTAATGTTATCATTAAAAAAAAACTACTGCAACTTAGTGTTTAGGAAGAAATTATAGCCTACAATATAAGTTGTTTTTGTTTTGTTTTTTTATAACAGCATGTCTAATTTGTGCTCCTTTGTCTATGCACGGGAAGCAGAGATGACACAATGGAGAGAATAAAACGTGTGCCTGTTTATCTGCATCCACACACACAAAGTCTTATTTGTGTTCCTGACGAGTTGCTGATGTTTAACAAGAGGAAGCACAGCATGAATGCCCATTAAAGGGAAAATAACAGAAACCAGAAACAAAATGATACCGAGCTCTCATCCACTATGGGACAACAAATAAGTGCACATAAAAAACACAAACACGCGATTATTTCCTGTCCCTGACTCTAAAAATAATCCTCTTCATAATAAGTTACAGCAAATAGGCTTTTTGGGTTTCTGAGAAAATTCATGCTCATTTCCACTTAAAAAGATTGCAGGAACACAAATGTTACCCATACAAACACACACACAGAAGAGTGAGAAGTTGATAGTCAGGGAAGGTGTGACTCACTGTCCCTGAACAGCACTCGCTGTTTCATGCTTGGCTGTGGTTTAAGAGGAGACTGAGAAAGAAAGAGATGAGAGACAGATGAGAGGGAGACTGAGGGAACGAAGCCTGCAGAAACTCATTTATATTCAGGATGGAAATAAAAGGACTGATGGTTAAGCATTCTTCCGCTGGATACTTTACAGGCTGCAGTTGCCCTCCCCCAGCCTCCACAAGACAAGGAAGTTTTACCTAACCCACTAATGACCTGCAGACAGGTGAACAGGAAGAGAGGATGGGTGGGTGGACGAGTGCGTACTTGAACCCTGTATTGTAGCTGTACCATTAGAAATTCTATATTTACAGCCGTATTTCATGAACCAAAGCACCGATTGCAAACCTGATCACCATTTCTGAGGCTAACACTTTGCTCTTAGCTTTTTCGTCCTGTAAAAGGATTTCTTAGACTCAGATATACAGGCCATTTAGCTAAGGGACAGAAAATGTGTGGCCTTTAAGCACAGTGATGTTAATATTATCACTCCTTATCATCCAAATTAACTGTAAAAGCTGAAAATAACTTTCATGTACACGGTGCCATTAAATCCCTGCAAACAGCAGGGGACATGGGAAATTGACAATTAACCAAAGCGAAAATATACCGTTTACCCCATGACATCACTGATTAAAGGTTTCACCTGCATATTGCAGTATATGGAAACCTGGGACTGTTCAAAGAATTTAGTCATAGCTTTGCTACTACCCCATATGGAAAAGAAATAGTAAAAAAAAAAGTGGCCACTTTCTCATTACTTTCATATATTGTTTTAGTAAGTATCCAAAACATACAAGTTTCATTATATAATTTTTCAAGGGATCTTATATCTGTTTTCACTCTTGTATGCTTTTCATACAAGTTTCACACAAGACAGATACAAACTTTATAAGATTTATATATATCTTTTCCATATGGGACTTTTTGCAAGAAAATGGTCAAACTGTTAGTCGATACATGCTAACAACAGTGTAAACAACAATTTTCTCCATGTATTTTTCTTTTAATATGATGCCCTTATACTATTTTTTTGCACTTATTAAGGCGACAGCGCCGGGATCTTAAATAGAGGAAAATCCAAATTATACATTTCTCAGTGTTTTTAATTATGTGACAAATAATCCACACAGTGGGGAACAGCACAAAAAAGCTAATTCCAAATTACTGTGTATATGACTGAATGTATGCAAAAGTAACCTGCACAATGTGCTCTAAGTGTTAAGGCTTCTAAACAGGGCACAGCCTCACCCAGGAAACATCATGTAACCTACCAGAGAAATTTACCCAAATACACGGTTTGGGAAAATGGCTTAAAATACTCACAATTATTTAGCCAACACCCAAACATAAGCTCCAAATTATAACAAAAAAAAAAAAAGCTACTTTCAGTGGCAGACTGGCCATCTGGCATACCTACAGTCTGCTTCCCAAGGGGGCAGGAGAACTGTTATAACCAGATTAAACAATTTCCCAAAGCTGTTTGGTCTCATATTTGTCTGTCCAATCAGTTACAAACAAATGTGTGCCTGTGTGTGTGTGTGTGTGTGTGTGTGTGTGTGTGTGTGTGTGTGTGTGCGTGTGTGTGTTAGCAGTCTTTATTATTATTTTTAAAAAGCGGTAAATAAGGAATCAGACTGTATGTCTTTAAAATATTTAGAGTTAATTTGAAACATTTTAAGAAAACTATATCCATGTAGGCAGAAAACGTTAGTATTATAGTATTCGTATTATAATATCAGTGATATTAATGTGTTGCAGATAGTGTGGTTTTGGCCCAGGTATTTGAAATGAGATCAGATAACGGTGTGAATAAAATAATGCAATTACCCTATAAAAGCACATTTTTTATGACACAGAGTATTTTAAAATTGAACAGGCAACATGGTTCACCGTTTAATAGTAGGCTGATCCTTCATTTAACACATAGTCTTTATATGTCCTGTGTGAGATAACTAATAAAAGCATCATGAGTACAGGAGTGATGATGATTAGCGATGATAAACCCACAGGTTAATGGAAGGCAAGTGACCAATCAGTGCAAGAAAAATGTCAACATGTACGCATATAATTATGCTGCCCTCTGTTTTCAACCTTAATGCAAAACAAATACATCACAAATCATTTAATTTTTCACAAGGGATTAAAAAGGTGTAACAGCCAAAGATTTAAGGATTTCCCTCCCTTCTTTCACAGACATTTTTGTGTAAATAGAAAATCTTTACTCTGATTAAACATGTGAAATATATTTTCATTTGAGAGAGGATTGTGTAACATGACAACAACATGCTAAACTACAATTCACTATTGAAATATCCCATTAAAAAACCCTTTTATTACAGAGCTGAGCAGACTGAGCAGGCTGAAATGCTTGGTGGAAGGTCAGGATGCGATCCATGACCTCATGTTGGAACACATGCACAGAACGTTTTACTTCAACAGGTCTTTGCCAGGTCACTGTGCTGGTGTGAAAGGCTAATCTGCGAGAGACAGCTTAGGAAACACACTTCCTGGAACATCCCTCTAGAGGAAAGTCTGGAGGAAATTAAACAAAATACACAAATACTCACACTTTGGCACGTTATCGCGCTCTATCCCCGTCTACATTCCTCTTAACCACCAAAGAACAGTAATTACTGTAGATGCCGGAGCGACAGAGGAGAGAGCAGTGCCAGTATGAGGGATGATAAAGGAGACGAGAGAGAGAGATAGCGGCTGCTGCAGCCAAAAGCTTCTCATTAAGCTAACCCTACCCCCAGCTCAAACATGTAGCATACATCCCCGTCTTCTACAGCACACTGCAGGTCAAATCAGTTTGCAGAATTTTAAATCTGGCATGCAGATTTATCAAAAACTCAAAACAATTTATAGTCGGTCCTTTCAGATTGTCCCTTTTTTCTGTGTCCTCCACTCTTCTTCTCCAAATCTCCTCAACCCTGTTTCTGATCTTGATTGTTGAAATCTTTTTCCTCACAAGCTCTCTTTTTTCTGCATCTTCTCCTGTTTCCTTCCCTTTCCCATGGCCCGCCAGTCATTTCAGCGCCTTGTTTTCTTTCCTTCCCCCCTTCTTCATCTTCTTCTCCTCACCTCTTCCCCACGAGAGCCCACACACATGCAGTCTTTTCACATTATACTGTCTGTGACTTCATCCATGATGATGGACTCCAAGTCATTACACAAAGCTGTACGTGTGTGTGAGATTTTGCAAAACCTAAGCTAATTAGGTAGAACCCATGGCACTGGCAGCTACAATAGCAGATCAGGGAAATGCTGAAGAGATAAGGCCGAGCATACTAAGACATACACAAGAGGATTATTTTAATGATTTCACACGCCGGATACAGGCAAACATGCATCCATAAGAGCAAAAGGAAACATTATGGTACAGGCAAAAACATTAAAATGCAATATTCTCATTTATATACATCCCCTCTCCTTCCTGCATACATGCATCTGCATTCCTTAGTCGATCCATTTAGAAAAAATGTGAAGTTTTACTTCATTCTCCCATGCAAAAAGTTTGGTAAGTGACAACCTTTCCATTTGTTACAGTACCGTAGTTTGATGGCGTCTGCATCCCACTTAGCTGCTCAACAGATGGCCAATAAATATAAGGAAAAGCCGTGCGAGTAAATTACTCCTACACAGAAACAACAAGTTACACTCACACACCTACAGCGCACATCTGTCTACACGCAGATTTACTCCTACACACAGATATACACAAGTTACATTACAGCAAGCAAACAGACCAAAAATTATAACGACCAAAAAATAAGAATCAACACAAACACACACACACACACACACACACACACTGAGGATTACGCCGGCACACACACACACGCTCCTCATTCCTGCTGCTATAATTGAAGGTGAAGCAGTTTCAGCAGGGGTGTAAATTTATTGGCGCCACACATGACATCAGGTGGTGGTGATGTGTGTGTGTGCCTCCATGATAAATTGTAACTATATATGGGAAATAAACAATACAACATACTTTTCCATAGAGAGCTGCCCTGCTTCCACCTTGGTCAGAGAGGTAGGTAGAAGTGTGTGTGTGCATGTGTGTGTGTTTCCCAGGAGTCTCAGTTACGGCCTCATGCACACAGAGCCATAAATACAGCTACTTCAAACCTTTTATCAAGCAGAGTAGGTGCGAGTAGGTACATGTTCCTATCCCTCTTCTGCTCGTTTCTGACGTTTTCTTTTCACATTCTTCTTACCCCCCCCCCCCCAATATTCCATCTACAGCTTTTATTCTTGTTTTTTAACACTCTCTCAATAGATGAGCCAGTTTTTTCTTTAAGCTCACGTTAAATAAAAGACAGAACAGCCAGAATGGAGCTCCAACAGTAAGGAGGTCTTAAAGGTTCCTCTGATAAACAGTTGTATGCACCATATTAGGGACACAGCCCAAAGTACTGCAGACAAACACAAACACCTGCTGTGTCCCGGAGACATGTGTGAAGCTGGATTCATGGTCCCACAGTGATGTTTCTTGTAGCTTTTTGGCTATGCAGAAAAGATTATGGGAATTCACCCAATGCAGGGACTACAGTAACGCGCTTGTGTGCAAAGCGTACAGTGTGTCACCTCAACACAGGGATGCTATGCACAGTTTGATTACAGAATACTTGAAGCGGGTAGCTTGAACAAGTAAGGAAATGGGAGTGGAGATTTCCAGCAATCAAAAAAGGATCCACAGACGATTGTTTTCAACACTCCATTTCACTTCACTGCAAAAGACATTCTTTTCTGTTCGGCAGCAGCAAAACAGCCTCTGAAGCTTCCACCATTTCCCTAAACTAAACAGAGTGCTTCCAGTAGTTCGAACACATTTGAAGTAAACTGCATCTATGTATTTAAGGGCAACTTCTCCCCCCTCCACTGTGTAACAATGTCTCCAGGTAGCTACTATAGATGAGGCATTTCTAGCTCATGTTTCAGCACTTCCCCCATTATTAATACTAAAATATTATATTTTCATCAAGCAGGGACTGCATATTCACTAATAATTATCTTCAGATTACACATTAAACCACCCACTCATCTCTGTGCATAATGCTACAGTAAGCATTACTGTATGCACACTGCTCAAAATCATTAACATCATCTTAAAGTACAAACTGTATTTTTATGCTTTAAAGCGTGAGACTTTTCTATGATGTTTCTGAGTTACTTTAAGTCAAGATTTTAAAATTCAAAAGGTGGCACTGGACTGTTAGAACAGCCCTGTGAGGTGTCTTTAAAGAGCTATTTATAACCCTCATATCAAAAGCTAAACTTGGGCAGAGAGGGAACGAGAAGGGCGAATGTCAATGAAGAAGAGAAATGATAGGTGGCGCGGAGCAAACGGGTGAGGCCGAGAGAGGGAAAAAACAAGACGCACAGAGCCAGGTTCAGGAAGACAGAGAGGGGTGAGGGAGTGTGTTTTTATGGGGTAACATGTCGGTCATGTAAGGAGTTTGTGTGAGAAATGGGTCTCAGTGCAGCGAGGGCTGATGCAGCATAACAATAAGTTCACACGCAGGCTCGCAGGCTGGTTAGAGAACACACACACATTTACCTAAGCAATACACACAAGTATAGGCAAAGACGAACTAACCACATAAGCACAAAAAGAAATTCACACATAAATCCAAATATGTGCAAGTATCTAAGATGAGACGCACACAGTGAGATCTAAAGACACACACACACACACACTGCAGAGTGGGGAAGTTGCTTTAAAGAAACAATGAAAGCAGCACAGTTAGAGCTCCATGTTTGCGCTTATTATACTGCTGCAGTCTGATAAAAAAACAGCACATGGACAGACACGATGCATGCCCACTGCAGTCTTCCTGCACGCAGACCTTCTACTGAGGAGGCGTTCCTGAAGATGTTGCTCTTCTGTTTCCATGTTTGTCGTCACCATCGTGCTGCAGAAAGAATCTGATAAGCTGCTCCGTGATAGTGTTACGAGAACACGTTAGGTGTCTAAAACCTTTCCCCAGCACTGTGAATACGCAGACCGTACACAGTACACAGTAGTAGCACACACAAATACAACTCTCCCTACTTCCCTCCTTGCTCCTCTTGGTGGTATTAAGAGCAGTAATGATGATGTGGGACTGCTTCCTTGTGTGCGTCAGCGTGCGTGCATGTATGTTTCTGTACGACACTATTAGCACACGGGATAGAGCAGCTATTAGCCTAAAGAATGCTTTTATGGCACAAAAGAAAACAAACCCCCACACGAGAGGAACTCCAACACACACGTATACATACACAAATGCCCATACACGCACACACAGCACACTCACAGTAATGACCTGTTTTGTTAAGCACAGTGAATGCTCCAAGTACACAATAATAAACTCCTCATTTGTTATGTACTAGGACCATTAAAGAGAGCGACCACAAGAGGAGGAGACGGGAAGAAGAAAGGGCTGCATTAAAAAGAATAATGAGCAAAGAGAGAGACAAAAATATAAGGACAGACAGAAGTACACAGAGTAGGTCTGACTGTCCTTACATTGTTGTAAACATACAGTAGGTAGAAACAACAGAGGCAGGGGAGGTAAAGCAAATATGAAACATAAGAGAGCAAAAGTGAAATGAAGGACTCCTTTGCACTACAAATACAGACTGTTGGCCATGCAATCACAGTGCCCCCTATTGGCAGACGATAAGTCACCATTTTGGATAGTGGCACATTTATTTATTAGCCCATCTTACTGAAGGTGATATTTTAAATTAATCAGTCAATCTATCAATCAATCAATCAATCAATCAAAGGTAGTTAAAAAGGTTTACCATCAGTATGCAGCACATTACAGATAATGCACGCTGCAGGACAGCCATTTCTCCCTGATATTTCTCAGACACACTAAACCACTGCTTTCTGTGCCACCTCGTCTGGTTTCATAGACAGCTCATGTGGCATTAGGAAGGACGCCACACTTATGTGTTTCTATCATGGTTTCATTTTAAGCTTGGCGCAGTGTTCTAAAATCCAACTGAATAATATGTCAGGAACAGCGCAGTCACAGATGCATAATGCTTGATTCATGATTATGAATGATTGATAACCCAACTGTACCAGACCCAAAGATTTAGTCCAATGGATCACATATGACCACATCAGTATATGATGGCAGTGTATGATTTAGTACATAAGAGATGCAGAGAGTGTAAATAAGCGGCGTTAGCGATTACTCAACCGTCATTTCACAGCCTCGTAAGATCTGATCACGTGTATATTACCAAGGTAAAAGGTGTGAGCATGAGTGGCTTTACTCTTAAAATTTAATGACTACATAGTGAATTTCATTGACATTATAAACTCTTTACGAATAAGTCATATCCAACAAAACTCAGCTGTTATACGAGGCACAGGTCTGCATGCCAAATATCCAGATTTGCAGGCTTCAAGTGATTGTTTTGAAGATGGTACTTGGCCTTGAGGCGACTGATGTTGTGAATTGGTGCTATATAAATAAAATTGAATTGAATTAGACACTTCAGACTTCTTTATTTTACTTTATAATTTAAGCTTTTAAAGGTCAGTGAGCACTGGCTGTCGAAATCTTGTGTTTTCTAGACAAACATGTCGCATTCAGAGGCTCAACCAAGGAAAAGAGAGCAAAACAAATTGATGGACATAAAGGCGACGTCTGATCTGACAGCCATTTTAACACAAAGTGCTTCTACAAAAACAAGGCACTCCTGTACTTTACATTCCTCTCCATTAGCCAATCTTTTGAATACAGGCCTTTGTGGCTGGGCTTACAAAGGAGAAAAAAGCCTGTTGTCTGTCTGTAGGTTGCTGGTGTCTCTAGTCAGACGCTGAGTCACTGCACTGTGGCACAAATGCTCTAATTGTAAACACCCCCCGGTGGGTGAACCTGGTGAGTGACCTGTGAGCGACCCTAACCAAAGGAAAACTTTCCACTAAGAAGGATTACCAGTAATAATACGTGTCACATATACCGGTGATGAGATCACCTTAAACAACATTCACAGCAGCAATTTCTGCAACTAAATATCACCAGTCACAGCTGATCACTCTTTTATATCAGCTTAGAGGAAATTAAATCATTCTGAAGTTTAGAACATGTGCAACTCTGGGTTTTTGTGGGTTTTCTCAAGTAAACAGCTAATTTCTCTTGAATTAACGTCATAAGTGAGATTTTTCCATACATCTCTCACCACTCTTGTGTGCGTTGTACCACCCAGCTTGAGTTTCTGTTTCTGGAGGTGCTGACATCTTGTTCTTCGTGCATGATTCTAAATGTATTGCTCTTTCAATGATGCCGAGACTTTTTCGCCCACTCACAACAAAACAGGAACAAGCAGTGTTTTTCCCACCGCTTTTCATAAATGGGGAAGACTCTTATACTGGTATGTGAAGCTTTCCCTTCTCCAAACATGAAGCTTCTGATTTACACCAAAACCTCCATCTTAGCCACACGTGTCCACAGAACAGTCTACTAACAGCAGTCTGATTTGTTTATACGATCTTCAGTGAAACGTAAAAGAGCAACAAAAAAACCCCAAAACACTTTTGCCCTTTCTCGCCTTACGAGTACAGTATTTGAAATACATCCACAGCTATCTGTTGAAAGAAAACAACCACTGATTAAATCTGACTTCCTTTGAGTCGAATGTAAATGACGCTTTATATGTAGAAAAGTTGGATGAACAAAGTTGGTGTATTTTGTTTCGATCATGACAGTTTTTTGTAAGAAGTGCTTATTTGCACCTTTGTGTTATCAAAAGGCTCATAATCATTCGAGAAACACGCATGCAATCACTGTGGTGGGAAAAACACAATGAACACGCGCACAAGATGGAATTCAAACACAATGAAATGACGAGGAGTCACACAAGCTAACAGAAAACAGAGGAAGAGCAAATTGCAGATAAGCACACAGGAGTTTGTGGTTTCAGTTCCACCGAAGACAGCTGGTACGTTTTAAGAGAGTGAGACCTGAAGTTGTTCTGGGAATACATAAACACAGGGGATCTGATTACGAATGCTCGGAAGATCTCAGACGTGCGGTGGGATAAGTCAAGGAGGAGGTGATGTGTCTTTTTATGGAGGTACACGGGATTTGATTGCGTATTCATGTGCATGATGAGGTGTTCTTACTATGCAGAAAAGCAAATGTGCATTTAGCTGACCTTGGCAATGAGGCTGAGGGGTTCTTGGCAGGAAGGTGGCAGTGCTGATCCCATTTCCTGTAACAGGTCAGGTACTTCCTGTTGCAGGTACAGCTCTAACATGGACGCCAGCTGAGAAAGACCTTGTTTCTTCTTCTCAGGCATAGAAGTTAGATCTGTAAAAACATTTTTTTTTAAAAATCATACAAATGTAGTTGAAACACTTCATAAAATCCAGGTATTCTGGTGTAAAAATGTAATGTTCTTTAAAGGTGATGATGTGAGGACTCCTAAAATTTGCCTGTAAATGGACCTAAATTGATATTTTATAACATATGATGCAGGTTTTCACTTATTTCTAGTATCTAACAGTCGTATTTGTTAATGTGTAAAGTAGGTAGAATGTTTGACGCCATCTGCTAAATCACATTTGTAAAGGGACTTTCAATCTCAATGAGACTTTTGCCAGATAAATGCAGAATATCGTTAAACCCGTCACACTGTCCTGCATCATATTCGCTGTATAAAATCTAACATTTGTTTTAAAAAAATCCATTTTGCTCTATCGCATCATGTTTTTTGACGAGTGGCAACTGTAAACATGATCCAGATGCTAAACATGTGGATCCTTCACTATATCCAAACAGCAACAAAACATAACAGAGTTTGTGGGAAAAGGCATCCTCTGCTTATTTTGGTATGAAACTGGGTAATCAAGACAAGCCATGGGCATCTCATTCAGTTTGTCAGGTGTGTGTTGAAAATCTCAGAATAATGGAAAGAAAAAGAGCTTTCTAGTGGTACAGAGGGAACCACAGGATCACTTCGATGCCGTCTGTTTAGTCAGTATTTCTGGATACAGTTCCAACACTAAATCACCTGCCAGTTACCCAAATCTGCCATCAGCAACGAGACCTGCACCGCATTCAGATGAAATACTGCCTGTTGTTTTACTGGCTTAGTTGATGAGAGAGAAAAGTCTGGTGTTTTGTTTCTAGATGCACAACTTTTTAGTGATCCATCTTCTAGTAGCTCATCTGTCCCCCAGTTCTTCCCTCAGCCACAGTTAAAACTTGTCTTTGCCACAGGAAGCGGCCCAGTTGCTTGGGGCTAGGCTCAGTGAGAAAAACCTACTGGCTCCAGGAACCACATTGTCTTTTTATAAAAATCCATTCTCTGAGATGAATTATTACTTTTTCTATTATGTTGATACTGAAGGTCTTTTGGGTGCATAATGAGAATTGCTTTGCATCCGATTCAATTCAATTTTATTTATACAGCAACAAATCACAACCACAGTTCCCTCAAGGACATTTATATTGTAGTAACACAACAGAGAAACCTCAACAATCATGCGACCCACTAAGAGCAAGCACTTTGGCAACAGTGGGAAAGAAAAACTCCCTTTTAACAAGAAGAAACCTCCAGCAAAACACTGTGCAGGTATTCAGTGGACTAACTTATTGTTAAAAAGCCATTAAAAGCCATTTAATTATAATCACTGTCAAATTCCAGAAAACATAAGTGCACTAAGCAGGTCACTGCCTGAATGTTGGAGATTTCTCCGGTAGCCGAGAGGGTTGTTGCCCTGCACCGTTTTGTCTCGACTATCTGTAGTTGCCGAACAAAAGTTCAGAGTACGCAGCCTTCTTGGAGTCACTGGGTGGCATGTTGCAAGGTGCTCCTGCTGGAGGAATTTGAGAATGTCGGATTAGTACAGTAGTGGTTCGTTGTGGTGAAGAGAGAGCTGAGCATGAGTGGCAATTTACTGGTCAAGCAATGTCCCTACACTCAATTACGGATGCAAGCTCTGGGTGGTGACTGAAAGAATGATGTCACGGATAGAAGCAGCGGAAACGAGTTTCCTCAAAAAGGCGGCCGGGCCCCTCTCCCTTAGAGAGAGAGTAAGGAGTTCAGCCTTTTAGGAGGGACTAAGAGTAGAGCTTCTACTCTTCCACACTGAAAAGAGTCAGTTGAGGTGGTTCAGGGATCTAGCAAGGATGCCACCAGGTGGCAAGTGAAATGTCCTGGGCATGTCTTACCTGGGGTAGACCCAAGACTACATGTCTTAGCTCACCTAGAAACACCTGATAAGCTGAAAAAGGTCGGTGGAGAGAGGGAGCTCTGGACTTCTCTGCTTTTCAGTATTTAAAATAATCTAATTTGCAAATTTAGAGCTCTTATGATACACTTACAATAAGTGTAACAAGACATGTCAACATCATTTTGCCTGTTCTGTAAAGGTTCAAATCAGTGATTTTGGTTTTTTAAAGAAAACCTTATAGCATCTAAAACAGGAATGAGCCCAGCTGAAAATAAAAAGTTTGCATTTGGCTACGACTGGATTATATATACACATGCGCTCGCTCTCTATATATATATAAATAAACACACAGGTGAAAGAGCAAACATTTTCTAATAACCTTTATTACAGTGAGGTAAAACGCACACAGACACTTGCAAGACAAACTTACGCGATTCATGCTCCTCTAGAGTGTAGAGCTCCTCACTGCTGCTCTTAGACGGACTTAACTGCATAGAAAAAGAGCAGTTCACTCTGGTGTTACTGAAATATCGTTCTCCTATCGATGCGCATTATGTGCTGTATTTATTGTTGCTCCCAGATAAAGTCCTTGAAACTTTCATACACTGAGAAACATGACATGGATTTCTTTAAAGTCTGGTTTTTCTGAGAGCAGGAATGCCCGCCTGTTATGGTGCATAAAAGGAAAGGTATTAAGCAGCTTTCTTTGAGCACATTTAGTTTAACTGAGTTGAACAGTAGGAAAGTCCAGCAACATACCAAGGCAAAGATGAGTCTTGCAGCTAGACGGACTGAGTCAGTGGGAAGTCTGGGTAGGAGGCTCTGCAGACATTTACACTCTCTCTTATGGCCTGACCATGCTTGTTTCTGCAGAAGGAGGATATAAATACACTGATGTATACAGACACATCCATCATAGCCATTATTACCCCAGCTACAAGCCATAAACAAAGTGTACACTTTAAAATGTAATGATTTACATTATGAGAACTTGATTTTTGTCCCCAAAAGATTAAAACACACAAACACACACACTGTACCTGGCACGCGGTATTGCAGTAGTGAGCCGTCTTGCACTGGGAACACCTCAACAAGCTCTCACGTCTGGACAGAAGGAATTTTTGAAAAGTTGTGTTAATTCTGCGCACATTCTTAACTAAAAAGAAGAAAGTGTGGCATTAAAGACATAAAATATTCAAAGGCTGAATCACTGTCTTTAAAAACAAACAAACAAAAACGCTCCAGCTGAGAGAAGAAAATGCTAGAGATGACTTAAAAGGTCTTGGTGGCCTGGAATGGGACCAGGATTTTAGATTTCAAAACTTGCGATGCCAGTCTTCCTGTACTGACAGATAGTTGTAGTGTTTGAACAAAAACATTCAGCTGTTCCATATATGTTAAACACTTTTTGAGACGGTTAAAATTCAGCATCACCAAACAAATCCCTAAATCAGCTCAAGCATACTTCTGTCATTGTACTGACCTTTCACCGTGAAAGGATGTCGTCTTATCCTTTTCTATTCATCGCATTAAACTGACTGTGTGCGTCCATTATCTCATTTTATCTGTCTACCCAGCTCCAATTCGATTGTCGTTTAAGGGCAATACTTTAGGTGCACTCTCCTCACCGTCACCATCGGTTAGTCTCACCACATCACATAACTTGCCTGTGTCGGAATGGCGACATGTGACAGCTGTGCGTCCACTTGTGGTGGTGTTTGTGTGTATTTTTGTGAGTATGCGTATGCCTCCGAGGTCTGCTGTGTTTCTCTGAGTGATACTGCTGTCCTTTCCACTTTGTCTGTCAGCCTGATAACAAGCCGGAGCACCGCAGTGTCAGCCTGCTTCATGAGGCCAATTACAGCCAGTAGTGGGGGCATCACTAAAACACACAAGTTGTGACTCACAGGAATCTTTTCAGTGTGTGTGTGTATGAGTGCATACACATAAGTCAATGTAGGCTATTCAAATCAATTATTTATTATACTTGCAAATGTCTTGAGCCATCCCTCATTTCTTTATGTTTTACTAGGAAAATGAGAAATAGGTGCAGTGATTTATTTTTTAACCCTTTAAGATCTAGCATAGAACCAAGTCCGCCAGAGCTTATATTATATTTTTTCATGTTGTAGTGCCATTTTTGGGAGCATTTCAAGTTGATATACATCAATACAAGTATTATAGCCCACATTTTAATAATATGTCTGCATTAAGTGCATAGTAATTACATAAATTGCAAAAAATGCAATAAACTACAAAAAAATTGAAAATCGTTTTTGTTTTTTAACATATATTTCTAGTTAGAGAAATTTAAGAGGCTTATCCCTCTAAACTGTAAATACAAAAAAGTTGCACAAAATAGTTTCCCACCACAGGAAATTTAATTTAAGTGTCTTCATAGTTTTATTTTTGAAATACACCAATTTTTATATACTGCAGGAAAAACGAAAATAAATATTATAATGCAAATTTGCAAAAAAACAGCATATGCATCAAAATAAACTATTTCCAGCAGTGCAATGTGAGTCCTAAGCATCCCAGAAACGACACAGAAAGTCATAAAGTCAAACATAACTTTTTAAAACACAAGTATAGGCTCATAAGGCCCTGATGGTAAAAAAAACTACATTTCCGCAAAATAACGTCACTTCCGGTTTCGGGCAGGTCATGTCGTACATGCGATCGTTCGCACTGACGTCTATTTCAATGTAGGAAGTGTTACGAACAGCTGATCGGATTGGCAAAGCGTGTTTCTGGAATATTATGTTTTTGTTGCTGCAAGTGCTTTTTATGCAGTTTTTGCAAAGCTATATGTGGAAGGAAACTGTGATCTAGGACAAGCTGATGGCATAAGATGTAAGTACAACTCCTCCGGCATATGCAAAAAAAATTATTGCGCTAGCTTATGTGGTTGCAGTGCTACTGGGATTTAAAAATAGTTGCGCAAAACGGAGCGTGCCCGCTCCGACCGGCTTTAAAGGGTTACGTAGTTTTCAGGAAAAGTTCTCCAGGTTTCTTGGAGGACATTCAAAGCTCTTCTTTGAATGTTGTTGCCTTTTGTTCTGTTCTCTGTCAAGATGATTGCAATGCTTGAGCAATATTGCGGTCTGGGCTCTGGAGAGGCCAATCCATGACTTACAGTGTCCCCTTATGTTTTTTCTATCCAAGTATGGTTTTATTGAATTAGCACAGTGTGTTTGGGATCATTGTCATACTGAAAAATCTTTTTTATAAATATCTTGTGTAATTTTATTATTTAATTCCAGTGCACACCACTTTGTGTTTTAAGGTGCTTTATAAATAAGGATGGATGGAAAATTTAAGCTGTTGCCAATCAGATCCTTCCCAGATGGTTTTGCATGGTGGATCAAAACCTGACAGAACTATTCTGCATTCAAAATTCCAGCATCAGTGGCTGAAATTCAGCCCAAACCATCACAGACCCTCAGTTTTGCAGACACTCACAGTTGTAGCTCTCTCCTGACCTCCTCTGTAGATATGGATGATTTGAACCAAACATTTCTAAATGTATCACTTCATGAGTTCTTGTGTGCATACTGCCCCCTTTTCTAACCATTTCCCTTCCTTAACAAAAGGTGATTTCTTGACAGTCACCGTTCCACTGAGACATTTTTGATGACGCTTCAGTAAACAGCAAACTGAAGGGCCAGATGCATCTCTCAGGTCCTCTGTCAGGTTTTTAATGGATTTCTTTAGTATTTCTTAAGGACATGACCTTCAGATAGTGTTCATCTGCTGTACGTAGCTTTTTAGACCTGCCTCTTTTGTCCTCCACTTGACCAGTTTCCAAGGTCAGCAAGCTTGGTTAGCAAGATGTATTGATAAACTGTATGGCTGCAATGCACAGACACAGATACCTGTTAATAAGTGCTAAATATTTCATGTCGGGGAAAATGGATCAAAAAGTAAAATACCTGCCTGACCTGTCACATGGGAGGGAAACAGATTGAAGTGAGTCTCAGAAAACAGCCATCAGCACCAGAGAAGGTTTCTACACGGTGCTACAGATTTTTAATCCCACTGAAAGAAAGTCTTTGTTTCACATCTTATATTTAAAGGCGCAGGTTTATTCACACTGTAGTTTTCAGACTTCTACGCAGGATTAATTTTACAGCCAAGGAGCTCATCGCTTATTTTCTACAAAAGAAAAGAAAATTTTAAAAAAAGACAGAGACAGTAAAAAAAAAAAAAAAACCCCACAAAAAAAACCTCTAACTCCATGGTAGACCACTGTATGACAGACACATGCTTCATGAAATCATGAAACAAATGACAAAGCAGAGTGCTTAGAACCTAGCATTCATTTCATTCGCTAAAGAATTTCTTCACATTACCAACAATGGAGCATAAGCACTGACAGCCGAACACCCCAAGGCTGGTTTAGCGTGAGCTAATATACAATAATAAGTTGCAAGTCTTTATGGATTTATCATATAATAAGGAAAGAAAATAGAGAAAATAATAAAAATCCTACTAATTAAATCTGACAGCGGATGGTATTATGAGCTCACACACGAAATATGAGATAATGGAAAAAAAATGTTATGATGGATTTAAATACATTAAGCCGGGGCTTATCTTACTGAAAACGGCACATTTGATTAGATTGGACATGCTGGACCTATGAATGCAGTAGATGACATTAGAAAGAGCTTAAAGGCAAAATCTGAAATGTAATATAAACAAATGCGGCGCAGGTCTGACCAAAGGCTGTAGAGCGTCAACATTAGTGACAGAAGTTAAGTGTTTCCTGTGAGCGTTTCATCTATCAGCGTGTGACCAGACTCGATTGTTGTATTTGGCTCAAGGCGCCTTCAGTCTTGTACAAGTTTCCAAAACACTCTTTTCTTTCCTGTTCTTCCCTCCCTGCTCTCTAGATTCTGCATTTTACAGCTGTCCTTCCCATCTGTCTTCCCCCCCCCACCCGTTTTTTGTTATGCTGCTGTGTCCTATTTGCCTTTCCAGCTTGGAACTCAACCCTAAATTTATAGTTTCACCCTGGGACAGAGTTTCGTGAAAGCAGAGTTATTCTTGTCATGTTGAGACCAACCAGAAACACGGAAGCCACCCACAGTTCATGAAACACATGCCTGGAGTCTGAGACACAGAGTAACAACAGATAGGATAAGGGAAAACCTAAACACAGACAGATCATAACTAAAAGCTGCAAGGCACAGGAAATCCATCCATCTTCCACAGGCCAGAGAGCAATCCTGGTGACAATCCCATTTTTTTAAACTTCGTTACTTGTTTCCTTTCACTGTGACCCCTCGGACGCTGCACATTGTAGAAGCTACACTGCATGTTCATGTACAGCATATATTAGGCAATTTTCCATTAGAAGGTAAACAATGACATCATGTGTTCAATATCTGTTTCAAATTGAATTCCATTATAATCATGTAACCAAATTATTTATTATGTGATTTGTTCATATTTTTGCAGGCTAGAAAACCATTGAATATGCTAAACAATCTCTGGGAAGGATTGGTTTCTGAATTATTATATTAGATGATTTTTTTTGTCTTTTAAAATTTCATTTCACCTGCTTTGTGCTGGGAAACAATAACATCTTGATTAAAAAAAGAAGAGAAAACTGTTTTAAGGAGGACCTGTTGTGATTTTCAGCTCTATATTTTTATTCTTAGACTTGGATCAGAGCAGGTTTGCATTACTCACAGCTCAAAATAAGTCTTATACATCTTATACTTGGCCTTGGGGCAGCCCCTCAGTTCATCCTCTCATTTTTTAATTTTTTTTTTCTGCCCCCTTCACCCTTCTTTAAAGCCAGACTTCTTCTGATTGGCTACCACAAACAAACAAAGGAAAACACAGAAAACCAAAAGGCCCCTTTAAGTCTTTTAACACTTCATCGTACTATGTTTGAATCTTAAGTCAGAACAAAATTTATAGTGACAACAGATAAAACACTGGCCACTGACATGCTTAAATCTAAAACAATGATGTGATTTTTGCTACTTTACATTTTTACACCAACACACAAAGTCAAATGATTAAGATGTGTTTGAAGCAACAAAAGCACTGAATTAACGGTTTAGGAATTACAGACATTTTTATGCATAACCACCAATTTTTAGCATCTCAAAAGTAATTTGACTACAGACTGAAACTGTTCGAAAGCATACTCCAAAAAGCAAAATGACACCAGAATTTCTTACAGCAAAAAAATGGGCTATTCTTCAACAGCCAGGTCAGTCATCTGATCTCAGCCCAATAAAACATGCTTTTCAGATACTTAAGACAAAGCTGAAGGCAGAGAATCGTAAACAAGCAGCAGCTGCAGGCGTCTGCAGTAAAGGCCTCGCAGAAATCTTAAGGGAGGAAAACACAGCAATTGGTGATGTCCATGACTATTAAAAATATTTCTTATAATTAAAATGCTGCTAGTTTGTTCAATTACTTTTGTACCTCAGAAATTGGGGGACTATTTATAAAAATGGCTGTAATCCCGAAACATCTAATTAAATATTTGATTAGACCTCTTCAATTAAAGCTGTCTGTATTGCGATCACGTTTTGATTGATTTTAATGTGTCGTGATGTAGAAAGGCAGAATTACAAAAAGATCCATATGGGCCTCTCTGAATACATCAATACACAATCCTAAAATTTAGAGAGTACATTTGGGCACAAAGGTTGGTAGTTTGATACTGTACTGTAAGATGAAAAGGAATACCATTTCAAATGACCAATATCAACATAAAAATCTGTCAAACAAAACGAGACAAAAGGTCACTGAGAAAAGAGAACCGCATGCAGAGATGGGACAACAGATAGAAATCCAGACAGCTTATCAGTAGCAGTATAAATGTACAGCTGCAGCACAGAAACTGCTGTTATGGTGATCGCCTAAAGGCTGATAAACACTTAGCACTGACTCAGACATGAGCACCAAGAACAGATACGGTCACATGATCCAGGTATTCCAGCAGGACTGAAGACGCTTTATCTTGGCTAAAGGTAACTGAATATTTCCTCTCTTTAAGGAGTTGTATGACACTCATGAAGACGAATACTTTCGCCCTTTACTCGTTTCACATCAGAGAACTGGGCAACGAAAATCCAATCATAGAACAAAGATCGCGTAAAAGACGTGAACCTTCTGAAATTTCTACCACCACGCCATCAAAAACTTTGAAGTTTATCAGTTTCAGCAAGTGTTGTATTCGGGATCATTCGGTTCATACACCCACCCACACGCATACTTTACATTTTCTACACAGTATTTCATGATTTAAATACAAAGATGGCGCTGCTCTAGCCTCCAGGCAACAAGCAATACAAGTTCAAGAACATATGCTCCTTGACGCAGTACAATGTGTGACATCAACTGATTTAACATGGTCTAAATATAGATGTGCACAACAAGAACAGACCCAGAAGGTCAAAAAAACAAAAAGCATAGAAACTGATAATAAATGACAAGGATACGACATTCCTTAGTCTTCATCAGCTAGTTAGTCAGCAAAATAACCCTATTCCATTGTTTAATAGAAGTGACTCATTTTCATACAGAGATTATGATTCCCCCTAGGAAGCACATCCATCTCATCTCCAGCCATGCTCTGTTATTATTATGCTTCCTCTTTTCCTCTGTCAACCGCTCCTTCCCTTTATCCCTTTCCTAACTCTTTCTTCCAGCTGCCTTTTTTCTGCTCTTCGTCTCCCTCTGTGTCTCTGTCAGATGTTGTGTGAAGTGATAGTCTTCTGGATGGCAGCTCCATGGCTGGACTGCAGGCACAGTAGGAAAACTCATGAATAATATTAGATGGTTTTCATTAGTAGCACGTAGGAAAAAAAGCAGACTCTCTCTCTCTCTGCATGACTCACTTCCTGCTCTCAATGTCATTTTTTCTCCCCTAACATCATCATTTGACTCCTTCGTTCGCATATTTTCTCTTTTTAAAGCCACCTGTCAGTGTCATATCTAATAATGTATACATTCAGGGGCCACTTTATTAGGTACACGCTGCTAGTACCGGATGTGGACATGGTCAGCAGCAATGCTCAGGTAGACTGTGGCATTCAAACAGTGCTTATGTGGTATTAATGGGGGCCAAAGTGTGCCCAGAAAATATCCTCCACACCATTACACCAGCCTGAGCCATTGAAACCAAGCCAGGATGGATCCTTGCTTTCATGTTGTTTATGCAAAATTCTGACCCTACCATCTGAATGTCACAACAGAAATTAGGATTCATCAGACCACACGATGATTTTCCAGTCTTGTAGCCTTAGCTACCTGTTCTTGGCTTTCTGCTGCTATAACCCTGTATGCTTTGATATATTGTGCTTCCAGAGATGATCTTCTGCATACCTCCGTTGTATGAATAGTTAGTTGAGTTATAGCTGCTTTCCGATCAGCTGGAAGATGTCTGGCTGTTCTCCTCTGACCTCTGACATCAAAGCATTTTTGCCCAGTGACCTGCTGTAAACCCCAGAAATTTATGTGCAGAAAAATCCCAGAACATCAGCAGTTTCTGAAATGCTCAGACCAGCCCATCTGATGCCATGTTCAAAGTCACTTAAATCACATTTCTTATTCATTCTGATATTCAGTTTTTAACTTCAGAAGGTTGTCTTGACCATGTCTACATGACTAAGCTGCTGAGATGTGATGAGTGCCCTAACTTACATCCTGTTTATCATTCTTTATGAACATAATAGGGATCATTCATGATGTATTCAATAAAGGGGCGTCCCCTGGGAAGTGAAACGCTCATCTCCTGCTGCTGTCGCACTTTCAGGCATGGTTACCAGGGTAACCCTATAATGCATTTACCACATATGGCAATCACTGATGTTCTTCCCTGAATGTTGTTGACTTTCAGTGTATTCTTGCTGCCATGTCACTGTAAACCGCTTCCTGTGTAGATTCCACCTAACACTTGTTTCCCATAGATTTATACTCAACAGACTTCTTTTAGAAACAAACAGTAGCCCCCGTTTGCCAATAAAAAGAATGCAGCTTTAAAGGACTTGATATTTTACTTTGTCCATCTTTTATATACAGTATATTAGTGCTGGGCATCACTATAATTCTGAACAGATAAAATGTCAACTGTGGCTTTTCAAGTGGACTGAATAGATTGTAATACTTCCTACTGACGAACGAGGGGTCTGTATAAATTTAACTCACACAGTTCATTAATATACAACAACAACAATAATAATCCATCACTAAATCTGTTTAACAGGGCAAAGGTACACAATCACTTAACACTACTAACACTCTAACATTACTGCCAGCACATTTGTAAAATTGCACTGCTGAATGGCTCAATGGCTAATGGTAATTAGCAAGAACACTCTTAAGAACTGGGAGGGTTACAGTGACAGCAAAGACAGATGACGAATAAATAGAAGCAACCACAGAAAACACCTTTACCAACAGTGGAGCTGTGTCTGCCGTTTGAAGGTTTTTCACTTCATTTGCGCCACAAAGTTTGGAAGAACAAGTTCAAAAGGACTTTGTTTCAAAGCTGCACCTCACATCTTCGCTGTGGAAACAACGAACGCATCCCATCGTACCGAACACAACAACAAGCAGCCTTTTAAGGGTGGACCCTATAATCCTCTGGGAAATCTGTAACTTTAGTCAGCATTGTTTTGTGATTTTATTTTAAGGTTTATTTGTTTATTATGATTGAAAAGCTCACTTGTGCAGAAATAATAATAATAATAGTATTGTGACAACTGGGAACTGGCCAGAGTTTTAAGAAACAAAATGCAAAATTACCCGTTTTTGGAAAAAATGCAATTGGGATTTTCCTGACATGAATCAACAATCAATCACAAAACAGTCAAAATAACTTTTTTTACTCAAAGGGGGCACACACAGACTCGAAAGACATCAAAAGAGACGGTTAATCAAGACAATGCTTCGTCATAAGGTTCCCTTTCATCTTGCAGAGAATTTTTCCCCCCTTCACAGTAGAATATGTTCAGTAATTTTAATAGTCATCAAATTCTAGATCAAATTAAACTGAATGTGTAACAATAAGTATTTTTACAAGAAAAAAAATCCTTTTTTTTTCTACATATTTTACAATGAACGCCATTTAAAAAGAAATGAGCAGAGTCAGTGAAGTATAACGTATATAATGTTGTGCCTACTTTAATTTTTTTCCTCCAAACAACAGCGATATGCTTTTATGACTTTGTAGATCAGGAAAGCACAAACACAAGCATGTTTTGTTTTTAACACAAACGCCTCGTCTATGACACAGATGTGGATAAAATAGAAATTAGCGAAGAATTAAAAAATCCAGAAGTGAAAGAAATACAACAGGGAGAAACATCAACATTAGAAAAAAAGAAATAATAAAACGATGTCACTCAAAATTAGGTGAAGTGACTGAAAAATGCTGGATTTCTCCATTGATATGCAGGAGGATAGATCGCTGCGCTCACATGGGCGTATATGTGGTAAATTTTGTTAAGTCTACGCTATCAGACACCTAATTAGGCCTACCTCAGCATTCCTCTGTTGGTGTGTGTAGCATGATAATTAATTTCCCGCGAGTATTGGCTGCTACATGGCATCCATGAGATTTCGTTTGTGTGTGCGTGTGCGTTTGTGTATGTTAATAATTAGTGGTATTCTCGTCTCTGGGCTGTCCAGTCGTGCCTGAGTGAGTTTTCTCATTTTCAGGCTGAGCGGTCAACACAGCGTGGTACGTCTCACTCCAACATGACAAGTAATGGTGTGTGAGTATATATGTAAAATAAAAATATTAACATAAATCCACTGCCATGGACTGTCATGATACCTCCGTTATTAACTTATCGTCCAATTTATGAGCATGACTGTAATTTTTTTAGTCTGAGCCACTTTTATTTTATTTTCCTAGGGTAGTCTGCAATGGCTACAAACATTAAATGGTAGGGGTGCAACGATACTCGTATCGATATTGAACCGTTTGATACAGTGCTTTCGGTTCGGTACGCATATGTATCGAACAATACAATTTTTTTTTTTTTTTTTATCAACTTTCCTTCTGAAGATGCTGTCTGTGTTAAGCGCTCAGTGGATCTGCGCTCGACAGTGCAGCCTAGGCGGAGTAGTCGAACGCAGATTCACTGAGCGCAGGGCAAGCTAGCGAGACAGAAGTTAAGCTCTCATTGCAACATGGCAAATTGAACCTCCCCCACCCTCATTCAGATCTGGCGTTTGGAACTATTTTGGTCTTCATGTGAGGTATGACCCTGAAGGTAAGCGTGTCATGGACAAAAGTAAAACAGTATGTTGGATGTGCCATGCAATGCTCAATTACATGGGTGGGAACTAGTGCGTTAGCGCAGTTAGCTCGTTAACGTGTTGACGCCGTCCAACCCCACGCACGGGGCGATCTGCGGTAGCTCGTTAACGGAGATTTGCCGTGTTGTGGCGTTAACGTCATTTTAACGAGATTAACGCTGACAGCACTAGTGGGAACACAATGAATATGACTGCACATTTACTCCGACATCATCCTAGTGCAAAGACAAGTGGAAGCAGACAAAAGCAACAACAAAGCAACATTAAATTTAAAAACTGTACGTTTGAGTTAAAATATATATTTATAATTTTAATAAATGACAAATTAAAAAAGCATGAACATTTTTTTGTATCGAAAAAATATCGAACCGTGACACCAAAGTATCGAACCGAACCGTGAATTTTGTGTATCGTTGCACCCCTAATAATATGGCCATATTTTCTTTTGGAAATATGTTAAAGTCTGGTTTTATAAGTCTGCTTGTGTTTTTGTCTTCACATTATGCTCTGGGCAGTATATTTACTGCCATTTCTATTGCCTGGAGCAAAGCCTGCGATTCCTGAAGGAGCTGTGAAGGAGACGATGGAGTTTCAGAGCTGGAGCTGTTCATGCGATCACCATGGTGAATATGAGCTGTTTGTATGATAATATGGATGAGCTTCGTGAGCTGATTTAGGTTTAGAGGGAAGACAGTGGGGGAAGTTTGATGTGTTTCATTGAGCACTGCAGTGTTGCAGCGACATATGTCACACTCACTTCCAGGACCACACTGTGACTCTATCTGGCTTCGGGACTTGTTGGACAGACCGAGACATTAATCTAAACAGCAAAAAGAAATGTGGAGCGACTCCACAAGTATAAGATAAGATAAGATCACCTTTATTAGTCCCACAGGTGGGAAATTTCGTTCGTTACAGCAAAAGTGCAAAGTTATGTAGCAGAAATTAGAAAACACTGGAATGAAATAAAATAAAATACTATATACAACTGAGTAAGAAAATACAAAAGTACAGCTTTGTCAGAATCAACTGAAACGTCATCCCCGGACATGTTGTTGCTAGGAGATGTTTCTGTAGCCTTAAAATTGAAATGATATCAATGCAAACAGATTATTTGCTGAGGTAATTTGTCATTGTTGCTGATTTAACACACTGTTTGTGTCTCCTGATGGAGGAATCCAGAGTTAATCTGAAATGGTTCTGTACAATCACTATCCACTTCATTAGGTACACCTGTCGAATTACTTGTTAACACAAACATATAATCAGCCAATCAAATGGTAGCTACTCGATTAATTTAGGGATGTAGGCATGATCAAGATAACCTGCAAGTTCAAGGCAGGCATCAGAATGGGTAAATGGTAAATGGCCTGTATTTGTATAGCACTTTACTAGTCCCTAAGGACCCCAAAGCGCTTTACACATCCAGTCATCCACCCATTCACACACACATTCACACACTGGTGATGGCAAGCTACATTGTAGCCACAGCCACCCTGGGGCGCACTGACTTTAAACTGGATTGTTGCAGCAAAACAGGCTGGTTTTAGTAAACTGCTGCTCTTTTGGGATTTTCCTGCATTCTAAGTGAATAGTCCAAAAATGAGACATCCAGTAAGTGGCAGTTTTCTGAGGGAGAATTGAATTCCTTGTTGACCACTTGTTATGGCTAAGGTATGCAGAAGAGCCTCCCTGAAGGTTCACAATGTTGAATCTTGAAGCAGACTGGCTATAGCAATAGAAGACCATACCACATGCTGCTCTTGCCAGCTAAAACTGGAAACTGTGGCCAAAATTTAGACAGGGTGATGAAATTGGACTATAGAAGATTGGAAAAACGTTGCCCGCTCTAATGAGTCTTAATTTCTGCTGCAACATTTGGATGACAGAGTCAGAACAGAGTCAGAAGAGCATAAACAACATGAAAGCACGGATCCCTGATGCCTTGTGTCAACGGTTCAGGCTAGTGGTGATGTAATGATATGGAGAATATTTTCTCCCTTTAGTATCAACTGAGCATCATTTAAACACAACAGCCAACCTGAGTGTAGTTGCTGACCATGTCCATCCCTTTATGGCCACGGTGTACCCATCTTCTGCTGGCTGCTTCCAGCAGGATAAAACCCCCATGTCTCAACACCAAGCTCACATTACCTCAAACTGGTTTCTTGAGTTCATTCTACTCAAACGGCCTCCACCATTCCCAGATCCCTATCCCAAAAGCATCTTAGGGATTTGATGGAAAGGGAGATATCACATCAGGTTAATTTCAAATGAACTAAAATCTGAAGAATGTTTCCAGCATGTTGCTGAATCTATCCTGCAAAGAATTAAGGCAGTTCTGAAGGCATAAAGGGGGTCCAACCTGGTACTAACCAGCTGTATCTAATAAAGTGATCAGTGAGTGTATCATTTTTGCATGCTGACCATCCTCTGCACCATTTACAAAACACGCAGCTGAACAGTTTGTGTAACATTTGTTCTGGCTCTGCTCCCAAATGGACAGAAAAGGAAACCATTCATTTTAAGCTCCTTAATGTTTAATGTTTAGATTTTGATTCATTGAATAATTATTTGTAAGTTTTTGGCTGCTGCTTTTTTGGCTTAAATATTTCTTTTTTCTTAATTTACTTAAAAAAATTTAAATATATGTCAATATGTTGTCATCTGGAATTATTATACCCTGTTCACCATTACTATCCAGGAAAGACAGCTCCTGTGAAAGGTCTCTACTGCTCCACACGTTGGAGTAATAAAGCAAACATTTTCATGATCTTCTTAAGAAACTTTTTTCTTGTCTGCAGTGCTTGGAAGTGTGAAGACAACGTGAAACACATCCCTCTCGAAAGTGCTTGACAAATGAGCTCTTCCAGCAAAGGCAACAGAGCCAATTCCAGCAGAAACTCACTGCCAGCACTGTTACTGCTGTGTATTAGAATGCAAAGACTGTGCAAGTCTTGAGCTTTTTCTCATTTCTTTATATTTTACTAGAAAAGAGGGAAGCAGGTGCAACCTATAAAAAGGTGCAAACATGCATGGGAATACAGTATAAAAGGTAAAAAAAAAAATGTATTTTTTTAAAAAAAGTGTTTCCAAAGTGTAGGATTCTATTAAGGTTGAAGGTGAACACAGCCTGAACTCTCTTTGGCAAGCTTTTTTGTAATTTCTTTAAGTAGTCTAGAATAATTCTCCAGGCTTGTTGAAAGACATTTAGAGCTTTTCTTTGGATGTTGGTAGGGCTGCTCAATTATGGCAAAAATGATAATCACGATTATTTTCACTGAAATTGAGATCTCGATTATTTGACGATATTTATTTAACAATAACAATGTATTGAATAATGACTTTAAAGATTGTCAAAAAATAATATAAAATAGTGTGCAAATACTGATAACAGTGCAAATGTTTGCAATATAAAAAATAAATGAAAAATGCAAACATCTATGTTTAGTGAACTTTGCAGTGTTGCTCTGTGGTGCAGCTACGACACTGTAGCAAAGTTTACACAATATTTCTACTTGATCCACGTCTGACTCCACGAACCCATAATGTTTCCACACCACTGAAGTTTTTTTTACCTCTCTTTTCAACCAACGGCAGTCACTCTCCTCTCCAAATAACTTCTGCTTAGCTTTCTGAGCTTCCCTCGGGTCCTCTTAATTGTTGTGACGCGTGTTCGAAATGCAGAGAGGTGCGCTCGATTTGCCACACGGAGCAGCGCAAGAGTAAAGCACGAGGGAGGGGCTAATAATCGGCTCAGTCATTTTTAATGATCGTTGAAAGCCCAGATCGTAATCGTGATTAAAATTCGATTAATTGACCAGCCCTAGATGGCTGCCTTTCTTTCCGTTCTCTGTCAAGATGATCTCACACTGCTTCAATAATCTTGAGGTCTGGGCTCTGGGGAGGCCAGTTTTCAACTGATAGTGATCCATTGTGTGCCTTCTATCCAGGTATGCTTTTACAGCATTGCCAGTGTGTTTGGGATCATTGTCATACTGAAAAACGAAACTGTTGCCAATGGTACTGCATGATGGACTAAAACCTCTCAGTAGTTTCCTGTGTTGTGAGTTCCACCAATTTTGAAGAAATCTCCAACACCAAGGCTGAAAGGCACCCCGAACAATGGCAGAGTCTCCACTGTATTTTAAAGATGGCTGTGGACATTGTTGCACCTCTCTCCTGACCATATTGACAATGACTGGAAGCAAAAACTTCATATTTGGACTCATCACTCAACAGACCTACTGCGCATCGCTTTCAGTCGAGTTCTTGTATAATTACGCAAACCTCAGCCTTTTCTCCCCAAGGTTGGCAAATAGTACATGAATCAATTGAAGGTCCAGACACAACTCCCACGTAATGTGTCAGGTCTTTGCTTAATTTTTCCCAATTTCTCACGGATATGACTTTCGGATTCTGGTTATCTGCTATAGATAGTGTTTTAGGCCTGCCTCTTTTTATGTCCTCTACCTGTCGAGTTTCCATATCATGTCATCATTTGTCAAAGATCTAATAGTGCAAAAATACCTTTATTTTTTGTAATCATTTTTCATTGATTCAACTAAAGAAATAGGAACAAATGATGTGTTTTTGTGTCAGGCTGATAATAATAAAGTGCCTAAAGACACAATTTAAATTGGCTCTTTGCTAAGTCTGTCATGTGTTTCCACAACAATGGTTCATCCCTTGAAGGACATTTCATGCTTGAATGAGTCATAGGTCAGTGTTAATTGGCTTAAATAAAAACATTCCTCTGTAACTGGTCAGGTACAAGGACTGGATTAAAAAGAAAAGCTTTGAGAAACCTCCAGAAAGTCTGGAGAACTACTGATCAAGACCACTTTAAAGAAATGAGAGGTGGCTCAAGACTTTTGTACACTAATGTAATGTTAGACAAAGCATCCATGAGTGTTAAACACTTTCTGAAGGTATCTGACTGCCATCTACTGTGTTCACCTATGCAATAACAGCACAGTCTGCACAGTTCATCCAATCATTACCCTGCAGGCATCTGCAGCTACACGGATTTAAGTGTGTGTTTTGTGTGTGTGTGTTTCACAGAGAGAGTTGGAGGGAACAGCTGCATCTTGAGATGTCTAAGTACCCTTGCTGAATTCTTAATGGTTGTTTAGAAGATGATTCACTGACACCTGAGGGGTCTCACACAGGATGATGAGGCATCACCTTCTTGTTGCCTCATTACCATAGTTAACAGATATTCTGTACAAAGGAAAAACACAGATACAAACCTAAAATACGGCCTTTGTGCTCCTAGTCCAGGTTTGGTCATTATTACTTCCTTCAGAGTTACTCAGAATCATGTTTAAATTAAGAATGGATAAAATAATCACAATAATTAAATAATGTCAAGACAAAAGCAAAAGTTGAAAATGTAGAGATCTATTAATTTAAAAAAAACAAAACAAGAAAAGAAAACAAGGATAGAATCGGTTAGGATAAAAACCCCATCTGGAAAGATTACAGGTGGCATTATATTAACAATAATTTCAAAGTGTAGGAGTATATTTGCATTTCCACAATGATAAAACATATACGATCATACATAAGCATTGGAGCTAAATAGGTGTAGTAAATTTGAAGGTGATAAGAATTTTAAAAGCAAATATAAATCATAAAACCAATGGTTGTAAAGGGAATAAAGCCATTAGAAACATGCATAGTTGTGGTTTGATCTCACAGTAATGTCTGACGGCCAAATCTTGAACAACCTGAATTTACATTTGACAAAAGAAGTGTGCTGATATCGACTAAAATTAATTTTCGACTGTGAAACGTAGCCGTGTAGTACGTCTGCACTACAGATGCTCACATGGCTCCATAAAAACCCAATTCAACGTCAGAAAAACTGCAGGACTGGATTTCACAACCAGTAATTATCGGAAAGAAAAAACTCATCCAAACTGGTCAGAGACAGCAACTCAAATATTTTCTGGTTGAGTAAATGAATGAGTTAAGTACATGAATGCTTGCAATTTTATCTCAGATGGTTCTCAGAAAACTAATTTTACCCACATTGGTCTTTTTCTAGTTTTTGTCCCTTTATGCCAAAGAGAGACATCAGAATCCACAAGTAACAGATGCACCATCTATGATCACAATAATGTGAATCAACAGGGAGCTTTGTGGATTTATCCAGATTTCTTCAGAATACAAACACACTCACACAAACACTGTGAACTACGCACATGCTGGAAAAACACAGGGTTTCATTAATTGTCTTGCAAAATACAAACTATGCCAGAAAAAACTAAGTAATCATCCCCCAGAGGATCGAATAAAATTTCTGTGTGTGCATGTGGTCCCCACAAGTACAGCAAAAAATGATAAACAGATGTGCTTGCTAGATGAATAATACCAAGCATTACACACATGGGAAGGTGTGTTCCCAGTTTACAGCAAATCACTTGGTTTGCAAATGATACAGCTGTGTGTGTGCGTGTGCATGTTTTGAGACACCTGGGTATCCAACTGCAGGAGATGAAGAACAGAGGGGAGGAGGAGGAGAGGAGTGAGAAGCAGATGCAAGCAAAATAATCTACCCCGGGAGTGAAGCAGGGAGCAGAGGCAGGTGGGACAAAATAAATGCTTCTGAACGATAAGGAATGAGAAGATGGAGGATACGGGTGAGGAAAAACTGAGAGAGAAGAAAGGGGGGAGCAGATGGGAAGAAAAAAAATGTGGAAGGAGGGCAGAGAGGTAGGGAGACATATGTCGGAATGAGCATATGGAAGAATGAATAAAAATGAGGGAGCAGGTTAAGAGAGGAGGAGGAGGAAGAAGAGCGGTGACTTGCCTTTTGAACCATTTCCCTCCTCTCATGTGCTCCTCTCTCTGTAGCCCTGTCAAAATGCATCTAAAGAGGTAATCTGTATGCTTCATATACCACTGCATTCACATACTCTTATCCGTGTGTGTGTGTGTGTGTGTGTGTGTGTGTGTGTGTGTATAAACTGCTCTTAAAATGTATTTAAAGAGAACTTATGCTCATTTCCAACTCCATATTTTTCCTTGGAGCAGCTTAATATGCTGTTCAAAATAAACCTTATTCATTTTGCACTGGACCTAAGTACAGCTCTTTACCTCATCCTGTGTCTGAAACAGGCAGAAGATGAAGGCCAACCACTGTTTTTGTACTTATAATGCAGATGTTTATAATAGTACAAGCAAGTCCAAACCCTAAATGAAAAAACGGCCCCAAATTCCTGGAGTGAGATTACTAAAAGTACAACAATATCATATTTGAATATATTTTAAAAAAACAAACAAACACAGAGCAGGGACAAAGAGGAGAAAAATGTCCCAGCATTTTATTTGTTTCTATTGTGGCTGGTACTGCTTGTGAAACACCAGGACACAACAACAAGGTAATTAACCCACCAACAGCATGAATGCTGGTAACTGAGTCAGTCACTTACATCAGAGGTTCTACAAAGATTCAGCACAGAAGTCGAAATCAGCTGTAAACCATTACGGGGCGTGGTAATTTCACAGCTGGCGTGTGCAACAACCAATGTGGCGACCATAAACTAAGCCTAACAATTTATACTGGCGGTTGGGATGTGTTGGAATCGCTGCAGTCCTCTGCTAAACAACAGGCGTCGTCATTTGGTGGTGGTATAGAAATAGAAGCAATCATTTCATCTTTTCTGTTGCAGCATCTTCCTCTCTATGATGTAAGAATCTCTGTGCTTATATAACACTGAAGTGCCAGTAAAGACCAACACAACTATACACGTCTTCAACAGGCTGGCACTAGCAAGCTTGGTTAGCAAGCTGCACCTACAAAATAAAGGAGTGCGACACAGGCAAAGCATAATAAAGTTTCATTTAACAAAACTGAAGCACAAACCTCTTGGATGGTCTGTACCACATACCAGGCCACACCATTTGTCAGATCCCTTAGGAGAAGCATAAAGCATAATAATCCACCAAATCACGCAGAGCTACCTGCTGTGTAGACCCCTTGTGAATAAGTGAGCAGCCAAATGTAGCTTCTTCTTCTTCTTCTACAATGTAAAAAGCTTCCACGGTCCTGAACAGCACAAACACAGTGGGGCGGTCCAGATTAGTGAAGCAAGTTAAGGCTGAGGTTTGGAACCATGTGGCTATTAGATGGAAGGTTAAGCCACCTTTCTTCTTATTGGCTGTCCCTCGCAAACACAAGGTGGGGCCAAAAGCAGAAAACTGAAACAGAGCATTTAGATCAGTCTGAAGCCTGACCTTTTTCCCCAAACAGAGATTACCTGCACATAAGCTTACCTCATTATCTTTGTATTTAATGAGGATTCATCTCAAGAGCATTTAAGAAATGTTTTTAAGACCATAACAAGCTTTCTCTTCTGTTTTTTTTTCTAAATACAGGTGATCCAGGTGTTTTGTTTGTTTTTCTTTCTTTCTTCCCCCCTTTCTCACCGTCTCTTCTCCCCTCTGGTTTTCTTTCTCTCCCTCTCTTTCTTTCATTCTTTCTCCCTGTCCTATCCCCCAGTCATGTCTGTCCCGTTTGTAGCAATCGAAAATAAAATAAATACATAATTATAATAAAGGTCAATCAAATGGACCAATATGGCAAGGCCATGATGATCCACTTGGTAAAATAAATCTGCTTGGCATCTTTCTTGGCCTTAAGACAACAATTCTGATGGCTAAAGATCCAAACGGGACACAAAAAAAAAAAAGGACCATAACAAGACTATTTAGTACAAAATACGGATTTCATAATAGAAAGCTGGCAAAATGAAGAACACTAAACGTCTAATCAAGCTACATCCATTTGCACACACATGCACCTCTGTTGGGTAACATCTAAAAATGTTCTGCGGTGCATGTGTGAAAAAGGTTTTTGTTTTCTTTGTACTGGCTTCCCTGTAACGCTGAAAGCAGAACAAAACTCTAACGTCAACTGTCAATATTCCTTATGTGCCTTGAAATGCGTAAGACCCCAAGAAAACTGGTTCATCTATCTTTCAATCAAAAGTTTCCCTCTATAAATAAGACAAAAGCTTTAGCAGTTTTGTTATTGTTGTTTTCACTCTTCTACAGTGTGCGTGTGTGGTCCAAAGAGACAATGAGTGAGAGATTGGTGTCACATATAAAGACTTCATCTGACAGAGATAATGCTGCCCTGCCCCCCTCACCTAACACACACACACACACACACACACACACACACACACACACACACACACACACACACGTGCCAGCCTCACTGCAGAAAGAACATATTTGAGCTCTTCTTTGGTCTGTCAAGCAAAGAGAAAAATCCTTTAAAGTGGGTGTATGTTTGATGTGTTATCTGTCCATGAGAGATCGAGTCGTGTCTTTCATATTTCCATCTTTTTCTGGAACTTCCTCTTTTATTTTTTCACCCATCAAAACAAACAGCCTGCACGAGTGTGATCATTTACCGTTCAGATCAGATCAGTGACCATTCCTGTAAATGGCAACTCAACTGGAACTGTAAAAAACACCATGCTTGGGAACTATAAATTACAGAGGTACGCCTAAACTGTATCACTCTATCCCACACATTTAGCTCAGCATTGGGTTACCGGAGTAGATCGAACCCACTCAAGACAATTGTTGTGATCCCACCAGGCATGCCGCAGCATGTTTAATAAACAGCTCTCCTTTCTGCAGCACTAAAATTCACACCAGGTCTATTTTTTCCTGCTTTAAACAGATAACGAGGACAGAAAGGCGACACAGGTGGTTTAAAATGAAATTCACATCAGTGGTCAACAAATCCGCAGCAACTGTGTGACGCTATCGTGTAAATATGAACCACAATCTCTGAGGAGTGTTTCCAGCACACTGTTCAATCTCTGCCACAAAAAACCCTGACACTTCAGAAGACAAAGGGGTCCAAATATAATGTATAACATTATTATAAAGAGTTAAACTATTGAGATTTCCAATAAAAACTTTCCACCTCTGATGAATTTCAAAGTCTCTTCAGCTTTCCAAAAAGGAAAAACCTGGAGACAAAGAGATTGTTACACCTTGTTTTCTAGTTAATTGGCGAGCAATGTGGCTGCATTTCAAATGTGGTTTGAATTTGCATTTGTGCCGTGTGAATGGTAAGAAATTCTTCTAACTATAAAAAAACACTTCTCTTTATTTCCTGCCTTTGTTCTCCCCACCATCCCTCCTCACCCCCTCCTCACTCTCTGTCAGTCTGAGAACCTCTAGTTGTTTGTTTGTTGACCTCTGGCGATTTGATCCTACTGAGATGTGTGTGCTTCTTTGTGTGTGTTTGTGTGTGCGTATGTACTCCCTCGGCATTTATCAGTCATTACTTACATACAGCCTTCAAGGCCTGTAATTAACTTCAGCTTTGAAGCCCCCTACCCCACCACCTGCTCATTTCCTGCACGCACGCACGCACGCACAAACATAAAGTACGTCTCTCTGTTCTTGCATACAGTTGCACAAATAATTGCACACTTGCACACATTCTTCAACACTCAGTCATGCTGTGAAGACTAATTGTGTTTTTAGTGAAAACAGGGAAAACACACCTCACATCTCTGAGGCCAAACTCTGCCTGTGCGTGCGCACGAGGCGTCCCTAATGTTTTTTGGTGATAACACAATTTGCAGATCTCTCACTAATGCTAAAAATCAATAATAAGATTCACACACTCGGGTTGATGAATGTCCACCTCACGACAAGCTGATGTAGCAAAAAGCACTTATTCGATACCTCAAAAACATGATCAACATGACCTATGGCCTGTGTCCTATTCTAAATCATCCCACACGCGCCCACACAAACCTGTGTTTGCCCACAGCACAGAGAAAAATAGCTGAACTCTGCAGAGACATGAACTCTAATTCTTTATTGATTTTATCTTGTTATAACTCTGTGTTCTTGTGTCTTTTGACACAACTGAACTGAATACATGTCAAGTTACAATGTTAAAGCTTGTAGCCAGAAGTCCTGAAACAGCGTGTAAAACAAAGAGACCGTCATGCCAGAAAATAAACAATCCCATATTTTTTTTGTCCAACTTTTTATCACAACCAATAGACACTTTTGATTAATAAGCAACTGCTACCGGCTGTGTGAAAAAGACAGATTGCACATCAAAAACACATGTTCCTACTGAAACAGCACCACTTGTTTTGTAGCCTTGAGTTAAAAACTATGCCTGTTCTTCAGACTCTTTAGACTTGGACCGAGGGCTACAAAGTACAAACTTTCACATACTGAAGTCCAAAGAAGGTGTTTTTACTCGTTCTATGGTCATGTGATGGAATTAGGATGTATATGACTCCATAACAGCTTTATAACTTATATAGAGGGCACACTAGTCCATTTTTTTTGGAGGATGGTTAAATCAATTAAATTAAAGTCAATTTGCTGACAATCTGTCAACTAAATTAAATATTTCTGTCCCATCGGTTATGGTTTTAAACGATTTGCACCAATTGCAACTGCATAAGGTGCAGAAACGTGTTCTTAGCTGGTTTGACGAGTGCTGCAAAGTTGGCCGCCACAAGGTAGAAACAGCATCAGTTGCTTACTCAGCAGCGATGGCTGCCTACTTTCTATGATGTCACTTGTTTTATCTGTCCACAATTTGAATGCAGGGATCTAAGGAAGACACAATGATACGTTGGGCTGTGGAGGAACTTAAATCTGTACTGTATTATGAGTCACCCCTCCCACTTCTTGCTCTCTGGCTGTTTATCTTTCTCTTACTTTCCTCTTGCCTCATTTCTATGGTTCTCTATTTTCCCTTTATTGTACTTTTACTTGTTATATGTTATGTTTACATATAAACACTAGTTTTTATTTTATATAACCTTTGCATTCCCTCTTATCTGCTGGCTGATTCATCTTCATCTTGTCACTATGCATAGGAAGCAGCTCGGAAAAAAGAAACAATAGAGAAAATAAACAGCCCTGTCCTGAAGTTAGTTCATGTAGCATATTTACATTCCAGCAGAGTGTTTATTATCTCTTTACTATTATTCTATTATCTAAGCTTTTATTTGAGTAACTAACGGAGGAGGCATACACTGCAGCTATTGGCACACGGCGACAGTCTTCTGCTGCTCTAACAAAGCAGTGTGAGGTGCAGCGTGTATCTCTGGGGCACTTGGACAGTTAAGTGAATAGAATTGTTCCATCCCCCACATTAACGTCATTAACCGTGGATAAAGTGGATGTGCTGCGGTGCCAAATGTACTGATCATTGACTGTCACTGCTGTGTCACAACTGGAGCCTGCACAGTGATGACCCACTCTTTCCTTAACAAGGCAGCGATGAGACAGAAATCCAAGAAAGATAACTGTCCTACTTAAGTTCAAATGGATTGCTCCACATTTGGCACATACAACTTGGTCCTCAGTGTGTTTTTGGCCATTTTCCCCCAAAAAACAGGTATTCCATACATATATATATGTATATTTATATTTATATATACACTAGGGGTGCAACGATACACAAAATTCACGGTTCGGTTCGGTTCGATACTTTGGTGTCACGGTTCGATATTTTTTCGATACAAAAAAATTTTTCATGCGTTTTTAATTTGTCATTTATTAAAATTATAAATATATATTTTAACTCAAAAGTACAGTTTTTAAATTTAATGTTGCTGAAACAAAAGTAATTAAAAAAATAAATCTGATTGAGGAATCACTCATCTTTGGAAAAGAGAGTTTATTACAGAGAAATGGCTCTTTCCAAAATAAAAGCTATACTATACGCTTCTTCTGGGCTATATTCTCAGCAGCATATTGTAGCGGGTCAGGGCTGTTCGGGGTTCTGTTTGTACAGTTATGTTTTGTTTATGTTGCCATAGTGACGGGTGACGCCCTCTCGCTGCGACGGTGTGTCCTTCCGGGGTCAGAGGGCGTCCTGTGTGTTGTTGTTGTTGTTGCTATGCGGTTGCCGCGCTGAGCAGTTAGCTAGCGGCAGTGTTCTTCTGCAGATGTCAATAAACGGCTGTGCTCCCTGGCTAGCTCACGGGAAGCAAGACCAAACCACACCTCCGTCTCCTCCTTGTCTGAGCTCGCCACATTGGTGTCAGAAGTGGGATGATGGTGGCACCCCATGTTCTGACCCGAGTGACTTTTCCCCCGCCGGTCGTGACCGGCCGGTGCGCCAAAAGAAGACACCTGGACATTTGCAGGACTTTGTGTGGGGTAATGGCGTCGTCGGGGAGACTGACCCCTTAGGTGGGGGCTATGTAGCGGGTCAGGGCTGTTTAGGGTTCTGTTTGTACAGTTATGTTTTGTTTATGTTGCCATAGTGACGGGTGACGCCCTCTCGCTGCGACGGCGTGTCCTTCCGGGGTCAGAGGGCGCCCTGTGTGTTGTTGTTGTTGTTGCTGTGCGGTTGCTGCGCTGAGCAGTTAGCTAGCGGCAGTGTTCTTCTGCAGATGTCAATAAACGGCTGTGCTCTCTGGCTAGCTCACGGGAAGCAAGACCAAACGACACCTCCGTCTCCTCCTTGTCTGAGCTCGCCACAATATTAAACATATCAGGTCCCCATGAGGAGAATCATGTGCTAACGGCTGTCTAAATGACTCGGGTAAAGTTTGTAGCATGCATGCTTGTTGTTTTTGTCTGCTTCCACTTGTCTTTGCACTAGGATGATGTCGGTGTAAATGTGCAGTCATATTCGTTGTGTTCCCACTAGTGCTGTCAGCGTTAATCTCGTTGAAATGACGTTAACGCCACAACACGGCAAATCTCCGTTAACGAGCTACCCCTGATCGCCCCGTGCGTGGGGCTAGACGGCTAACACGTTAATGAGCTAACTGCACTAACACACTACTTCCCACCCATGTAATTGAGCATTGCGTGGCACATCCAACATACTGTTTTACTTTAGTCCATGACGCGCTTACCTTCAGGGTCATACGTCACATGAAAACCAAAATAATTCCAAACGCCAGATCTGAATGAGGGTGGGGGAGGTTCAATTTGCCATGTTGCAAGGAGAGCTTAACTTCTGTCTGCTAGCTTGCCCTGCACTCTTCCTTCTGACAATGCTGTCTGTGTTGAACGCTCAGTGGATCTGCGCTCGACAGTGCAGCCTAGGCGGAGTAGTTTCCTAGGCTCATATATGTACTGTTTATAGCCCACAGTAATTAACCTATCACTTTGCACCAGAAATTAGCACACTTGTTTCTCTCCTTAGCAGCCTCATTAAATTCACATACGTCCATTTAGCCTGATTAAGTAGGTTTGGCTACAGTAGAGAAAACCACAGTGCTATCATTAAGCATCAAACTGAAAAAAAAAAAAAATAACAGCAGCAAATGAGATGAAACCAAGGACAAGTCATCAGATTGATGCAAATAAAGGATAATGTGTACCTTCCCACATATAATCAGGAAAAATGGAAAAAAAATTATGAATTTGATATGAGAAACTATTTATAATTTCAAGAGAATAACTTGGTCAGTACAAAAAACAATCTGAGGCTAATTTAGTGCTGTATACATGTGGACAAACATCACACCGCAGTAAGTTTGCTGCTTGGTATCCCAATGACAAATTAATTTAGCAGCATAAAGGACAGAGCTTCAGAATCAGGCAGTAATAAAGGACCCAACATGAGGCCCCATATCAACTGATAGTGCATACTAACTCTTAATGCATATTCTATATCTAAACAAGAGTACATGTTTAGATCATACAACCAACAAAAGCCACAACAGGTATTACTGGCTTTGAGTCCTTGGTCATGAACGCAAAGATAATAACATTTCCAAGTTTTCTAACACAATATGGTTCATCCTCTCTCCAAAGGTCATTATTCCAGAAGTCTTGTCATTTATTCAGATGCAGCGTTGCAATCCTAAGCCATACTGCCGTGTACTTTTATATAGAGAGAGGAGACTTTCTACCATAACCCCTTCCAAAAAAGTCACACATATTCAGCCTTTCTCTAACTGAACTTCAACATTTAACATGCTAAGTGAGGCCTGTAGAGTCTGAGGCATGGCTCTTTGGTTTTTTTGCACTTACTCTGTGCACTTACTGTGAATTTGCTGGGAAGTCCACTCTTGGGAAACTGCGGCATTGTGTCAACACAGACTTGAATGCTCCAGACTAGGAAACTGTCTAAATGTCTGCTTTTATAAAAGTGCTTAAAACAGAGGCTGACCTCAATCATATACATTTTTTTGATAAGCACACCTGTGCACCTATATTTAATTCCTATCGTAGCAGTAGGGGTGCACTTAATTTTCCCCAGGATTGCATATAGTCCTGTGAAAACTTGTAACTCTATACTAAGTCAGTTATTGCACGCCTTAGACAAATTCACTGTAATTTTTTTTTAGTGCAACCCTTTATACATTATGCCAAGTTAAATCAGAAATATGCTCCAAATATGCAGACACTAAAAGATTAATAACACTATGGGCTGAGGTCAGAGTGACATGAGAAAATTATCTCAAAAGTAATTCCAGAACTCCATTTACTTGGACTGTATTCGTAAGAAGAAAGTCACAGTCAAAACAAATCAATATTGATCTATCATAAAGATCTTATAGACCAAATGTTGTGTCGTGGATGGGACAAATGATGTTAAACATTTCACTAGAAAAATTTACATATATTGAAAGTGAAGCTGAACTTTGGATCAGAAAGTCCGTCTAAACCATGAAGTGCTTGGTTTGATATTCGTTCCCCCATTAACAAAGAAGGGGTTCATGGTTGTTGATATTGTTGATATTATTGTTTTTACAGCACTTATAAAGATTTTTTCCTGTTATAAATTTCACTGTCAGATTATCATAACTGAAGTCTGCCTCCTCCATGAAGGAGCCTTGCTACCATCTCGTGGCCGGTTGAAGAACTACATCTACTAATGTTATCATTTAGCAGCTATTATGAACAAGAAATATCCATAGTACCCATGCACCCACTTATATATAAAGACTATACAGTCTATGATATACAGTAGACCGTATAGACCACCTTCAGTAAACTCAAACTAACATAGATGGGAATCATTTACCTATTTAATCTTCCCACAAGCACAGAGCGAGTCCTCAACCATCACACTGCCTCCACTTTAACTAAACACACTACTAACCACCCAGCAGCGTTTCCTTTCCACAAAAGGCTGTTCGCACACTGACAGAGCGAGCACACCCGGTCTTCTTACCGAGTGAAGCAGTGGTGGCAGACCTCTTTGGCCAGTCTGTTGGACACGCAGCAGGCCAGCGGCTCGGCAGAGATCACCAGCTCTCCTTTGCGTATCCTGCCCGTTGCCCGGAGACCGTTACCTTTCCCGGGGCTGACGAAACGCTCGAGAATCGGTGCCATCATTGATTTTCCCTCCACGTGAAACAAACTTCCGTGTTTACATCCGCGATAAACGCTGCGTCATGACGTCACATGAACGTACACACGCTTTTACTACATATAAATGCAAAACGATTGTTTCGTATTTTTTGTATTTCTTTTTTTATTATTATTTCTTTCCAAACTGTATGTGCAGCTCACAGTTTATTATTTTGAACACTTGGTTTTTATTTAGTGTTTTTGCTTTTCTTTAGATATAACACAGACGGTATTTGTAAATGGCATAGAAATGTCAATAAACATTATTAATAATAATATGTTAATATCACTAATATAATAAACCAATGCCTTCCCTTTTAATTTTAGTTTGGTTTTAGGTAATGCTGTGTATGGTTGTTATTAGATTTATTAATATGAACTAATGAAGTATGCACTATCAAATGTGATTTCTGAATTCTCTATTGTGTAATATTTGTGCACTTTTAGCAAAACTTTGGAGAGTCCCAGATGAAGGGTCACTCAGCAGCCGCGGAGCAGAAGCCAGGGGGGGTTTCAGTGACGCGCCCGTGAGCTCCGCCGGCAGCCAGCTGTGCCTGAGTGACCGAGCCGGCTGGCTGACCTTGGTAAAACTGCTACTCTTAAGTTGTCCAGGCTGACATTAGCAGTCTTAGGAAAGGTGAGTTCAGGTGCAGTCACAGGTGCTGGAGAATTCATACAAGCGGTGTCTGAATAAACTGGGTGTGAAGCAACATTAAACACAGTCTTACAAAATGCAGCCTGGGAAGTTGCACACACAGTTCCCAGGACTACTGGCTGAAAAGCATGGAGCACAGATTTATACAGACATGATCGTGGAACTAAAACTTTAACTTGAGCAACCAACTCTGCAGTGTTCAAACCAAGTATTTTTGCCAGCTTGTTAACAGCAGATGACACCTTGTTGCTCTTAACCTGGACAATCACAGAACGCACAGTCTTGAAGAGTTCACAATGAGCAACGCAAACAGTCTTTGAATGAGCATACTCTGGGCTTGTGAAATTTAACTCAGGAGATAATGGAAACATGAGGTTTATCACAGGCAGCCTCAGAATGAACTGGCTGGTGAGCCGCGTAACACATGGGTGAAGCAACACCAACAACAGTCTCATGAGGTGTAGCCTGAACAGTATCTGGCTGGGAAATTGAACTGTCCCTGTTTAGTTCAGCAGTAGGAGAAATTGTCTTTTGAGCAGAGCAGCAAATAGTCTTTTGAACAGCATTTTTAATGTCTTGAGTGAGATTATGATTGTCCAAGTCAGAAAATTTCATAACAGATTCACACATGTAATCTACATCTGAAAGCTCACTATTAATTAGTACTACCGAAGCCTTCCCTGTACTATTAACTGATCCAAAAACAGGTGGCTCGGGATCAACATAACTTGGCTGAGAAGTGAAAACAGAAACTCCAGTTTTTTCAGAGTTACATCCAGAAACTCCAGTCTTAGTTACAGAACACAAAACTTCATTCAACTCTGGTGAAATAAGCTCATTTGACTCCTGAATTTTCTCAAACTTGGAAGAAACAAAAAATGGATCATTAGACAGTGACAGTGAGAGAAAACCTCCAGGCAGCATATATTTTTACTTCTATTTCACCACAGATTATACAGTTCCACTGTACCTTAACATTAAGTTAATAACATATTTTATGGTCCCATGGAGTATGGTAACAACTTCAACTGCGATCTCCCCTCTTTCCCCCATCAGCTTGAGTGTCAGTCCAAGAAAAAAGGAGCAGAAAATCAGGCCAAGCGTGTTGACATCATCAACGTAGTGAGCCACCAAATGAATTTCAGCGGTATTCTGAAGCAAGAGGGGGAGCACAGTAAGAGAAGTGGCCTGACAGTTATTTGATGTATTATTATTTGAAAAAGTAAGCTCACAAAATCGCATAGATCGCATAAATATTACATTTCACCCTTTATTGAAAACAAACAAGGGAGTGGTGTGTGCATAGCATGAGGAAAGGTAAAATACCTGCTGGACACAGGCCCGAAACAAATTCTGTGGCACCATGTTTCTGTTAAGAAACGAATTAACCTTCATAAATATTTTCATTTCCTCATGCTGACCATCTACAAAAATCATGGCAGTCTTTACTGCAATTTGTTGTTGCTTGTATATACAGTCACCTTATTAAATCCAACAAAGCATCAATAGTGGAGAAATTTTCTTCATCTCCTTCTTTGATATCTTGAGTGTTGTAAGTAGCTCCTGGCTTGATTATCAGCACCAGAGCTAATCCTGCAAGACATACACAGAGATACAGAACCACAAATAAGACGCGAAAGTAAGTCTTGCTAAACACACCCAACTTCTGGGCACGTCCTTATTGGTCATTTTGAAGCATTTTGTGAATTAACATTAATTTACACAGTAATAAAACTACATATCGTTAGCTTCATAGCATAATTGCCTAAGTCATTTGACTAAGTCAATGACTTAGGCACTTATGCTATGAAGCTAACGATATATTTAAATCTGACTTTCTTTTGCTTCCAGAATTGCATTAATTCTTGGTGGCATAAATTCAGTAAGGTGCTGGAAAGATGCTTCCAGCTTCAGATTAGATTATATCTACTTACTACAACAGACATTCCTATTTTCAATTATGTCCACAAAAAATCTGAAAGTAACTGGCTTCTTGTTTTATAGTTTTGTCTTTTACCCGTAATCACAGCCACAATTGATGTCAAGCTATAGTATACTGCTGCACGTATACTTATTTTTCTGGAGGCAGAAGCAGTCAAACCAGCAACTCCTGTAAAAGTATAAAACACAAGACAATACAGTAATCAGCAGATAGACACAGCAGACTTTCAAACAAACCATACCCAGATTAGAGATACTACATTTAAGCAGCCATAATTAAAATCCAGATATTCAATACCTGATGGTAATTTAGTTTGAATGTTAAAATGGCATAAAACAGGTTTTACAACGTACATGAGTAATATTTATAATGCTGTCCAAATACCTTTTTATTTTTTTTATTTGTATGTAATTCAAATGTGACTAAATTAAGTTTGTAATGTGACTAAAAATGATAATGCTGTTTATTGAAAGTGATATTGATGAAGTGACGTCTTTTGTAAATATAGCTTTAGACAAATAAATGTGAGTTATAAATGCTTCGCAACTATTTTGTAATCACTACTTTTGTATATATTACATCCATTGAAAGTGTCAGTTCTTTTAAATTGCAAAAAAAATAATTTTTAACATTTATTTTTAGATATATATCAGTGCATTTAGCGATATTGAGTTATGTGCTAGTGAGGCTTATGCAGACACAGTATTCAAGATACTCTAAATAATCAGCAGTCACCACTGCGACTATTTTCAAGAAACTGCCTTTGTAATTATAATTTTATGTTTTATTAGGACTTTGTGTATAGGACAGTACAGTACTATGCAAATGTGTTGAAAGTAAATAAGGGGGAAATTTTAATGAGCTTGAAAGTCAAGATTTATTTTTTTATTCTTCAGCACAACCTGAACTCTCATAGGAAGCTTTCTTGTAATTTCTTTAACTCAAAGTAGTTTTCAGGAGTAGTTCTCCAGGCTTCTTGCTGGACATCACACAGGCCTTCTGTGGATGTCGGCGCCCGTTTATTCTGTTCTCTGTTCAGATGATCTCACACTGCCTCAATAATGTTGAGCTCTAGACTCTGGGGAGGCCAAGCCATGACAGACAGTTTTCCATTATGCGTTGTCCTATCCAGGTATGGTTTTACTGTACTGGCAGTGTGCTTGAGATCACATCATTAAATCTTCCATCAATTTTGACATCACTGGCTAAAAAGCAGCTGAAAACTGTGACAGAGCCTCCACCATGCTGCACAAAATATCAAATTTGAATTCATTCATTTCTCTTGCTTAAGAAAGGCAGCTTCTTGACATCCACCTTTCCACTGAGACTTTAGAAACTAGATAGCTCAGCTGAAGGGCCAGGACTGTTTCTCATATATATGTATATGTGTGTGTGTGTGTGTGTGTGTGTGTGTGTGTGTGTGTGTGTGTGTGTGTGTTATACAGTGTTTACGTGGCTGAGCAAACAAAAAACCATTCCTCTGAAAATAGTACTGATCACTGGACTGAAAATGAGTGAAAAAGCCACCAATGTCCAAAGAAATCCTCCGAAAGCAGAGAGAACTACTGCTCAAGACCACTTTAAAATTACAAGCAAGTCTGGCTCCTTGGAAACTATATCTGAAAAATGAGATGTGGCTCAAGACGTCTGCACAGCACTTTAGATATCCAGAATATATCAGTTAATTTGGTGAGAAATGATCCACTATCTTACTTATTATCACAGAGATCACAATAAGAGGACCAGTAATGAACTGAAGCATCTGCATGAGTATTTCTCCTGGAAAGCCGAGGTAGTTTTTTCTACCTCTGCAAGAGTGTTGACACTCCTGATGACCAAGCCAACAGCAAGTCCTGCATAAAAGTAATACATAAACAGCTCATGAATGTTTTGAAAATGAATGAGTGCAGGAATAATACAAAAGCCATGCAAAAACACAACTTTAATATTTTTTTATGAAAGAGAAAAAAAGAGTATAATTTCATCTTATAAAAAAATCGTATAGTGAAAAATGATCAAGGACATCTTTTTAAAAATTTCTTATTTGAAATTCTTCTTTTTTACTTTGATTTAAAAAGAAAATGTGAATTTAAACACAACAAAACACTGACCAGTTAAAACAAAATATGACAATTTTATTTATTCTCAATAACAAAATAAACAACCTAATTTCTCAAACATGTACAGATGCCAAGTTAAAGATTAATCATTAACAAATATTATTTTGCTTTTGGATTAGTGTTTAATAAGCTATTGTACCATTTCTTCTAAATATAATTCGTGCTTGGGCTTGTTTTCCCCTTTTCTTCTCTTTCTCGCTCTCTGTTGTCTCTCAGGTAGAGAAGTGGGGCAGCCTTTTGGTTTGCCCACCCATTGGCAGGTTTTCCAGTCTTTTCTGCCAGATTGTTGCCTCTTCTGTGGCGGTAATCAGGCTCTCCATTGGAGGACATGGTGCCGGGGAACCAATGGGACCCAGTCAGGTTCAGCCTGAATTAGCCACATACGTTCTCGTGGGGGCCCACCACCTACAGGAGGAGCCATAGGGTTTTGTTGCTTTGTGGATTGAGCAGTGGTTGAAGTCAGATGCCCCCCCACTGGAGGGATTAAGTCTCCCAGCTGGATAGGAAATGGATTGGTGTCCATCCAAAAGAGCTGGAGGAGCTGGCTTTGGAGAGGAACCCAGACCTCAATGAGCAACAGAAAACAGATGGATAAGTGGACAGATGGGGGCAGGAGGACCATGAGAGAGGAGGCAGAAATCAGAGAAAGAGGAAAAATCTGAGAAAAACTGGAGAAAGTTGAATAGTGAAGCCAAAACAAGAGCCAAAAACATAACAATACCATAGAATATGGAATATAAATCAAACACATTGCCAACATTTGTTGGGGTTTTTTTGATTACAAACATTTACTTCTTTACTGAATAATGTACTAATGACTTATACATACTTATACATGACTTACATAATACAATTCATAATTGTTGGTTAAAAAGACACCTTGTAGGGGATGTGTGTTGTCATTTATCTGTTTCCTACATACTAGTTGAAGATGAATATTCTCCACTGAATTAACCTGCTGCTGATACACTGTGCTCAACAGGAGGAGCAGATTATATGACACTGTCCATTCCACTACTATAAAACTTTTTTAAAAGAATGAACCAGCCTTTGTTTTCTACATCTTGTTAGTGTTCAAGCTTTATTTACCAAATTTTACTCTTATTTTCTCATTTGTATTTTTTTTTAACCCATTTCTTCAACCTCCAATATTTTATTTAAGGTAAAGATGATTATGCCTAGTAAACTTTAGATATGTCTGTAGTGTAGATCTGTTTTGGATTGTTATATTGTTGTTGTACTTCCGTGTATACTTCATAAATAAAGAGATAAAAAACATCCCATGTTTTTTTTAAACTATTTATTTATGTAGTTATTCTTAAGTTCTGTTATTGAAGTTTAAAATGAAATAAATAAAAATTGTTGATGACAAAAAAAAAACAAAAAAACATCTCATGTGTGTGGAGGATCTGTTCAGTGTCCATGCCTGTTGATAAGATCTGGGGTCACATAGATCAGGTCCAGTGGATGGTGCTGTTACACCCACAGTTATTTTATGGCTAACTCTCAGCACTGCTAGCAGTTACCGTAGTTTGTTATAAGCATGTTACAAAACTGGAAAAAAATCTCAAGGCACCCTTTAAACTCTGGGGGTGCAAATAATAATAATAATAATAATAATAATAATAATAATAATAATAATAATATATCAGAAATAGCAGTGCTAGGAGGCCCAGCTAACACAGGGAGGCTTGATTAGCCCAGCAACCAAAGGTGTAGGCAGCAAAAAGGCCTGTTTAGTTGTTGAGGTTACCTGTATAAACAATCTTCATTTTGTATTAGAAAATCGGTTTAATAAATTAATGTTGTTAAAGCACAAATATTAAAAATGACTTTGTGGTTGTTTTGTTAACTGTGTTCCACAAGTCCTAATTAACTACCATATTGTTTTAAAGAAAGTTAGCTAGAGCATGTTAACAGTCTCAAATCAAGTGTAACTCACCGAGGACAACAGCCGCCAAACTCGCAAACATAAATTTGTTCTGGAAAACATAGTTGCAGCAGTTCCTCCAGTTTCTGCAAAAGTTTCTGACGTTAACCTCTTCCCGAGTTTCCTCCATTTTTGTTGAGCTCAACTAGCTAAAACAACCCCCTCCAGGACAACCACCTCCAGCTGAACGTCGGCAAGACCAAGGAGCTGGTGGTGGACTTCAGAAGGGGTCAGCACAGAGACTACAAGCCCATTATCATCAATGGAGCTCCAGTGGAGAGGGTGCAGTCCTTCAAGTATCTTGGTGTCCACATCTCCTCAGACCTGACATGGGCTGCCCACATTCAGGTCCAGACCAAAAAGGCTAGGCAGCGCCTGTACCACCTACGACAACTGAGGAAGTTCAGGGTCTCTCCAAAGATCCTCAGGATTTTCTATACAGGCGCTGTGGAGAGCATCCTCACACAGAACATGACATCGTGGTTTGGGAACAGCTGTGTGAAGGACCAAAAAGCTCTCCAGAGAGTGATCCGTACAGCAGAACGCTGCTGCAGGATTGCTCTCCCCCCGCTTCAGGACACCTACACCAGGAGATGCTGGACTAGAGCAGCGCAGATACTGAAGGACCCGTCCCATCCTGGCAACAAACAGTTCCAACTTCTGCATTCTGGTAGAAGGTTCCGCATCTTCCGGGAAAGGACAGAGAGACTCAAGAGGAGCTTCTATCCCCAAGCCATCCGTGCCCTAAACACACACACCCGCCCGCTCACATCATCTCACATCATCTATAATTGACTGAGACAGGACTCTCTTCCAGACACTAAACCAAGGAACAATGTACATTTCAAATTCCTTTAATTTTAAACATGTTTATATTGTCTATCCAGTAAAATAGTCAGATGTCTATTCATATTAATGTACAGAATTCACCTGCTTGCTGCTACTACTGCACATTCACCCAATGTGTGTGTGTGTGTGTATATATATATATATATATATATATATATATATATATATATATATTAGGGGTGCAACGATACACAAAATTCACGGTTCGGTTCGGTTCGATACTTTGGTGTCACGGTTCGATATTTTTTCGATACAAAAAAAAATGTTCATGCCTTTTTAATTTGTCATTTATTAAAATTATAAATATATATTTTAACACAAAAGTACAGTTTTTAAATTTAACCCTAACCCTTGTGCGTGTTGCTTTTTAGCTCGTCATATTGCAGCCACAGAAATTCTTTTGTCCATGAAACCATAAAGCTGCACTTTCTTTTTGCCTTATAGTCTGATTTGTCATAACTTCTCCGTTTTGTGGTAAGCTTTTCTTTGGCTGTCACTTCTTCACCCTGACCTGTCTTATTTGGCTCAGCAGAACTAAAATATATATCTGTCTGTGAAGGTTCTCAGTCATCCAGGTCATCGTAGTGAAATATATATCCTGCCGCACTCACATAAGCTCAGCGATTCTCTGCGCGATCAACCTCTCACATGTTTAAGCTGCGGGAGATTTCACTTGTCATGTTTGCATAGTAAGCTAACGATTAATAAGATGATTTCAGAGGAATTGGTGCACAAATTATCATCACTCACAGATCAGTGCTGTCGCTCTCTATACACAGTTCGCACGATTGCAAAGTGAAAGCAAAAAAACAAGCGCAAATTCAAACACGATTTCAATATGTCACATATTGACAGTGGCTCACCCAATGACATAATTACCAAGCTACATTTCTGAAAGAATGCAAAAGCATTGACATATATTTTTCCTTCCTACAATAGCCCGACGGGCAGGGCAGAGATAGCCCCGGGACATCGGGCTAGCGATATTGCGAGCCCTGTATCTGATTGAGGAATCACTCATCTTTGGAAAAGAGAGTTTATTACAGAGAAATGTCTCTTTCCAAAATAAAAGCTATACTATCCGCTTCTTCTGGGCTATATTCTCAGCAGCATATTAAACATATCAGGTCTCCATAAGGAGAATCCTGTGCTAACAGCTGTCTAAATGACTCGGCTAAAGTTTGTAGTATGCATGCTTGTTGTTTTTGTCTTTGCACTAGGATGATGTCGGTGTAAATGTGCAGTCATATTCGTTGTGTTCCCACTAGTGCTTTCAGGTTAATCTCGTTGAAATAACCTTAACGCCACAACACGGCAAATCTCCGTTAACGAGCTACCCTATACAGACGGCCAACACGGCCAACACGTTAACGAGCTAACTGCGCTAACACACTAGCTCCCACCCATGTAATTGAGCATTGCATGGCACATCCAACATACTGTTTTACTTTAGTCCATGACTCGCTTACCTTCAGGGTCATACGTCACATGAAAACCAAAATAATTCCAAATGCCAGATCTGAATGAGGGTGGGGAGGTCCACTTCTGTCTCGCTAGCTTGCCCTGCGCTCTTCCTTCTGACGATGCTGTCTGTGTTGAGTGCTCAGTGAATCTGCGTTCGACTACTCCGCCTAGGCTGCACTCTCGAGCCTAGGCGGAGTAGTCAAATGCAGATTCACTGAGCGCTCAACACAGACAGCATCGTCAGAAGGAAAGTTGATAAAATAAATTACAAATTTTGTATTGTTCTTTTTTTTTTCTCCCCTTTGGTTTTCTTTCTTTCTCTCCCCCTCTTTCTTTCATTCTTTCCCCCTGTCCTATCCCACAGTCATGTCTGTCCCGTTTGCAACTGAAAATAAAATAAATTCATAATTATAATAAAGGTCAATCAAATGGACCAATATGATGATCCACTTAAAATAAATCCTCTTGGCATCTTTCTTGGCCTCAAGACAACAATTCTGATGGCTATAGATCCAAACGGGACACAAAAAAAAAAAAAAAAATTGAAAAAAAATTGTATTGTTCGATACATATGCGTACCGAACCGAAAGCACTGTATCGAACGGTTCAATATCGATACGAATATCGTTGCACCCCTAATATATATATATATATATATATATATATATATATATATATATATATAAAAACACCCAGCACGCCCCTGCGGGCGGTTTATCCTTCAAGCTCGGGTCCTCTACCAGAGGCCTGGGAGCTTGAGGGTCCTGCGCAGTATCTTAGCTGTTCCCAGGACTGCGCTCTTCTGGACAGAGATCTCCGATGTTATTCCCGGGATCTGCTGGAGCCACTCGCCTAGCTTGGGAGTCACCACACCTAGTGCTCCGATTACCACGGGGACCACCGTTACCTTCACCCTCCACATCCTCTCGAGCTCTTCTCTGAGCCCTTGGTATTTCTCCAGCTTCTCGTGTTCCTTCTTCCTGATATTGCTGTCATTTGGAACTGCTACATCGATCACTACGGCCGTCTTCTTCTGTTTGTCTACCACCACTATGTCCGGTTGGTTAGCCACCACCATTTTGTCCGTCTGTATCTGGAAGTCCCACAGGATCTTAGCTCGGTCATTCTCCACCACCCTTGGGGGCATCTCCCATTTTGACCTCGGGACTTCCAGGTTATACTCGGCACAGATGTTCCTGTACACTATGCCGGCCACTTGGTTATGGCGTTCCATGTATGCCTTGCCTGCTAGCATCTTGCACCCTGCTGTTATGTGCTGGATTGTCTCTGGAGCATCTTTACACAGCCTGCACCTGGGGTCTTGCCTGGTGTGATAGACCCCAGCCTCTATGGATCTTGTGCTCAGAGCTTGTTCTTGTGCTGCCATGATTAGTGCCTCTGTGCTGTCTTTCAGTCCAGCTTTGTCCAGCCACTGGTAGGATTTCTGGATATCAGCCACCTCCTCTATCTGCTGGTGGTACATACCGTGCAGGGGCCTGTCCTTCCATGATGGTTCCTCGTCTCCCTCCTCTTTCTTGGGTTTCTGCTGCCTGAGGTATTCACTGAGCACTCGGTCAGTTGGGGCCATCTTCCCAATGTATTCTTGGATGTTCGTTGTTTCATCCTGGACTGTGGTGCTGACACTCACCAGTCCCCGGCCCCCTTCCTTCCGCTTAGCGTACAGCCTCAGGGTGCTGGATTTGGGGTGAAACCCTCCATGCATGGTAAGGAGCTTTCTTGTCTTTATGTCAGTATATATATATATATATATATATATATATATATATATATATATATATGGAAGGACAGGCCCCTGCACGGTATGTACCACCGGCAGATAGAGGAGGTGGCTGATATCCAGATATCCAGAAATCCTACCAGTGGCTGGACAAAGCTGGACTGAAAGACAGCACAGAGGCACTAATCATGGCAGCACAAGAACAAGCTCTGAGCACAAGATCCATAGAGGCTGGGGTCTATCACACCAGGCAAGACCCCAGGTGCAGGCTGTGTAAAGATGCTCCAGAGACAATCCAGCACATAACAGCAGGGTGCAAGATGCTAGCAGGCAAGGCATACATGGAACGCCATAACCAAGTGGCCGGCATAGTGTACAGGAACATCTGTGCCGAGTATAACCTGGAAGTCCCGAGGTCAAAATGGGAGATGCCCCCAAGGGTGGTGGAGAATGACCGAGCTAAGATCCTGTGGGACTTCCAGATACAGACGGACAAAATGGTGGTGGCTAACCAACCGGACATAGTGGTGGTAGACAAACAGAAGAAGACGGCCGTAGTGATCGATGTAGCGGTTCCGAATGACAGCAATATCAGGAAGAAGGAACACGAGAAGCTGGAGAAATACCAAGGGCTCAGAGAAGAGCTCGAGAGGATGTGGAGGGTGAAGGTAACGGTGGTCCCCGTGGTAATCGGAGCACTAGGTGCGGTGACTCCCAAGCTAGGCGAGTGGCTCCAGCAGATCCCGGGAATAACATCGGAGATCTCTGTCCAGAAGAGCGCAGTCCTGGGAACAGCTAAGATACTGCGCAGGACCCTCAAGCTCCCAGGCCTCTGGTAGAGGACCCGAGCTTGAAGGATAAACCGCCCGCAGGGGCGTGCTGGGTGTTATATATATATATAATGTTCCTCCTCTACAGCCCCCCCCCAATTTTTGCACATGTCGAGGAGTGTGTCAGGCTACATTTCACTGTGTTATACCTGTATAACTATGCATGTGACAAATAAAGAACCTTGAACCTAAAAGAAGGATTAGCAAACTATGAAAACGGTTGATCTAATTTGTCCTTTAACGGCCAAAGAGCGTGATGCCTTTAGCTTTATGTTAATGTAGTTTTAAATAAGCAGTAAGTTGCATGAAAATAAGCAACCGGTGTGTGTGTGTGCATATTTTTAAAAAGAAAAACACCTTTTGGTTTGACTGGTGTCTCTATACATATTGCTTCTATGTGCAATTTGGGACCATAAAAACTTTAATGAATTTATAATAATGCTTTAAAATAAAATAAAAAATTAACTATTGTTACAACACAGAGATAAACACTTATTGTTATTATTTGTTTAGTTATTTTATTGAAATGGAGAAACTTTCACCACATCTGGCACACTAGCATTTTGTTGTTCTCCTTAAAAAAGAAGCCAAAAATGGAAGCTCTCATAAAAACTATTTTAAATGAATATAACATGTGGGCTAACAAGGAAGAGATGTTCTTTGTTTTTAAACAAAAACAAAAATCTGTGAGAATAAAATAAGAGACTCAAATGATCCATAAAAATGTTTTTAGTGGGACAAAATTCATGCACAGAACTGTGGAATTTCATTCATCTGTTTTATAAGATTTTTCTGCAAAACCAACAGGGAAAAAAAGACATGATTATTCATATCATGCTTACAGATGAAACATCTGTACCAATCGTTGCATCAAAAAGGTGATACTGACAGCAGTAGGACAAACTGCGGGGCAAAATAATAAAAACAGAAACAATCTTCGGCCTAGATGATGGTGTTCAGAAGCATTTGGGAATACATTTTTCTGTGGAATCAGGTAATCTGATGCAAGCTGACAACATGGACAACATGTTTCTCTTAGCCACTTACACACGAAATCCCTAATTTTATTTTAATTATAAATAATTAAACTCATCTGAAAGATTAAATAAGATGATTTCTGAGTGATCATCATCTGAACCAGCCAGATGACATGTGCAAATAAAAACAAGAGTGAGTCTGCTACCCCCTGTGTCCTGGAAAAATATCCCCATATCCTTAAAAATCAATCATCAGGGTTTTGTGAGTGACATAAAGGACAGAGAATATTGTTTTGTCTATTAGGGATGCATAGGTAAGGTAGGAATCGAATTGTCCGCCTTAAACAGAGATTTGCTTTCTTCACTTCCTGAAAAGATTTTAGGATATGTGGTTTTTCCAGGACTTTTATGGCATCCACTACTACAATAACCAAAAAGAAAAACAGCCAATAAACAAAACACCAAACATTGCATGTACACATTGAAATAACAAGGCAAAATTGAAATTAAGCTGTAAAACTGATTTCAGTAAGACTAAAATGTGCTTTACAATGAGCAGAACATAAGAGTTAAAGCACTGGTGTGAGAATAAAGGGTTGGTTTCATTCACAAATTTCTCTCCATGTCAAACCAGGACTCAAAGTCATCAAATGAAATGGCAAAAATGTTATCTAGTGGACTATTACGGAAGACTGAGAGTAGTTAAGTTATTTTGGAAGATAAGGGGAAAAAACCCCTGAAAAAATAACAGAGCGTGATGCCCAGAATCCCTAAAAACACACAGGCAGACAGTGCTTCATATGATCCCATCAAAACCAAGGCCTGAACAAATTACATACACTGAGCAATTATTGTTTTCCACATAATTATAAAAAGGTCTCCTTGTTTACTTAAATATTTCCACACCCACTTAGCAGTCGAGTGTTTTCTGTTCAAGTGGTCTGTGCAAATATTTAGTGGATATTTTGTTTTATTAAATCAAGTCTGCATTTAGAACTGAGAGAATAATGCCTGTAGAAATATTGCAATATCTTTAAAAAAAAAATTGTACCGATCTTATGTGCAACAAGTTAGACATCCATTCAACAATATGTACAGAGGCGCACTGTGTTTCTGTACATGTGCTACACAGTGACAGATCTGCCTCAATTAAGTCCGCAAACTGATGTCTGCTCACTGTTAACCCGCTGTTGGTATTTTACACAGAAGAGGGTGGCAACAGGACAACCACATCAAATATGTACAGGGAGAAATAGAAAGCTGCACAGCTAACAAAGATGCAGGACTCAACCCATGAAAATATATATCTACATTTTTCATTCATAGCATGAAGGCAAACATTTTGCTTACCCTTCATTTAAATACACTAAAGTCAATGCAATAAAAAGGACATGTGAGGGGGGTCGGAGGGGGTCAGGAGGGTCATTTTTTTGACTGATTTATGCCATTTTCCTAATAGAACATAGTTGATGTGACTGTTTCCCATTAGCAGCTCAGTTATGACAAATACCAAAATACCCCTTCCTCTCAGCATATTTTCTGACAATATTCAAATATCTATACATTCATTCAAAACTTTAAGACATAATTAAGACGTAAAGATTTCATTCCAAGTAGGAGACCACAGAAAAATTTGTTCTTGATAAAATTTTAAAAAAGAAAGAAAGAAAGAAAGAATAAAAGAATAAAAGCAACAGCAGTGGTTGCAATGTTATTAAAAATACCCACTGGGCCTCTTCCCATTTGTGCAGTGTGTCGAGGGCATCTATGTGCTCCCTAGTTAACAAACTGCATGTGTGTGTGTCTATGCAATATTTACATTTACATGTGTTACGTGTCTCAGGGAACTGATTTTGGGAGAGCAGTGTGAGCAAGTTTGTATCCAGTCATGGTTGATTATCTGTCAGTAATTTTTAAATGGAAGTATTCTAGCTCTCTGCAATTTTATTTTTAGCTTGATAAATTAGTACATACTTAATTTGGAAAAGATCGTGAAGGGCTGCAGTTCAGTTATTTTTCTGTTCAGAAATAAAACTGACAACTTTATTTTGCAGTCTCACTCTGTCTGATCACCTTTTCAATCTAGTGTTTTAAAGAGACATTCGACCTATGACTGAGTGAACTCTGGATCTGTAGTCACAGAGCATTAAAAATGCAGTGGAGCAGGCTTAGAAACGCCAGCTGTATCTGATATAGATGTTCAGACAATAACAGTCACTTTCCGCAGATAAATAACAGATAAATAGTGACTGCCTGGCACCATGACCACAAAAACATTGTTTTAGGAAGTAGCAGAGACTACATTGAACCTACAGTGACAAACACTAAGGTCAGTGGCTCCACATTTTCTGCTATGACCCAGGAGCAAACCAGTGTTGGATCTGAGCTATCCCACGCTGTATCTGGTTAATGTAGAAGTCTGCATTTCTGGAGAAGTCCTGACAGACCGAAGACTGGGCATCGCCCAAAGCACAGTAAAGGGCGGTGCCCCCCACACTGATAAAAACAGTAACCAGGCAAAGCAGGAAGAGGAGCAGGCAGGAGTCGCCACTGCCGACATCTACAGAGAAAGAGATACAGAGAGTTATAGAGATAAATACACAGGATTAATGTGTGCTGGAAATTTGCTGGAATTCGTCAACTATTTTAAACACTCTCACAATGGACTGCCACAGCTGGTGTAATTTAACCTGTCCAGTATTAGAAATGCAGCCACTGCTCTCTTACACTATTTCTGTGTTTATAGAGCGATACGAAACTTTAACCGTCAACAATAAAAGACAAAAAACATACCAGGCTCATAGTGGTCATCAGGAACTTTAAAGCGGACACGTCGTTTGGCAGTGGGCTTCTCAGGTCGAGGGTCTGAGCTAGAAGAAACACTCACGTCGTCTACGCAGACCTTTCGCTTCTTTAATATGGAGACAAGGCCAGAGGCGGGTGATACCTGAGAAACATAAGAACAACCAGAAATGTTAGCCTGGGTAGACACATCAATCAGTATAAGCACAACTTATATTTACATCATTAAATCTTTTCATACTCTCAGACTGAGTCTTACAGAGCGTGCACCACACCAGCCATGTCCACCAGGTGGCAGCACACCACACAATCAGCAGTGCTGAGTTTTGAACCTTTTTGTCAGTGCTTCCTTGTGACAGAAGTTAAGCACATTAGAGCTTAGATGTTGCCAAGTACAGTGCAAAAGCTGTTCAAATACAGATTACAGTGGCAAATTAATTTTCATCCAGCAGTTGTGCTTATTGACGAGGTAATAATTATATCATCCAAAAGGGTGTGGTTCATGTAGGTCAAATGTTACAATTCTGCCATGAATGATAAATGTCTCATTTCATATCACCCCCACAGATAAGCAGTTTTTATTTTTATATGCATTATTTTTGCCGCTGGAACAAAAAGACATTGTATTAAATCAAACTAAAAAAACATAACAAGGTGTTGCCCTCACTACTGCCTCTGTTTTTTTCTTGGTGGAGAGTAGTTAAATGTCAAACTGGGTTTCACATCAACAAAATAAATCCATCATGGGTATCAGTAATGGTTAGGCAATGGCATTAGCTTTGTTTCAACATAGCAACATGCCTCTGACAATGGAGGGCCTAGAAGGGCAAACACAAACTGAGTCAATCCACACAGACGAGAATGTAAAATGTCCAGCAGACAAAATCTGTTTACAGCCTGGTGTTTCCACCTAATTTAACCTTTAATAAGACTGAACACAGATGCATTTTTTAAATTCAGCCTTTAGGGAGAAGTTAAGTTGCTGATTTGAATGATAGGAATTACATGACAATAACATGCCTTTCTTTTCATCCTATTGGACTAACAGAGTGTCCAAGAATTATCCAATTTAAGTTAAATGCCAACATTACATTTGTATACTACATAACCTAATGTACAAAGGCATCTGTATGTGTGCAATGCATCTGTACATTCTATCAAACTAAACTTGCTAGCATTAACTGATGCTTATAATACACCACACTGTTATCCAAATTTGCTCAGCGCTGGTTTCATCAAATCAAGATTTCAAAAAGCAGGGGGTGATTTGATGTTCGCCATGTCCATCTTTAATATACAGTCCATGCACAGTCACCGAAGACATAAGGAAATAGTGAATCTACTAACAACATGTACTCACCTCCTCTACAGTGATGAGTTTTGCCATTGCATCCAAAGAGGGAGCTTCTCTAATGATGTCAGCTTGGTCTAGATCATAGTCCTCCTCCTCTTCCACTTCCTTCATCTCTGCATGTGGTTCCGGCTGCTTCATGTGAGCCTCGTGAGGAAGGGTTACCTCGTGGTGCAGGGAGGCTTTAGTGCTCTCCTGCAGTAATAGGATACAGATATAACTTAAATGTCAATATACAGTTATGAAGCTGTAATCCATTTTGTTGCTCTGCTCTCTGGTGTAACACACTCTGCTGTAACACTGACTGAGTCCTATGAAAGCAGTGAAAACTGTTCCATTTGCTTTCGTTTTTGAATACTATTGTCCCCATAAACAAAGACAAAGGAGGCTGCATTTGCTTTAAAACAGGTTTTTATGGGGTTTTTTTTGTTTGTTTATGTTTTTTTTTTATGTTTGATCTTATTGAAACTGAATTGGCCAACACAAAGTACCAAAAGCAATGCAAACTTCATCAACGGAAGAAAACAGGTACTGACTGGGCCTTTTAACAGTGATACATTTTAGCAACCAAAGAAGGAACTCCTAGATAATATTAATAACAGATACTGACTGAACTGTGTAGTTCCTTTAACTGTTTCTTTAAATATATGTAATAAAAATATGTTAAAGCTAAATGAAGTGAGTCTTAAGTAGCCAAAATCATATATACCTGCGTCTCCACATGTAGCCTCTCCTGAGCTCGGGCATCCTGATACAGCTGTTGTATCTCCACCTCTGCCCCGCTGCACACAGTCTCTACTGGGAGAGTTTTCTGACTCACGGAGGACACCCCTTCCCTTTTCTTCTCTTCCCCTTCTTCCTCCTCTCCCTCATCTTCCATTTCCAAAGCCTCCGTTGCCTCTTCCACGTCACCCCCCTCTTCTTGCTCTTCTGCCTCTGTTTCCTGTGCTGGACCTAAATCTTGTCCCTGCTGCTCTGCAGGTTTGGACTGATCCAACTCTTCAGCTGTAGAGGGGTGCAGCCCGTTTCCTGAAATGGTGCATCCTGCCCCTCCTTCTGCCTCTCTTCCCTCTCTGTCATTGCCTTGCTCATCAGTGAGCTGAGATCCATGGAAACCATTTCTCCCCTCTGACTCCATTGGTGGGTGTTCCCTGTCCTTGCCGGAGATCTCAGGGGAACTGAGACCATCAGTCAAATTAACGGAGGGCATGACTGAACAAGAGGTGTCTTCAGCTCTTTGCTCCATCCCTCCTTCAACCTGATGGTCTGCATCAGAGAACACAGTTTTAACAGAAATGAATAAAACCAGGCATCAGTAACACACTTAAAACCAACTTAAGACCAACCCAAAGCCTCTAATAAACTAATATAAATACTCATAAATAAGAATAGACTTTAAGTGTATACTGAAGTGGAAGCTCCTTGTATCTGACTTTTTACCTTAGAGTAATTGTTTCTTCAATAAGAATTCAACAACAGCTACACTAAACAGGTTTTCTTGATCTGATAACAACATTTTCATCCTTGCATTGTATCTCCTGTTTGAGTGTGTCACAATCGCAACTATGTCCAGTTTCTCTCTTTTCAATAGGATGATGTCAATACTTTGGAAATGACGGTTTTTAAATTTAAATTAATTCCTAGGACCTTTTGAAACACAGTAGAAGCAGAATAGAGATTTCTGCTTCTACAATTTAATCTGCTTTCATAATGTTTGAGGAAGAAAGGAAATCCTAACAATGGGAACACTTGTATGATAGAAACACTTGTATGTCACACACACACACACACACACACACACACACACACACACACACACACACACACACACACACACACACACACACACACACACACACTTTTTGAAATTCACACAGTAAAAAATTAAAACTAGGCCAAACTTTACCCTAATGTCTTATTAGTAACACAACAGTAAGTTGAGAATAATACTTTAAAGAGAATTTAAAGAGAGCCACTAGCAACATAACAGTGGTTATTCATATCATAGCTTAATACCAAACAGCATTCAAGTTAAATTATAACCATGCAGCTAATAGTCACTGACCTGACGTACATGAATGCAGAGCACCAACTTCCTCAAATTCAGCTCTCACGAAGTTCAGAGAAGCACACTATTTGAAACCGCATACACAAATTCTTATTAAAAAAAAAATACACGTGTAATTTGTAACTTTATTTAACATTGTATTCTTTATCAATTTTACAAATTAAACACAGAACACGACAATGTGCGCCCTAAATACATAAAATGGATATTTCACTGATATCGCTCAGTCTGTGCAAAATATACATAACTTGCACATTCACTACCTGTCACTGACACACATACCAAAAATTACACGTCTTACCTCAGCATCTCTACTCCTTGGTCTATTAAAAAAAAGGAGAGAAACAAAGGAGCACTGACGATTAGTTCTTGTTTTTAGTAAATGAAAACGCAAAATACGGATGACCCTTCTCTACTCTCAGTCTAATATTAGCCTGGACACATTTCCCTTGCTATTACAACGTGTGTTAGTAATACTGCATGTTCTTCTGTGTGTGTGTGTGTGTGTTTGTGTGTGTGTGTGTGTGTGTGTGTGTGTGTGTGTGTGTGTGTGCATGTGTGTGTGTGCATGTGTGTGTGTGCATGTGTGTGTGTTAAGCAGAGTGAAACCCTAGCAGTGTGATGGCTCAAATGTCTGAAAGTGCAGCAGCAGCAGCGGACAGGGGCCATATGTTTTATCTATCACTGCAGTGCACATCACACACTAACATATTCATGCTCATAGTGATTCAAGCAGACACGTATATACACAGTCATATAATGTAAAAGTCTGTGTGTCCTGCAAGCATTCTACTCTGAGTAAAAAACTAAACAGCAAGAAGGGGTTTCATTTCTCTGGTGAGGGACACTTACATGAGCCAATAGCACTGCAGGACATATTTTACACAGTCCTCCGCTAATAAAAAAAGAACTCAAACAAAACACACACTCATTATCACAGAGGCGCAGACGATAATAATGTCTGCGCCTCTGATTTGGAATTTGATTTGGAATCAACTGATAATTGTATTGTGAATTGTACTGCGTGTACTGGCTGCGTTGTTATTGAGTTTTTGTGACATCATTGCATCGTCTAGACTTAGCTGACTAGATCAATCAGGGCTGATGTAGTTCTAAACAGAACACCTAGTTTAGATGACATCAAAGACGAAGCTAAAAATACAAATATCATGAAAAGAAGTGCATACTGACCGATTGTGTGTCTGGCAAATGTGTTTAAGACTGTCCAGATGTTGAGCTGCCAGGTCAGAGGGCGTCGTTTTAAACTGACTCTCTAAGATGGAAGAACACACAGAGATAGAGTTAGTACCAGCGTGTTACTAGCAATATATGCTATGTAAGAAAACAAATAAAAACCGGCTTATAACTCTACATGTGACTTGATATTATGGTGACTGAATCTATACTAAATATGTATTACTGTATATGACTGAAGTTTCCTGGATTTCATGACAGTACAGACAATGCTCCTGCTCAGCTCAACCAGGACACATGTGTGCCTACTCTTCAGTGCTTAGGTTGAGGGCAACTGGACTTTTTTTTTTAAAATGTTCATGAAGATGTTTTGCTTCCCTTTCAAGAACCTTCTTCACTTCTGTACAATCCACCATATTGTATTAAATATGCAGATAAGTGTACTTACACGTTAGAGAAGCTAAGTCTTTCGAAAAGGTTGAATACTTTAGTGAAATGAGACAGATTTAAATTTAAAAAGACGGCAATTTAAATTACAGCTCTCTTCCCATTTTTTTTTAGATGAGTCTGCCTAAAGCACTGCTCAGAGGCATTACCAACATGGCTCCTGAGTGGCAAGACCTGTTCTTATGAGGACTTTAAATCATACTGTGAGGCTGTTTTAAGCATGCGTGTTGATGCATGCAGTGACAAACACAATATTCAGTAATACAGCAACCTTGCATGTCTCCATGTTCATTTTTAAACATTATGAGCACTACTTTATTACAGCTTCTTCCCTGATGCTTAGGATTGAAGAAAGTGTTTATTACTAGCATGACCCTACAGGTCAACAGGTGTGTGCGTTGTGTGTTACCCCACTGCTGCTGAAGTGCATTCAGGTTATCCAATACTCTCTGGTGATAGTGTCTCTCTAGCTGGATGCACCATAACGCCCGCTGGTCTGAACACCACAGGTTAAGAAATGTAAAAAATAAGTAAATCAAAATTCCGCACATGCACATCATCACACCACACTGGGAACGCTGAAAATTGCAGTAACTTTTAAACTCTTGTGGCTATCTGTTTGAAAACCATTAGAGTTGACAAAAGGGTATTTCTGGGGGAAAAAAAGGACGACAGAGAGACAGAGAGACGAGGACGGAGAGGAAGGCCACGAGAGACAGAGGGGGAACGCAGTGCACGATTCTGTCTCATGTTTATGGATATGAGCAGCGAAAACACAATCCTTCTTTGACGTGGCTCAATGCTTTCTCTCTCTCTCTTTCTAACTAACCCTCTATACATGCATGACATAGCTAAGCTGGCTTCCCTACTCTTTGACACTTTCTGGTTTTCCCTCCCACTGTGTATCTTTCATCAGATTAAACCTCCAGTTCTTTCTCAGTCATGCTCTTCTGCCTTTCATCTTCCTCTTACTGTTTGACACTCAATCGTCATTGACTCCAAGTGCATTTTTGAGTTTTCTGTCGGTGAAGTATTCCCTGTGTATATGTGCTATATGGAACTTATTCAGTCCACGTCTTGAAAAACAGGCCAACTGTCTGCACAATGAACCACTACAATAATAAGCAACCATAACGAGTATTTTCAATGAGTAAGCAAAAAAAAAAAAAAAGACAAGAAAATGAAGAAAACATAATTATAAAATACAGACTTGACACTCAAACAATCCTGAAATTAAACTGTAGTAATAGTAGAAGTTCCACTGCTGCAAAATTAGCAAAAAAAATTTTAAGTGGTTTTTAATCAGGTTTGAATGATTCTGAATTCTGAATATGCTGTTTTATATCACAGCGACCATTGAAATTAAAGTCATTTCACAAATGCTTCAATAACTAGAAAAAAGCATAAAAATGGCTGACACGTGGCGAAACTTGCTTCTTTCTTCTTCTTCTTTTTTTTTTTTTAAACTAAAAGTGCTCTTCTTATCCCTCAAAAATCTTATGGCGTCATGCACTAGCGTAAAAATGATCAGCCAATTAGAAAACTTACAATGCTATAGTTTTTCTAACTCTATCGTATGTTTGTGCTTAGAAACTTGGATGCAGCACATTGACAGGTAGAGCCTGGTCAGTGCTCTGTATACGGTTTCTTTGAAGAGGCACAAATACACAGCAATGGTAGCCCAGATGACAAGTTTTACTACTGTCCATGCTGTTCTTAAATTGTGAAGTTGGGAGGCTGGTAGAGATGCTATAACTTCATGAGTGGGAAATTTGACCCGAGTGGGTGTTCCCATTGAAAATTATGACTCAGAATTTGGGATTTCCCACTTCAAATGTGTGAGCTGCATGTGCAGCAGACTGAGGTCAATAAAAAATAATTACTAAATGAAAGACTGAAAGATGGTGAAAGACTTCCCATTTATTCATAAATAAAAAACAATGCAAAAATGGAAACTAGTAAAAACTCATCTGTCCTTCTCTGAAAAGAATATTCTTCCAGCATTACATTTTTCTTGTCATGTCATGAAAGGCGACTGAAGTTTAAAATTTAGAGCTAATCTTTCTTTGTGTTTATCTACCTCGTAAACCTTGAGGCTTTCTTTGAAAGCCAGCTCAGATTTAAGCACGATTTCACTCTGATTCCTCCACACTTCCTCTTTTCATTTTTGCCTCATTTAATCTGTCTCTTCCTTCCTTCTTACTGTTGAGTCACATCTGCCCGGACAAGCAGGCAAGAAGCACACAGGAGAAAAGTGTGAGAAACATTTTGCACAAGTCAAAATAAAACCTGGCCACCCCATCAACACACCAACAGGACCACAAGGATACAATCTCCATGAAGGACAAAGGCCTCAGCAATCTGTAGAGAGAGAGATTACAGCTTTTAATAAAGTGCATGTTGAGGAAACAGGTTAAATTAAGGTTTAAAACCAGACTGAAACTAATCCTCACGTAGAGGGATTCCTCAACATGACACAAGTGTCAAAAATTTCCATATAGAAAACTAGAAAAAAATTATACAAATATGTAATTTAGAAACACAATACAGTACAGAGCTGTCCTTCTACTGCAGCAATAAATTCTATAATCATTAACCATGCCATTGAAGAAAAACATATAATCTGCTCTTTGTGACACACAACAAAGTAAGCTGTTAGGTCAGTCACACAAGTGAGTGAAAATGAGAGAGAAAAGAAAAACAGCAAGGGAGAAAAAACGAGAGACCATGGTCGACACTCTACCTCTTTTCAGTGTCTCTTGTTCAGCTGATAACAGAACAGGAGAAGTGTGTAAGAGAAAGAGAGAGCGCGAGAGGAGGAGGAGGAAAGGAGGGCACAAAAAGCTCTCGCATTTCTAATGAAGTGCGGGGTGGTGACGACTCAGTGACCTTTTCTAGGTAACTGTGCCGGGATGGTTTAGATACAAGAGGAGCTTAAAGCTGTTTCCAGTCTCTTCTGCAAATAACCATCCGTTGCACCAAAAATACGGATCAATTTAAAATGGATTTATTTGTCCCCGCATCAATTATGACTAATATATAACATATTCACTGACATAAATAATTAAAATATACTTCTCCTTAAGTTTTCATTGTTCTACTTTGTGAGCAAACAAAGAGCGTTTAAAGATTATACATATACTGGACTGTCTAGAAATTACTCCAAGGATGTTTCTCTGTGGTTAACACACACACAGTCATCTTTAGACTTTGAGCCTCATTTGTTTCTCCTCATTGCTCGCTGCTTTCCTTTTCTGTTTGTTGTCCTACAATTCATATTTATGCTAATGACACTGGTTTCAAAGCTGGCAGTCATTCATGACCCCAGCCTTTCTCTCCCTCCCTCATTTTTACACCACCAATGATGTAAATCTCCCACTACAGAGGCATGTTTGCTATGCCATTCCTCCATTTGTCCCTCCCCAACAAAGCCAGAGTATGTTCCCCTTTAGTAATTCTGTTGATCTGTCAGCAGGGCAACACAAAAACCAATAAAGTGGCGCATGACCATTGTGGCAACACTAGATATTGCTCTTTAGAATTATGGGATAGGGTAAATGACTTAATGGAGTACTGCACTCTTCAAGCGCCCTTTCAGTTTGCCAATCCAGTTTTATCTTAATCAGCAGCTAAAACTTTGAGCGGCTTTATAGTTTATAAATTGAACAAAGACAAATTTAAGATGTTTAAAATAGTAACTTCTATAATCATTTTCCCAGTGGGTGTTATTTTTGTAATGTAGACAAAAGGTGTGTGCTCATGAATGAAGTGACATTAAGTGTGAGCTCGCCCATGAAAAGCCTAAGAACTTTTCCATAGCAAGTCCAAAGGGGTAGCGATGCCCTGATTGACCAACAAATGACCTGAATTTGCAGATTCTGAGCATTCTCAGACCTGACTGCTGATCGGCCAGTCAGCCTCACGTGTCCAATGGCATGCTAGTCCCTTTCATTTATGTGTGATTGTCGTGTACACACTCACAGTCATCTACTAACATGTTGTGGAAGCTCTTCACTGTAAGCGAAGACACAAAGTTCACGAAACTAAGGTGTAGGGCAACCACCACAATAACGTTCGTACCAACAAACCTAATCAGACTAAAGAGGCTATCAAAGGAAAGCTATCCAAAGCTCAGAAACAGCCACAAGCCAGCAGCCTCAGCACGAGCAACAGATCAAAGCAGTAGTGATGAAAATGACAAAAACTGAGTTTATCACTTCACCAGATGCCCCGATATCTGGAGAAGTAAGAAACATACGGGTGATGTAAGTAGCTGATATTTGTTTTGCTATATAAATCTGCTGCACCTGCTTTTGTTTGTTTTGTTCATAGGAAGCAAAACAAATGGTCCCCACTTACTCACTGTGAATGGTTTTGACCTTTACCTGATCCATTCGTACACGGGCGTGATCAGTCTCAAACTTTGGACTATGTAACTAGCAGGGTAAAGGCCACTTAATGTTTGATCCACCTGCTTCTTCACTGCAACTGCCAAGAAGTGATGTCTAAAAAAGTTTGAGGCTCCAGTGAATGTGTGAACGCAGATGTAGACACCTGTTTGCCTGGAAGTAAAAATAGGCTGGGTGTGCCTTTTAGAGATATTTAATAATCAAACTGACAGAAATATTCAAACATTCACACACCCTCAGGAGCCGCATGTTCAATCATGCAGGTCTGTGAGGGAGCATCTATGAAGATAGAAACACTCAGGATTTGTGTGTTTATCTAGTGTGCATGAAGCTTTTTAGTGTACTTAAATGCATACCTGAATTTTAGTTTGTGTGTCACTGAACACACCCCTGCTTTAGGGTACAAAGTGCCACTGCAATTATGAGGTTGACTGATTTATTAACAACTGTGAGAGCAAAAGTTTAGAGAGACTCGAATGAGAGAAAGCAACAAAGTATTTAAGAGCAGTGAGTTCAAATGAGACGCAATCAGTGATGGTAAGTGGCAGTAGTGTTTGCAGTACCTGGTGAAGGGACTGTGGAAGGTGGCTGTCATCTCCTCTTTGTGCCAACTGCTCAAGGGACTCCAACAGAGCACAGCCTGGAATAGATCCTGAGGCACAAGCGGGAACTGAGAAACAAGTGGCCACTGGAGTGGAGGTAATGTATTCCTGATTTGATAATGAAGGTCCTGTGATGGAGGTGGAGTCTGTTCCAGTAGTTGTAATCCCCATGGTGAAGTTGAGGGGCTCTTGGGATGCACTCACAGCGGAAGTGTTAAACTTTGCTAACTCAGTTAACGTAAATGTCTCTGTAGCTGAGGTGTTATATCCTGCATGTGAACCGGTAGACCCTCTAGCACCTTTTGGCCCACAGTTTAAGGCAGGCTCCGTGGATGAGGTAAGTTGTTCTGTAGTGAAGTTTGTATTTTTTGCTATTATTTTAGTAGTTGCTGTGACACATGTAGGCTCAGTGCCTGAGGTTAATATTTGCGATGTACAATCCATCGGCCCCGTACTGAAAGCAGATCCATGTGTGCAGGTGATAGACGCCGTGCAGTAGGCACCTGATCCAGTTTTTGACATACGAGTGTCCATTTCAGCATCATTCTGGATCGATTCCACTGAACCGATGGGATATACGGTTTCTGGACTGCCCGCTGGAATGACTGGGGATGTAGGCTCTGGACTGGTTCCAGGACTAAAAGGATAAGGATTCTCCAACAGGCTCCCTGTGGATGTAAATAAAGAAATTAGCAAACAGGAAGAAAGATAAGAGGAAAACAGACAATTACTGAGGAACTGCAAATATGCCAGTGTGTAAAAAAATTTAAAATCAACACGTTCCTCCAGAGAAGCAAACTGATTATGAGTATATAACCACAGTCATATTTTAATCACTTCAGAAGACATTAAGTTCCTTGAGACTTACCCTAATGACTTCTTCCCTAATCTTAATTCTAACTCTAAAGACAACCATATTATCTTATTTACTGAGTCTTCATCTTAAAATTTAATGATTGACATTATAGGAACTGTTATATCCTTACAAAGCAACTATATAAACAGACTGTTTCCCCACAATTTACATAATACAAATACATTATGGCAATATATTATCCCTGTTATTATTCCATCAGTGCATGAACACACACACACACACACGCACGCACGCACGCACACACACACAGTTGTAGATAAGTCAATGCTGGCTGCTAGCAGGCCTTAAGGCTTACAACCAATAAACACACAAATGTAAATATGGGAGCTGTGCTAAGCTCACAGTTTTGCAGTGGCTTGCCGACACAGCTGTTTGTGTGTTTGCAGCATGTGTGTGTACGCCAATGCAGGAGTGAACAGGAGTGAACTTGTGAGCTATCAAGTGGTGTTACTCTGTTTTGACACAGACAGTGGCAGAAACTTTAAGTGTGCTTATGCCTTACTCTCTATTTGGAAGAGGATCATCTATTCTCTAATGTTAAGGCCAAGGCACTGTCTACTACACTTCATAGTTTGTTTTTCTGAGCCACTTTAAGGTCATCTTCCATTTGATATGCTTGTTTTTTTGTTTGCTTGTTTTTTACATGTCAGAGTTCTTATTTCCTTTCGTTTAATGTGAGCCATTTGATTTATTTCACTTTACTGTATTCGACTACACTTTTCACACAAGTTTTGTATTTTATTTAATATTTTACTTTTACTTGCCTTTAATTTTTCTATTTAATTGAACTCTTGTTGTGTAGCGTTACCCTTATTGCCATGTTTTATTTTATATATTATACTATTTTTTAACATTATTTATTTGATCTATTCTATTGTATTTAAGCAATTTTGGGATTCAATATTTTGTCTTCTACTTCTTTTGTCTTTCTCTTAACTTATTCCTCTACTCAGATACCCTCCTCGCTCTACATGCAGCCGCCCTCAATTAGATTTGTTCAGGTTCACTTTCTTGAGTCACTTTTTCTAGTTACATGATCGATGACATCATCACCCCCAGACAGACTGACCTCAATCCAATATGCTGACCACTTAATGCATTACACCAAAGGCATTTAAACAGTAAGCCTGATCCTGAGCAGAACACTGGATTCTTCTTGAATTGTTACGCAGTAATACTTCAAACACAGCCTCTACACACTAATATTACTGAGTGTTTAGTTAGCATTTGTGAAGAAGTGTTGCACACCTAGCATTTACATGCTGAGATTGTAGGCAGGAAAACATTTAACAAACTAGATTACACTTCTAATTAAATAACTACTTTTTATAATACTTAATTTGTGTGTCACACTGTAAACTGGAATTTTTTAAATCAATTACGTGCATAACTTTAAAAAAAAGATATTCCTGGATTGTTAACATGTTGGAATTTCTGTATTTTTTTCATTATTTGTTAAGTAGCTTCTTTAAACAAACTGAAGGATATACTAGTGGCTGTGATTTGACCTTTTGGGAGTAGACATTGACTTACATTAGTGTGGCCAGGTTTTAAAGTTTAATAATAATTTTTAACAGTAAATAGAAAAAAATTCTGTAAAAATAGACTAATGTCAGCAAAATCATAAATAAAAATATAAATAAAATGTATCCTCTTTGTTCTGATTTTTCATTTAGTCACTCCCTCTGCCTACAGTCTTGCTTCCAGCAGCTGCGTTACCAATTTTACTTGAGTGATGCCTCCACTGTGATGAATCCTGTTTAGACCTGAAGTGCCTTCCTGGTGAAGGCTGAGGACACTGTTCTCAGGAACAGAAATAAGATTCTGTGATTATGTGTGCAGCTCATTGAGTCTCCTACCAGTTTCTGAATATGAAGAGTCTGTCATGGGAGTGTCTGGAGACTGGCAGCGATTTAAACAGCTCGACTCCGCCGATTCCTCCTCGTCATCGTCTTCCTTCATCGCTTCATCAATATCATCTTCCTCTTCCTTCTCTTGGTTTCTTCCTATGCATCCCTCCTTTCCCAGTCCCATTTCCTCTTCCTTCTCATTGTTGTTAAGACCGATTTTTTGGATGGAACCACATCTTCCCTCATCCCCATTTTGTGAAAGAGAGACACTTTGAGTTGGCGTGAGTGTGTTTGTCTCATTGAGGTTTCGGGTTTGAGCAGCTAGGGCTTCAGAGTTGGGTAGGTTATCACAGAGGTCCACCCCGCCCCCCTGAATCTGTGACATTGCTCCACCCTCCCTCTCAAACTGATCTAAGAGGATAAAGATAAATCAAAAATCAGCTGAAATTCTTACACAAAACAACTGAATTCTGCACAGTATGAACCTCTACACTGGTTCATCACATCCAATTTGTTGAACTTGTTGGACAAGAAAAGAATTTTAACCTTCATCACCATGATCCATTGAGCTCCACCCAAACAATGCTTGACCTTTGAGTTTGAGGGCCAGTGCCACCTTTTGGAACAAGCCCTTCTTCAAGCCTGCAGAGATAAAGGAGATAAGACAGAGAATAGGCATAAAGTTAAAGAAGCAGAGACCATGTTAAACTCCACTGACAGTGAAAGCGAGGAACGGCAAAGGGATGGACACAAACAAGTTTGTCATCATTCCCAAAGATTCAAACAAGCCATACGGCTTAAACAGGAATGCGTCAGATGCAACACTCCTGTGTACACCTACGTGTACGGTGGTAGATTAGATGTGTACAAACAAATACATTCATTTACATAGCGATTACACGATATGAGTTGGAAGACTGCTCCCTTTTCCCTTTAAGAGACAAAAACCTGACAGAAAAAGCTGAAAACTTAAATAGAGAAACAAAAATGTGTCCTGCCACTGGGTGGCTTGAACTCAAGATCTCTTCCAGGGCCTGCTTCTCGTCCTGCTGAGGTAACAGACTTCATGTATCACTGGGTTTATAATGCTGACATGAGGAGCAGACTTAGGGTGCCTGTTAACAGCCTGACAAATTATTTTTGCCATGCAACAGATGAACGAAGACCTGGATAAATGCAGCTTAAAGTTGTTGTTTATATATATATTTTTCAAATGAATTAATGAAAAAGCTGGTAACACTAATGTGTGTTCGTAGAGAAGACGCATTGCTGTCCATTCACAATATGACATAATTTGGTTATTAAGACATCCAAACAAATACAGCTGCATTTAATTCCTTCATTACAATAATCTGATCTACACCGCACACTTCGTAAGACACAGCCTCTAGGTCTCTATGTGGAAACTACAAATTTGTTTGTCTATGGTTCATTTATTGCCCTTGTGCTGTGACCAGTTTTGATCCACAACACGACATCTGGGTTTCAGCTATGAGAAAACTCTAGAAAGAAAAAAATGCCCAACTAGGGATTTAAATGCTAAATTATTAGGATTAAGGTGTAAAAATCTCACAATCTGACAGTTCTTCAAATACCAATTAAAATTGGACAACAACTGAGACACCAAGTGCAGACTAGAAAAAGAGAATAGAAAAGACACAATAACATTTACACAAGAGCCGGAACAAATGGAATAAAGGATAAATATCCCAATCCCATAACATATATAAGGTCTATATGAGGCAAATCAAGCTGCAGAGAAATCCAAAGAATAGTAACACTACAAATGGCCCAAAAGAATGACCCCTTTCTGACAGCGTTTTACAGATTTCTGGTTTATTGTTGTATGCACTTCTGAATCGATGTACAGTGGCAGGCGACTTAGTTTTACTAGCTTATGCATGTTTAGACGGGAACAAGACAAACAGGCATGTGTGACTCGTATATTTGTTGTTACTTTGCCATGTTTTGACCACAAATAACAGTATTGTCTGCAAACAAAACAGCCACTAATACTTGTTTCGTACCCTTCCTGTTTGGCACGCGTTTCAACTACAAGCTCAATGCAACCAATCTCTGGATATTACCTATACTCTCTAATGTCAACATAAGAGGTCAGCATTCAAATACTGTGAGAAAACAGCTCACACAGAGCAAAAGTACTGATAAATTGACATTATTAGATGATCTAGAGTCAGGAAGTGTGAATAAGGAGCAAAAACTGACTACGAGAGAAAAAGTCTGACTAGCAAAAAGAAATTTTCAGCACATATTTCTTATTATTTTCATATAAATTGAAAAAAAAAATGGCGCCCCTTAAGGCATTACTGGATGGGCAGCAACTTTGCCTCTGGTCACCAACCAACATTTTTCACCATTTTTTGACTCAGCAGAAAGATAAAATCTCAAACCTCAACAAAATGGCTAATAAAAGCCTATCTCAGTGGAATAAGGCTGTCCTGGTTTCCTGCAGCACTAATTATTCTTCCTGTAATTCTGCATTACTCTGGCAAAGACCAAACATTTAGAGAGTTAAAAGGGAATGCGTGGATAGACACACCAAACATAACTCTGATTCCCTTCTTCCATGAAATTCCTCATGGACGTGTGTGTAAAATATGGTAACAAAGAAGAAGCATGAGTGAACCAATCAGCACCGCGATGTGCTTTCTACAGATAGAGGTGAAATCCTATGGGATGCTGCACCACCCTGTCTTTATGTTGCATCCGCTCTGTATATTTAATCAAGAAAAGAAACCTTCTGTATGGGAAACAAAGTGTGCTTTAATATCTCTAAAAATAATAAAACTCCTTAAAATCACACTGAGACACAAACAGCGCTGTTACATAATTGTTGAAAGCTCTGAATGTCCCTTTGGTATACAGCGTTAATGCCCATGTACGGTCTTAATGTTTTCATGCTTCAAACAAACATCTGAGGCATTAAAAGATAAAACAATCACCAGCCTAGAGAGAAACATGGATAGCTGATGATGTTTAAAAAAACAAGAGTTGCCTTTTTTTTTAATCACTATCTGTTAATGCACCTCTCCCACTGAGTCATTTAGCCATAAAACCATCCATCCTCTCCTCCTTTGTTTGGGCCTTACTCCACAGGGGGACCATGAATTATGAAAGACAAACGGAAAAGGGAATTCAGCCAAAAGGACAAACACAAAGGTGTAAGAAGACACAGACCCTGTCCTGTGAAAGGACCACTGCAAAGACATGAGACCTGCAGCAGTGATAGAGACAGGGGAGGCAGATGGCCAATTATGTTGACCTATAGGTTTTGTATACAATGTAGCTAAATGCATCTAGTCACCAAAAGTTGGGGATTAGTGCTGGCCACTTTTCCAGTTCAGAGCAGTCTCTTTGACCTGCGACTGAAACACTTTAGGGACCAGCCCAGGCCACTGGATAGATTTGCAATGGAATTGTAATAATTTCGTTTCGTTCATTGGTTACCTGTTGGTTAATAATTTTAGAATGGACTTTAAGTTTTTTTTAAGAAGGCCCGCTCCGAGCTTGTACAGAAGTATATTTCAGATCTTCTGACACTACACACCCCTCATCATAACCTCCATTCTGGCCATCCCACAATTTCGGCTGAGATCAACAAGGGTAATAGAGATTTTTCTGTTTGAACAACTATTCTTTAGAAGAACCTCACTGTTTGTCGAGCTCACTGTCATCTTTTAAATTCCTCTAAATGACATCTTTTTATAAACAAGCTTTTCCCACTATGAGTTATCATTTTTAATTTATTTATTTATTTGCTTTTAAACCTACTTGCTTTTTACCTATTATTCATTTGTAATTGCATCTATTTCCCCTTTAGGTTTGTGCTGCACGTTTCCCTTTTATCTTTTCTTAAGTGTTTTATTTGTCGTTTGTTTCCTAGCTTGTCCTGTAAACCTTTTTATTTTTGAAGGTGCTAAATAAAGACAATATGCTTATCAAGATGCAATTATTACTTAGTATTATTTCTAAATAGAAAGTTAAAAGTATTTCCAGAGGTTTTTTTTATGAATTGTTTGAAATATAAACAGCACAATAAAATAGTTCTAAATACAAAACTTTACATGTGAGTGTTTTGTTCCTTTTTTATTTTTTAGATAAACTTTGGTCTGCAATGCATTTACTTTTTAAAGGTATCGCATCCTATTGATCAATTATTCGTTTGTTTGTTTTTTAATATATGTTTTTCATCGGATTACATGGGGGGGAAAGCAGGTCTGGGTCGCCTTAGCGATGTGTATATGTATATATGTGGCCCTATAGGTGAAAATGAGTTGGACGAGCCTGCTTTAACCAATGTGTTGTTAGCAGCTAACCTAATTAAACCTAGCTCGACAAGTTGGTTAATATTATACCCCCAGATATTTAAGCTAATGTTATCCAGGCAAGACATAAAATAACGTGGAGCACATGAACTGCCAGCAGACAGGAACAGTCACTTCCCGTTTTGACACGGACTTCGTAAAAATTAGCTGATTAGCAATTGTAAGTTGGTTATTTAACCGAATATTAGATGGGTTAGATGACAGGCTAGCACACGTTAAATGTAAATTAGCTCGGTGGCAATGGTTACACTTGATTTGATGTTAACGTTACGCTTCATTGCGGACTAGTGCCGCTTCGCCAAACTGCTCGAAAATGAGAACAGCTTATAACCAACTGTTTGTGTTAGACCCACAGACTGTTAATATGCAGTAACTAGTTAGACCCGTTTGCTATCGATACTTGATGCTGATGTGACAGATTGGTTTTCGTACATGTTGCTATTAAGCTAACGTCAGCTAGCGCAAGCAGAGTACATTAGATCACCTTTGAAACGCACACATACGTTGACGTTACATAAAGGAGCTAGCTTGTAAATCAGCTGACATTAGAAACAGCGACGGCACAGAAGAGAGACATGACACTTACGGCTGAAAAGGGTGGCCGAACGATAAAAACTAACATCTGACACCTTGCCGGAGATGTTGTGAAGACTGTGTCACCCACAGGCAGCAGCAGCCAGGGGTCGTTGCTAACGCTGTCATCGTCGGGCCTGTGCTGCATTGTCGCCATCTCGTGTCTTTTCACTGTTAGCACAGTTCTGTCCACTATCTTCTGCTCTTGTTTTCATCCACAGCTACCTGACTGCATCGAACTGTAGACTCGGTAATAAAATAAAATCTCTTGTACCTCGTCCTACACAATGAGAAAAATCCCCCCCTCCCTTTTCTGTCTCGAAAAGCTGAAAATGTCATCTGAAATAGCACCTAACATTTTTATGTTATTGTGATAGATGAAAAAGTATGTGCACAAAGACTGACGCTTTTTGCCATAAAAAACAAAAAACAAAACAATTTTAGCTTCAATTCATGCTCATCAGTTGGGGAAAAAAAAAATACTGTAAAATTATTTATTTCATTTTTTTGCTACAGATGTATTACATAAAACCAGACACTTGTATGAGGTATTAGCACATTATTGTATAAACAAAACTAAAATCAACAGGTTTTCAATGATCAGGATAGCAAAGTAATTAATTTAGTCAGTCCAAAGCATCTACACTGGTCCAAAAATAAAACAACACTTAAGCTATTTTTTTTTCCTCCACATGTGAAAATTCTGATTTAATGATCAGTTTAGAAATCATCACATTCACAGCTCACACAGTCCTGAAAACATGGCATTACACACATTTTAGCTTATGGACTTGCAACTGATTACACAAAAATATACAAGACAGACGCCACTCAGCACTCCTTGATTATGTATCAAAACCTTGGGGGTTTTGTTCAGTAAAACTGCAGCGGTACTAGTCGTCGATTACAGCACATGCAAAATTAAGAAATTTTGTATCCTCTTTTGAACGAACCCATTTGGGTGTTAACAGAGATTCTGGTGATAACGCAGAAACGTAACTGTTAAGACCGTTTTTTTTACTTTAATTACAGTAGCATTTTCCCCCTTCTCTCATTGCTAAAGACCAAGTGTCATATTTAAGTGCGTTTCTCTGAAATCGCCCCTCTTGAGAATCTCACTTTATCGAAACATTTGACGTCCTTCCTCTGCGGCCCTGAAGTTTGTGGAGTTTGTCACAGTCACGTTTAAATCATTTCAGTAACAAATACAACTGTGATAACATCACAACTGCATCTCCAAGTTCTGCCACATATTATATTATTATCATCATCTATATTACATAATCAGTATAGCACACGTGTTTGTATGCACACTGTAAATCTATACATATATGGTCTGTTTGTCTAGGTTTTAGCCCCAACCCTCCCTCTGTGTGTTCTCCAAGATTTCTTCGTAAAGCCAGCTCTGTGTGAATTCCTGGCTCTTGTCCATCAGCTGGAACAGTCTAAGATACTCCTCTGGAAAAACGTGGCCTGTCAGTATGTCCTCCGACATGCCCATCTCTGATAACAGTTTACTGCCACTGTCTGGTGACCAGAGACTAGAAAACAAAAAAATAAGAGACACAGTAAGGAATAGCAAAAGAAGCTTAAAACCACTCACCAATGATTGGCAACTAACAGATTCTGTCCACTGTTGTTTTCTTTAAATGGAAATGGTCCTAACTTCTGTAAGAAGCACTAAAGGCATGGTGTATTACAGTTGAAGAGACTGCACAGATAATACTTGCTCAAACTGTCCTAAATGTTTCCCCTCTCAAGACAAAAACCATCCTGTGTAGCTTATAAATCCTGGAACTGCCCAAATATTTGAAACTTTCAAAGACATTTAAGACTTTGACAAAGATTCTGCAGAAACGGATATCTCTGGATTAAATTATGGTACTTTTCTAAGGTAAGAGCATCCACCCTGGAATAATCAAATAATCAGTACACTTTGGTTTATGTTATTAATAGCACAAAGGCTTGTTTTGTTGAATTGGAAAGAACGTTGGCAACAACAAAAAAAACAAACAAAAAAACAAAAGCTCTCAAATATGTGGAAATGTAGGGTTTTTTTTCCAAAGTAACTAGACCGGTGTTAAACTGGTGTGTGTACAGTTGTTACAGTAAGAGCACATCTCTAATACGTGCAATATTTTGGCTATTTAATCTAGACAATTCAGTGTGTGCACTGCTTACTTGAGCCTGTCAATGAGCTTGACCTTCCTCTTTGCCAGACACTGTTTGATCATCATCAGTAGAGTTGATGCGTTGGAGGGAGTCAGTCCTGCAGAGAACAGATCTGCCCGTGGGCGCAGGCGCACCAGGCACAGGTGATCATTTGGAAGCTGAGGAGAGGACGAGGGGAAATGTCAGTGCGCCCCAGGGCAGCTGTGGCTACAATGTAGCTTGCCATCACCAGTGTGTGAATGGATGGATGACTGAATGTAGTGTAAAGCACTTTGGGGTCCATAGGAACTAATTAAAGGGCTATACAAATACAGGCCATTTACCATAAATATAAAATACAATCAAGGTTACCCAATTACAGTTATTGAGCCTATTCCCTTCCTTACCTTGCCTTTAGAGCTAGGTACGCCTTGCTTTGATGACACCACAAATGACTCCCACGGCACCTACACAGAGACAAAAATAACAAACATTTCTATAAAACATCTGTTTAAATCACTGGTTTTTGCCCAACTGCATTAACAGAAAGTGCTCTGCCTCATACTGTACCTTATGCAGTAGCTCAATCTCACAGGCCATCTGCCAGAGGACGCCAAAGGCTCTGTAGTACATCATTTCACCAGGGCGCGCCACCAGTTTCTGATGGAGAGATAACCGTTGTTGGATATTTTACACAAGGATTAAAGAAAGTCAGATTAATGATTAATGAGTGAGCAGACACTCGTCGCAACTACAGGTTGTGTTATCAGCATAAATATGATAATGCAGGGAAGACTAGTACATATGCAACTTAGCTTAAAGCTGCCCCTGAAAAACATCAGGAAGTACAAGAATATGTTTAATCTACATCATCCATCCAATTAACACAAAAATACAGGCTAATTTGTACTCTAACAGTCATTTCTACATAGCTTAAAATACTGTTGTTCAATTACCAGGTATTCCTTCTCGCTTACGAAGAGGTTGAGCTCTATTCTTCCATATCTGTAGACAGACAGCCGCTCAAACAAAGCATAAACCATCTTCAGCAGCATGCCACGCTCATTACGCTGCGGCAGGATACCCACCACCTTCACTGGGATGTCTAGACAAAGGCATTTTACCAAAAGACACACTTTAATGGGCTGGTACAAAACTCACGCAATGCTGTAAAATGTGTTAAAAGCTGTAAACAAAGTATGAGCTTATTCCTTTTTTAAAAATATATATTTCAAGACTGAAAAAGTTCCTGTTATGAAATTTTTAAATTTTGTCTGCTCCAATTAGGATTCAAGGCACTATTGAGCACAAAAGTAAGTAGTTTGCAGTGAGAGGGGGAGGGATAAAAATCCTTTATGTTTTTCCTCACCATCAGTCCAAGCAGATTCTGAGATTCCCAGGTCAGTGAAGAGTTTATCGGTGAACATAGCTGGGGGTTTCACATTGCCAAGACCAATGGGGTCTAGTTTAAAGTAGTCACAGTGAACTACTTCCAGCTGACCATCAAGCCGGCCTTCTAGCTCCTAGAAAGGGGAACATTTATTTGTGTGGATTATACATCAACGAGAAATATTAACTGTTGACATATGACACTTTACAATTTTTAGGTTAATACAAGGGACTTTGTAAAGATACAAAAACCAGTATTATGAGATGGAGATGTTAAAGTTACCTGCAGGTCATGTAGAAAAGACCTATCACCTTCAAGAGCAACAACTCTCTGAGCTCCAGCATTTAACAGAGTCCTAGTCAATACCCCAGGACCTGAAAAAGACAAGCACAAATGCATCAATAATAAGAAAGTATAACATTTGAATATATCAATGTGTTTAAAAAATTACAAAAACAAACAAACAAAAAACACTAAGTTTGTCGTCATCATCTGTGCAGAGATGGAAGAATGCTGCACAACACTGTAGAGATAAACCCATACCTGGATTACATTCAAAGATAACAGTTTTAGCATCTTGTAGATCAGGTCCTAGATGCTGTGCTACCAGATTAGCCAGGTCCGGGTCCACTATGAAGTGTCTGATTTTTTTGCAGCCCTGAGCCCGTCGTACATTCTCCTCTACCTCCCCAAGGTCCAGGAAATCATACTGGCACAGAGGACGACACTGGCCCTGTAAGAACACACAAATGCACACAGTGGGTGAACAGCACTGTCAGTATAAAGAGCTCAAGTTATACTAAAAAACTTGAGTTGTTTTCAGGGCTGAGTTGTTTTTCATTATTTTATGAAAAAAAACAAAACAAAAAGCAACTGATGTATGCATGCATTTTCCAGGAACGCATACTTTTTTGTACACATTGAGTGGATCAAGTAGCCTTAAAAAGCTACAACAACCTCAAATCCAGCAAAATATGCTGATTTTGTGCAGATTGTATTGTACCTACAGGAATGCAGATACTGTCAGATAATAGCAGTAAAAAAATAAAGTTGATCATAGACTACAATGCTACATATAAGTATAATAGATACAAGTATGAAAGTGAAACATACAATTACAACCAATATAAATGCAGTATACGGCTATCGTCTTCAATCAGAGCCGAAATAAATTATCTACCTGTACAGCTACAGCAGACAGGTTCCTGTGTGCGAGTGCAGAAGAAGGGGACGTCCTTTCTGAATGGGGCTGTTGAGAGTTTGGACCAAGTGAGGGCCGACCAGGACCCAAAGACAGGGAGTCCAGACTGTAGGCCCTCCTTTGAAGCACAGACACACCAGAGGCACAGAGGCTAGAGGGACCCACAGGGGTCCACACTGCCTTGCTCAAACAAGATTGACCTCTGACAGTATGGCAGCAAGCAGAGCGGAGCAGTAGCTCCACCACTCTGCAAATCTGGGTGGACATGGTGGATGACCTTTATGAGAGGCTACAGCACAGAAGGAGAAAAGAAGAATCACAATAACTATAATGACATGAAATATTATTAAAGGCAATAACACATTTGATTTTAGGGCACACTCAAGGTCACCTTATGCAGAAGAGTTAAACACATAAGTATAAAAAAAAGAAAATATCAAATCAATAAAACAAGTTAACATATAAAAAGGTGGAAGACATTAAGAGTAAATATGCTCGTTTAAACAGGTGCATTTTCAGACAGGAAAGGGAATGGCATGGATGGACTTCAGAGGAAAACCAAAGTAATGAGTTGCAGTAATCGATGCCAGACGTTTCCAAGGTGTGAACACTCAGGCTCTTAACCCCACAGGGATGAAGGAACTGAGAAGTTTTCAAAGCGGAGGGAAAAAGTGTAACATTTGGAAAAAAGTCGGATTTGGTGCCTATGAGGGGAACCTCTCAAAGACGCTGGAGAACAAGGATTAGATTTCCTGAAGGCAAATACACTGGGGCGTGGGTGAGAGACCGGTGGGAGGTTTGGTAGACCGTTAGAGCTTTGTCAGAAACATAACTATGGAAATTGATATTAAGTTTAGGGAAGATGAGACAATAAGGGGAGAAGAAAACAAAAAACATACGTACAAACACGAATACGTTGTAAGACTAAATGTCATTTCTCACACATTCTTCTTTTACCTACTCTTGCTCAGCTTGGTGGTCAAATAACCAATTTCAAGAGTGTATAATAAAATAATCGACCGCTAGCATAGACAATTTCACGATTGCACTGGCAAACACCGGTGCACCCTTGTCAGAACAATCCCATCTGATAGCACGTGGGTGGGTTTTCATAAGCAAGCACACGTGCTGACTATTACTTAACCTTATCAACATCACAGTAGAGTTTACAGTGGAGCTCACACATATTGTTTAATTGTCAAAAGGGCGCAAAACAACCTGAACCCGAGAGACATTTTTAAAACCTAAAGTTGTTAGCCGAGAGGCTAGCAGTGCGCTAGCTACCTCTCTTAAAGCTATCATATCAAATGGTTATGTAATAGTGAAAAACGCGAGCATACCTCACTGCAGATTATCCAGCAGTTGCTTCAAATCTGAAGACATCCAGACTTTAACGTTTACTCTCGTCTATCTGCTCGCTGGAAAAACTCTGTGACATTGAGCCCACCGCATCCTGACCTAACCCTGCGTGCCTTGTTTTTGCAACACTCGTGGTGTTAAAGACGCAGCTGCTTTCGTCACTGACAGGCGACTACTGCGTAGGCCAATCAGAACACTCGCGGAAGTAGTCGGCCTAATATGGCTAGCGTAGAAACACTTTCAAAAACAGGACTAAATCAATATAAGTTACACATATTTCGCAGAAAACTAAACAATACATAGAATTTTGTCCTAAATATAATATAATAACTCCAGTTCCTTTGGAAGAAATTGTTTAAACAGCTAAAAACTCCCACTGCTGTCAATATCTACTAGCATATTAGCATATTATCCTGCTACGGAAGTAGACCAAGGAGCGCCGTAAAAACGCACGCAGTCTGCCAGGCTGTCAGACTGGATCCAGGATCCTGGTGCAAGGGCTGCAGGTGTCTGTGCGAGCTTGTCTGCTGTCACTATGGCGCGTGTAGAAACATCTTCAAGCAGGCCGTACCATCTGGTTATCTTCGGAGCCTCCGGGTTCACGGGCCAGTTTGTGGTGGAAGAGGTAGCCCGGACGGCGTCCGAGGGTCCAAAGGGGAGCTTGAAGTGGGCCGTGGCCGGTAGGAGCAAACAGAAGCTGGAAAAAGTTCTGGAGCAGGCCGCCGGAGCACTCAGTATGTATCCGATTGATCCCATAAGCTGTGCATATACAAGCAAATAGTCACTAAAATAAGGGTATTCTTGTTGACTTAAACATTTTAATTAAATGAAATGAAAATTAAAACTGGAAAAAACACAAATCCGTACTTACAGACTGTTTACATAATAAAATAAAGATATAGATGAAATGCATGCACTACTTCAATTTGTTACCGCAAGAAGCCTGAGGAGGAGAAATGAGCGCATATGCTTATTGACGCTGGGATGTCTTCACAAAGGGTTGTTTGTGTTGTTTGCAATTTAAAAATAATAATAAAAAAATGCAGGGCTACAGTTATTGTTTTCTTAAAACATGGTTACATTGCCAGGGTTACATTGAATTTGCTGTGACTTTGACCCTCAACTCAAAGTACAGTAAAGCTGATGTTGCAACCAAAGGTTAATCCTTAATTCTTCTTCTACTATAGATAAGATACGTTACTCTGTTAAAATTCAAAATCTATGACTATATTTTGTTACATGCTTAAATCAACTTGCAAATAATCAAATGAAAGTGTTTATGAAGTAGTTTTGCCAGTTGTTGAAACAGTAAGCTGTAAATTGTTCTTATCTCAGCCTCTTATTGCTTGATCAACTAAATAAACATTATTTTAATTAACATTTCAAACAAAATAGTGCAGTTTAATTCCTTCAGAGGAAGAAACTAGGAATGCATCGCATGATTATTTTCTTATCTAACAGAATGTCTTATTTTCCCAAACAGAAAATCCAAGTAAAATATCATCAGTTTATATGTCAAATAATCAATAGCACGTGGAATTCTGCCATTGCTGCTGCAGTCACAGAGCAGAAATAGAAATACTATTCACAGGAATATATTCAAAAATGTGGTGTGGAATAACAGATATATACTAAACATATTTAGAATGGCAGTAAGTTTCCAGGTTGATGATTTGTATCTATGCAACACGCTAAACATGGATAATTGAGTCCATCACTAGCTGAAGATCAGGGAGCTATTCTGTTGTTGTTATAGTGATTCAAGTTTCCAAAGGATTAGATTGTTATTCTATTGTCCAATCCTCTTCGGCTTTCTCTTCAGGGAGTGTGCAACAGCTGATGGAACATACCAGTTCGCTGTACTATCCCCGTCCATGACAGCACTCTAGTCCAGCCTCTCAGTGAGCACTGAAGATGGCTTATGTGTTTGTTTGTCTTCTAGAGGCTTTCTATAGTTACAGTGGCACATTTTAAAATTACTCATGCTGTTTAATGTCTTAGTTATTCAAGATATTTCTTCCAGCCTGTGCAGCATCTGCATTCTTTTACACTATGTTGTCCTCGTTTTCACTCGAATGCTGTACAGAGTTCTCACACATTTGCACGTCTATTGGTTAAAACTCAAACTCAGGAATAACAAAACAGTATATTTTACACATAAGTAATATTTTTCATCTTCATTCTCCACAGATGTGTGTCTGTGACCATTTGCTCTTCTGTCAGACTGTAAAATGACTTGGGGCTTTTTATATTCATTTGACTAAACTAGGCTAATCTCATCAGGGCAAAACTTTTAATATTCCTTTAGGAGGCTGGCTTCATTTTTTTTACCTGTTATAATCATTTACAAGTTCATGTTTTTATTCATAGACTTTACTAGAGTAGCTTTTTCCTGATTCCCAGTTAACACAGTTCATGTTCTGGACCTTTATGCAGTCCCTCATTTCATCCAGTTTGAAACAATCATCATAGCTCCTTGTAATTTTAACAGTATGACAGAAAATGTTTACACAGACAAAAATAAGTGACCGACTTTGCATATTTGCTCGGATAGTAGTGTGATAGCTGGGGTGTAATAGCACTGCCTGTGAATATGCTGCCAGACATATTCATTGGACTTCCATATAAACCAATGAAAGTCCAGTTCACTGGACTTTCATTGGTTTATATGAAACGAATGAAAATGCTGTTACTTATGTGACTTTGTGTGTGTGTAGGTAAGCCTGAGCTGAGGGCGGAGGTGGACATCATCGTCGCAGATGTCGGGGAACCAGACTCCCTTGCAGCCATGTGCAAACAGGCTGTGATTGTTCTCAACTGCGTCGGGCCTGTAAGTTGACAGTTCCACAGAAGCTTGTGTTTGTGTATTATTACTTGCTCCATGTCATGAGTATAAACTAGTTTTCTCTCACACAAACTGCCAAGATTAGTGTGATGGCATCCTGCTTTGGCATAAGAATAAGTTATCACCCCCATCTCTTTCTCTTTCTCCTTCTTTGAATCTCTGTCTTTCTTTCTCTCTCTCTCACACACACACTCACTCACTCACTCACTCACTCACTCACTCACTCAGAGCAGCGTTCACTTCAGCTTACATTCACACAATGAAGGCTACTGACGTGTAGCACACAATAGCTAGCATTATGTTAAAGTTGGAATGAAGAGTGGGTTTCCAGCACCACTGAATTGCATCCTGTGCATCATTCAGGTTTGTTTGTATTATTTAATCAAATTCTTCGACTACAGTAACCACAATTGTAATGCACAGCAGCACCCTGCCAGCTTTCTTCAAACTCAGACACAGAAGCCTGTTGTTTTTATATTAGGTTTTGCTTGCGTATCTAAAATAAACCAGTGTGTTAACACCTGGCAACGAAGTGAACACGTTCAACAGGATTTGCTGCAAATTGTTTTTGTGTGGAAAGCCAGGGAGGGATCGTTTCATGTTGAACAATTAAGGGGAGCAAAGACACTGGTACCTGAGAGCAAATGCTACGTGATGTGTGTTGGAGAAGATGGATTTTCACCTGTGTAGCACAAGGATTTCGCAGTGGGGAAAATGGCCAATTTTTAAAATTGTGAAAATTAAGTAATTCAATTAGTTTCTGTCTGTGTTTATAGTACAGATTCTATGGGGAGCCAGTGGTCAAAGCCTGCGTGGAAAATGGAGCACACCATATTGACATCAGTGGGGAGCCTCAGGTTTGTACTGTAATGTATGAAGGTTTCCTCGGGTTTGATGTTGGCTTGAGGAAAACACAGACACACACACACACTGGTAAACATGATTTAGAACTGTGCACTAGGGGTGGGGGAAAAAATCGATACTGTGTAGTATCGTGATATTTTGTTTGCTAATAATGTATCGATACAGGGACAGCAGAAATCGATATTTTGTTACAAAAAAGGTTTTTGTGCTCTGACTTCAGAGCATGTTGATCCTTTTTCTGAGCAAGAATCCTGACATTCCTTCACTGTCCAAATGTGTTTAACTTTTTTTTGGCAGCAATAAACATGACAGTTTACTTATTTTAAATTAAGACATGTTTTATTTTAATTAAGTTTAAAACTTTTTTATTTAATGTAAAATTATATTTTGTTTTAATTTACTTTCAAATTCTTCAGTTGCTGAATGGGCTGCATAGTTTTCATAAATAAATAATAATAATATAATATATTAAATAATAATAATAATAAAAAAATAAAATTGCAATAATATTGTATCGTGCGTTAAGTATTGTGATAATATCGTATCGTGGGATGTATGGTGATTCCCACATCTACTGTGCACAAAGCTAACATTCAGCTCTTGTTTAGAAATAAATGGGAGATGTGCTGAGTTTGATGCTGCAGCTAGTTAGACAAAATTATTTCTCACTGGGTCCCATGACAGCAACAGCTGCCTTACTGTCAGGTGCTCATGTGTGACGCAATAAGTCCTACTGCAACACAGATGCAGACGCTTTGGTGATCCGAATTTAGTTTTTATTAGGTTTATGTGTATTCCCTGACTATTTATCATTTCCAAAAGGTTGCATGAAAGCTACATGAAATATAACCCTCCTTAAGAATTGAGAACATGGTGTTTTTTGCATTTGTAAAAATAAAAAAATCTTTCCTCCAGTGACAGTATATTTAGGTGTTTTTGGCAAATTGTCTTGTTCATGCTTTAATTAAGAAAATGCAAAAAGGTTTTTAAAAAAAATCGTAGAAATGTAAGACTTTTTGTGCGTGCGTGCATGTGCATGCGTGCGCGTGTCTGCGTGCGCCTTAACTTGAGTTTCTTTCTGCTGTTATCTAGTTTCTGGAGGGCATGCAATTGAACTACAGCAGCCAGGCAGCTGAAAAAGGTGTGTACATCATTGGGAGCTGTGGATTTGACTCCATTCCTGCAGACATGGGGGTCCTCTACACCAGAGACCAGTTCAAGGGTATGCAAATAGTGACACAGTCTACACATTCAGTATACATGTTCATATACACAATATTATTCAAATTTAAGCTCTCTTTGACAGGGCTATGGAGTTAATGATTTAATGATATAAACTTGTGTATTTGTTTATCCACAGGCACACTGACTGCCGTGGAGAGCTTCCTGACTGTCAGTGCAGGAGCTGAGGTATGAATCTGTGAACCAGCTTGTTGTTTAAGCTTCATTACACACGTTCTTCTGTACTTGTGCTCAGTAATTCTTACGTATGGTCTCCATATTTTCTTATTTCACGTGTGTGTGTGCGCGTGTTTCTGTTTTCTTCTGACAGGGTGGGTGTATCCATGATGGCACATGGCAGTCAGCCATCTATGGATTTGCTGACAGCCAGAAGCTTCAGAATCTTAGGAGAAAGTTTAATCACAAACCTCTCCCCACGGTTGGCACAAAGCTTAAACGCAGGTACACAAAGCTAATTTAAAGTATTTTTTTGATTTGCATCAAATTGCCTGCCTCAGAGTAAATATTGCAGTGGATGAACATAAAAAAAAACAGTCTGGAGACAGTATGAAGGATGGTTGTTAGAATTTTATTCATTCTTATGTCAATACCAGTACTTATCAGTACTCCGAAGCTGATACTATTCAGCAGTATGTGTTACCTTGACTTGAGGCTGAGATGGCTTCATGTGGAGGTATGAGGCTGCATGGAAGATGCCAGTACAGCATCCATGTTCAGATATTAAAAAAATGCAGTACTTGGGGCGTTTCTACATTTATTGTGTGCAACTACATTTTTTCACAGAGGATACTAAATACTTCTGTCTGCCGCACAGCATCTTTAAATGTTATCGCTCAACCATATCATAACCATGTTAAATGAATTAACATTACATATAAATCTTTAGCAACACCATTTGGATAAGGGATTAGCAATACTTTGGTACTGATTAGTATATACCAGTATTAATTTGTTACCTGTCCCATTTCAAGAGCATAGCTGGCAGCAGTTATGAGCCACTGTGTGCATGCAAGCAGCTAATAACACAGATGTGATGATCCCACTGATAGGATGTAAACTGATGTGTAGATGCATATATGAGCGTGTGTTTGATATAACAGAAAGATCATTTCTGTTAGATTCTACAGTCCCATAGTGCACAAATGCATGTATTACACCTTGCCCCACACATAATTTTGTGTAATCCCTGAAATGCTTGTATTTGTAGGGGAGCGCTGTTCTACTGTAATGAGCTCCAGCAGTACTCTGTGCCCTTCATGGGCTCAGATCCCTCTGTTGTGAAGAGAACTCAGCGCTTCCTGACAGAGGAATGTCAAGCCACTCCGGTCAGTCTTTTATTTATTTACTAGCTAGTTTCTCTTTAATATCTTTTTTTTTTTTTTATTAAATTTAACATCCGGGGACCGCTTTACACACATTGTACTTGTGTTAAATGTCTGCTGATTCACTTGTAAAATCTCATGTGACGACGTGGTGTCCAGGACACAACAACTTTGTTTTTTCACATTTGTGCCGCTTGTATTTCACTGCCTCTCATCATAAACTGCAGGTCCAGTATGGCGCGTATGCAGGAATAGGAGGTATCGGAAACATCATCAAAATGTTGTTTGCTGGCATGATGTTCTTGTTCTTGGTCAAGTTCAGTTTTGGACGGAATCTGCTCATCAAAGTAAGCTAACACAAAATGTGGTTTACTGCATTTATAATATCAGTCGACTGTAACTGTACAGTATAAAATACATCATGGGTGTTTGGAAATGCTGTGACACTCATCTGTTTTTAATCTTTGCCTTTAGTACCCGGAGTTCTTCTCCTTTGGAATGTTTTCGAAGGCTGGACCAACTAGGAAGCAGGTAAAGCACAAACAGTCTACAGTTAATCTTAAATCCATGTGAAAATAAAAACAGAACAAAAAAGGTTATGTCTGCTAAAGAAGGTGTTCTGTTTTCTGGCATGTTTTAGATGGAGGCTTCATCCTTCCAGTTCACCTTCTATGGAGAGGGCTACACTGAGGAACAGGACACCTCCCAAGAAAAACCTAGCGCCAAAATCCGCACACGGGTTCAAGGACCAGGTAATCTGAAATTAAGGGTCATCAAAGACAAGATTTTGTCTTTGATGCAATCACCATGCAGCAGACTCTTAAAAGTCCTTGAAAACAGGAAACATGGCACCGTTTCTCTGGAGTGAAAGGAATACAAATTAGCCCAGGTAGCCAGCCTGGCCTTTCTTTGCAATCCAAGTCTAATCCAAGTAATTTTTCTTTCTGTTATTCAGAGGCTGGATACGTGGCCACGCCCATCGCCATGGTTCAGGCTGCTCTAACCCTTCTCAACGAAGCTGCAGCCTTGCCTAAAAAGTGAGTCAACACTCCCCCACATCTACCGCCTGACCTGGATGTGACTTCACACTCAATTACAAAGCACAACATTCATCCACCCAACCTCCCTCTCCAGCTTATAAAATTCAGGGTCACAGGGAGGGGCTTAAGCCTATACCACCTGGCATAGGATAACTAAGAGAGACAGACAACCATTAATAGTCATATTCACATGTAAGGTCAATTTAGAGCACATGGGGAACATGCAAACTTCGCACAGGAAGCAGTGCAGCATCACTGTGCTGCTCACTCTCTGTGATAGCCCTGCAATAGACTGGCGATCTCTCCAGGATGTACTCTGCCTTTATCACATGACAAAACATCAAGTATATCTTACCAGTCTATGTAAATAATAATTTAAACTCACTCCCAAATAAAATGGATGACTGAATTTACTCATAAACCAGATGGAAGTCTGCATGCTGTTAAATGCTGCTGTGAAATGTGAGTGTGTATTAGTGTAAAACGGCTTCAAAGTTCAAAATGTGTGCGTGAGAATGTGAAAAATGTCATATATTGCTTCACCATTTGAGTCACTGTCATGATTCAATATTAGTCAATGCACAAGCGTAGTGGTTTTATGTATAAGTGAATCTCACTTGGTGACATTTCTGGGACTTGGTCTAATACAGTTAATTTTGTACATTCTCCAGGGGAGGAGTATATACTCCAGGAGCTGCGTTTGCGAAGACCACACTAGTCGACCGCCTCAACAAGCACGGCATCCAGTTCTCTGTCATCTAAAGTTTGTTCTCTCCCTGCTGCCGTTCTCCAGGTTTTTGTGAGCACTTACTAATATGCATAACAGGAAGTAAAAAGTTTCCAACATTGGAAGAGAGCTGTTTAATCACAAGACAGATGAGTTTCAGATGAAGTCCTGGTATTGTTTTTTGGGTTTTTTTTCTAGTGTTATTTTTGACATTTATTCTTTTCACTTAGTCAGAAACTTGCCTGTCTCTTTTCAGCTTGAATGTATTAAAGTTCTGCTTGCAAAACAAAAAAGCACAACTGTGGCAGTGTTTTCTAGCCAAGGGCAGTAAAACAAATGGGTTTCACATGGTCCTCCACTAACACAATTTCTGGCGACTTGAAAAAGGAATTCTGGGAAGAACCGGATTTACTTCACATCTTTAAACACAAATGGTAAAGAAAGCATGTTAAATTATAATCAGACTAAGAGAAATTGGTTAGACACATTTTCTATGTGCAACAAATGGAATAAAAAGAGTCTTGTTTAAGTTGCCACACAACTGGGATTCACTTTAAACAGAATGGGACTAATTGGACACGAGGAAAGGGGAAAAACTGCATGCTCCCTTCAGTTTAAAACAAAGTATTACTATTTGCAGTAGATTTGTAATGATTTTCAAGGACTGCAGCTGTTGTGAACTTCATGAAACACCTCTTTCTTGGAAAGTCAACTTCTGCACTCTAAGCGTTGTAGCATACAGTAGCTTTATATGTACAGCAGTAATACTAAGTAGCATTAACATGATAGCTGTACATATTTTGCTCTGGTTGTGTGAAGTAAAGCCAATAGTAGAGGACAGAGACCTGCTGTGTGTTTATGTACACGCCTGCCTTTCCTGGCCTGTCACTGTAGATAAAATCTTCCTTGCTTGTTGGACTAATTGCTTGTTTTATTTTTTTAAAAGGCTAGTTCCTTTTAGCCTGAATTTCCAGGGGTTCACCTTCAAAACGGTTACCTTTGAGCATTGTCAGAATAATGAATCCAGCTGCCTGTGCATCAAACAGCATGAGTTACTCCATGAAACCAAACAGGGCTTGTAAACATCTTTTCCTTGCTCCTTTGACTGGATTAGTTTCACCTGCAGTGATGATTTTTGTCAGCGTAGACTTGTTTTTCATGTTTGGGCGTTATGTGCACGTGGCAAGCTGTTTTGGGGTTGTTTTGGTGTGCTTTGCTCAGAAATAAAGCCAACTCCGCAAATAATTACAAGTCTTGTATCTTTTTCATGCGTCACAGAAACATCATCTGCATTTCCTGTGAAGTCAGTTTACATTGTAGAGTATGCACTAGTAGTACAAGAAAGTTTAAGAGCTCTTCTACGAGCAAGTCCTGCCACTTGGCAACTATCGTGAAATGTCTTGAGATGCCTATTTGGGCAGTTAAGTATTTTCTAAATTACATTTAACTTCAGAGACTGGAATCACAAGTGAATCCTGATTTTAAAAAAACTGAACTGATACCAACACACTTTGGAGAGTTCTCTAGACTATCTTTGCCACACAAGTTCACTGTCTCTCTTGTGTATCTGGAGGTTTAGTTACATACAAAGTGATCAGTTTTATTACAGCGGTCTTCTAGTACACAAACATCCCTCAAAAACCTGAAATAATGCAGGTGATTCTGATGTATTATGATTGTTAGAAAAGCAAAGTTTTCATGCAGTAAACCTCATGTGGTTAACTTTTTTTTTTTTTTTTAATTTAAGCAAGACCTGAGCTCAGTGCTGCGTACTGTATTTAATGTGATCTGACAGATGATATTGGTATTAACTAAAGAAAAACACCCCTGACAGGGGAAAGGAGATGACAAAGCTCATCTCCTTTCTTTCTGTCCTTGCTTCAGATGTCTGTCTTGTCAGCATCTGTTCATAAGAAACCGGACAATTTAATAAGAAAACCTCAACAGGACTGTAGCTTGTGTAGTGATGTCAGTGATAAAAATCTAATGTGGAGTGGGATTAAAGAGAAAAGAAGTTTGTGCGATTTCAAACACCTTAAACGGCAAAAGGTTTAAACAAACAATCACAAAAGGCATTTATTCATAAAAAAAAAATCCAATTATCCTGTTTAAACAGCGACATTCACAATTCCAAATTGTAGGAATGTGAATTATTTTACAAACATGTGTTCATCTCAACTATTGCTTCAGTCAAGGTGGAGCATACAGTTTTGTACACGCCACCTCACATTAGGCGGTTGGTATTTCAGTTTGAGCCGTCTTCCCTTGATCTTTTTCAGACCCATGCAGTCTCTGGGTTCAGCAGCTGATGAGAGTAGATGGCATCTTCATAGTGGTATTTTTCTGCTATGGCCATGATGGAGTCGTGGCATCTGATTGTACTCAAAACCTTTAGTAGGTCAACCACAGCAGCCCTATAGCAGAAACACATGATTCTGATTACAACATTTGTTGGGTGGGGGTGGGGAACATCTGCACAAACGTATGAAGATAATGACTTTATAGAAATATTGCTGTCACACTGCAGGAAAGTCTCCAATAGCTTGTGTATCAAGTGAAACAAAAAAAATCTAGCAATATAAAATTAATTTAAAAAGGGCATCTATTTGATGTTGACTTATCTTACTGTTTTCTACAAAAACATGCTTTATTACCTGGTGTTGGGATCTGTGGGAGGCTGCTGTTTACAGATGGCATGAACTTTCTGAACTATGTGGTTTCTGAAATTGTGGAGCTGAGGCAAACAGGTGCTCTCCCCTTTAAACCAAGACGGGGGTAAACCATCTGCTATCTGAGGAGGGAGCGAGGAGTGATAAAGCATCATTATCAACGTCAAACTAATATGTAGAACACCAACAACTGTGATGCATTCAAATACCTTTTTGCATGCATAAACAGCATTGTTGGACAACGTGTGACTGCACAGTGTGGTCATGAGGTATCGGTTCAACAGCTTGTCCAGCATCAGTTCCTTCAATACAGACTCGGGGAGCAGTAAATCCCACTTCCCCATATTGCCTAAGAGCTAAATGAAAAGCAATGCAATTGATATTAGCTTGAGAAGTTTCAAAATACAGTCAAAATCTGACACAACACAAATGTCTGAGCAGTACTTTTACAGCTGTCCAGAACCGCTGATCTCTGAAGTGACGCTGAGGTGAAGACGCCTCTTCAAGAAACCTGAATAGAAGATCAGACAGTATAAATAAAGTGCAAATACAACAGGTTTAAATGACCATATCTGACTATTATCTGACAATTTTATCTAATGACTGAAGAGAGTTTTAGATACATTTCCTTATTTAATACAAGGAAGTACTATACTTTGTATCAAATAAGGAACAAAAGGATACAAAATGCAGGTGTTGTACTCAACACCTGATATTCATTTTTAAACACATCAAACAGAAACTCACTTTTTGGGGTACAGGGGAATAAAGACATCTTCATCTACACAGCTTCTCAGCCTGCGAACCAAAGCCTCTGTGAATGCCTGAGTGGGAGACAAATACACAAAATATGTATCTGAAAGTACGACCCAGTAAATAATAGGCACGTTTTAAATGGTAAAAGACAACAGCAAAGGTGAGTTTTGTTTTGAAAAATGTGTAAGTGTTGGCTTTACCTTGACTGGCTTGCTATGCTCTCCTTCAAAGACAGAATAGTCCTCCTTCAGACTGTGGCACACATCAGTCAGACAGACAGACTGTTGGTGGGACATGGGATCCCACACCAGCTCCACATAAGCTGGAAACAAAGACACACAAAGACAGGCAGGGTCAGTATTTGACACATCTCGTGTCTGTAGTTGAGGTCATTATAATGTGCATATGGATTTTTCAAAGACCAGCAGAGAGCAATCAATATAAAAGGCTAAGAGGAATTCAAGGCAAACCTTCGTTCCAATATAACTATACCAGGCAAGGGAGACCACTGTAAAATATTAGTTATAGGCAGAGTGACTTGGTAATTCATTTGGTATGGACTGTTAATTTTGCTGCATAAAGCTATTCTAAATCCCTAAGACGATTCATACATTCTGGACCTAAAAAATGATTTAGATTTGATTATCCACAGCACCTGAAAAGCTGAACCAAAAAGCAAAGTAAAAGAAAAAAATGCTCAGATAATACTGCCTCAGATTAAATCATGAAATGGATTTTAGTTTAAAAATGAAAAAGCAATGACCCCTATGCAGTCCTGTACTTGGATGTTTTTGCTTCTTAAATTATGGGGAGCACAGATCATTGAGTCCACAGTACCAGTCATTTTGGGTACGACGGTCCTCTCTATGACGCTGGACAGCGTCTGTCTGTCTGTGTGCTCCAGCTCTTCGTGGCCATGTCCATGACAAAAGGTCTCCACTGCTGTGAACCATGGGAGGTTTTCAAAGTCTCCACTGGTATCCTGAGACACAACAATAAATCTATGGTTATTGCTGCATATTATAACATCATAACTAATGGCAGCTGTGTTTACAGTTCAATTCCCCAGACATGGATTAAGCCTAGTCCTGGACCACAAACTTTTTTTTTTTTTTAAATGCAGGTCTTAGTCTGGGAGTAGCGTTAATCCATGTCTAAAACCTCAAACCCTCTGTATGCGTACACAAGTTCAAGTACTTTTAAAGGGTTCCACGCCAGCAGCTGATGCCTGATGATGGGGTTCAGCAACTTGGGCAGACACAGAGAGATATAAGCATTGTGGTAGGACTCCGAGTAGCATTCCCTCCATTCTTCAAAGCGAGACAGAATCTTTTTAACACTGCAGAAGTCTTCTTGGACATCAGAAAATACTGCCTTAGACCTCAACAGTATGTCAGCTGGAGCAGACACAGAAAGGGGAAGAAAAGAGAGACAGATAAATACACAGGCATCAAGCAAATCAGGATTTTCTCAAGTTTATAGCCTAGAAACTAAAAGAGAAAGCCACAAAGAGAGAAGAGAGTTGCCGTAATAAATAGAAAATATTTATATTGCAGTCTTGCAGAATTTAATTGTATTATACTTCACTGTGTTTAAGGTACACCGTTTTAGCAAAGCCTTCGCCTACAAATTGATGCTCATACAGAGAGCTGAACAACCACGCCTCACCTATGTTCTTCTGCAGCTGCTCCTGCTCTTCTGCTGAAGGTTGTGTGTCTTCAGCCATATCAAAGTCTTCCTCAGTTTTAACACCGACGTTTACCTCACTGGAACACAGAGACAAATATTAAACCCATATCTGTGCAAGACTAGAATGGAGTACCTGCTCAAATGCATGCATATACTTCCTTTTTCTAATACATGAACAGAATAAATTAGAAAAGTAACAAAGCAAACCAGGAAATGTAATCTTGAAAGGTATTTCATTACACTCACCACTGAGTTTCTGATCCATTGGCTGAACTTGCACTCTGCTCTGCTATGTTATCTACAAATTACATACAGTTAATTTAAATATTACATCCTGAGACACACTGCACAGTAGGTTTTAATATACGTGGAGAGACACACACACACACACACACTTCACTCACAGCTAAGCTGCTGCAGGTGGTCTGCCTGCTCCTTAATCTTCTCTCGTCTCTGAGCCAACAGCGCCTCCATCTGGTCAGACAGCAGAGTGTGCAACTCCAGCTCCAGAGAGTTTATCTCAACAACCTTCAGCAAATAAAAGGAGAGTCACCTAAATTATTGTGGGATTATTTATCTGGGATAATTTAGTCAAGTATTGAGAAAAAAAAACCAGATAATGCTGTACTGGTTTATATCATATGAATACACAGTAGAACAATTTAAAGCTTAAAGATAAACTACTCTTTTTTTCAGTTGTTGCTTTAAATGTTAACTTTTCTTTTCTGACCTTCTCCTGCAAACACTCCACCATGTTGTGGGCATAAGTCGTCATGGTCCTGTAAAACTTAAGCTGCTTCTCTGAGGAGCTTTCCTCCAGATTCTCCAACGAGGTTTTAGCACCCTCAACATCGCCCTCCATCCTTCTGAGCTCTGCCTGGCGTGCTCTGTACACCTCCTTCAACGAATCAAGTCTAGGAAGAAAAAAAATATTACAAAGTGGAGGAGTTAAGTGTACAATGGGGGGAAATGTGTGTTGCATGTTTTGGCAGCATGCAGTAATAAAAGCACAGTGTATAAATGTAATGTTTATTGGCCTCTGGAATCATGCTAATAGGAATTACTACTGCTGTACAGTGTATCATTTAAACATTTAATCCTAATCTGTTCTGTCATTAATATTTTAAATCGTTATAGTGTGTGGAATAAAGAGCAAACTAACTTTCCAGCGATCCTTCTCTTGACCGTTGAGACAGTGACAGGGGGAAGCATCTTTGGAACTTTGACTCCTGCAGATTTCTTCTTCTGTCTTCCTCTATCTCGCCTGCTTATGCTACTGCTGCTGTAGCTGCTGGACTCACTGCCAGATGGGCTCTAATGAAAAATATCAGGATAAAAGGAGGATAAAAAGACAAAAAGCAATGACAGCAGAACAATGCAAAAAGACACGCATAAAGGTATAAAACAGGTGCATAACTTACAGTAACAGCATTTATAGATATGTGCTAACAGAATAATGAGAATCAAAAACAAGATGTTAATTGGCCCTCATACCTGCTCCCCTGGTCGTCTTTTGACTCCCTTCCCAATTTGTGTCTCTTCCCAGAGTTCCTGCTCCTCCCCATCAGTCCCTGACCGACTGCCATCACTTTCTCCTAAAACACACAGAATAGGACAATTAAAATTCACGGTTTGGTTAAAATCCATACGAACTATTCAGACAGGCCTATTATGACAAATTTCACCTTTCTTTTTTAACTTAAACAGCTTTCACATTTTCATGCTTCCCCACCGTTCTTCTTCTCTCTACACCTGCCATTTCTCTCTCTCTTTCTCACCTCCTCATACTATTTTTTCTGTATCCCGCCCTCTCATACCAAGTTTCTCAGCAATTCTTTCCCTGATGCTCCTCATCCGTGGGGCAAACTCGATTCTCCTCTCATGATCATCCAGCTCATTATCATCATCATCGACTCTGTCATCTTCATCCTCCCTGCTGTAGTGATCTGGTGTGCTGCCAGCTGAACTCTGGCCATCTCTACTGAGGGGAATGAATTCTTTCTGGGTTCGATTGGCACGACGCCGTCTCTTGGCTGCCTCGATCTCTCTAGCATTGGGGATATTTACTGCAGGCACAAACAAAGCAGAAGAAATTTAAAAACACAGCCATGAATCCAGATTAACAACTGATGATTTTAATCATATCATGTAGTCCTAACAATCTGAGAGTCCTTCTCTTTGACAAAACATACCGGGCGTATAAGAAGAACTGCTAGAGTCTGAGGCTGAGCTGGCTGAAGGAGATCCCACTCCACGTTCATTGCTATCACTGTCATCATTGCTCCCATTATCCTTGTCATCATCATCATCATCTTCGTCGTCATCATCCACAGAATGTGGTGACGCCTGACTGCTATAATCTTGCCTGGGTGAAGCAGATGATGAGACAGCACCACCAGCCCCTGAAGGTGGAAGAGAGAACAGGAAGCCATTGATTTTAGCTAAAAGGCATAAAAATGTTTATTCTGTCTACTCACCAAAAATGTGTTCTGGTATACATTAGATATTGCAAAGAATCTATATATGTAAACCCTTAACAGTATAATCTTAAGATTAGAAAGGATTAGAAAAATAGTCATTTTGGTTTATTTATGACCAAAAGGGATTTGAAAACACATCAATTTCTGTCAAATAAGTTATCACAGCCTCATTGCCTCTACCAAAATCATCTCTAAACTGCAGAGACTAAACCAGGAAAAAACCTGTGAACACATGGATCTGTTGCTGTCACTTCCCTACTCATCACCTCCTATGGAATGGATGCATTCTTTTGGATACACATATCACACCTGTCCAGTGAGTGTATTTAATGCACATATACTGTATTCAAGATCTGTTTCTAAGAGTTCTTGTTCCCATCATGGACCTACCTGTGCTGACGATGGTCTTGGCAGGCGGAGCCTCCTTCTTCCTAATTTGGAACAGAACTGTTTTCTCAGATGACTTCTTCAATTTAAACGTAGACTCCTCAGCTATGAGAAGGTGAAACAAACCAGAATTATATGCCGTTACATTGGGCAATCACCGCCAACCGCCATCCTCTGTTAGGATGATCAGACCACTACAAACTAAATGTTGGGTATTCCAGCTGCAGCTCTGTTAGATAATCCTCACTGGGTTTCAATATGGATTCCCCCATAGATCAGCTTTTCTTCATAAGTCACACGTTTTTAGGGGGGAATCGTATGTTTTTACTTTTGCAAAGTAGAGCCACACAAAATGTGTGACATTGTCTCAATATGTGGGAAATGGTGTCTATTGTCACCTTCGGGTCCAATAAAGTAAAACACATGGGGTTCAAGAGGCATCTGGGCAGATGATGTGGACAGATGACAGGGAAAGCACTGACAGTGGATAAAATCATTTAGGAACTCTGAACTGTCACTGTATCTTTGAGGTTTAGGTTCTTCACCTCTTTTACCAACAGATAACAGGAGATTAATATTTCCAAATTCCTAACGTTGCTCTAAAGTTGTCAGTGAGCTGAGGAGTCAAAGATATTTACCTTAAAGCGCCTCGTTTACATTTACTTACCTTCCTTATCATCGGAGAAACTCAAAACAGAGGTTTCTTTCTTTTTGGTCCCCTCCTGGTCTTTCTTTCTCTCTTCTCTTTCTTCTGTCATTTCCACGCTCTCCCCGTCTTCTCCGTCACTGGAATCCGGCTTCGGAGGCGTCGCTTCCCGCTTGGAGCTGCAAGTGATGCCGCGGCTCTGCGCGGCTTTAAGGGGCTTATTTACCACAGCTGGAGCGGTTTTCTCCGGGTTTTCCTCTCCTTCTTCGCTCTTCTTTGGCTGGTCCTCATCCTCGCTGGAGCAGTCTTTTCTTTGCCGAAAGTTTCTCCGGGGTTTCTTGTTGAACATTTTGCTCCACTCACCATGGAGGTAGCAAAGTTGTAAACTAGCCGTAAACCGCGAAAATCGTTTGGAAATGTCGCAAAGCTGCCGCAAGTACGCCTCAAGGGAATATGGGTAATAGAGTACATGTTTAGTTTTTCAGAAGAAAAACGCTTGCACATTATAGTAAACTAAACACAAACGATGATATTCCACAGAAATAAATAATAATAATTAACAATAGTTAGTCATCTCATTAAAATTACTACATAAAGCAGCGCTCTGTGGGAATAAACTGGAGTCAAAACAGAACCTGGGATGAAAATAGCACTTTTTTAAAACTTTACTAGGTTAGAGGAACCACACGGACACAAACAGAAAAACACAAACTATTGACAATGTGTAGCAGTGAATGATATACACAGCATCGCTATTATAGTTTTGTATTATTTATTAAGTTTTTTTTTAGATATCAGTTAAATAAAAATTCGTTGTACTTCTTAGCTGAGTTTTCCATGACCACAGTAACCAGTCATGTTCTTGCGTATATCCACTGAAGCAGTTTTAAATAACATTACATGAATTAATGTTAAAGAACATCACATGAAGTAAAAACTATTGGTTTAACTGTAGGTGGAAAAATATATGTTTGTAGGTTTTAGAAGATAGACTCCTTATGTCCTTCACAGTGGTCCACTGCCTATTATTCCCCATATTTTGCAAACGATATACAAAAGACCAGACTATAATTCATTGTCTTAGTTACTTAGTTACTGGGATTAAATCGTGTTTTTAAATGCAACTGCTATATCAGTAGTGGGCATGTATGGTACGTAATGAGTGTTCATGGAGGCAGGAGATCTGTTAACATTAAAATTATCATCCACTGAATTTTCTATAATTTAAAAAAAATCTCTTTGCAGCCATCATGCATTCCCTCAGAGCTTGTGATCTCGTCCCACTGAAGCAGCCAAATCTGGCCAAATTACAGTCCAGGTAAGTTACTAAGAAATTTCCAACCAGTTTTGGAAATGACTGATTGCTGGACACCCAACTGCCACCCACATTAAACAAGATGTCTAATTTAAGGCAACAGTGTCCCTTCAAAGTCTGGATTATTTGGGTGTTATCCCAATTCTGAGCTTTGGAAATTTACACAGCTAAACCCGGTTAAAAACAGGCAATGATTTGATTTACCGATCTAATACAGTACATTATTAGTTGGCTATATAGGCTGATCCAAATTTCCAAAGTGAGCTACTCTTTGTGACTTTAATCGCAGAGGATTTCTGAATTGTTTCTTGCAAATGTGCAATTGTGTAATCTCAGAATATATGACTATATAATCTCAGAGTGTATGGCTGTATAATCTCAGAACACATGACTGTATAATCACAGAACGTGTACCTATATAATTTCAAAATATATGACTGTATACTGTCAGAATATCCTTATCTCATAATTTGTCATGAATAATCTCCAAGTCATACAAGGATTTTAATCTCTTCTCCATTATTCTCCTAGTCTGGCTCCATATTGTATAATATTACCCTCACTTGTCTCTTATCTGCCTCCCATCCCATCGATTGTTCTCCTTCTCCATCTGTTCCACTTTTATTCCTCCCTTTCTCTCTCCTCCCACTTGCCGGACGTTAGCAGCGCCTCACAGGCTCCAATCACTCGTCGTCAGCCATGTTGTTGGTGTGACACACCGAGCTGTCAGCAACAGGTTCTCTTGAGCAGAAACGTTAACAAACTTAACATATCTCCTGAAAACGGCAGCTCTCCGCGGATACTAAACTTTGAGAGCGTGTGTGGGAAACCGTCCAGAAGTGGTGGCTCGTCATTTGCGGCCTCTCGAAAGCTCAGAAGTTGATGTTTTTGAACCGTAGCGGTGAGAGAGGTAGGCAAGCGAAACTGCTTATCTAAGCATGACCGTAAGTTTGATGTTCTCATAATAATCCTTTATAGACTCCCTGTTGACTTTTCGATATTTTTAATGACTTTTCCGTGTTCGTGTTTCCTTGTGTACCTTGTTTAATTTGAAAATTTGAAAATATGAAAGGAAAAAGTGTTCAGAGGTGATGCTTCACCGTGGGTGCCAAACAACCTGGGACCGTCAGAGTTGGGTTAGCTTGCTAAGTTGTGTGTTTTCATTAAATGTTTTTTGTGGACAATCAGATGAGGAGTGTTTGTTGGCGCTTATTTTATGGCGAAAGTGTATCTGGGAGGTTTGTGAGAGCAGATTTGCAGGAAAGTCTCCTAAATTCCTTTTGGTTCAAACTAGTTGAGCAGGTTGCAGGCAGGTCTCAATGACTGGTGACAAGTGATCAGGGAATGCGACTCTTTCGGTTTATCTAGAGACACATAAACAGAGATGAAGGTTGTAAATGACGTTACCGTCCCCAAGTGGAAATGTTTGTATGAATTATTGGCCTGCTCGGTCTCAATTGTGCAAAGTGACCTAATTGGTGAAAGCCGAGGCCCACACAAATATATTTAATGAAAGAATTCAAAATATATTTCTTGTGTTAATTCCAACTCAATAGCTGACAGGGTTACTTCACCATATTTATTATAGGCTACTGTAGATTGGTGCTGCTGCACCCAATCGTTCTTCCCTGCGAAATCTCTGTTTTTACAATTAATTAAGACCATGAACAGTGAGCTTGGGGGGAGCTAACTGAAATAGTATTGGGATTGTAGAAAACTATTATCCACACATCTATGCATTTTCTGAATTGCTTATCCAATTCAGGATCGTGGGGGTTCTGGAGCATGTCCCGGCTGTAATAAGATCAGAGGTGGGGTGCACCCTGGACAGGTCGCCAGTCTACCACAGGGCTAACATTAACACCTACAGCCAGTTTACAATCAACAATTAACCTAACATACAAGTCCTTGGGCTGTGAGAGAAAACTCACGCAGAAGGGTCCCAAGCCTGGAGGGTAATCCCATTCCTTCTTGCTGGGAAGTGCTAATCACTGCACTACTATGCCGCTCACTAATAATAAAAATTATTAAAAATTAAAATATAATGAGGGAAAATTCTTTTAGTTTTTATAAGTCTGGTCAAACTGGGTCAACAAAACTTAAACCAGGAAGTATTCGTGCATATGATCAACTATAACTAAAGTGAAGGTAATAAAAACTTAACTGAAATAAGGGAACACAATGTGGAAAGTAACTGAACTGAAATAAAAATTAATCTGGAAACATGATACAATCTACAAATAATATGAACTACTGTGAGTGATGATTGCAAATAAGTTTAATTAAAAAACTTGGGGGGGAAAATGCAGGATAACATATTGCAGCATTTATCTTTCTAACTTGGCAGGATGTTGTTTAAAAACCACATCAGCACAAAAAATTATCATCATTTGCTCCGGTGCTGTCTATTTCAGTGCAAATATTTTGTTATTGCATAACACTGATAAGTTGAGAGATAGTTCTTTTAGCTTTTTTTTTTTTTTTTTTTTTTAAAGAGTCTTTTACCCGAAGGCCAACTTTATTAGAGAGTTGCTTGGAAAAAAAATAAGTGACAGAGATTTAGAGAAAATGCTTGAAAGGTCTGGAATGAAGTGCATGCTGAGTGTATCTGCTGTTCTTTTCTTTTGAGAAAAGCAATATTCCACCAGTGTAGCGTTTATCCTACCAGCACTGGGTAGTCATTTTGTTCCCCTAAATTGACAGGAAAATGCACAAATGTCTCTCTAATAAGGTAACAAAGACTTATGGCCTTTAATATATGTGGGCACATCATGTTTGCGTACATCATCACCTACCAGAGTTCTGTTGTAGGCTATTAAAACCCTGAAATCAGCAAAATATTAAAGTGGTTAACATGCTGAGTTAGTACAGGGAGGAGTCTTACCAAGCTGCAGCTCTTTGTGTCCAATCCTAACTTGATGCTTGTCATTTTAATACTGGACACTAAGCAGCAGCCTACCGTTTTCCTCATCCAACTTCCATTTATTATATAAATATTGGTCCGACATTAACTTGTCAGTCAAACCAGACTCGCAGTCTTTTTTAAGTTGGCAGTGGTGAAGCATTGCCATGTTCCCACTGAGCCACATGCCACAAGCCAAACAACAAATTTAGAAGTGTACGTTCTCCAGCCCTGTCATATTCAGATAGATGGACAAATCAAGGTGAGTCAAACCCAGGCTAAAAGAGGGAGAGGTGTGCCATGCCTCTTAAGAAAACAAAATCTGGCATTGCAAACATAGTTAATCAAACCCAATCTGAAACGCTGCTGGTTTGCTTTGCAGCCCTGAGCGTGGTAGATGGGTGTTTACTGCAGAGCGGGTGGATGCTGAAGTATCACTTTAATAAAACTACCCGTTAGTTGTCTCTGTATTGTGGGAAGGAATTGAAAATACACATTAAAAACAGCTGAAGAGAAAGCTTGGGTAATTTTACTGTACACAAAGGAGGACACAGAGGGGAAGAAAGGGTGTCATCGGGCAGAAACAGAACTGTGGATGGAGTTGATGTCATTGGTGTGAGGTCAGTGAGCGAAGCGGCAGAAAATCAATCATTCCTTAGAACGGCATTCACGCAGCGTTTGTCCCTGAAAAGAGCAGTGATGATGACAGGACTGGCAGGGTGCAGTTTTACATGCAAAGTTATGAGAGTTGGTGAGAAAGTTGGGGGGGGGGGGTTGCTCAAAAGATGGTCACGAATGAGGAACTTGAGCAAGGAGAATATGTTTCTGTTCTCAGTCTCATCCCTATCCCTGACAGTGTTACGTCATGTTTGTTATTTCTTGATTCACTCTAAGCAAGGGTGGAATGGCAGTGAGGTACACAGTAGCACAAAGCAAAAGGTATAAACAGACAGAAAGAAAGGCACATATGGTTCAAAGTGTCTACTGAAGAAGCTAAGGTCAGAAACAGTCATGCCATTTATCCAACAGGTTTCACTGTTGTGTATGCTAACTGATAGACAAGCAGGTCCACAGCAGAACTCCAAAGAGCAAATTGATATGCATATAAACACAAAAACTCTTGATTGTAGTTTGTAAAGAAAAGCTCTTTCCGCAATGGAATTTAGACTGTTATGGTCGAAGAAAAATAAGATCTAATGTCCCACTGTTCATTTTGATTATTTCTTTCAGTATACAGTGGTTATGTGGTGTTATGGACATCAGTGTTACTGTTTTGCTGGCTGTTAGCAAGTATACTACAGTGTTTCACCACCTCTCCACCATTGTGAAAGAGCTGTTTCATGAACTGCAGGTTGGGACACTGAGTCACATGTCTATTTATGTACCGAACTATGACAAAAGCAATGGCTATTGCATGTGTGTTCACACCAAGATGAGTGGACACATTAGGCAGACTTATGTGTTTTGCTACCCAGGGGTTTATCATATTTTCCACTTCTCAGAATTCTAGTTATACAGACAAGCTGTATAACAGCTGTTCTTTTTTGGGTTGTTTTATTTTTAAATCCAGAACTACACAAGGTTTTTAAAAAATATTGTTCATGCACACACTGTAACTCAAAAACAGCATCACACACAAATAGAGCTAGAATTAGGAGGAAGTCAAAGTGTTGGGCATAGGAACATCAGTAGCTTGGATTCTTGCTGTTATTCAGATTTGAAGACATGCATTGCGGTTGCTGCTCTATTGTCATTACAGAGAGCTTCTGTTCACTACTACTGTAGTGCATTCAGAGGTTTTTAGACATTCAAGTTTTTATTTCAGTTTTTTTACAGAACTATGTACATTACGCCACACTTATTGTAAACTTTGGTAAATCAATGAAAATATCAAATTTTCTTTTTCATTTATATGTTGATTATAGCAGCAGTAACAGCCTCAGTCCTTTGTGGGAATTATCACATATGTTTGACACACCTTTCTTTTGGACGTTTCTACGTTTTCTATCGTTTTTCAAACTCAACACAACTCATAAGGAGTGTTGGTCCACAGTAAATTCACAGTCTGAGAGCTTTGTTGGGTTTGTGCCCAGATTGTGGCAGGGTCAGTTCAAGATTGTCAGTGGGGAGCCACCCTGTGTTTTCTTGGCAGGATCCTTAAGGTTGTTGTCTTGTTGAAAACCACAGATCCTGAGCGCCCAGTCTCTGCCTGGTGTCTCCTGCAAATGCTGTTGGGAACTGTGGCTTTATTTAAAAGTTCATATTTCAAACCATAGACAGTATAAAAGACCTACCAGGATGTCACCTTTTGAAGTTTTGTTTTGAAGCCTTGAGATGAACGTCAATAAAGGTAGCTGTTTTCCTAATAGACCAGGGGTGTCATACTCAAATACACAGTGGGCCAAAATTCAAAACTAGAACAAGGTCGCGGGCTAACATTAATATTTATTGAAAAATATCTTCCTCCAGATTTAAGAATGAATCTCTTCTTATGGACTCAAACAAGTTTTGCTGAAAAACTGAATGTGGAACAAGCAAAGCTTAATACTAAACAATGTATATATTAGCTGTATAATACCAGTAGGCCAGCTCTAATAGTAATTTGGTATGGCTTCGCGGGCCAAATGTAATTAGGCTGCGGGCCAGAGTTTGACACCTATGTAATAGACTTTTATAGGATTAGAAGTTTTTTGCAACTACAGCTATCGCCATCTGGTGGCCACTAGGTAAAATCCACATTTTTTTTAGGGGCTTCTTATTTTTGTAACAAGGAAGCTATGTCCATCCTCTTTATGCTCTCTGAGTTAAATTCAACAAACATAAGTAGAATAATATATAGCTCACTTAACTTGTCACGGTTTCCATTGGATCTTTTTTTCTTTTGGTTTCACAAGACTTTTTTTCAGCTTTGCGAGTTTCTCTTGTTTGTCTGGTACTAAGCTCACCACCTTTCACAAATTGTATCTGCCTGCCTGTCTCCTAAATGTAGTTAGAGGTGCATTTTTCTGCTTTCGTATTTGATAACTATCAGCACATGGCTTCTAGGTGAGTTATTTCGCCTGCTTGCAGTAATGGCACATTCCATCTACAAGGCAGCTGTCTCCTTGATAGAGCGATTCAGTTGTGTCAAAACAGTGCATCTAGCTTAGAATCTGTTTTTGCTTTTCCTACTTGTTTTTAGATGTTTTTAAAAGGTTCTGTATCACTGGTTAAGTATAGATGAGGTTAGTTTTTAAGTTAGGTGGAGCTCTGGTTGTTGATCTTCACTCTGATTTTACCTTCGGGGAGTCTATGCAAATGGTGGAGCAGAGGTATTCATTTAGCAGCACAAGGCTTCTACTGAGGCAGTGTGTATTTATGTGGAGGGCGACTCCAGAAGGTATTTGCATGAAGTTTGCAAAGCTGACTCTGCCACTGAGGTCACTCCTTTGTGCTAGCCAAGTCCGATGTTCAGTCGGTCAGTTGGTCAGGCAGCCGCCCTGTGAGGAAAGTTAGACTGCTTGCTTACTGTGGAAACAGTAAACCTTAAAGCCAACAGTCTGCTGCTTTCTTTCACTTATTCATTCAGATTCCTGTAGTGTTGGGTTACCAGACATTAGATTCCATGACTTCAGTGTCAGTGGCTTTCAAATACCTCCATAAGTAAGTACATTTCTTGAAAGGAACAACCAAACCATCCATTGTCACTGCTGATGGCAATATAGAGAGTACAATGATATGCTCTAAATTCATTTAAAACTAGTACGATTGTATTTGATGCTCTCCATCTAAACAGCTAGGAAAATAGATGGGAGAAGCAGAGGAAAGAATGGATGATCAGAGATATCGAATAAGAGTATGGTCTGACTCGGGAAAGGAAGGAGAGAGGGAGAGTGACAGATGGCAGGCAGTAGATTAGCCCTCTCTTGTTATTCTCTGCCCTTGTAAGAGTGTCAGCCAGGCACTTTCTTTCTGTTTTTTTTTCTCTCCCTCATTCATATTCTCATGCACAGGCTTCTTGTCACCAGATATGTCAGTAATCACCTATAAATGACTCTTTAATCTGGAATACTGTGTCAGTTTCAACCACAGCTCTCACGCTTATTTTTTAGGACATTAAAAGCTGCCTCTCTCTCGCCAAGATCTGTGATCACTTCCTGTCAACTGATGTTGATTAAGGAAATGCTTCTGTTCGTAGGTTAGGCAGGAAGTGCTGAGCGGAATGATTAGAATTTCTCTCCTGCTTTTCCTCCTCCACCTTCATCATGTGAATCTGAGCGGCCGATGGCAGTGTGATGATAACAGGGAAAGTTGTCATTCTAAAGATGCGAATATGAAATGAAAAGAGAAAATGTGAAGAAAATAGTTGACGTACCAGTCGGACAGTTAAAGATTACATCTGTATTCAGTGTTGCATTACTACTGTTATTAATGGTTCTATAAATAAGTTCACACGACATTCATAACTGTCTCAGATCTAAACAATTCTGTTCTGTTGTGCATGTTGTAATGATCATTTAACAGGAAGAGTGCTACAGCAGCCACAGATAAGACCTATAACTATTTCTCCAACCCAGCATAAAGCTACTTACCGCCTTCTGTCAACAAGGAGTTCATATGTGATACATGAGACAGAGTCTGCTACATTTACCCTGTTATTTACATTACAATCAACCCCTGTGGACTGTCCCTATATAATAATATTTTAGTCTGGACCAAAGTACTGGGACAGACCTGCCTGATCACACAATCACATGCAATTACTTGAAACTTATAAACCCCAACCTTCAAGAAGAAGCTGAGCCTCCTACTACATAAAACAGGTTTATGCAACAATAGGCCAATTCCCACACTTTGTTTGCAAGTGCATGACTCAACAAGAGCGGTTTCAAAGCCTGATGAGATAGAGAAAGAGTCATAGTCACTGCTAACAGGAAGGCAGGTTTAAAGTCATTGAGAGTATTGGTTTGTCGCTTTAGTGTAGTAGCTTGTCTTTACTCATTTTCAACAGTTGAATGTTGAGCTACAACTTTACTCTAGATGGACATATTGTAATCGTATCTATAGCTACAAATTGTGGACAAAGACTGAAAGTGTATAAGCAGCAAAACAACATCTGGGCTTAGTCTTAAAGGGCGTTCACACAGGAAACAGTGTGCTTGTTGAGCGTTGGTTTGTTGCTGAATATTGGTAACCAGTGGAGTTCGTTTTGTGGTTGTCTAGGTAAAACTCGAAGGCAGGACTGGGTCATTTTCCCCAGGGGTCACACAAGAAGCTTGCACCATTGTAGAGGATAAACTCATTCCTGGTGGATATTAACTTTAAAAATTAATTACCCACCCCTGTGCTAAGGTGTCTTTCACTGTCGTATTTCAACTAATGCTATTCTTTGATTAGACTGTTGCCTTCATGACCTGGACCCACATAAGCTTTAGAAAATAGAGAGCTGGAAATATCCTAACAGGATTGATTCTTGTATTGTGAAACTTATAGATTTTTCAAGAGTCTACAAAAACCTTTCTTCTATTGCTCTTAGGAAAAAAATGTAAATGGTTGTAAGTTTAACATTTGCTATAATTAAGTAGTCCTATCATGGACTGCAGTTGAACAAAAACTTTGTGTCTATAATAATAACTTGATGGTGTTTGCATCACACTGGGGAATAAACATGAACAAAGTATAACATCGGTACATCAAACGTGGGCAGTTTTTTGAAGAAGTGGTGTCTGTTTAACACCAAAGGGCTGTAGATCCTTTGTTCAGTCTACATTAGCTGATCAAACAGAACTGAACAAGGGTTTGTATTCCTGGACACAGTAAATGTTAATAAGTGCGTGTCGGTTTAGCTTTAGTAGTAGCATGGATTGCACTCTGGCCGCTACGACGTCAGTGTTGATAGTACTAAAAAAGTCCATGTGGTTGAAAAGATTTGGGATGCGGCCAAAGTGAACAGGAGAAGCCCTGTTTGACTCTGCTGACCGACCAGAATCGCTCTCTCTCTCTCTCTCTCTCTGCCTGGTCTGTCTCTGTACCTCTCTCTGCCTTTTTATCTTCCTGCTCTCTATGACAGTACTGTCCTCTCTTAGCTACAGTATTGACTGATTACTGGACCGTGCTTATGTGTGTTTTGCAGATGGCTGTGAACAGTAGCTGAGGACGTCACTGGGAGTTCTCCACCTGCGAAAATGAATGGTAAGATCACTGCGTTTTGTGTGTATAAAGGACAGTGTTAAATCTGTGTGGAGAATGAAAGAAAGAGGGGTGTGTGAATGTGGCTCTGCAGAGCTGCTGAGGCCAACATAAGGCTAGTTTTAGTGATAATTGCTGGGTTGTGTTTGGCCTACGTTTGTGTACATATTCTTGACCAGCTTCTTTATAGTTTGACACAGTTGTGCTAATTTTGAAGTCTGGTCCATATATTTTCTTTTCTTTCTTTCTTTCTTTTTTTTTTTTTTAAACCCACCAGGTTTACTGATAGCTTCAGTGACAGGATTAAAGTACCCAGATTAGTATATTTTTGGTGTTGGTGCAGGTTATATATGTTGTAGGGCTGTGCGATATGACCAAAATCTCATATCCCGATATAAGAATTCTATCGTCCCGATAACGATATAAATCACACAAATGTAACATTTTCTGTAAATTATGTGAATCTCGTGCAGCTCGACTTGCGGGAAGTGTTTCCAGCTGCGCGTCATGTAGCTGGAGTCGAGTGTTTTAATAGATGCATGAAACTATACATTTTTAGACATAAGTTGTAACGGCCGCCGTTTTCTTTGTGAGTATTTATTACACAGCGTGCTGCGGGGAAAAGCCTGTTCTAACGTTTGAGTCTAAGGTTTATTTTTTAACACCTGGCGGCTCTTTTTTACTTCTCTTCCGTAAATAATCTGCTCTTTCACGTGATTCAGTTTATTTTGAAAAGTCTCAACAGGATCTTGAGCTTTATTGTGAAAGGTTTATGTGGAACATAAACAAGCGGACACGCGATGGTGTTACCGTCCTTGTTGCTAACCACAAGGCATAAAAACAGGCGCTTGTCCGTCTGTAGTGTGGTTATATTAAATATAAGAGAAAGAGAGAACTTTAAGAAATTAATATAGCCACTACAGTGACCATCAAAACGATGAAAAAATATTGCGGTAAACAGTTTATTTTGCAACATCACGAAACAAACGATGGCGTCAAATGAAACGATAGACGTTTTTATATCGTCATCCGATATATATCGTTATATCGAACAGCCCTAATATGTTGGTGTTGTTGATATATCGTGGAGTAAACAGCCTTGGTGAAGAGCAGTAAAAGTGTCTTGTTTTGCACTTAACAAAGTGAAATTTGAGCTTCATTATCACTTTGTCAATACTGGTGGATTCCCAGTGTCTGACTGCTGCTGAGGCTGACGTCAGGGTACTCTTTATCTGTGTCAGTTGGTCTGTGTGTGTGCAGCTGTCTTCCTGTTTCCTTTTTTTTTACGCCTGTGTAATCTTGTGAAGTGAACTGAATATCTGATAAATTAGCTGACATTAATTAGAAAAATTAAGCCTGCTACTTCTTGGGGTCTATTTGCCTGGTATTATTTAATCTCACTGGCTATGACTGAAACTTTACATTTCCTTTCCCCCCTCAGGTGGTCCAAGTGTGTGGGCAATCTCCCCAGAGGAGAGGGACAAACATGATCAGATGTTTGACTCCCTCTCCCCAACGATGGGCTACGTCACAGGTACAGACATTTAAACATGCTGTTTGTCCATGATTCACACAGTGACTGGATGCTGGTTTTCAGAGTGCTATTTTATCATGATGAAACTGGAAATTGCAAATGGCTGTGACTCAGTTGGTATCCCTAATCCCCAGCCCCTCCCCATGCTGAAGTGTCCTGGTGCAAGACATTGAATACTAGGTTCCTTCAGATGGCATGCCAGTGCCTGTGTATGGAAGTAGAAAACATTGTAAAGCGCTTTGTAGCACCAATAAAGTTGAAAAGTGCTTTATTAATGAAAACATGTGGCCCGAGGACCAGAACCGGCCTGTGAGCCATCTCAGTTTGCCCTGCAACATCCTAAAAGGAAAAAAACAGGTTTATCTATGCAGTGCTAAACATTAAATAACTGGCAAGATGCATATAAATTTTGATGAAATATTTGGATGGAATTTTAGTGAGTGTCTAAACGAGGGTGGCCTGCTGGAGAAAATGTTACCCACCTGTGATTTACAGTAATAAACAGACACGTACAAATACAGACGCGACGAGGCACATGTAAATATAACCAATATAACATATGTATTAAAGTCCAGATAGTGATGTACAACCTCATACTTGTAAACTGACACTTTTTTGTTTTCTTCCCTCTCTGTCTTTTTATAGGAGACCAGGCAAAGAGGTTTTTCCTTCAGTCAGGGCTGCCTGCATCAGTGTTGGCTGATATATGGTGAGAGAAACACAGACTCACAGTGGATAAGATGCTGTGCTTGAGAAGATCTTCCTGAGAACCCATCACCGTTTCCTTGCTTATGTTTTGTGTTCTGTCTCCCAGGAGCCTGGCCGATATGAATAAAGATGGAAAGATGGACCGGCTGGAGTTTTCTGTTGCTATGAAGCTTATAAAGCTAAAACTTACGGGTACACCACTTCCCTCATCGCTTCCAATCATCATGAAGCAGCCTCCAGTGCGTGCTCCCACCATGAACAACCCCACCAACCCTGCCTATGGTACGATATTATTATTATATCGTACACTATAGCAGTGAATTTGTTAGAAAATTAACATTTTACTATTGGCAAATATGTGGAGTTTTCCTTTAATGGACATGGCCCACAAAAACGGGAAAGAACGAGCTGCTATGGCTCCTAGGTAGAAGCGAAAATATGATTTTTAAAAAAAAAAAATGTTTAAATGAAGATCCTCCATTCAAAGATTTCGGAGCACTTAGACTAATCTAAACTGTGTCTGACTGATTGTTTCCATGCATGCATTTAGTCACTGTGATCAAAAATGGTGTATCTAATTGTGTCATAGGAATTGGCTCTATGGTGCATGGAACAAACCTTGCCATGTTGACTCCTATGGCCGTGTCACCTATGACACCAATGACGGGCCTCAGCCCAATGGTTCCTTCATCATCAGGAATGAACCCACTAATGATGTCCACTGCCCCCACGCCCCTGGTTCCAATTATGGGAAATACCACAGTACCAAATGGCACCATGGGTCTCCTCCAGCCAATTTCTTCTGGAGGTTTGAATACTGGTATGTGTAATTCTCTTATCCATTAATCAGTTAGCTGTCATTTTTGTCTTTTTCATCTTGTATCTGAGAGACTTCTAACAGGAAATCTATTAGGATATTATTAAATATGCTACACTTTAAATATTCCAGGTTATCATAGCGCTTTGTGTTATCTGATCAATGTTTATCATGCTAGTTGATCAGGTTGTCACGGCTGAAAACTAACTAAAGAAGCAAGTCCATGAAGCAGCAGAACTTTGTTCTGAAGATTTTCAAAGTTTTTCTGTTTTAAGAGAAGGTTTTGTCCAACAACTTGAACAACTTTGGTTTTGTTTATTTTTTTTTAAAGATTAGTACATTTGGAAAAAAGTGTATTAAATATTCTGTCAGCTTTTGAACATGATAAACTTGCATTAGCTAATAGTGAGCAGGATTTGTATGCAAACTTGACCTGGATTGGAGTTTGGCCCAAGCAGCTTGGTAGTGCTTAAGTTTTGGAGTCCACTTAAAACTAGATCTAGATCCACAAATTTTGCATCACGTCGATGCTCTTAAGAAAATACCTCAAACTAATCAGAAACTAGATATTGGTTGGGGGACTCGAATAATGCATGTTATGGAGGGAATGTTCATCTTTGTGTGTGATCTGTTAGACAGCTCTTGTTTGTCTTTTTGGTTATTGCTTTCTTGATGCTTATCTGCTGTTTGTTGTAGTATGAAAACTGCTGAGGAGAAATGCTGGCTGTTCTCTCATATTAAATACTGTATATTTGCTGACAATGAAGCAGTTCTGGGTATTTTAAGGGAAAACCAGGAAAATGGAATGGCTCCTGTCCTGTTTTGCAGAGTCAGGTTTCTGTCTCATCTCCATACAAATGGCCTCCCTGTCCTTGACAAGGTTACAACAGTGATCACAGTACAGGCATCTGCCATTTAAGAAAACTGTAAAGACAGAACCCTCAACTTTTCCACCAAGTGAAAAAAAGAACATCACATTTTGTAATTGTGGTTAAGTGTGTGAATAACATTTTGTGCCCTATTGTTGAAATATGATTAACGCGCATGTGTGTCTCTGCTTCAGGCCTACCTCTATCTGCGACCTCTTACGCCTCTCCGCTTGGACGCGCCTCTTCGCCTGCTGGTATAAACATGGCCCCAACACTGCTAGACCTGGGATCTGGCAGGTAAGACCTGCACATATACGTAAGCATGTCTGGGCAACCTCTGACTTGTTTACCTTGTCAGTTTCTTTTAGCCCTTTTCAACTAGTACCTGCTCATCTCGACTGGGTCTGTAGGGTTTCCATTAAGTGTTAGAACTCGGTTCTAGGTACTTTTTTAGTAACTACTCAACCAGGGTCCCAAGTGATCTGAGTCGACACGAAAAATGTGACAACAACAGCAACAGACTGCCTGCCACTGACTGCCGATTCAATGGTGTCAAAAGCGACTACTCACAAAAATCCACTCCGTGATGCATACAAATGACATTACAGGACTTCTGGCTGCATTGCTATATGTCAGAAAAATAAAATTTCAGAAATTGAGTTGAGTCAAGCTGAGTAGGTATTAATGGGAAAGGGCTATTATCTGTACAAACATAAACATTTGGTGTATTGTTTTTCAGCTCCGGTTCTTCAACCCCATCTGTGATGTCCCCCATGAATGCTGTTCCCAGTGACTGGGCTGTGCCACATGCTTCCAGACTTAAATACAGACAGCAGTTCAACAGCTTGGATAAACAGATGATTGGATACCTCACTGGTATAATGCATTTATGTGTATGCTCACTGTATAGGTTATATAAAACCAAACTATTTATGGAATTTAGGTGTGGAGACAGTCACTGATGACTTCATTTTCCTCCCTCTTTTTTTCCCCTGTATCAACCTTTAGTTAGCTTTAAGTAGTGGAGGCTATAGTAGCGGGTGTGTTCAGTCACAGTGTTTCTCAACACACACATGCACACAGTCATGTCCTTTTGTTCTGCAAACCTTGTAAAACCTGTTCTTATGAAAAAACAAAGATTTATTGAAATGACAATGAAGGTCAGATTTTTTTCCCCCAATTTTCTTAGTAATGCAACTTGACTGTTATTACGCAGTCTGTATGGTAACAAAATTACACAAAGGGCTTCTTTTATTCCTTCAAATTTTGTGTCCTTGTAGACCTTTGTAAAAAGCTGAGTGTTTTCATGCTGTCACAGACTGTTTACCATCATCTGCTTTTTAGAATTTTGAAACTTTGTACAATGTCACTCTAGGAAAAATTGGTTATGGTGTTGCAACTGCTTCCTGTCTTCACCACACGTTATATGTAGATTAATTCATATATCATCAGCCACTGTACTATTTCACACACACCACTCCTTTCTTCTTCCACACCCCCACACCTCTGTGCTCCACAGCTCTGACATTTGTTCCTCTTCTTACCAGGTCTGCAGGTGAAGGGTGTGATGGAAAGTACGATGCTGACAAAAATACAACTGGCCTCCATCTGGTAGGATTATGTGTGTATTTTGGTGTGTCTGAACATGTCTTTTGATTACTACAGTCAGGTTTGGCAGCCAGAAGTATGAAAGGTCATGCAGTTGTAGCATTATCACAATACCGCTTTCATTATTAAGGAAGTAATTGTTTTTTGTTTTAAGAATGCTGTTCCCAGTATCTATTACTTGTTAAAATGGGTTAAAAAATCTGACAATAGATTTGCTGGTTTTTTTCTTTGTTTTTCTTTTGTTCTACAATATTTTTTACGCAACTGAATACAGCAGGATTTATCAAATCAAATGGACATGTTTTCTACAGTTAGCTACTTAATGCTATAACTGTTAATTGTTTTTATTGAATTTGGTTGAGTTAGTTTTATATGATCATGCATCTTGTGCTTCAACACCTAGTCTGGTTATGTCAGAGCAGCAAGTCCAATAGCTGTAATATTGATGTTGTAATTGTAAATATGAGGTCCAAATATTCCTGAGTAACAATATTTATTTCCCATGAATATTATTCTGCTTAATTTAAGTATGATAAGTGTACATTATGTTCTATAAAAGTCCAACTTGCAAATTTCCTGCAGGAATTTAGCAGATGTGGATAAAGATGGCAAGCTTCAAGCGGAGGAGTTTATTCTGGCAATGCACCTCGTGGATTTGGCAAAGAGTGGTCAACCACTGCCATTAACACTGCCAACTGAGCTGGTACCACCCTCACAGAGGTATGTGGACACACATGTTCTGCTTGACCAAAACCTCTCCAACATTCTCTATATATAAATGCGTGACGTAACGTTTTTTGCACAAAACCTTGTTATTATGTGAGTGATGTTGCATGCTGTATTTTCAAAGAAACTGATTGAAATCTGTATTGCAGGAGTGCCACGAATGGCCTCAGCTCTTCCCTGATTGATAACTTGGAAATTGAACCGCCACAGAAACCAAAAATGAACAGTCAGTACTACCAATAAACACAACCAACTCACACAGGCAGCAGCCTTTTTAAACTGAGGGTTCATGTGCAGCCAGCAGCTATGGATCATAAATATTTATTTTATTTTTTTGAACACTGAGAAATACTAATATAATGGGTGTAGTTTGAGTTTCCCCTCTTCTTGTAACTGCATTTCACATCTCAGCTTTAACCCTCTTTTTTTCTCTCTCTGTTTCCTTGGTTCACTACTATGGACTTCAAATAAGATGAGTTACAAAACTTGCAGCTCATCTGTGTGTTTCCCATGTAGTGCATAGATTTGACTACCAAAAATACAAAAGAAAATGATGCACAGATTAAAATGATTTTATCATAAATATGAGAGAAGCTGCGCATAGTAAAATGGAAACAGTCGGTCAAACTCTAGTAATAAGTCTGAGTCTTTAAAGAACAGAATCTGGAATGTGGTGCACGTATTGGTGACTTAGGCTACAAGTAACAGCTGGAATGTTTGGACGTTGTTAAATGCTAATCCTCCAAATCTTATAAAAATCATTCACAATTTTTTTTTTTTAAGACATGATCTCAAATAAATAATCAGTATTTAGTCACATACATGTTCACAATTCTTTTCTTAATGTTACATGAAAAGTACAGTGATCTGTCATGTCTTCCTACTTTATTTTTAGTATCATTTGAAGATAAATTCAAAGCAAACTTGGAACGAGGGAATGCAGAGTTGGAGAAAAGACGACAGGCCCTACTGGACGCTGAGAGGAGGGAGCAGGAGCGGCGTGCTCAGAAAGAGAAAGAAGAGCGAGAGAAGAGAGAGAAAGAGGCTTGGGAGGCTGAGGAGAGAAGGAGGAAAGAGGAGGAGAGGAGGCTCGAGCTCCAAAGAGAGCTGGAGAGACAGAAAGAGGAAGAACGGCAGAGGGAGATAGAGAGAAAAGAGGTGAGGTGAACGTCTCTGAATGAGTTGGTTTGTTCGCAGTGATGCGTGGTGTACTTACTTCTGTGTGTCCGTTTATTCTAGGCTGCACAGCGGGAGCTCGAGCGTCAGAGAAAAGAGGAGTGGGAGAGGAGGAGGAAAGGAGAGCTCCAGTTAAAGAAGGAACAAGAGCAGGATGAAATCACCAAACTGAAAGCTAAGAAGAGGAGCCTGGAGTTGGAGTTGGAGGCAGTGGTGAGTGCTGAAGAGACATTTCAGTTCAACATAGAGCAAAAATACTTTCTGTCTACATGTTGTGGAGGTTTTTTAAGCTATCTCATCTCTGTTCTTCTGTCTCTACCTCTTTTAGGGTGACAAGCACCGTCAGATCTCGGACCGCCTGCGTGACTTTCAGAACAAGAAAAAACTTCAGAAGACTGAGCTTGATCTTAACAATCAAAGGAAGGAGGCACGTCAGCAGGATATTAACAATCTGCAGAAACAAATTGAGGTCTGTGCTTTTTTTCTTCCCCATTTTTTTTCTGAGATCATTTCTGAGTTTCATTCAGTTCCTTGTGTATTTCTATAATATCCTAATATTATGACATTTAGTGCTGAAAGTAGCAAGGATAGTTGTTTAGTAGTTTACCTATGTATATGAGTATTGCTTTATTGAGAGGGTGTGTGTCTGTTAATCTTTTTTTGAAACTCCGCCCCCCTCCAGTGATGCATTTTTTTTTTCTTTTCTTTTCTTTTTTTTTTATCCATTAGGAGTTCCAGAGAAAGTTGTCCCACTTGACTCCGGAGCAGAAAAGACTGACTGAAAAGCTGAAAAATATGTCTCTGAATAACCTGCCTGGTTAGTAGTGAAAAATTAACATGCCAAGCTTTGGACCATCAATCATAAAAAAATGGAAAATAAAATGAAAAGAATACCTCTTATATGGCAAATTGACTCATTTTAATTATCACGGTTTTCATTATACCTGTTGTAATTATAATTACTTAATACATGCAACCAGAAGAAGTAAATGCAAACAATTTATGGATTGTTGTCTGATAGATGTACCACCAGTTACCGCAGTGACTGTATTTTATCTGCTTGTAGCATCGACAGTGTCCACCCTAAAAGTGAGCATGACGGAGAAAAAAGGGACGTGTATGAAACTGCGAGAACAGCTTGAAGTTCTGGAGAAAGAGACGGCTGCCAAACTAGCAGAAATGGACCAGTATAACAAAGACATGCAGGTAGGAATCTGTCACTACTTCAGTCTGCTTTTTGGCCAGATGCGTGTGGAGCAGCAGCAACACAGTAAATACAGGTAGAAGGTGCTGTGTTCTTGTCTTGTGGCTAATAAACTAAGCAAGCCCTTAGTTTATTTTACAGCTAGTAGGTACAGTTTGTGTTCTTTGCATGTGTGTGGTACCGAGTTATGTTGGATTTAAACGGACTAAACACTGCAGGTGTGAAAACAGCCTTAGAATACTCTCATGAGAAAATGTTGAATGCTTGTTTTTGCAGTCGTTGAGGTTCATGGCAGCCGTGTCAGGGAACAATAGTTAATGTCTTCTTGCAGTTCTTCTGGAATGTGTAGGATGGTTTCCATCCTTGATCAGTTAAGGGCCAGAATCTCAAGCTCTGTGGATTATATTATTTTTTTGCACTTATTCTCAGCAGTGCAAAATCGTAGAACTGTAAAGCTTTGATAAAAAGGGGCTGCTAGTTTGGATCGACTTCCTTGAAACATATTTATTTTAATTTTTAAGGAGACTGTTTTCCTCATATAAATTTAAAAGCAGTGATTTATCAAATTGAATATTAGACTGTGTCCTTTACAGCTGATCACTAATATTGCTTCCTGGCCCTTGAGGCCTTTTTTGTCTTTCTCCTTCCCTGCCATACTTCCTACTTTGGCATCTGATACGACATCTTAAACTTTGATTCCTCTTTTTCCTCGTCTTCTGGACATTTCTGCTCTTCCCTACACTGGATCCTTTCCTCTCTTCCCATTCGCCCATTTCATTCCCCTTTTCAGTGTGTGGGTGCTGAGGAGTCAATACTCCAGGCTCTCCTCTCTCTGCTGGCCTGCCTCCGTAACCTCTTCTACCTACTAAAGGTTTTTGCTTTAGGTCTCATTATTGTTCTTGCCTTGTTGTATCTTGTGTTTTGGTCCCCTAATTTATCTCTTTCTTTTCTACTTTTTCATAATATTTAGTCAGGTGTTGGATGCTGTTTGTTTATAGGCCTTAGACTGTGCCCATGTCCGTCTTGCATCCTTTAATTCAGCCATTTATCTTTCAGACTGCTAGTAATTATGTGAACTATCTTTGTTTACACCAGGAACTGAGAGAGAGCCAAAGAAATCAGCAGGCTGCACTGGAGAAACTGCGCAGCATAAAAGAAGACAAACAGCGTGAACTCATGCGAAAGAAGGAGCAAGAAGAGGAGATGAGGAGGAAGGAAGAAGAGAGGAAACGACAAGAGGAGGAAAGGAGGCGCAGGGAGGAAGAGGAAGAAGCTCAGAGGTACACTTTGAATTTACATTTGTGTGTTATAAATATTAGTCATCAGTTATACAGCAGATGCCATATGCTCTTTTTCCAACCAACACAAAACGTATTAAGATGTTATTGAATACTGGATATAATTTGTTATTCAGTCAAGTTTGATGATGTTGTTTACTTAAAAAATAACCTTTTTTGTCATGATCAAAAAGATAAAGAGACCAATAGAAAAAAATGTAACAACTCCATATACTGATAATTCACACAATTCCGAGATGAAAATAATGTCATCAGTTCAAAAAACAAAACCCCAAAATAGGCAGGATCCATATCGAACAATTTACGCTGAGATTGACACTTTAGTACAGCGGTCCCCAACCTTTTTTGCGCCACGGACCGGTTTATGCCTGACAATATTTTCACGGACCGGCCTTTAAGGTGTCGCGGATAAATACAACAAAATAAAACTAGTACCGGTACCAAAAAAAGAAGATTTATTCATAACACACATGAAAAGACCCAGGAAAACCGAGTTAATGATAAAAACGATAACAAAATAATGCTGAAAACCGATAAAAACCCTGAAAACCATACATTTCACACCCGAGCCCCAACTCTCGCGGCCCGGTACCGGTCCGAGGCCCGGGAGTTGGGGACCGCTGCTTTAGTAGATCCAAAACTTTTAGCCTAGAAAAGGTTCCCGTGCCATGGCCAGCGTCTTCTGTTTGTCCTCAGACGTTTTTTGCAATTATGTTCTTCAAACCAGTTGAAATAGCTTTGGATTAACTTTTGAGATATTTTTCCTACATGGCCTCTTCTCAAAACATTTAAATCTTTCTGCCTTTTCTTCAGTTATCTTTATATCAGTTTAACTTAGTAATAGTTAAATACATATGTTGTATGTAAAACGAATCTGTGAAATGCTAGAAAGAGTAACTGAGGAAAACAAAGACATGTTTTTATTAGGAGACTTTAATATTAATTGGTCGGCTCCTTCTTGTCTTTTAAAGAAAAAGATAAGTTCATCAGCGTCGGCTTGTTGCCTGTCTCAGATGATCACTATTCCCACCCGGGTCACGGTCAACGCAGGAGGTCATAGGTCATCATCATGTATTGATCATATATATACAAATGTTCCTGAGCATTGCTCTAATATTGTTTCTATTCCAGTTGGCTATAGTGACCATAATCTTGTAGGTTTGACTAAGAAAATGAAACCACTGAAAACTGCACAAAAGATTATTTTTCATAGATCTTACAAAAATTTCAATGCAGATAAGTATATTAATGACGTAAAAGAAATTCACTGGACTGACATCTGCCTCGAGAATGACCCTGATAGGGCATTATCTATGTTTATTGAAAACTTTTGCTACCTGGCTGATAAACATGCCCCCTTAAAAAGATTTACTGTTAAAAAGAACTATGCACCTTGGTTAGATAACGAACTTAAGGTTGCAATGTCAGAGAGGGATATAGCAAAAGCACATAAGTCTATCAGGCCACAAGAGTGGGCAAGATATCGCGAGTTAAGAAATCAAGTAACTAAATTGAATAGGCGTAAAAAGAAAGAATATTATCAACTTAAGCTCAAAGAGGCCAATAAGGACAGCAAAAAGGTGTGGAAAGTTTTAAATAATATAATGGGTAGAGATCTTGCTCCGGTGATGCCTCACATCCACACGGGTGGTACGTTTATAAGTAAAGCCAAGGATATTGCCAATTATTTTGTGAATTATTACAGCAATAAAATAACAAATTTAAAATCTAATATGAGCAAAGGCGATCCCACCTTATCCTGTCGTCTTATACAGGATGTTATCATGAATAATAAACCATGCCAATTTAAGTTTGAGGCAGTGAACGTGCAGATGGTAGAGCGCTTATTGACATCACTTCCTGATGATACATCCTCCGGTTCTGATAACATAGACAGTAAACTGCTCAAAGTTGCAGCCAAGTTTGTGTCCCTTCCTATATGTCACATATTTAATAAATCTCTGGCATGCAGCTTATTTCCATCGCAGTGGAAAGAATCGAAAATAATTCCGATTCCTAAAAACAAGAATGACATTTTTAATGGTGTCAACAGCAGACCTATCAGTCTGCTACCCATTTTAAGTAAAATTATGGAAAGGATTGTCTACGAACAAATTCAACATTATCTAATAGAAAATCAGTTACTCACTCAGTTTCAACATGCCTACAAACCTGGTTATTCCACCAGTTCAGCTCTCATTCACATGACAGATAACTGGTACAAATACCTAGATAAAGGGAATTTGGCCGGGGTGGTATTTCTGGATTTTAGTGCTGCATTTGATTTAATAAATCATGATCTACTGATAGATAAACTAAAATGTTATGGATTTTCACCAGCTGCTTTGTGCTGGATGGAAAGTTATCTGTCTGGAAGAAGGCAAAAGGTTTATTATAATGGTTATTTCTCGGAGGGCCGTGAAATGAACTGTGGTCTACCCCAAGGCAGCTGCCTCGGTCCACTTCTCTACTCAGTTTTTACAAATGATTTGCCGTATGTCCTGGATAAATCTCATCTTGTAATGTACGCTGATGATTCCACCATGTTTTATTCAGCCAGTAGCCACTCTGAATTGACAAGCGTATTACAACTAGATTTGCTGAATGTGTTTGATTGGATAAGTAAAAACAACATGATTATAAATGTGACTAAATCCAAATCCATGTTAATAGGAAGTAGAGCACGTTTAATCAACAGTCCACAACTAAATCTTTCCATAGCTGGATCGGCATTAGAACAGGTTACCCAGATTAAATTACTTGGTGTTACCATAAACCACCACCTTTCATGGTCTCAGCACATCAATTCTGTTATTAAGAAAATGGGACAGGGCATAGCTATAGCTAGGAAATGCTCCTTTTATATTACTACTTCAGTTATGAAAGATGTCATTAACGCATTAGTATTATCTCATCTAGAGTACTGCTCAATCATCTGGTCTGCAGCTAATAAGACAGATCTGAATAGACTTCAGTTAGTCCAAAATAGGGCGACCAGATTAGTGTTAAGGTGTTCATACTATACAAGTATTGACAAAATGCATGATAAACTTTCTTGGCTTTCTGTACAAGCTAAATTATACTATGGCTTACTTGTATTTTTAAAGAAAACAATACTGTTAAACACACCACACTTTTTTTGTGCTCAGTTGCAGTATCCAGATGAAATTCATAATCATGCCACACGATTCTCAACCAACCACAATTTAGTAATTCCTCGTGTTAAAAGTAACTTTTTGAAAAACTGTTATATTCAGAGCATCATTTCAGTGGAATAAGTTGCCTGAGGCAATAAGAGAATTGGCTTCAATTCATAATTTTAAAAATCACCTAAAAGCCTATTTAGGCAGTTTTTAATGTATTTGTAAAAATTGTAGAGGGTAATATCACTTGTAATGGAAATTGTGTATTTTGTTTGAGTGTTTTGTTTTGGTTTTCTGCTTTTATATAATTTTTAATATTCACATGTTTACATTTCAGTATTGTAAAACTTTACTGTAGATCTAATTGTTGTAACATTTTATTTGGAGATATTTGATGGCTTGGGCCCCAGGAAGACTAGCAACCACTGTTGTGGAAGCTAATGGGGTTCCTTATAAATAAACAAATAAACAAATAAACAAATAATGACCAGTTAATAGTGCATTAATTTGAGGTGTGTATGCCTTATAAACTCAACTTTCCAGTCCTCTGATCAAATTCTTCTGGGCTGGGGTGGAAGGTGTGGTGCACCCTGATATATTGGTGGTTGTGAGAAATAGCTTGGTTGTTTTGAATATTTTCTCACATCATCACAAATAACTTTTTCATTTTAATGTTCAGACTTTTAAAGCTTGTTTTTTTTTTCTCACTTACAGGCGTATTAGGATGGAAAGGGAGCGTCAGAGAAAGCTTCAGGAAGAGAGGGAGGCCAAACAGAGGGAAGAGGAGGAGAGACAGAGACAGGCTCTCATCCAGGCTGCCAAGGAGCAGGCAGAACGAGAGCTCAGAGCAAGGGAGGAGGCAGAGCGGAGAAAACGAGAGGAAGAGGAGAGAAGGAAAAGAGAAGAAGAAGAGCGCCAGCGCCAAGCAGAGAGGCGGAGGCAGGAGGAGGAGAGGCGAAAGCTGGAGGAGGAGAAGAGGAAGCTAGAAGAAGAGAGGAGAAAACTGGAGGAGGAGAGGAGGCAAGAGGAGAAGAGAAGGAGAGAAGAGGAGGAACGACGCAGAAGGGAGGAGGAGGAGAGGAAGAGGTTAGAGGAGGAGCGGAAAAGGTTAGAAGAGGTGCGAAGGGAAGAGGAGCGCCGAAGGGAGAGAGAGGAGGAGGAGAGGAGAAGACAGAGGGCTGCTGAAGCAGCTTTCCGAGACGCAGAGGAAAGGCGAAAGCAGGAGGAGGAGGAGAAGAGGAAGCGGGAAGAAGAGAGGAGAAGGCTTCATCAGCAGCAAGAGGAGGAGAGGAAGAGGCGTGAGGAGGAGAGAAAAAGGGCAGAAGAGGAGAGGAAGAGAAAGGAGGAGGAAGAAAAGAGGAGGAAAGCTGAAGAGGAGAGAAAGCGGAAGGAGGAGGCGTCTCGTCAGCAGAAGCAGCAGCAGCAACCACCTAAAACAGGAGGGAAGATTGATATTCAAGCTCTGCTGAGAGGGCTGGAGGAGCGGAAAGGTGTGAGGGACAGTTGCATGTTTTGAAACCTTTATCAGCTTCTGTTGTCTTTGTTTTATAGATCACTTCACTTTATGATGTCTGATTTGGTGCTACAGGCGGGCAGCCGAGGGCCAAGCAGCACAGGAAGTCAGCATCGCTCACATCCTTCAAAGCAGTCTACCCATTTACTGCACGAAACAACGAAGAGCTCAGCCTGGAAACAGATGACATCATCGAGGTAGGAATAAAATCAGGGGTTCACTCTTTTCTTTTCTTTTTTTTTCTTTCTTTTTTTTTTCTTGTTGTTGTTGTTTTTTTGACCCTCAGCTTTTAACTTTCCTGTCTCAAACCTTCTCTCCTCTGCTCAGGTTGATGAGACGACAGAGCGAGAGGAAGGCTGGCTGTATGGCAGCAAGCAGGGGACGATGGGCTGGTTCCCAGAGAGCTACGTCGAGAGAGTGGGCCCATCGAATACAGCTGATAGCACTGCTCCTGCTCCTCCTGCTAAACTACCGCTGCAGTCACAGCTTAGTAATGCTCTTAAGGCTGCCAAAGTGTCCGGGACAAAATCCGCCTTCACACCAACACATTCTCCAAACCCTGCAACTTCTGAGAGTCAGGAACAGGTGAGGGCTTCACACAGCACTTACTGCTCCTTACAACTGTATAATTATTATGTGGATAGGTTCAACCTCTCTGTGCTGTTATCTTTTCATCAGCGGGTGGTGGGTACCCTGTTAGCCCAGGCGCTCTGTTCCTGGACAGCAAAGACAGATAGTCATCTGAACTTTAATAAGGACGATGTGATTCAGGTATTGGAGCAGCAGGAGAACTGGTGGCTGGGAAAACTGAACGACGAACAGGGCTGGTTCCCCAAAACATATGTGAAACCTATTGGAGAAGATGAGGGTTCAAAGTAAGTACTTGCTTATGTGTGGATCTTTACTTTTTCTAAGACATCAGCAGCTTTTTCCTTCTTGGATTTGGATTCAAAATCTCAACAGTCTTTTATAGCCTTGGAAATGGAAACGCTTACTGTTATTTTAGTTTCTGATAATACTAACAAGCCTCATTGAGAATGATTTTTTTTTTTTTCCCTTTCCTTTTAGGAGACACTTTCTTCCTGAAACTTTACTGTAATGAAATACGCAGCTTAAAGAGTAATTCAGGCTGCAAAAATGTTAATATTTGGTTTATTATGGTTTACTCTTTAAAAATGACTCTTATTACTATATCACTCTTATTACCATCACTATATATATATGTATAAAAGGGGAAAACACATCTCTTCTTGTTTAACATTAATCATTTTAGCATTTTAACTTTTAGTTTTGAAGCAGATTTAATCTGAACTTCAGCCTTCATGACAAGCTGAGGTTGTACACTTTGTATAATTTAGACCTCTTTTAGACCACTAATAAGCAGAAAATTCCTGTGTGGATGAACATTATTCACTACTGACACACGGCTGAATTCAAGTCTTAGTGATCATGTGAAAAATACAGTTTTTCACCTTTCACGTTCAATCAAATGTAAACATAAGGAGATATGTTTTCAAGGGTTGGCCAGCCTGATTTAGACAGTCTGTTGTATGGTGGGAACGTTGGCTTTGTGTACTTATGTAAAATCAGTAAAACAGAAAAACATACTTCATTGTCTTTTGTTTAATTAATTAATCTCCATTAATTTGCATAAACTCTGTAATCCTGTGTGCCTTCCATATGTAAACTTTGGTGCCATTATCTCAAACTAAATCAGTCAAGTCAAGCCGCATGATAACATGACCAGTCACCTACATTCACAGGTGCAGCAGGATATGCACTTTGATTCCAGCTGGTATTGTAGGAAACTGAGCCTGAAGTTTAAGCTCTTGATTTACTAGTCAGTCAAGTGCAGGTTCATCTGTGTTTGTGACATTTGGCTGGTGACCAAAACAATGAGACAGCAGGTTTACGAAGGCCTGAGCAGATTCCCCAATGACTAGAAAGGTTTGCATTTCTTTAGTTAAACTTTGCGTGTGGCGTCATAAGTTTTGGGAGATGCATGGGTGGATTGCCAGACTACTATGCATGTATGTATTGTAATATTGTCTCTGTCTTTACAGTGTGAAGAGCTCCTCTGCTGATGCTCCTGATGGGGATAGCCTGCAGCTTGAAGGTAAAGTAAAAAGTCTTGTGAAATGTAAACTGCGCTTCCTGATATTGAATACAACTAAGAGTCCAAACTGTATGCAGTCTGTTTGACAGTCTGTTTGAGGAAGTCACTTGGATAAGCAAAGAAACGTTTCTCCCACTGAAAACTCAACGTCCAGATGAACAGAATCAACTTTTTGGGATCATATTTTAACATTTTATAAAGATTAAATGATTGAACAGCCTAAACTACACAAATTTTCCCTCCTTGATGTCGATTTGTTTAGCTTTTCACATTTATTTAGATAATATATGCTTCATTCAAAATTCAACATTACTGTTCATCTGCTATCATTCAGGATTTGTTGACTCTTTTAATTGGACTATGATGGAGGTTAGTTTATCGATGTAAACAACACGTGGGCCTGTAGCTGTATTGTTGTGTTTTAGTCTTTTTGATTCTTTTTCTTTTCCAGAATTTGTGGCCTTGTACACCTACGAGTCTCCACAGTCCGGTGATCTGACATTCAAAGAGGGAGATGTGATCCTGGTGAGCAAGAGAGATGGAGAGTGGTGGAACGGCTCGATAGGAAACCGCACGGGCGTCTTCCCCAGCAACTACGTCAAACCTAAAGAGACAGATGTAAGAACACTCAACATAACACACACGGGGCATGAACTGGTCTGCTGCAATAAATAATTTGGGAAGGTCTTATTTAAGACTTCAGTTTGTGACAATTTCATAATAGATTGCATTATAACATAAAGGGTTATAAAAGAACACATACTAAAATATAAACCCATCTTTTATTTTCAGACATCGAGCACATCTGGAAAGAAAAAGCAAGGTAACGTTCTAAATTTCAAACATGTTTTGTTGAAGTCCTGATTGTACATTTTTCTGAAATAAGTTGTTTGTGTTTTATGTCCACAGAGGTCGCTCAGGTTACTAGACCTCACGCTTCTACTGGTCCTGAGCAGCTGAATCTGGAAAATGGCCAGCTCATCCTCATCCTCAGCAAGGATGTCTCAGGCTGGTGGCTTGGTGAACTGCAGGTCAGCGTTTAGGGGTTTTTAAAGTTATAGTCTTTTTTTTTTTTTTTTTTTTTTTTTAACTAGGCTACCACAAGCCCAAAACAGATTCATCCTTGCTGACACAAAGGCACAAAGACAACTCGAATGTCTATAAGCACGAACAACGGTGAGAAGCCCGTTAACCACAGGTCCTCACAGACTGAGTGGATTGGTCACCGTATAACAAGCACACTCATTTATAAAATTCCTCATTATTTAGCTTATAGATATTTCACACACACATATTCCACTATGAGTACATATTTCCAACATATAAGAAGTGTTTCAGTCACTCATCTTCCTCTTTCAGGCCTTGCACTCAACAAAGTCATTGACAGCACTCATCTCCAAAGTTGTGGCTGTACTCATTCTGCCTACGTTTCTCCTTCCTCCTTAGAGAACCACTTTTATCTTTTTCTTTGCTAAACATAATTTATTATACTGCTGGACAACAAACACACAATGATCACACAAGCTGTTGCACTGTTGACTTCAACAGGTTCCTGCACATTTTCCACATTCCTGCACATTAGAATTCCCAGCATGCCCATCTGCCTTGTTCAAAGATACTTGGTATCTGTGATACTGGGCCTATTTACTTGGTTCAAATCAGTACCAAGTTTTGCAGTATTGTACACAACTAGTCGCTGGATGTTGTGTTAGTAAAATGAACTGTGCAGCAAATCACATTATTTGTCAGATAATTTAACCAAAAGCTTCTAAAAGGTACCAGCAGTGAAAAGCAGACTGAGAGGTCTGTTTTATTGACTCTGACTAGCAGAGGTGTTTTTTTTCTTTGGGAGAAAAATGAAATGATTATTTGCTCGGACATAAACATTCCTTTTGTTTTGGCATAACACTCAAGCAATCATGAACTTTGGGAAAAAAAATTGTGAGTCTGATTAAAACCTCACTGAAAGCCAGTGACTGTTTGTATTTTCTGACTCCAGGCTCGTGGTAAAAAGCGTCAGAAGGGCTGGTTCCCTGCTACTCATGTTAAAGTACTGGAATCCAGCAGTGGCAAGTCCACACCAGCACCTCAACCAGGTAACGCAGACACACACAGACACCACTTTAAGTCACTGGGGGAGGGCAAAAGTCAAAGCAGCATGCATTTTACAGCATTAATAAAATACCAGCGTGGACTAGGCAAAAATAATAACCTCACTGTCCTCTTCATATTCAGTCTGCCAGGTGATCGCCATATATGATTACACAGCCGCCAATGGGGAAGAGATGAGCTTCTCTAAAGGGCAACTGATCAACGTTTTAGACAAGAGTAACCCTGACTGGTGGAAAGGAGAATCCAACGGGGTTACTGGATTGTTCCCCACCAATTATGTTCAGATGACCACGGCGGACGTTGACCCCAGTCAGCAGTGTATGTAAATCTCTCTTCCATGTTGCTTCAAACCTGTATGACTAACTATTCTTAAGTGTTTGTTCATTTACCCGTACCTGCCTATCTGCGACCCTTGATAGTTTATTATCAGCTCGTCTGTCACACTTTTCTTCACACTGACCGTCTTCCCCCCCTCCCAATCTGTATTTCTCCCTCTCTCTTGTTCTTCGTTTGTTTCTCTTTTTAGGGTGGTAGAAAGACTCTTCCTCCTCCACCTCTTCTCCCTCTTCACCTCCCGACTTCAGAGAGACCCACTATCACACTCTGCTCTGACGGGCTGAAGTGATTGGACACTTATCTTCTAACTTCTCCCATTAAGCAAATTTCATTTTGTTCACTATATTTAAGACAACCTCAAGCAGCAGGTGAAAAATTAAAAATGAGGGGGGCTTGAGTAAATTAACTTGGGAGTGAAGCTAGTTTTTCATGACTCTTTGTGGTGATTCTGTGACTTTTTGATTCCTTCGGTTTTTTGTTTTTTTTTTTTTATTGTAAAAGTTGACGCTGAGTGATAGTGGGTTTCTCTGTGGCTTCTTCTTCCTTCGGTAGACACATTTCCTCCCTCATTCAGCCCAAACCTGTCTCTGTCATATGTTTCTCTTTTCCGTTATTGGCTCTCCAGTTTCTGGAGTTCTGCTCACACAAACCTAACTGTTCCTCAGAGATGTGTCTTTAATCAGACATGATGGTAAAGTGTTACTGCAGCTGCCTTAACTCTTGTTTCATACTAAAGATTGAGATCATGATAAACCTCAAAAATGTGAATAATTTTGAGGAGGATTGAAAAGGTCCGACTGCTGTCCTTCCAGTGAAATGTTATAAAGTCTGACCTGCTGTCTTAATGAAAGTGATTCAAAAAGGGAACAAAGAATCCAGTATGAGCATATCTGCATCAAACTTAGACTACAGCAGCAAACGTTTCTAGGACTTGCCTCACCGAGGTGCATTAGATGGTGCAAACTGCAAAGCTGATGGTGGGTGTCATGTTTCTACCTCCTGCATGCTTTTTACAGGCAGTTCACTCACTTAAATCACACCAAATATGGACTCATCTGAAGAAAAATATTTCCTGGAGTGTGCCATATGTGAGAAAGGAAAATATTCTGACTTAATTCTTGCTAAATTTCCCAAAGTTCATGTGGGAAAACGGCTTTAGAGTGAGTAAACCATTAAAGACATGGCCTGTTGTCACGCATGAACTCCAGATTGAAATGTTGTCCCTTGAAGTTTTCTTTCTTTCTTGTAGCACACAACAGAAAATGTTTCCTTCAGATGTGTTTGCACTGTCTGTTATCTCTCTGCTGGTGTTATTCCTACAAACATCAAGTGTCCAATCACATTTTTGTGATGTCTCGGTCTTGTAACTGGGGAAAAAGTTTTTTTGTTTGTTTGTTTGTTTGTTTGTTTTTTATGGGTTTCATTTGTTTGTTTGTTTTTGGTTTTACAATGCTAAACCGGTTTGTTTATCCTAAACTTAACCAAAGTGTGAAACTAATAAGTCCATATATCTAAAAGCAATAATTTCATGTTTTCTTTTGTTTTCTCAGAGTTAACTAGTGTCAGTTTAATCCTTTCAATGGCCACAACTTCATCTTTAGATGTTTTTTGTCAATACTTTTTCCACTTTATTGATTCAAAGTTTCAGTGTCATAACAACCTGATGATTCATTTGCATTTAAGGTGTTACAGGTGTTTTGTTTCAGTTGATGGTACAACCATCTGGTTAAAGACCAGTTTATGTTCAATCCAGCTGCATTTGGATTTTGCATTTTCACATAGTTAAGGTCTAGAAAGGTTCAGGACTGCGGTGCATGTGTAAAAAGGGTGTTACAGTAAGCCTTGTTTTTAGAGGTGATATTTAAAGATGAGTGCTGCACTTTATATTAATGAATGCTGCTTTTCTGCTGCTGCTCAGGGTGATTTTATTGTGGAAGGGAGTGAATGCATGTCTGCTGATAGTGTTAACCACAGGTTACATATTAAAATAAATAAAGAGGTACTGGTTAATGTTGGGATTGGGGATAAATTCAGATCAATGGGTGAAAGACTTTATATCCTGTGGATGCTCTCTTGGTGCACTGACTCCAGGGAGAAATTAGAAATGGTACAAAAGAGTTTGATGACCTGTAATGCAAGAAGAGCTAATCATTGTTAAAGGGTTTTTTACGTTTTTGGGAGTGGGGAGAGCCTGTATTTGTTTTATCACAGTTTATTTGTTGGGATTTCAGGTGAAAGGCTGCCATAGAGAACAACACTAACAGTGTTTGCACAACTGACTTTAAAGATATACCAAACATTTGTGCTACAAAGGTGATGGAAGATCTGTGTGGTATATTTTCTGAATCTGAAATAAAATAAATAAAATAAAGATTGTGTGAGTTGTGCTCAGTGTTTACATGTTCAATAAAATCCACACGATTAAGATGACCGAATAGATGAAAACCATCTCACCTTGTTTTTGTGGTTTTTTTTTTTGGGTTTTTTTTGTTTTTTTTATTTTTATTTTTTTCTCTGTTTACATGCATGGATCTGATTTGTAATTTAGTCCCAAAGGATTGCTTCTTGAATAGTTGGGATTTGTTTCTCTGCTTATGTTTAATGTTATCTATGTGACTTTGGCCAACCTGTACTGGGCTACCTTATCTAAAAACATGTGAATATCCACAGTTTTATAGACTTATTAATGGATGAAGGTGCAGAAAAATAGGAGAAGGTCAGGTTTATCCACCTTCTCCCCCCCCCCCCCCCCCCCCCCCCCAATTCAAGGTTGGGAAAGAAAAAAAAAAAGGACTCCCTTTCCTGTTTTGGTACAAACGGATTTATCCCAGCAAGAAGATAACGGCACAGAAAGAGCCAAACTTGACAGGAGAGACAGAGTACAATCACACTGAGCGAACAGCCAGACAGCTACAATCAGTCGTAGCAATGGATTCACAGAACAGATTTCACTTTCTAAACCTTTGGGATGACACAGCAGATGAGAGTGAAACAAGAGAGGGAGAGGAAAGAAAGGAGTTTATAGGGGATGAGCAGTCAGTTTGCATGGGATCCTCACAGTGGATGAATGGGCGCCCTGTATCAGGTAAGTGTGTGTTAGACGGTTGTCGTCTGCCACCTGCTTTTTTTTAAACCTTTCTGAAAGTAATGTATGAGAGGGTACAGAGGAGGAATCATTTTTGTTTTCCTGTGCAGACACTTCCAGCAGGAGGCAGTAAACGCAAACCTGGGCTATTGGTTTTCTTTTTCATGCAAACCTCTCCTCTGGGTGTTGCTCCTGTTTTGCAGGGTGTGCGGACTTGAACAGCCTGGATTCACTGAGCCCTCAAGAGAAGAAGAGGCAAGGTTACATCCATGAGCTGATAGAAACTGAGGAAAAATATGTGGAAGATTTGCAGATAGTGCTGGAGGTAATTTCACACAAATCTGCTGAATAATACATGTAAAAGCAAAAAGTAGCGTTCTCAAAAATCACACCAAGAAAAGTTACACGCTGCAGTTCTTACGGTGTTGTGTGTGTGAGTTGGGACTTGGTGTGTTTTGTAATATTTGTGGCTTTTTCCTCTGCTTGTGTAGGTTTTCTGCAAGCCCATGTCTGCGTCGGGCCGGCTGAATGAGTCAGAGATGAGCATGATTTTTGTCAACTGGAAGGAACTGCTGGCCTGCAACTCAAAATTTGTCAAGTAAATACCTTGTGGGCAGAGAAGAGGCGACAGTGTTTCTGATAGCGTGAGGAAATGCTGTGAAGAGTGTTTGTGCAGATTTTTTTTCAGTGTAAAAAAGCATGTTGGGGGTTTGTCTTGTGTATGTGTGCAGGGCGCTCCGCGTTCGTAAGAAGACGGGTGGAGAGAACAATCCAGTGGGGATGATTGGAGATATCCTGGCTGCCGAGCTGTCCCACATGCAGCCCTACATCCGTTTCTGCTCATCCCAGTTCAACGGCGCCACACTGCTGCAGACTCGCACTGACAATGATTCAGACTTTAAGGACTTCATGAGGGTAGGAGGGATTCCCACATCCTGTCCGCTTCCAATGAGAGCTTCATGTTTTCCATTTAGAGTTTGGGAATTTTAGGGGTTCCGGTTTTGTTGAAAGACAAGAATGTATCTGTTAATCTTTTAATGTTGTCTTTTTTCTCTTAGAAAATCGCCACAGACTACAGGTGTAAAGGAATGCCGCTGTCCAGCTTCCTGCTGAAACCAATGCAGAGGATCACTCGCTACCCACTGCACATCAAAAACGTAGGCCATCGTTTTCAAGTGTGGCCTTAACTGGCTGCATTTGACTTTCTGGTTGTTTTATAAATTCTGTCATAATTGTATCTATTATTTTATTGTTAGCTGTTTTAAATATTTAGACTCACATTAATATACAAAAACAGAATTTATAAGGGTGTGGAGAGTGACGGACTATGCAAGCGCTTTTTTCCAGTTCTACGATACTTTTACTTTAAGTATGAATGTTCTCCCTGGAGAGTATTTTCAGCCAGAGCTTTACATTCAGGGACGTGATCAGAAGTTATCACGGTAAGCTCTCATTCTGCACCAGGTATCAGCTTCCACTGCCAGAAGTAGTCAAAATTACTACTGTACAGTGCATGTTCATCGACAGAGTATCCAATGAAAGACACTCTTTAGTGATGGAAAATAGTTGTTAATAAAATTAACGTCAAATGTGAGCACGATTAGCTTATTAGTGTATTTACTTGTGCAGATCCTGGAGTGCACTGCAGAGGGTCATGCTGACCGAGGTCCTTTGAAAGAGGCGCTGGAGAGGGCGGAGGAGCTCTGTAAACAGGTTTTTATGATCATCATTTCCTTTATTAATGAACCCAGTGAGTCGCTTAATTAGAAAGTCTCTGTGTTGTGGTTGAAAGAATCTGATGTGATGTTTCTGGGCGATTACCTTGTGCAGGTGAACGAGGGTGTAAGAGAGAAGGAGAACTCCGACAGACTGGAGTGGATTCAGAGCCACGTTAATTGTGACGGTCCTGTCGAGGTATTGAGATTTACGGTTTTTCCTTCATGGATCTTTGTGTGAAAACATTGAAACGTTGTTTTAAACTTTCTCGCTTTTTACAGCATTTGGTCTTTAATTCCCTTACCAACTGTTTGGGCCCCAGAAAACTGCTCCACAGCGGCAAGGTGAGTTTCACTGCAGGTTCTCATATTGGCTGGCAGGATGGGGCATAACGGATGATGAAATTTGAAACTTAATGGTTCAAATCCCAGGAAGTAGTGTTACTGGTTACAAGCCTCATACCACAAAGTAAAATCTTCAGACACCAGTAAGCTTTAAATAATTTAAAGTCGTGTTTTGCTGAAGATTTGCGAAAGTAAATCAGTTAATGTTGTTAGTTTTTTAAGTGTTTAATCATACATGTGCGGGTGTATCACTCTATCGTCACAGTTGTACAAGGCAAAGAGCAGCAAGGAACTCTGGGCTTTCCTCTTCAACGACTTCCTGCTTTTAACGTACGCGGCTAAACAGTTCACCTCATCTGGACCTGATAAACTGTTCAGCAACAAGAATAACGTACAGCTAAAGATCTACAAACCAGTAAGAGATGCACACGAGTGGAAATCTCCTTTGAGGCAACGTTAGACTTTGTGTTTGTGCCCGACCGTGTTTCATCTTGTGTTTCCTGTAGCCCGTCCTCCTGAACGAAGCTCTGGTCAAGCTTCCAGATCCTTCCAGCGATGAGCCCATCTTCCACATCTCACACATTGACAAAGTCTACATGCTCAGAACAGACAACATTAATGAACGGTATGTGCACACGTCGGCGTACGCACAGAGAAATGTGCCAGTGAATCAGTGGCTTGTACGAATTCCTGCGTGTTTGTGTTTTTTCAGGACGGCGTGGGTTCAGAAGATTAAGGTGGCGTCTGAGGAATTTATTGAGACTGAAAAGAAAAAAAGGGACAAGGTTTATCAAGGTTTGTGTCTACACTCCAAGAGCCACATTCGTGTCACCTAAACGCGATAATCTCAAACAATCATTTAAGCTTTCTGTGCACGTGTTTACAGCACGCTCTATGAAAGGCAGTGGAATCGGCAGACTGCTCGTCACCATCCTAGAAGCCACTGAACTCAAGGCAGCAAAACCCAACGGTGAGCATGAATGCACTAAAAACAAATCATCAGCTTTTTTTCTTTTCTTTTTGTTTCTTTGTTTTATACTTTTACACTTTTATTTTTACTTCTTCCTTTTTTTCCTTGACTCTTCCTTTTTCTTTTTTTTTTTGATTATCTGAATCAATCCTCAACTTGCTTTCTCTTTACCTGCTCTTACATCCTCCTCATGCCTGTCTGCTGTCTTTCCCTCCTGCAGGTAAAAGTAACCCTTACTGTGAAGTGACCATGGGAGCTCAGATCTTCACATCCAGAGTAATCAACGACACCCTGAACCCCAAATGGAACTTCAACTGTCAGTTTCACATCAAAGACATCTACCAGGACGTCCTCTGCATTGCCATCAACGAAAAAGACCAGTTTTCACCAGACGGTTAGCTACCGGCTAATTACATTATTTCATTTTATTAATATTGCTAAAGTTTGTTCAGAACTCTTTCCTTAAAAGCCCATAAAATAGTTAGATTATGGTGTAAATGTATACAAATTAAATTATTATTAACACTTGTTTGTAAGAAAACAGTGGAGTTCCCACTCCAGGTTGGGAATGAGCTGCTGCTCCAAGTGCAGAAAAGTATCTTGGGGGTCTTGTCTTTGAGTGAGGAGAGGGTGGAGTGGGAGATTAGTGTGGATGCTGTACCGGTCTGTTGTGGTGAAGAGAGAACTGGCCGTGAAAGTAATGCTGCTGTTTTACACTTCAGTCTACATTCCCACCTTCACCTACGGTCACTATCTCTGAGTCACGACTGAAAGTTTAAGGTTGTGGATAGCTGGAGCTGGTTAAGTCGTCTGATTAAGTTGCCTCCCGAACACAAACTATGAAATTGAGAACCCAACACATGTCATGGAGCAAGCTAAGTATTTATTTACGGCAATTTTCTCTATAAATTCATCTACAACTGAGTCACTTTCCAGCAACTCTCCCCTCTGAGCTGGGTCGGCACGCTTGTTAGCATTAGCTTCCTGTCTGGACTGCCCTCTTCTCCGGGTCACAGCATCCTCCTGAAATAGAGGAGGCATGATTAGATGACGATTACTGGCTGTTCCCAGCCTCCCCTGACACTCTCTGAGCCCACTGCTCCACCCCTCCCTGCAGCTAAGCCACAAACCACACCCCGCCACAGTGAACTACCAGGACGTAGCCCCAGGACAAACCAAGGACACAGCTGACAGATTATTTCTCTGCTCTGGCTTGGGAATGCCTCACATAAGCTTGAGGAGGTAGCTAGAGACAGGGGGGGCTAGGTGTGCCTCCTGCCCCCATGACACGAATAAGCTGTAGAAAATAGATAAATGGTTATTTTATTCAGTGGCAGAATGACAAATCCTCTTAAGACATGGGTGTAGGGTGGGAGTGTCAAACACGAGGTCAGAGGTCCACACCAGCACATGGATCAATCGGGGGGACTGTGTGAAATTAGTTGAACACGCTGCTGTGGGGTTTAAAAGAAATATTAAAAGAGCATCCCATGTATCACTGAAACTGTCTCAACACCCCCACTGGTTAAACGTTGGCTGTTGTTGGTGAATATTTTAGTTAAACTGTACACAGGATAATTACAAAAAGTATAAAAAGTTAAACATGGTTTTCTTCTTTAAAAACAGAAAAATAAATAAATATAACTTCCTCCGAACTCATGTGCTGTTCTGTTTTCTCGTGTCAGAGTTCCTGGGCCGGACCGAGGTTCCAGTGGCGACCATAAAGAAAGAGTTCGAGAACAAGGGACCAGCGACGCGTCGGCTTCTGCTGCACGAGGTCCCAACAGGGGAAGTGTGGGTCCAGCTCGACCTACAGCTCTATGGACACAAGTAGCCGCAAAGGAAGAACTGAAACAAGAAACTACATCCTCTGTAGAGACTTTCAAATAAGAACAGTTAACCAAATTTTAAAAGGCTGCTTGTTTTCACATTAACAAACTAAGATGGTTTCTCCTCTAAGCTGTAAGGAGAGACGGTCTCATTCATCAAGCCTTAATTAATTTAATATTAACCAGCAGTAATAATACCTCTTCTGATGTCATCCAAGTCCTGCAGTAGAGATGGCCTTTCAACAATTCAAGCCACGAAATAGGAATTGGAGCTCATCTTTTGTTCCTCGGGATGACTTTAGATGGAAAGGGAAACTTGTTCACCTGCTCAGTATGGAGACTTGGTGTGTCCCACAGTTGAATGCGAGTCCTATGTAAAATTTACAACCTTCAGATGGAGTTAGGACCAGACAAAAGCTGCTGAGAAGCAGATAATTCAAAGCAATAAAACTACATGTGCTCTCCTTTAGACTCTCAGAGCTCTGTATCTCAGTCGGTTTTTATTAAGTATTCACTTTGCCAAGTCTGCTCAGCCGAGGCCATTAAACGAGACACTGAACTAACTAGTGTTTTATCTTAACTGTCAAGAGATACAAGTTGACTCTTTATATTATTTTCTTCTTCTTTTTTTCTGAGGAGATCATGACTGACTGCTTTTTAGAGACTTTGCTGGCCTGCTTTGTGGCTGTCGCCAATCATAAACTGTCTGGGCTCACTTCTCACAGTGACATCAGAGACAGTAGATGGCAAATGATGGACAGTGACAGCTTGGAGAATAAGTCTGTAGAGCTGGTCTGAAGTCAGTTTACTACTGTAGATCTCAGGATACGTTGTTCTGGGTTGAGTCTGTGTCACTGTAGCAACACTGAACACTCGTTTTGTTGTTTTGTGTGTATGTTGGGATTCGTGAGTACATATCTTTGGAGAATAGAAGTATAACGATAGAGAAGCGAACAGATCCTGCAACTTTGGGAGGATACAACTTCTTGCCTTAATAAAAGTCATTTTTGACCTTTTTTTTTTTTTTAAATATATGATTAAAATAATTTACTCTTCATTGGGATGATGCTGGGCTTGACTGTAGACTATTTTTGCTTTTTCTTTAACGTGTGAAATCAGCTACGGCCGAGTAATTTCAAGTGAGTTTAAGATGATTAAGGTGAGAGTTTTGTGTTTTTATGCAAACAGTTTTGATGGCGTTAACTTTTTGAAGTAACTCAGATCGAGAGCAATAACAAACAGTATTTTCCCACTTGTATTTTTTTATGCTTTTTCAAACTGCCGACACATTTTAAGGCTCACCCCTCTCGTCCCTGCCTGCTTACAGTAATATTGTGACCTCAAAAAGTTAAAGTTGGCGCGTACGAACGTCAGCCATGAAGACGCTACAAAGATAAAGGGTGTAAAAGCTGCGTATTTGTGTTGTTGTTGTTTTTACTCTTACTCAGTGTGCTCAGATTATTTTCTAACTCTGCATTTAAACGAAATGTGTTGTATTTATTTCTTAATTTATGCGTGTGACTATCCAAAGTTTAGAGCGCCTTTCTGTTTCATCGTGGAGAATCGGTCGGTAATCGCTGAGTTTGTTTTGTGAGAAAGCCGGCTCAGTATCTTAAGACTTTCCACACATGAACTTCTGAGTCCAGTCAGAATATTTTCCACAGACTTCCTTTCTCACATGTAGCACACAGCAGGAAATGGTCTGCTTCAGATTCATTCGCACTACTGGAAATGTGGAAATGTTCCTTTTGGGTCAGAGGTGCAAACTTCAGTCCAGCGTCACATAGACTTTTTACTTGGGAGCACACAAGAAAAGTAAAGACGAGCTAACGTCTGATCCGACTGCATCAGATATTTGTGTTGTTCATTCACCTCTGCTGGGTGATGTCTAGACGTCCAGCGCTGAAGTGCATGTGTGGAAATGGATTCATATACATTTTTTCCCCCTTGATTGAGTTTTACTGTAAGGAGACGAAGTTGTTCATTGTTTTCTTAGGTCTGATATTTTGTGCTCTTGTACTCCACTGAGTTGCCCTTTTTTTTTTTAATCAACGAGGTTGTTTTTAAGTCTTGTTGTTAACTCCTGTTCTTTTTTTTCTTTTTCTTTTTTAATTTGTGGAAGGTGTGAGACTTCCTCGTCTGCGTAGGGCTGTGAAAGCTTGTTTTCCTCTTTCATTTTCAGCCTCCTGCACTGACTGCTGAGTTTATGACCTCTCTAACCCTGACTTGCCTGTTCACAGCTGACCGGATTCTGTAACCTGCTGTTTGTACTCACCTTGGCCTTTATATGGCACTTGCTGTATCAGGGTTTCTTAAAGCAAATTAAAGATATTAAAAGTGATCAAACTGTCAATTTAATTGTCCGGTCAAACAAAAAGGACCAATTAAAATAACTAAACTGTGAGCGAACATCCTCCTGCAGACTATGCAGTTGAGCACACCATCCTGCTGTTGTGCTTTTTCCAACTACAGTGTTATGTGCAGCATTTTTTACTAAACTACAACAGATTTTACAGTTTTCATAAAGCCGGACGTGATTTGAAGATAAATTCTCATGTTTGAACAAGTGAAATATATATTTTTGGGTGGTAGTTAACTCTTGGTTTGCCTGGTTTCTCGTGGTGTCCGGCCACAGAGTCCGTAGAGTTCAGTGCAGAGTTGTCAGTGCGCACCAATAGCTCTCATTAAGTCCTTCTTCACCCTCCACTGGCTCTGGGGCCACAGGAGCAGCAGCCATTATGTAACCACGCTGAGTGGGTCTCTGAAGAGATGACAGCAACACACACGGCTGCGTGACTGGGTCGAGAAAGTCAGCTGAACTCTACCTACTAATGCATTTAATGCAGCGGGATATGTGATGATATAACTAAAGGGATTAAATGTAATTTATACTTATTTGAGTGTCATAGCATTGCCTGAAGATTTTTATTTATTTATTTTTAAATACAAATACGATTCACTTGAAAAATCAGTCAAATGTTTGCATTTTGTGACAGTGGCGTTCCACATCTTAAAAACCTTGGAACACCTAACGGTGGAAATCCCAGAGGAGACCCAGAACTCAATGGACACGTACATTGACTGCCCTGTGTACTTCTCCCAACTGGAGAGTGTGGCTGGGGTTAAGGATGTCTGGAATTCCTTGCCTTAGCATGCTTCCAGCACGGTCCAACCTCAGATAAGCAGAAGACAATAGACGGAATGTGTTTAGTGAAGGTGACCCAATTTAAAATTCACATATTCAGTAAAATAAAAGAAGCTGTAATAGCTTGCCAAAATGCATACACTGACGTTTGTGGTGGTTCTTGCTGTCGTGGGTATCTCCAGTCCTGCCACAGCCTGTGTAGGTACTGCAGGTTGGCCAAAAGAAGACGTTTACAATAAACAATTTTTTTTTTTTAATGTTTACTTAAATTTCTAAATATATGCACTCACAGGTCACCTCATTAGTTACACCTCATCAGCTGCTTGTTAACATATAAATCACATGGCAGCAAGTTAAGTGAATTTGAATATTGGATGTTTGTTGGTGCCAAACAGGCTGTTCTGAGTACTTCAGATGATCTACTGGAATTTTTCCACAAAACCATCTCTAGAAACAAGAAAATATCCAGTGAGCAGCATTTTGTTTTGGTGCCAGAGGTCACAGCCTGCATGAAGCTGATAGAAAGGCAACAGTAACTCAAATATCGCACCTCTGAACACACAACACTTTAAACCTTGAAGCAGATCGGCTACAGCAGCAGACAACCACACCTGTAAGTTCATGCAGGATCACCAAAACTGAACAATGGAAAATTAGGAGGCCGCTTCCTGATCTGAGGAGTCTCAATTTCTGCTGTGACATTTGCATGGTCAGGTCAGAATTTGGCGAAAAAACACACAAGCATGGCTCCTGCCTTGTATTAAACGTTCAGGCTGCTTTTTATGCTTCCCATTTCCATCTCTATGACCACAGGGACATGGTGGAACAGGAGTTTGTCATTATGGGTGTGCAGCTGACAAATGTGCAACAACTGTGAGATGCAGCCATGTCAATATGGACCAAAATCTCAGAGGAATGTTTTCAGAACCGTGCTGAAACTACTGCATGAAGAAGGAAGGCAATTTAAAAGGAAAAATGGGGCACAAGTGAGTAGTGAGTGTATGTCAGCTATGAGAAAAAGGTCAGTCATGAGGCTGGTTTGACTTCAAGATACTCTTAAAGGATTTTTTCCTTATAGAAAAAGGTATAGTAAAGGTTCAGAGGCAGACAGAAATAGAAATGGCAAATGAAGAGCCAGAGGGAGAGAGTGTGCATGAGACAAAGTGAAAAAGAAAAGTGCAGCAAAGCAGAAGAAAAGAACAGTTTAGAGGTGGGAGGAGAAAAACAGAGACAGAGGAGAATAAACACACATGGAGACAGAAAGAGAGCGTGGAGGGAGAGAGTGACATCTGCATACAGGATGAGTCTGAGAGGCCCTCAGTTCCACTTGAGTTAGTCATGGGAATGATTTGATTATCACCACATGAACAGTTGTCTTATGTAACACACACATACACGCAAATACCCTCACAAAGAAAACACAGAAATAATGAGGGATTTGTGTCCTGACCAAAAACCTACACTGAGTAAAGGTGCCCTGAAGCAGCAGACAGACAAGAGGGTGAAAGAGAAAGACCACGTCCACGTCATACAGGTCTTTTCCTAGACATTAAAACACTGAAACTCTCCACCAAAACGAGCACAAATCAGCTTTTTGCTATTGTGTTGATTTCTGATCATGTTCATCAGAACATGACGCCTAGCTAAAAATAAAATAAATAAATAAATTGAGGACTCACCTAAACGCTGTCGATGAACTGATGTTGAACTGAATTAAGGTCGTGATTGTTATTATTATTTTTTTCAATCATTACCAAATTTGAACAACAAGCCTTGCAAAAGTTGTCATTTTTCCATCACAGTGGGCCCAAAATCAGTGGCACACCCACAGAAACGCATAAAAAACGATAAGCAAACTTTACTTCACGGCAGGTTATTTTTTCTGTAGTGGGAAACGATGAAACTGTTTCCACAAATGCCTTTAAACACATCAGTGCAGCACTCGGTGAGATGTTAATCTGTTCCAATAACTTACAAACTGCTCAAATGTGTGTTAGTGCACATCTGAAAATAGTTCCCACTAAAGCTAAGGTACCCAGCTGTTTTATGAAATTGTTTAGTCATTTGTAAAGCTGAAAGTACAGATTTGTGGCCCATTTGGGGTTTAAGGTTAAGAGCCAAAAGACCGCTGAATATGTCCAGGTTAACCAAAGCCAGCACACGCGAATCTTGGGACATCTTTAGCTTGGCCGACTTGTGTTTATATTGATCAGTAAATATGAATTACTCCCATCTATGATGAAGTTGATGGTGTTTTATTTTGCTGATGTGCTGAGATGAGATTGCCTACACTGACCTGAAATTTCACCCCTGAAGCTTCTTAAATAATGAAGTGAAGCACCAGTGGAGCAAAAACCCCAGCGTGGCGCAGACCCAACGTCCCCCCTCAGCACCTGAAACTCACAGCTCCCGTCCCTCGCTATTTCAAAGAGGGTTGACAATAATTCCTGACAGAAAACACTCCACGGCTTTAAGAGAGTTAATATTTCAGCACCCTGAGCAGGAAGTGCAGAAATACATGCATTATGGATTTAAAGTGGTCTGTGTGTTGTGTATTCTGCAAAAAGAACAATGTTTAGACATTAAAATCGCAAACATAAGGCGATGCTTGGTTTATTTAATATCTATTAACCTTAATTCTGCTATATCAGCGCTATAAATAACCTTCACATGTGGCAAGGAAAAAAAGATGCGTGGATTCATTTTATTTATTTCTCTCCAGTAATTGTGCAAGAGAGGGGAGTTTGCATGTAAATGTGCTGAGATTTCAGATTGTGCAGACCTGAACACAACCAGTAACACAAGGCTTTTGTGTGATATTAAGTGTTAAACAAGCCATTAAAGAATTACAGAAATGTGAAGATGCTGATTTAATAACTTGTGCACGTGTGGGCGTAGAACGGAAAACGTGATCGCAGTTTTACAAAGAGCAACGGAAAGATCCAGCAAATTTTCGACAACACGGTTGTGTCAAATCTGAAACAGATATTCCTGACAGAAGTGGAGAAATAGAAATTAGATTTTTTTTTGTTTTAGATGTGAAACCACAGAAGTGAAACTGAGCCTATCACATGTGTAAGTGCAGAGCTAAGGCCTGTAACAGTCAGCACTTGGACTAAAAGACAAAAAAAGCATAATCCACTGTAACATCTGTTTGTATCACTGAGAAATAAGTTCGTAAATGGTAAATCACACCTAATAATACAGGTGAGTCTGCGCATGAATGCAAAACATACATGCAATAGACTACAAATATAAGCTCAAGCTCTATGAAACGGGATGTTGTGTTGTATCTAAAAAAAAAGGTTATGCATGGTCAGTAGTAGGCCTGAGGTAGACACACTCACCCTCAGTGCACACTCTTTCTTTATGAAAACCAGCTTATGTATGGAGAAAAGCTGTAGGCATGCATTCTGTGCATGCACATCATTTATTCATGCAGCTCCTGATGATGTAAAACAAACATGAAGAGACAAACAGACCAAATAAAATGAATTTTAGTTGTCAGTTACTTGTAGCCATGTAGGTGCTACCAGGCGTTCCATATCTTCGCTTCAGACCGAAATGCCATGAAACTTTTTCATGTCAAACTTTTGTGGATTCCAGTGGATCAACAGCATTTTGGACTGTTGGATTGTATATTGCAGCACTGGGTTGATCTTCAGATTTGTAACAGGTTTTGCTGATGCATTAACATTTCTTCCGTTTTTATCTTATTTTGACCAATATTCAGGCCCAGGGATCAAAATACAACAGGAGCAATTCTGATATTTCCACCATGAAATATTAGCTTATTAACAGCATCACAGACTGCATATAAAAGTATAAAAAGGATCACCCAGTGTTTTGCAAAGTCCTGTTTGTGAAGACTTAAACTTTTTTGTGGTATCCGCTTTAGTTTTTTGAAACCAAATGTCACAAGGGTGTGGTTCACCTAACGAAAACCGAAAAACACAGAATTCCTAAATGCAGCACATGCAGATAATTTGAATGAAAAGCAAACTGTTAATTGGTTGTTATCAACACCTCATAAACAAAAGAAAACATGTATTTAATAGTGCGAGGGGATGGATGACAGAAACACTGGGGAGAATACTTCTAAATAATATTAAAAGAAGAACAGAAATAAAACAGAAAACAAGGATCCAAACAACAACATGACAGTACTTTAAGACTTCCCCGTGGAAGCACCTGTTTTCCCACAGACACATGTGTATTAATTAAACTAGTTGTGAGAAATACTCTAAAACTTCTGGGCTCTTTTTCATGTCTGCATATCTGACCTGTCACATCCTGCTTTTGGTCTCCAGCTGAGACCATAATTTACAAAGAGTAGACTTTCAATTCGCCCCCTGCTGGCTTTTAAAAAGAACCAAGGTGTAGCTCCACTCACATATCTTTTATATACGGTATATGGTCAGCATTAGGTGGGGGTTCACAAGACCACTGGATTGGCTTTTAGTGATGATGTCATTATCTGTAAGCATCAACTGCCTGTTATTTATCAATGATATAGTCATGACCTTCTGACCTTTTGCAGGCAGTGGTAGAAGTTTGACTTCTGGACCTTTTCAGGTTTCTCTGGTCGATTTTAGGCAATAAAACTATGTAGCATGAGGTTTAGGATGAGGAGGTCATGGTTCAGGTTAAAGTACACATCTTGGAGAGCCTGTCTGGGTGAAAGGCTTAAACCATGTCTGCACAGACACGCAGCAAAAGAATGAGCAAAATACTGACAGCTTAAATATACCTCAGTGATTTAATGGGTGTGTAAGACTAGTGTTGCAGTGAGATGAGTGTCATATGAGTGTGCAGCAGCGCACTACAGCTGGCTGCCTGAACAAGTTTGAGTTTTATTGTTTACACTCAGAATTGTTTTGCTGCACGTTAGGAAGTCTGGCACCTTTCTGAAGAAGTGAAAAGCCAGCATCTTTGTCCAGAGTTAACATGACTAATAGCAGTAACAGTAACTTTAACTAAGAGCAAAGGTTTACCAACGATACCACTGCATGTTTTTATTTCCCTACATACCTGTTGAGTGCTTAGTACCTTGTTTAACTCAGTCACCCTCCCCAACCACAGCCCTCGAGGGTTTTTCAAACTTTTCCCCTTGCGTAACATCAGCACAAAAATAACCTGCCGAGCTGATGGGGTAGCTAATGAAATTTTCATCAGTGTTAATCTGATATAAAGTTGTTTTTGATCTTTTAGAAAAGTGTTGATTTGGTGCTAAAATATCAGCTATAAGTATTACTGTAAGGGCACATGGTCCGACTGCAGTATAAATAAATAATGATAATAATAATAATAATAATAATAATAATATCCAAAGTGTGCCCATGCAGTGAGAAGGTGACTTCACAGGTGACTGAAATCCTCATCTGTCACAGCCACTCACTGTCATCTCTGCGCATGTGAAACACTGTGCTGCTCAGTTTTGAATTTTATCTCATGCCTCTTTTACTGATTAGTGACTATATATACAAATATATATTTACACATTTAAAAAAAGCTTAGCTTTACAGGGTGCAGGCGTGATGTGATTTTCTGAAATTTCATGTGATGCGTCTAAATTATAGCACTTTTTTTTCAACACTGCACATGAAATATTGTATTCTGCTTGGTTTCCTGCCCCACTGTCCCTCTTCTTCTCCTCTCCTCAGTGTTTCTCTCTCCTCCCTCCTGCTGAGCGCTCCACATGAAAAACAGACCAAGCGCAAATGAGGAGAGGCAGCGAGTCTTCATTTACAACTGCACATGTGTCCTGCTGTGTGTGCGTTGTTGAGCGAAAGAGGAAAAAGCAGCAGAGTCAGAGAGGAGGGCATGCAGACGTTTGGGAAAGGGAGAGAGAGGAGAGAGATTCGGCAGACCTGTCGGGGTCTCTCATGTCACATTTCTGCCCCGAGGAGCTGACCTATGTCTCGCTCTAAAAAGAAAACTAAAACGGAATAAAGGAAAGCTGCACTCTGGAAAACAGTCAGAGCAGTGTACCTTCTCCTCCTGCTGCTACGGCATTAAAGAAAGAAGAACTGAGGGCATGAAAGGAGAATGACTGACATTTTTAATTTGTATCTACATAAGAAAGAGAAGAGGAGACGGAGGCTTTTGGGCCTGTCTGACAACTGTGGGAGGGCAGAGGAGATTTATACTTATAATTGTACTGTTAGTCTTCTTTTGGTATTCTTTGAGAGAAAGGCAAAGAGAAGAGTGGAGATAATAGGAGAGGAGAAAAAAGGGGAGGAGAGAGTCGAGCACAGAGTAGAGGAGTACCGAGAGGAGGAGAAAAGAGAAGACCAGAGTAAAGAGGAAAGGAGGAATGAGAGGACAGGAGAGCAGATGGGCTCTTCACATTATTAACATGTAAGTACAAACATTTTATTTACATGTGCTGATAACTGCTCATGGTGACACCACTGCTGGTTTTTATATCTGCTTATAATTATTATGATTTTGTAGGAAGTCTCAAATCTGTCTTTCTCACTGCTCGATTACTTTTCCCTCCATATAATTACTCTTTGTGCCGCCAAGTAATTTTTTTCCTTTCTTTAATTTTCTGTCTTGTTTCCGTTTTTTGTTTTTTTTTCTAAATCTGCGTGCACACTCTCGCTCCGGTGCAGCAGCAGAGGGAAAGGCCAGTGTCACGTTAGATTAGTATCAGCAGTCACACACACGGGGGAAGAAATATGCTTAAAGTGTGATGAGCATGATGTGGAGGATTGAGCCTGTGCAGGAAGAGCTTTTGTATGTTCTGTTAGTGTCGTGGTGGACTACACCACGGGTCGGAGGAACTATATAGTTTTCTCAACCACATGGAGGAAAACAAAGAGCTATTGTGCCACATAAGAATTTGGCCAGACATGCAAAAAAAGAAAAGAGAGAAGAGCATCAGTGTGTATGAAAACAAAGGCGCAACATGTTTTACACCTCGGGCTGGAGTCTAGGAGACTTCACTCGAAAAAAATTAATATATAAGGAGCTTGATATATGCCTTTATTGCTTTCATTGCAGTGATGGGACTAAAAAGATTTAAAATATAACCCTGTGGACTCTGGATAATATCTGGGAAAGGTATCACATGTATGGACTGCAGTGACACACAGAGATGTGATCACTGAAACTTTGCATCCCCATAGAGTAAATGACTGAGCCATAGGTAGCCATTGATTGCCACACCTATTCTTACAAACTGAAGCATCATCACCGAACAAAGCTGGGAATAACTGCCCAACAAAATACCTGAAGAAAAGCATCCTTTATTCTGCTGGCTTCACCTCTGTTATCCAATACTTTGGGCAAAAATGTTCAAATGTTTAGGAAAATAAAAAATGGTTCACATAAAGTACGACTAGTAATAAAATATTAGTAAAATAATAGAAGTGACTTAATATGTGAGATGATCTAAACTGTAGCTATGGGAATTTCAAAGCATTTCAATAAAGACTTATGTGTAATTGATTTTGCATGTTTTGAAAAGAGAGCGATGGACTTTTGATTTCTTAATTTTCTGTATTTTAAAATTAGCATTAAAGCCACTTTCAGCTGCTCCCTTATTCATACGGGGTCACCTCAGCGAGTAGTTCTGCGTGTTTAGATAGTCTTACACCAGATGCCTTTCCCGACGCAACCTCAGAGGGAGTTCTGTGTCCACCGGGGATCGAACCGGGTTCTTGCTAAAAATGTACATTTATACATACAGTATAACAAACCACACAAACTTTAATCATATCATTGCAAAATTTCACGTTCTCTGAGCCATAATCCTAGATTATGCAGACCCAATTTAAAACAAATCCAGCCAATCTAACATATGAGATATAAACTTTTAGCATTCGTGAAAACCCCTCCAAGCAAATTCATGAGTTCAGTTAAAGTTTAAATATGTGTTTTAAATTTCTTGTTGGCAAAACACAGCGATTAGAGCCGCCCTTGTAGGTAATGCCTGAGTTCTGCTCCTGAATACAGTGGGAGCAGATGTGGGCATCAAATAGGTTAAAGTCGACCTATTTGAGGGGATAAAGCTGAAACCCAGTCAAAGCAGTGAAAGCATCATGGACATCCAGTAATCTTAAAGAAGATCAAGAACTCAGGCATGTACTGTTTAAAAAGCAGTGATGGCCAACCATTGCTCTTGTGTGCCAGATGACCAGTCCTTGGCTAACTCCACTAACTCCTCTGTCTGGGAGGAGGGAGCTGTGTCCCAGGACATGAAATATGCCAATATCATCACAATCTGGAAGAACAAGGAGGACAGAGGGAACTGCAAAAACTGTCATAGCATATTCATACTCTGTATGGTGAGTAAATCTTTGCTCACCTGGTGCTGAAGAAGCTCCACGTCTCATATTTAGGGTCAGTGTGCATTCAAATCTGAACAAGCTTGGAAACGGTTGGCAATCATAGGAGAAGTAGCAAAAAACAGGGACTCTACTATTACCGTCATCGGCTTCACAGAGCATTCAACATAGAGAGCAGATACAATATTTCATGATCCTTGAGAAAAGCCAGCGAACTCCTTCAGTGACAACATGAAGAAGATCTGTGACTGCGACATGCCCATCAGAGTATGCAAGACTATACAAACCACATCTTTATTTTGAAATTTCAGCTATTTTGAATGTTCTTTTCTGGTCATTTGGCCACTTTACTGCGGTCACCTACCTCCACAGTGAAGCCCACAAGAAGCTGTTTGACCTACAAAGGTTAAAAGGTCAAAAAAGGCCTCTTTGCTGATGACACTGCTGTTTCCACGCACGATTGCCAAAAACTGCCTCCAATAACTGATGGACTGGTGTCCTATCTCTTGCACTGCATGCTGTGGGGGTCATGTAGGCACTTTATTCTAACGATCAGCATCAAAAAGATAAATATCCAGGGCTGAAATGTTGAATGTCTCTAACATATCAGCATACAATTCAATAAGTATGAAAAAAGACCTTGCAAGGTAAACAAAAAGTGTGGTGAGCACATGAACCTCACATGAACACTTCCACATCAGCAGAAGGAATTTCATGCCTTGTACGTGCACTGCGTTCATTGAGTATTTTGCATTTCTTGGAAAGAAAAAGTTCCCACCAGAGATGTTTTGCCCTAAGCAACACTCCTCCAGAAACTAGGCTTTCTCTGATCATGTGCACCATACAGAAGATGGCTGAATCCCCAAATACCTCCTCTGTGAACCTTGAAGAAACACTCACCAGGGCGGCCACACCATCACCACAAAGACATATTAGCTACAAACATGCTCATAAAGCCGCCAATATTGACATGGTCACTTGAAATGCTTGAAATGTAGTTGGGTCAGGAGAGCTTCAAAGAAAAACATCTGCTTCAGTGGGATGAAAAGACGAAAGATGGCACGCACAAGTGCAAAAAGCCTGACTGAAAGACCGGCCACTGCCTAAATCTGTGAACAGTGCCCAAAGGACTGCCACGCCTTTGTACGACTTCACATTCACATGCACACAAGAGCACTGATCCAATGGTTCTGCAGGACTTCGGGTTCCCTACGGGCTTCATATTTATTGGACAAACAATCAGAAAAAAAGTGCTTTTAAGGAAGAAAGCAAAGAAGAGCATCGCAAATCTTAGTTTTGCAGTGCGATCGACCGACTGTGAAGTACAGAGTGAGAAAAAGCCTTTCGCATGTAGTTGAGTCATCAGAGTAAACAGCTTATTATTTCTAGACTGCTGAACAGAGTGTGACTGACTGTAATGAGCTGGCAGCAGGCCAACCGTCTCATACTAATGTCATTACATAACTGTGGCGATCAGCTGGCTGATAGGAATTTATTGCATGACTTTTCATTCACCACTCAACTCTAATACTGATGAACATCTGCTTTTTGTCCCGCGGCTTGTTTGTGAAGGTAGATAGGTGTTACATTTTTTTAAAAGGTGTGATTAATACCCATAACTATAAATTATTAATGATGGTATAATGCTATTTTTTTTTTTTGTAACATACAGGAAGCTATACTGTCATATTTAAAGACAGAAAGAAAGAGTAAGCAGGGGAGTGGGCGAGAGAAGGGCAGTCACGTCCTGCAGCATTTACACACAACATCACAAAATGACCCTGACAGTCAGTGACTTTAGAAGGGCTTGGAGGTTGTGTTATGTTTGCTCGTGTTATGTTGCACTTTAATGAAATGCGATTTGCCTTTTTTGTTTTTTTATTCTTTGCTTCTGTATGTCCCGTGATGACAAGTTGCTTTTCGACTCTTCAGTTTGTTTTCTAACATAATTAAAAGCGCGAGGTGTGTGTTTTTTATGCCTAACAGTAAGTAAGGAGGGGACAAAAATGACTCTCGCTTGGCCCATATTTCCAGAAACGTGACAGATAAAATGCAGATTTGTTCTCTAGTGTCCTCTTAGTTTCTCCCGACAGGTCAAGAGCACTGCGCTTCAGCGTTTTTACAGCTGAAAACATCCAGAGAAATTAGGCCAGTTTGATCTTCTCTCAGAGCTTCATCCATTTTTCATCTGTTCAAGTTTAAATTTCAGTGCCGTGTCTTTACAGCTGTGCAGCTCAAGAGCACAACATTCTGTATTTGGCATCTTTGTATTTCTACACAGTTCAGATTTACATGTTTAAAAGTGTCATTGTTCATTTTTATAAACGCTGCCTTTTCATAGGCTGATATCTTTACTGTTGTTTGGCATTAAGAAAAGAGTCTTCGTGAAGTAATCTGATGGAGAACACACAACGTGTATTAAATCTGTGGGGAAATCACATTTATGAAATTAAATAAAGTTTATTTACAGCGAGATTTTATTTGAAGAAGATGCTAGAAAAGAAAAGTCTTTCTGAGGTGCTTTGCACATTTTCTGTGTAAGCATTAAGCATTGTTCAGATTTAATATGTCATTTCTGGAAATTTTGCTTAATCATTATCGTCATCATTTTTTGCAGCTACAGAGAATAAGAGTATCTTAGGACACAAGTTTTCATTTATCTCTAACAAGACTGTAAATGTCTGCAGGGCTGCGGGTGTTAATGTATAAATTCAGTTTTCTTACATTCTAGGATTATCTTTAGGAAGAGGGAGCTTTTATTAGATGGCCTAGCTGATGGGGACAGGTTTATTCTTGGTGCTGTACAAGTAAAGTCATTCAAACTCCATCATACACATTATAAGAATCATGTGAACCATTAAAACTGCAGTCTGCAGAAATACAGAAAAAAAAGGAAAAGAAAAACACTGCTGGAATAGACAGCCCACTCGTGCAGTCATACTTCTACGCTTTAAGCAATGCACGTCCTCCATATGTGTCCTCCATATGTGCTAGGAACATGTCAGAGCTGATTTTTGGCTTCACGCAAGATATAAACTGTGCTCTGAAGGTCTTCTGTTTAACCCACTGCATCTTATTTCCAACACTGAAACATAAATAATCTGTTCTGATATGAAAAGACCTGTGAGTCTTTTGTAACAGGCGAGACTGTGCAAAGTATTTTAGAAACGTCCAGACCATTTCAGACTTGAATTACAATATTCTGAAAGCTTATTCAAATTTTTTATTTTGTCCAAATGACACCAAAAGCCACTCGAGCTTTGAGTTCAGTAACACTGATAACACAGGGGCTATGAAATTTAAATACAGAACTAAACTAGTTCAAACACAATGATTTGTAATTTAAGCTGGTTATTCTAAAGAGTTATTGTTGTATTTCTTCTTACTATTAATTACTATTAATATTGCTTTATTGTAACTTAATAATTTCTCCCCCTGAGATTTAGCTACTCATTTCAGTGTTTAATAATCATCACTTACTGTATATGACACCAACCATCATGTCATACTCTTTATGCTTGAGCTTAAAGAAATGCCCCGGATAGTCTAAGTTTGGATCTTTATGTCCAGACCAAAGGCCGTATATAATACACTCTATTCTGTGGCCTAGATAAAAATAAAAATAAAACCCCCCTTACACTTCTTGTTAGTGTGGGTAATTTATGACATTCTCTGAAGCCCGGACTTGATGGACTGTCTCTCTGAAACAAGCACATTTCCAGGTCAGCGCCAAATGTGCGCATGTTAAAAACCACTTTCATGTTTTCAGCTCACTGACAAGAGACGGTAATAAACCGTAGAGTAAATGTAGACAATTTAAAGGAACAATTCACCACCACTACATTTATTTTTGCTCTGGCCTGTAATTCTATGCATCCGGCTGAACTGTTCTTCAAAGCAAACAAAAAATACATGTGGGGGAAAATAAACTTCCCAGAAATCGGTTACTCAAAAACAAACGTTGTTGTAAGCCCTTTCATGCAGAAATCATTTTCTCTGTAAAAAGAAGCGCATCTGTCTGTGCGAAGAGACTCATGCTCATGACAGCATGACAGGAACTAAACATTAACAATGTCCCCTTCGGCTGAGCTGCAATATTAGGTAGCAGCAAAGATTTTAGCTGGAGGATGTAGTTCAGGCTGATACACTAAAACAATCTAAAAGCACGAATAGCACTGTCTGCAAGCCAAAAACATGAGCTTGATTCTAGGCTGTACTTCTTTTGGGCTTTAAAAGGCACAGCATTAAAGCTGAAAGTTAACGTGATTTAAGTTACAATTCAGTGTGCTCAAAGCCAAACATCCATCTATGCAGAGCTACAGCCAAGCTGTTTAAGTCCTGAGACATTACTGCAACCTTCTTATGCTTTTATTTTCTTTCCACACATCTGCATTGCAACTTTAGCACATTTGAAATGAGCGCTTTTCAGCACTAAAGTTGCTTTGTCAGTTATAAGCTGGTGCACGGCAGCATGTGTGCTTGAGTCTGTTGCCAGGTTCGCAAAGTCTTAATGGGAAGCCTTGAACTCCTGAGCTTTCAGCAACACTCGCAGCTGTTTGTTGCCACCTAGTGGTCGACAAAGTAAGAAATTATTCTGAATCAAATCCTTGATGTTCAATCTTCACGTTTAAAACAATGTCCACGTCTATGAACTGTTTTGTGTAAAAATACTTGGTTTTGAAAATCTCCACGCTGGCTTTCCTTTACTTCCAAACACCCTCTCTCAAGTGAATGAGCTCTGCACTAAATCGTGTGTGTTCATGTCTGTGTGCTGCACAGATATTGCAAAACTGACTTAAGTGCACAAAAGAATGTGTGAATACATGCGCGTTTTTTGTGCCAAAAACAAAATATTATCTGAGGTATGGATGCCTAATTATTGTTTTTTTTTTTCCCTTTTAAACGCTGCAGGAAAACAGCTCAGGCATGTTGATAATGATGGTGAAAACTGGGAGGGAGGTACAGATTGATGGGTAAGGCATCAGTGTTTTCAAAGTCCTCTGTGATTAACTTTAATTTGTTAAATGACAGTTTAACCACTTTGACTTGTCTCCATAAAGCCACAGTTTTGATTGATGATAAACTGAAAAGGGGTTACCAGGGGTACCTTTATTTTCCACCCTTCCCCTGTACTCACTTTAATGTGGACAACTGGCTCACATGAACGTGTGAAACGTGGTAGATTTGCTGCTCTGCTTGGTACCATTGTTCTATTTCATGATCCATTTGTGGCCAGGATTTAGGGCTAATTATCACTCCTCCACCACCGTGCTTGACACATGCGTTGTTTGCCCTGACATGCATGTTTGGTTTTCACCAAGCATGCTATTGTACATCATCTCCAACTTTGGTCTCTTCTGTCCAAACAACATTGTTTGTTTTGAGGTTTGTTCAGGTGGGGCAAACCTAAGCCCTGCTGCCTTGCTTAGTCATTTTCTAACTGTATTGTCACAAAATGTAATATCATGTTAACTGAGGCCAGCAAAGTATGAGCTGTAACTCTTTTTTTTGCAGTTTCACTGAGCATTGCATGGCCTTCGGTGAATTTGCTGGGACCTCCACACTTGGGAAGATCGTTGCATTGTGTTAGCACTCATTTAAATGCTCTCAACCAGCAAACTGGCAAAACTATAGCGGTGCTCACATTTTCTGACGATCAATCATGTGCATTTGATTAGCAACACCTATTTGCTACTTTCCCTCTTAATTCCTGTAGTGAGGGTATACTTGTTTTTTCTTCTTCTGAGGATTGCATGCAGTCCTGAGAAAACAAACTTTTTCACATGAATGTAGTTTAGCTTTAGTACATGACTTATTGAAGTTACTTACGCTATTCATTTTCTAATTTGTTTCTCATTCTTATGTTTTAGGGTATTTACAGGTTTAAGAATTCAGGGAAAATCCTCCTTATCATGAGGTGCTGAACTGACTTCTGCAGGAAAAATAGTAACCACAACATGAGCGCTCCAACAACAGGAAGCCCAAATATGGAAGTGAAGGTGGTGTCCCAGGAGATGGCATTGCTTAGCAACATACTGGCTGCTTACACCTTCATTGCAGGTACAGTAGGTCCAATTGAAAGAAAGAAAAAAGAAGCTTTTATGTGGGATTGATGTGATGAGCAAATATTATGTGCTAATTTCTTTAACTTAGCACATAATATTAGCACATAAACCTACTAGGGGTATGAAACAAAGAGCAAGAACAGGTCTGTTAAAAGTTTGACATCTGCCTTCAGAACATGTGAAAACTGCAGAAAAAAAGGAATCATTTATCACACTTTGACTGTATTTTCCCACATAGGATGGATTGTGTATCAAATCATGAAGAAAGGATTAGTTCATGAGAGTGTTTGTCTGCATTGTTAGTTTAATCTGAGCCACATGTTTCACAGCTTTCTAACTGACAAAAATATTACTGCTGCTCTGTTACATTACACTGAACCAAGATGGTTCTTTGATTTACGGCAGTAATATTTCTTTGTAATAACAGTAGACTGACTCATTTTGAAAAAAGCAAGACCTATTATTGATTTCTTTTTTCTTTTTACATGGGAACATACATGCATTTTTACACTATATAAAAGAAGGAAAAGGTTTCACTGGTCTGATCTTCTAGAGACCAAACTAGGGGCTTTAGGGCCCATGCACTAAAATTAATTTGATCTAGAAAACACAAAGCAGATACAAACATGTCAAACATTTTTCTGGCATTGAAAGCTGAAAAGGGATCGGCGACGTTGGCCCACTGGCTCAAAGACAGATGTGTGGAGGTCAGAAGGTGGAAACAGTGTAAAGACAACAGACAGGTGAGGGATGTCTGAAAACGTAGTACATAAAGACTAAAGACTGTGCAGGGAGGGACTGAGAGAAGGATGAAACAGCAGTTAATTTATTTGTTAATTTATCCTGCCTCTCTTACAGACCAGCCCGAGAGGACAGCGCTTGTGTTTCTTGGCGGCGTGTGCGTTGGCCTTCTTGTCACACTGTGCGCCATCGTCTTCCAAATACACTGTCGAGCAGACTGCCACTATGGCAACACTAACAATCTTCCCCATCGCCCAAGGAACAGACTCCAACATCGTCGGCATCACAGCTGTCACCACCATCAGCCCGCAGACAGTAACCCAGACAATACTGCCGTCGTCCCCTCTGGAGAGACTGGGCCTACTGGGGAAAGTGAGTCTGAGGACTGGGATGACACAACTGATCCATCAGCCCGGAGACGCAGACGCTTTGAGAGATCCCTAATGCACGCCACCATGTTCACATCGGCTGAGGGTATCTGTGGCAGACACTGACGCACACCAATGTCACCATCCACACACTAAGACATCATTCACACATCCAGCAAGCTGTTTCCTTTAAAATAAGGTCTCCTAATTTGATACCCCACACATCATATGACATCATAGTATTGCTGTGATTCAGATGATCCGATCCTTTAGATATGAATCGTAGTCCAGTGAAATGTTTTAATAAAAAGCAGTTTTGAAAGTACATTTACTCAAATAGCAGACTTAACATAAAGTTATTGTGTTGTGCTTCTTTTAACACATGCTCCTCTGTATTTATGATTCATTATGCATCATTTTACTGCAACACAAACATCAGACAGGCATGCACTCCTAAATTTTTCTCAGCTAGCTGCATGGCAATTTGATTTATTTATTCATTTTATTGGTGAAAACAAGCTTCTATAGGACGTAGACACATAAAGGCAGACTCGGTGTTTATAACTTATTGGTGGATTAGAAGCCCAATAACATAGTCCACAAACTAGCTAACAGAAACCCAGACATAACACTCATCTGGAAAGTGTTTACCAAAGTCTACAAAAGACTCATTTTCTCATAGACTTCAATACCAACAGCCTTCTTTTGCAACCAAAGGTCACCCCTGCTGGATTAGAATGCAAGTTTAAAGCACGTCTGGTTTCCCCTTTCAGACCTGGAAGCCATCTTTTATATACTGTTTGTTCACCCATGTTGCACAGTGTCCACAGCAATGAATTAATTAGAATAAGACTGCTGAACTCTCACACTGTGTTGGTGTGACGCTCTGGTTATGTCTCTATGAGCACGGCAGCCAGACATAATCACACACACATGCTCCTATCTTCAAATAGAATAATAAATAAATAATAAATCTGACAGTAACATGAATGGACAGTGTCCATAAAACTTATTCTGTGTGTGTGTGTCATCAGAGCTGGACCGGGCCCAGAGGCTAGAAGAGCGGGAGAGGATCCTCCGAGAGATCTGGATGAACGGACAACCAGACATCAGTACAGTCACTCAAAGTCTTAACAGATATTATTGAAACAACAGTAAACAGAGAGATGCGCAGACTGAGATACAGACTGAAAAAAGAAGGAAACAAACATACAGCTGATGGATGGAAACGGATCTAATAGCTATATAGGTGAATAAATACTATATGACATGAATAGCCATCAGCTTACTGGACTGATGTATTGTGCCAATGTGACTCTTGTGAAACTGTCACTGACAGAAATGCCTGGAGAAGTCCCTCTACTGTGTAAATTAATGAAAACATATGAGCTGCGATAGTTCAGTCATCCAACAAGAGACAGCAATGACATTTTTGGAAGAAGAATGCCCCGAAACATCAACTGGTAGAGACACAAAGAGCACAGATGACCACCACTGCTGCCAGCCGTAGCAGATATTTCAGAGAATCTGCGATATGTAGCTGCTGCCATAAAGTCGCTGGGATTTTCTAACTTTTCTATTATTAACAAGTGCTTTGAGAAGTATAGCAAACAGGGGGCATAACAGAGGCTACAGCTGTGTGTGAGTGTACAGTCTGAAATGAAATGATGAGATTAAGCAAGCTTTTAGCTGCTTTCTTATTCACACGGGGTCACCAAAGCAAGGATCTTGGCTTGTTAAACTGATCACAATCCAACCATCTGTACTGGAAAGTATCAGCTTTTTAACAGCCACTTTTCTATCGGTGCATTAGATTACCAATTTACTAATGGGAATGTTTTTTATTTATTCTGTCAACTTAATTTAATGATGACTGAATTTAAACAGAATCTAATGAAAGATTTTAAACAATAACTTATTGTTTAATTATTGTCAATACTATTCTCTTTAGTACTTTGTTTTAAGGCCAAATAAAAGCAAAAACATTTGCATAACATTTGGATTAATTTTCAATCAGTGGTTCTCAAACCTTTTCTGGCACGCCCCACTTAATCCTACTCCACTAACATTGGGTGATTGTCATCCATGTAACTATAGTCACATGATTTTCATTGTATTGCTTTAGAGCCTTTTTATAGGGTCCCCATGATACCTTTTTTCGTTTTAATGCAGTAACTCAATGCCCCACAAGTGGCATCTACCCACAGTCTGAGAACTACTGTCTTAAACACTGGTATCAAGATATGGTCCACATTTTAGAGTTTTTGCACTTTTCTCATCTACTCTTATTTGTTTGTGAACCTGCTATAATCCCACTGTGAGTTCTGGAAACTGTAAAATTAAAGGCAACAGAAGGGAAAAAGTGTAAATGTGGTGAGATAGATGTAAAACTTCCACTCTACAGAGCAGCATAATAACTCGATGCACAGATGGAGATATACTGGTGCTTATATTGCTAGAATTCTGAATCTCCTAATGACTGTGTACTAATAATTATGACAGAAATGGCTTAGGATGGCAGCTAATCAGCTGCAGGTCTTTCTGCATATCACACAATGTATTAGCAGCTTATGCTCCATTTAAATCTGTGTTGAAGAGTTGAAAAAGTGAATAAACTTTAATTTCAGTGGTTTTTTTGGTCTGTTTTGGGTCCGTGGTACACACCTCTACTAAGTTTGTTGGCAGAATCCATGATGGTGAGGGTTACAGTTTGAATGTACACTGTTGAATCGTGCCAATAAGAATAACATAACGAGGGCATGTGGTCCGGGGAAATGGTGTGTACAGTCACCTTTAACGACTGGAAAGAGTCTAATTGTAATTTGAACAAAATAATTTGAACAAAAAATTTTTATGTTCCTACAGTGCATGAAATTAATTTTAGTTAAATTTATTATTGTTGAGATGATACGATCTAGCAAGGGTGGTTGGTGATTCTAAATTACCCATATGTGAGTGCAAGAGGCCATACGGTGTTACTTGTGATAGACTTGTCCAGGGTGTATCCTGGCTCTCGCCCTCTGACAGCTGGGATAGGCTCCAGCCCACCTACTATTATACTACTAGTTATAAAACCATATGAATTTTATAAATCCATTAAATTGGAGGGCAAAAGATGTCCATGACAAGTTTTATGTTGACCAGACTATATTTTGTTGAACACTCCAAAAAATAACTCTTTAAATGAACCTAAAATAATCATGGAACAGAGTTACACTTTAATAAATGGCTTTCTATTCTGGACTTGACTGCAGCAAATAAGTTTATTCAACATTAATCGATTAAGTTGGTCCAACTCAAGTACATTAAGTTGGAATAACAGCATTGCATGATGGTAAAATAAAGCAATTTAATCATGTGGAAATCCTTTCCATGATTTTTTTTATGTTCATTCAAGTAATTATTTGAATGAACACCAAAGCCCAAACACCACAACCCTCGGCTTTGAGTGTAAGCCAAGGGTTGTGGTGGACAGGGAAGTGGTTTGACAAAGAAGAAAAGCTCTGAATGTAGGGCATAAAGCATGACAGAATCACCTATAGAAAGGTTTTGACCTTGATATCGCCACTGCAGGTACCCACACACTTAGTTGCACAAAAACGTGATCATTTAATGGACAAAAACCAGTGGAAGCAGTGTACTCTATTATTTACTGTGACGCTGTCTCTACTGCCATCTGGTGTCCAAAATATGCCTCTGCAGCTCATCTTGGAAAACTCAGCCATAACCATTCACCCCATTATTTATGTACAGCTGTACAAATGTAATAAATAAATAAATAAATAAATAAATAAATAAAGTGAAAGGCAAAATTAAATTAACCCAAAACAGGATAACTGTACAGTAAGCTGAAAAATATATGTCTAACATAAATGCGCAAAGCTATCATTTCACCATCATAAGATCACCCTACCTAATGCATTAATTCAGGTCAAGTGGCTTTATTGTCATTTCAACCATGTACAGTGGTAGAGTACACAGTGAAGCAAGACAACGTTCCTTCAAGACCATGGTGAAACCTATAATATATAACAGACGATCAACACAGGACTACACAAAGTGCAAAGACAGTGCAACACCAGACAGAACGATACAGACACAAGACACAATTCTTGACCTATGAAGTTTTATGTCTTCAATGACAAAATGTCAAAACAAAAATGACTGAGCAGAAGATTGCAGGGAAAAATCATTTCGCTTTTACAATTTCAGTCCAAAATCTTAGCTTAGAGAACAACTTCATATTTATCTGATTTGACTGTATAAAAATCTAGGCAATACCAATGCATCTTACTAAGTCCTGAAACATCGGTGCTATCGCTTTAACGGGACGAGCGCTGACGCCGGGACGGGGACACGGGGCTGGGAGAGCGGGTTGCTGCAGCTACACTCCCGACCGAGACCAGAACAGCACGGACCGGCCTGAAGACTAGCACGCTGTTATTCCCGAAAACCTCCCTTTTCAGGGTTTAATTCCACGATGCGAGACTATTCGGCCACCCCCAGTAATGGAGGGGCCTGCATGCCGTGCTGCCAAGTTTGCGTCTTCTTCTTTACCGCATTTCTCCTGGTTGCAGAGAGGACGGCGCGTGAGTCCTACCTGGGACACATACACCTACATCCATACATGCAAAACATATGCACACACACACACACATAACCGAGCATTATGCCTCAGTCGCTGTTTTGGCCGATTGTGATCACCTACCTGTGCAAAACGCTGCCCCTTTTTTTTTACTTTATTGTGTGTGCGTGCGCGTTTGTGCGTGCTTTTCTGGCCACGGCGTGTGGATGTGCAGTGTGAGGACTACAGTGGATGCAGAGGGATGCCTGGATGAGACAGGGGGGGGGGGGTTAGGGTGACATCTTGTTCTACGTTAAAATACAAAGTTGTGCATTTGTTTTTACTTCAGCGTCTCCGTTGTGCTGTCATGAATAATAGAGCCTCAGCAGAAGTCCGCAGTCACAGCGTCTCTTTCCTATTTTTGTACACCGCTCGTTATGAAATCCTGTATGCGGCAGGACTGCTGACTCATGTCAGACTTTTCCTATAATTTGAACTGTGCCTTTTCTTGGTCTGGGTGATGTTTTCTGCATAAAAACAAAGGGGAGCCATGTTGTCATATTTCAGCGCTCTTTTTTGGAGGTACATGAATGGACGGAGGGGATGGGCGTACCCCAGGACGGGGCCTAGTCTGTCCGGACAGCCCGCCTGTTTCGGAGCTGAAACGATTCAGATTACATGTATGCAGGGATGGAGGGAGGCAGAGCTGCAGAGCCTCAGAGAGTGTGATGTGGAGAGGAGAGGCATCAGCCGGCCTGTTGTCAATGAAACTTGGATGGGATGAAGTGCACAACAGAGGTCAATGAGAAAGTGTGGAGACACACTGCAGACTGAAATGTGCATGTTTTGGCAATGATCCACTGATCACATGCTTTAGGTTAGTCCTGACATAAACAATCCTATAGAAGAGAGTGCAACGTTTGCATTAACACATGCACACAATATATCTAAAATCAGAGTCAGTGTAATGCCAAGAGATCAGCTGTTCTTAGAATGGGTGTATGTGGGTGTATGCGCTGCAGTAATGTTGTAGTTTATGAGGTTGGTATAATCACTCTGCCCTTCTATTCAAGACTAGGGTGGTACAGCAAGCAACAAAGCTGCCCCCAAAATATGAATCCCAGCAAAGAACACAAGAAAAAAACAACAACACTGAACCATTATTCTGTGTGGCAAAGATTAAAATTTATTAACCAAGTACCAACAAAGAGGATCCAGCAATGTTACAGATGCAAGAAGAAAGCAAATGCCATGTAAAAAATAAAAATAGGAATTTTCTTAGTATTAGAAGTTCAGTTATCTCCACAAAACATTTAAGAAAGTAATTAAAATAAATGGGAGAGAATCATTACAGAGCTTCCTTAGCTTTATTAAAAAATAATAATAATAACACTTGCAAAAACTGGAAACAGTTTGAAAAACTGAGCTTCACAGAGCTGCAACAGGTTACCTGCAGGACACATAACTGTAGTAAAGCAGAACAAACAGAAAGCTCAGCGGCACAATGAGGAGGAACACTTGATCTCAGGATTTAGATGCATCTCCACTGCTGAGCAGATGGTGTTCAGGTGTCTGAGATCAGACAGTCAGTGAATGCAACAATCATGCTAATCATATAATTGCATGTGCTGGTGAGGCTCATCCAAATAACATCTGGTTTAGGCAGTATCACTCACTCATGTGAAAGTAAAGATATGAGATTTGAAAGGACAAGGACATGGGGAATTCTACTTAATTAAATGTTTCTTACATGTACTTATTACGCCGGAGAGCAGAACCATGTTACTGTGCACTGTGTTTTGTTTCAATGACCATTTGAATTTGGCAAAGTTGATCTTATTTTAACAACTTTCTGTACTGTTTGATTTGTGAGTTAGTTGTTATATTTTATAAAAAAAAAATGTCAAGCGTGTTGTGTGCAAAGTCATAATCAGCTGAGTGCATGTTCATGTCAGAAAAGAATTTAGGTAGAAATGGATCAGTATACTGACCAGTGATGATTGATTGGCTGATGTTGATATAATGGCCAACTGGAATTCTTTTACCAGTATTTATCTGTTCTTTCACATTAATTTTGCTCTGGCCAAATATTCAAAGAAAGGAGAAGAAGAGATGAATGCTGTGAAAACAAAATAAGCAAAAAGGGAAAAATATTGGTATTTTTATTTTACTGTTAGGTTTGTATTTTTAACATCTAACATCCCTGAGTTTCACAGTTTCACAGTTCATTGTTAAACCTAAGAGCACTTTATGTCATGTTATGTAAGGCCACTGTGAGATGTAGCCTATTTTACAAAACAGTTTATTTAAGTAACACTCTTAAATATACTTCACTCACTACTTAAATAAATGCATGTAGTGCCTGCATGTGTATTTCAGGATGTATGGCAAGTTTTTTTTGTCTGAGTGTTTGCAGCCTGTAAGCGTGACATGCTATAGGTAACATCTTTCCCTTTCTCCTCAGTGATCTACTGCTTCGTGTACTATCTGTGGATCGGTCACAACTACAACTATGGCTATCTTGCTGGCTTCACTGCCCTGTTCCTGCTGCCAGGTGACAACATCTACAACAAACAGATCAATAAATAACTCTAGAAAAACAAATTGTTATTCATTTTTATAATTCTTTATGATCAGGTTGGGGTCCCCAGTGGCTGAGTTACCTTTGGTACCTGTCAGATGGACGAATTCGCAGGAAGTCTCTCACCTGGACACACATACTGCATCTGGGACTTTTCAAAAGGTAATAATTAATTAATTTAATCAGTCAGTGTCCAATAATCAGGTTTAAGTTCCAGATTTGTATGATCATAAATGAGAAAGGTCTCTCTCTCTCTCTTTGTATAACTCTTAATTTATTTTCATCTTTGGTTTTCACAGGCTGTGGGAGTGCATGCGCCTGCCAGATGAGGATACGTACAGTGAGATCATGCAGCAGGCTGATGCATCTGCCATACGTCTGTTCGAAGCCTTGGTCGTCACCCTCCCCGAGACGCTACTCCACGCTTATGTGCTAATTTGTACTGATATCGGAGTCAAATCTCCAGGTAGTCAGAAACCAGAAAGCTGGTGTTCAAGTTTGATAATAATATCAGAAAAAGGACATTTAATTAAACTTTAACTCTTTATTGTCATTGCACAGTCATACTTTCTACAATAGTACATGGAGTAGGAGTACTGTCTCAGATTGGCGGTAAAAGAAAAGCAAGTAATAATCACAATAAATAACATATTTACAGAATAGAATGTGTAATATGTGCAGAATAAAATACACAAAATATGGATAGATAAAAATATATAATGAAAAAATAAAAGGAGGTAATCAGTTGTTGTAAATTTGGATAGTATTTGTTGGTGGTGATGTTACTGGCTACCAGTAACATCACCACTTACTGTCGGAGTGTACCTATGCCTATCTTACAGCAGTGGATAGGTTCATAATGCCTCTCTTATGGCCTTTGGCTATGCAATCAAGATGAAATAAAAGTTTAATGTGAAAGTGCTGCAACAGGACTAACAACCTTCAGCTATAAAAAAATCTCAGTGTTGGATAATTGTTGTAGTCTTTTCTAGCTTAGTCTGCCTGTTCATTTTTTTGTATTATTTCCAGATGGAACATTGAGCTATTAGTGAAATAAATCCAGTGTGTGCTAACTACTCACTGCTAAGCAGCGGATAAACAAATTTACTCTCAGATAGTTTTGAGAAGATGGTAGGGACTTAAATTAAGATGAATAAGAGAGACCTTAGCTGGCTGTAAGGTCTCTCTTATTCATAGAGTTTTGAGATTAATGTAGTTTTTTTTTAATAAAAAATATTCAAATTGTTAGCTTTGAGAATAAAGAAAGGTGTGCAACAGGGCTCTTTTCTAGGACCACTTTTATTCTCAAGTTAAGTGATCTAAGGTTAAATTTAGAAAATGTACAGTTTAAGTGTTGCTTCATGGTGTAGTCATTTACACTTCGGCCTATCACATCAGAAAATATCCCCAGTTCCTGAACTGGAGGAGACAGATTCGTTAGGGGTTAGATCACAAAGAGCATGTGCTCTAAAAGTCATCTACTATGATCTACTATGGCTTGTGTATAAGGGAAGAGCTGAAATAAATCTTTAAATAAACAGTGTCATTTAGTTTTTGACAGTACCCTCAGCTGACCAGGTAGTTCATAACATACTTGTTTTGTGATTTATTTAAAATAATAATGTTAAAGTAAATGTTAACAGAGAACTAATTCAGAATATACCCTTTTAACTGGTATTGCTGCTGTAAATCTGATTCCAGCATTATGCCTGTGACAGTTTTGTATCTTGAAGTCTTGTGTGATTCAGTATTTCAGTGTACTCATATTTCTTGTCCTTGTTCTCTTTCTCTCTCTCTCTCTGTCTCACTCTGACACACACTGTTTCTCTCTCTCGCCAGCCTCAGTGTGTTTTGCAGTGTGTTTGGTTTCTCTTGGCTGGGCCTTAGTGCTCTATGCCAGAGCCTGTTCACTCATCAGACCAGGACACTTGCAAATGACACCAGCTGCCATGCTCTGTCGACTGCTGTGGAGGGTGGGCATGTTTAACAGCTTTCGCAACAAGCAGTGTTTACAACATAGTATCTAACAGTATCAGTAATGCTACTGCATCTGTGTTTGGCATGTCATAAGCATGTGTTTTGTTGTTTTGCTTGTGTTTTTGGTACACGTATGGTTTCTCTTTCTGCAGGTCAGTATGTTGGGATCCAGGTTTGCCATTCTCATGCTCTTCACACGTATCTTCAAACAGTGGATCCTCGGGGTCATCGGTGAGTCTTCACAGCCAGTTGTGGGCAGCTAGGGATAGCCTCTGTCTTTGACATCACACAGAATGAACAGTAGAAAAACTGTTTGAAACTTTGACCCTGTTTAATATGAGCATCCATCACTGTAACAGTGTACAAAAAAAAAAGAAAAAGCATAAGAGGACTGTGTCTGTTTCAGGTGTCCACTGGCTGGGAGCAACTTTTTGGATGGTGTCCCAGCAGACAGATATCATAAGGTCAACAAGCCGATGGAGGCTCTTCAATCTTGTTCTGGGAGCTATTCACATCTTCCTCTTCCTCAACGTGAAGTACGGTCAATCTAGATACCGCATGGCTGGGTTTTATCTGGTATGTGTGTTTGTGTTCACTTCAAGCTTGTCTGCTCATGATATTGTGGGTTTAATATGCCGGGGGCTCTGACAAAACAGAGACACTGTAACAAATTACATTTGAAAAAGAAAAGCTGTAAGTTTAGTACATCATCAGAAACCTGAAAGCATACATAATATTTGAAAATGACTTTGAAAATGATTGCATTTCAGCTGTGCAGAGCTTTGCTTTTTACTTTAGCGTTTAGGTGGAATACATAAAATGCTGAAAATTTCACATTAGTACTTTTTTCACAGACGGCTTTTTACCGTGCTAACAAAGATAGTTACTCGCATTATTGGGATCATAGAGTGTTTTTCATATTATTTGAGGGGAAAAACATCCAGCAGATGCCATGCATTAGCTATAAACGATTCAAATGTCAAATCAGTGTAATCTTGATTTGGGATTGGATGTCTGTTTATTCTTCCTCAGGTTATGTTCTTAGAGAACGCTTTTCTTCTTCTGGCATCCTCCTGGATGTTTGCCATGGTTTCCTGGGATACTGTGGGAATCCCAGCTGCAGTGTTCTGCAGCTTCCTCATTGGTGAGACGCAGAACATGTGCAAATTCAAGTTATAAAAAGGGAACACAACAACTTTTTCAAGGCCTCAATGTTCCTCTTCCTGACACTTGGTTTTTTTGTCTTTAGGAGTGATAGCATTGGTGCTGTACTATCGTTTCCTCCATCCAAAGTCTTTTGAAATCTTCCAGAGTATTCGTCACAGGGGAATAGCCGGGGCCTGCATGGAGCGTGGCTCTACACTCTCATTAGAGGAGAAAGTCACGCCCACTTTTCATCGACATGCAACACTGTCTGGTCTGTTGCTATCTATCTATCTATCTATCTATCTATCTATCTATCTATCTATCTATCTATCTATCTATCTATCTATCTATCTATCTGAAGAATGACTGTGCATCTTCTGTTAAGGAGGTGGGACACTCATGGACCTTCCTATCCAATGGGAGGGCTGGAAGCATCACCACTGGCTGCTGATTCGCTTAGCTCTGAAGACAGGGGATGTTTCAAGGATCTGGTCTGCATATGGTGAGGGGGGACTGGCTGGACTGATGGGTCTGTCTGAAGAAGTTCACTCCCCTGATGACCTACGTGTCCATCAGGTTAGTTGTCTTTTTGAGTTTTACATCTTAGTAGCTGGACTTCCTAAAACTTACTGTTTTGTTTTGCTTTGTTTTAAGGTGTGACTTTGATCAGTATGATAAAATTTTGTTTTTCCAAACCTGGCCCCAATGCTAAGAAAATGTGATTATATAAAAAGGAGTTTATTTTCATACTTTTGATGTGATTTGTCAGATTCCACCAATTCAGCCACAGCTTTCTTACCACGCACAACCAGCTTCTCAACCTGCTGCTGCTGCTGCTGCTCAACCTCCTCCTCCACCAGCTCCTTCACAGGTTTCAGAGGCAAGAGTTTTGTTTAACATCTTATCTAGACCACCACAAAGGGGGACTGTGTCTATTCTAAACTAAGAATACAGTACATTGCTTATTTAAGCCACTTATGAGCTGAAACCTGGTGGGTTAGTTCAGTAGGACAGTAGGCATTTAGTGTGGTCATGAGAATAAATATCAGGAGTATCAGTAGACATCAGGATAACTACTAAAAGGCTTGTTTTTCTGTAAAGGATACATTATGTTTGCTTGTTGTAGTCTGAGGCTCACGTGTCTGTAATGTATCCAGGTGAGAGAGGTGGTCCAGCCACCAAAGCCAGCTCACTGCACTATAGTGGCCCGACCAGTGAGAAAAGCTCCTCCCACAACTATTCAGGATATGAGAAGGTTTCCAGAGATCATCCCAGTCCAGGAGGTCATCTTTGAAGAAACTGCAGAAGAAGACTCTAGCGTGGCACTATCAGAGGGAAAAGGTTAAATTACTTTATATTATACACAGTTTTCTATGGTTTGTCTTCAAAAATCAAAACAATAAACACTTTCTTCGGGGACATGGGAACCTAGGTTGGCTAAGCATTTGACTTGACCTTCATTGTTAGTGCCCAAGGTCGAAGTTGACCTTGAAAAAAAGTACAAAAAGCCATATCAAGTAATATTTCATATGAAAAAGCATGGACAGAGCTGTACAACAAACTTTCCTTTTTCTTTTGCCCTACGACACAAAAGTGATAATTATGCCATAAATGACTGTATTTTAAAATTTTAAGTAACAGCTTATAGAAGTTAAAGATTTCAGCCAATTCTGCTCCAATCACGTGGGTAAAGATGATAAAATGCACCATTTTAGTATGTAATGCATCAAGGTCAAAGGTCAGACATCAGCTTGTTAATCTAAAAGCAGGCTAACGTCAGCATGTTGCAATACAGACAGACTGACGTCAGCATGTTGTAACAAAAACATAATAAAACATCGATGTTTTAGTGTAGTCTCTGCGCGTTGGGGAATTTTGCTCTAGAGTGCTTCTGTTTTCTTTTGTCGGAGGGTTAGATCAACTCTAATGACAAATATCGATCTCTTTAGCAGCTCAATGCTCTGCTGTGTTCACTGGCAAGCGGAGCTATTATAGTTTTTTTTATTTTTGTTTTTATTTCAGTTTAGTTTGTGTTAGTTTCCACAGTGGGTTTTCTCATTTCTGTTTAGTTTTTATTCTTTGAAAATTTCACCAAACTGACCTGACAACGACTAAAATTAAGAACACCTCCTCAATGTTTTCTTTTTATTTTAGCTTTCTGAGATCCCAAATGCACATATTTGTTTAGTTTTTAGTTTAGTTTTACGTAACTATAAGAATCTTGCCAGAAAGTTAGTAACAGTGTCTGTCTGCTGTTTGGAGCTGAGCAGAAAGTGTGCAGTAGTGTGTAAAGCAGGAGAGCAGTGCAGCACTCTGTGTCTTTGTAGAGTCAGATTTCTCTACACTATGTCTATACCCTGAACATACCAGAGTTACGTTGTTCATTCTTAGCTAAAAGAAAAATTAGGATATTACAGGCATTATAAGCTATGACCTTTAGTACAGTGCATTTATTATTTATCACAGAGACAGCAAATATATAGACTGCACTATGTTTCTTACCTCTAGCACTGACTCCCCTGCAGTATACGTGTGTATTGTTTTAAACTGACTTTTCTTTCCAATGTTTTATTTTTTTAAGGTGATGAGGAGTTCCAAAGCGCTGCTTATGGCTCACCGTCGCTCTCGTCTCCTCAACAACCAGGAAGCCTCCGCCACATCGACAGCAAAGAGGCGTCTCTGACTGAGGCCTCTTCGGTGGGTTCTTTAGACATCAAGACTCCCGGCTGGTCACCTGAGCGGCGTTCCCCCCTCCTGATTAGTTCCCCAGATAAAAAATCAGGGGTCCCTGGAGAGTCAAGCACTACATTGTATTTTAGTGCAGATGTGCAGTCTCCCTCCAGTGGGAGCTATCTTGGCTGGGGCTCAGAGCTGTCACCCATTTCCACCTACCGAAGTCCCTACCGGATCAGGGAGGCCCGATTTGTCACATCCACACCCAGATTGGAGCCCCGTGTAGAACAAGAAAGCCTGGGCCCCACCCCTGTCATCGTCATCCCTGCCACTCCTGGTACAACACCGGGTGCTACCCCAGATGGGACCCCTAGTGCTTCAACTCCTGTAAGTTCAACTACTGCAGCATCAACTCCTGTAGGTTCAACTCCTGCGGCTTCGACTCCTGCCGCTTCGACTCCTGCCGCTTCGACTCCCGGTGCTTCAACTCCTGGTGCAATTACACCTGGTACACCCATTGTTCCTCTCACTCCAGTTATCTCCCACGCTCGCAAACAGATGGTCCAGTATGTGGACAGCAGAGAGAGGGCAGTGTAAGTAGGATGGGGGTACAAGGAAAAGAAAAGCCTGGGTGGAGGATGGTGTATTTTCCAGTTTTGCTGTTCTCAGCATTAGAATCTTTTAAGTTAACTTATAACTGTCATAGAAAGAGATTGGTATAATATTGCTCATGTTTTCCCCTTGTGTGCAGCTAGACAGGAAATAATTGCTGAAAGTGTGTCACATTGACCAAAATATCAATCAAAAGAGACAAATCTTCAGTTTTAATAGCAGGACTTTGAAGGATTTGTATTAAAGTATATTCCTATGCAAGCCATGAGAGCAATTTGAGGAAACATCTGATATGTGAGAGGGTGAGTTGAAATTTTGTAGATTACAGAAGTTAAAATCTGGACTACTTGTCAAAATAAAATAATAATCCTTCAAACTACATTTTTAACTATTACTCTATAAAAATAAAAAACCTACACCTAAGTGTCAACTGAGGTAACCTTGGATAGGATGTAAGAGAAATCAAAATGACTATAAAGTAGCTATGGCTTGTAATTAAAATTTAAAGGATGAGCAGTTATTGAGCTGTTGGATCCTTTATACCAAAAGAAAATACAAAATCACCAGTTTACAATAACTCAACATGCTGTCTGCCAGGCTGCTGTGCAGAATTTCTTATAACATGACACACCAATGCAAAAATCTTAATGTAAATCAACTCAGCTTCAGGCAAACATTTACGTTTCTTGACGTTTCTTTTCTGTCTTTCCTTTTCTTAATCACAAGGCGATTGATGTTGGATGTCTCATCCACTTTTTAAGAAACTACTTATACTTGCAGTGAAGTACATATTAGTATTTACCTACATCACATACACACTGAAACAGGCCAATTCAGGAAGGGAGAGTAATTAGATAGAATATTGAATGAGTAAAATAGTGATTATGAAGGGATTATGTTTCATTTATTAGATGCATTTAATTTTTTATATAACTTGCTTTTGGGTTTTACTAATCAAATATCTTTGTGCACTGATTATAACAACACTTTTTGAGCTCTGAACCTTTGCAGACGAAAGAAGGGAAGTGCGATAAAATATGTGTGACGCAGGATAAGGAACTAGAGGAAACTTTACCATTTCTGTGCACTGTTAAGATCAATGATGAAGAAGATATATTTTCTGTGTGGGAGTTAAACTTGCACAGTTCGAGCTAACACTTCAGATTAATACAAGTACTTTCAAGTTTTACATTTTAATTTCAAATCTTAAATCTCGCTTCACTGCCTACTTATTAACTGGTGTAATATCAAAATGTACTGTGTGCTGTCCTGTGGAGTGTATTCAAAATGCAAGACAGATTATGCGCTTCATAAAAGGGTACACAGTCCTTGTTAGCAAAGACCCGCTTTGTTATGAAATTATACACAGCACTGAAACTAATTTTTCATACCTGTCCTACCTGAATAGCTGCACCTCTACTTGTGCTACAAAGGATTAACTATATCTAGTAATCTGTGTCACTCCTCAGTCTGTCCATCAGTTAAACCACCTACCTCAATACAGTTGAACTTCCGTATTGCAATTTTATCTTAAAACATTAAATAATGGACAACCAAATCAGAGCAGTGGTGAAGTCCAGTTTTTATCATTTAAGGCGACTGGCAAGACTAAAATCTTTTCTTTCGAGGCAGCACCTTGAAACAGTGATCCATGCTTTTATTTCTTCCCGCCTGGACTACTGTAACTCACTTTATGTGGGGGTCAGTCAGTCATTGCTCTCACGTCTGCAGCTGGTTCAAAATGCGGCTGCACGACTCCTAACAGGAACTCGAAAAAGAGAGCATATAACCCCCGTGCTGGCCTCTCTGCACTGGCTGCCTGTGTCTTTTAGAGTTAATTTTAAAATTCTTATGTTTGTTTTTAAATGTCTACACAGTCTTGCCCCGCCTTACCTCTCTGAGCTTCTTCATCCCCACATACCCTGTCGGTCTCTCAGGTCAGCTGACCAGCTGCTCCTGGAGGTACCGAGATCCAGGAGGAAGCTCAGAGGGGACAGGGCCTTCTCTATTGTGGCTCCAAAATTATGGAATAATTTGCCCATGCATGTTAGAGAGGCCCCTTCACTGTCCACTTTTAAATCACGTCTTAAAACCCACTTTTATTCCTTGGCTTTTAACCTCAGTGAGACTTAGTTTCTTTTTTAATGCAGTAGTTATTTAATTAATGATTTCACTCTTCTTTTATTTGTTTTTTATTTATATCTCAAGTAATTTTATTTTACAGTTCCAATGTACAGCACTTTGTGTCAGCTGTGGTTGTTTTAAAGTGCTTTATAAATAAAGTTGATGATGATGATGATGAATGTAGCTAACAGAAGAAGAAAAATTAGCTGTGGCACAGTCAAAAGTAATTCGAAATTATGCGCTGCTATTAGTCTGAAGTGGTCAGTACCTGTATTAACGTCATGAAACCTGTGTGCGAAGTTAAACTGTAATCGCAGAATAATGTTTGTGACTATGTCAGTCTTCCATGTGACTTTATCTATTTTTCTTTTTCTTTTTTTTACTGTGCTGGATTACTTTTATTGCTTTGTGTCAAAACAAAACAATAACTGTGCAGTAGTAACTATGAGGTCTGTTAATGTTTTTCTTTAATGTGCAGGAAGGAGAGGAAACACAAGCAGCACTTTAGGATACTGAGAAACTGAGTTCATTGAGCAAAGTAGTGATTTTAAAACTAGAAACTTGATTTTGGTAGAAACTGCTTTTTCAAACTGGTGTCCATTTACTGCAGCTTTCTGATAGTTAAGTCACTGCATGATGCTCATTCATACAGGCAGACTGAGAGTTATATCTACTCCCATAGAGAAAGACGCACTCACATTACCTACACGTTACTTAATGTAACTGCACATTACCGTTTTTTTAACACATGCTAGAATGTAGCAATAAGCTAGCTAACGTATTTAGTGCACTTATGAAAAAATATCCACACTCATGCTTTAAATGCGTCATCGCTTTGCCTTGTACGAAGACAGCTTTAGCTGCCACGCTTGCCTCATGTATGCATATCGCTTTGAAATAGAAATAACATGCTTTGCTTTGTGTACGCGATGTATACGATAATATCTACTTGTGTTTGTAATTTGATTCATTTTGTACTTTTAAAAGGTTCTTTTATATTTGATCACATTTACTGTTCATGAAATGATCTGGACAAGGTTTTGTGTTAAAGTTTGAGGATGTTTAGAGAGCAGATAGTTATCACTGACAGACTTGAGTTAGTTTGCTGATTCATTATAACCTCGTCACCTTGTCACTGGACGACCTCCTTTCATTAGTACAAATCACCTCATCTCTGAGAGGATTTCCACAAAAGAGCTGTGGATGGTAGTCGTGTCATTAAGTGTGCTGTTGATATGACAAAAATAAAGCCATTTGCCATGATCAAAGTCCAGTGTGCTGGGTTTTATTGCTTACCAGTGATTAATTTATCATCACTATGATTCTGAGAAATAGACACATATCAGTGGAAGTGCAGCAGCACGAGCTTTATCCTAGCACATCTCTGGAAACTTTCTCAAAGGTCATCAAATATAAAGATCAAAACATCTCATACACTCATCAAAGCATTATAAATAACGTGCAAAAGGCTATAGCTTGTTCAAACCTTTAATTTCATGTGTCAAAATCAAGTTTTGGTGCCAAAATATAAATCACTGCTGCAAAATGAAACATTTCTTTGACACTGTGTAAACAAAGATGCTCAAGATGTTTAAATAATTCATCAGAATGACAGCAGGCTCAAGAAGTGCAACCCTTGAGTGCGTATTTTCTCTGAGAGTGCATACCTACTGTATCAGACTGTTATTTATCTCAGGCTAACCCACTGCTGTTGAGCTTTACAGTGAATACTTTTGAAAAGTAAAAGGTTTTACTCTCTACTTTTTAAAGAAATAGAGCGCTTACAGTTTTTCATAATGGAAGGGCCTACGGTGTGTAGTCCAGTTATAAAACAGATTACTGGACAGCCTGTTTCTGTTATCTCTCTGGACACTGACCAAGTCCTCACACAGTTTTGTACCTTGTAGCCTAGCATGCACGCTATTGCTCAATAAAATGGATGTTTGAGTCGCTCCTCAATGCACCCAAATTGTTGTAACCCTGTTGTAACACAAGAAGGATAACTATGCTTTACAATACTCATAGTCCTGACATACACCCCTTCAATGAGCAGGGTTTTTTTTAACTACATGAATTGTTCTTCATGTGCAGACTTATAAAATAAAGCAATGCTGGCACATTTTGGAGTGGTCTCTATTTTGCACTCAAAGACATTTGTAAATATTATTTGTTCAAATTGTGGCCAATTTTACTTAGTCATTTTCTAAACTTTTCTTTTTAAACTTCAAATTGTTGTAAAATATTTTACATAAAGTTCTAAAAACTTTGGCTGTCATTCAAGAATTTAGCCAAAGGAGCTGAGAAGTGAGATCTATGTCAACAAGCAGTTCCATAATAGACGGTTTCATCATAATATCATAAAAATATGATTGCTCTGAATTATTAATGCACAAAAACATAATTATTTTCAAAACTAGATAGTCCTTTGACAAACTGTAACGTGACCCTAGACTGTTCCTTAATACAGTCTAATATTCCTATGTGAAACTGAGTCACCTGCTCTGGTGAAAGCACTTTTTTGTTAGAATTAGGATGTGCTCTTACGCCACTTGGTAAAAAAAATAATTACATTTGATGTGGTGTGCTTGCGTTTTTTTTCCCAACTCATCACTTTCAAAGTCAGATGACAGTCATAAAAGGAAGAGAAAGCAGCTGGACAATCATCTCTTTCTCTGTGGTCAGTGATCAAAAGCACAATCAGGGTCAAATCACAGGACACTACTCAGATGAATAAAACTAGATGTAAAAATCACATGAAAACCAATGTTGGCTCAAAAACACATCCACATGCAGTACAGAGATAATACAGGGGAAAAAAGATAATTTACACAGTCTGTGTATTTATTGCAGACTTTCTTAGATAAATAACAAATGGTTATTTGAGCTTGAAAAAATCTCACTGGTCCCAGTTAACTGTGTTTTGACCAAATGTAATCATCTTTTCCTGATACCAGCACAGCACCAAGGTTTCCTGGGCCCAGTACTCTTTCTCTGGAAATTATATCACAGTTTTCAGTTCAGTTTTTATTTGACCACCATGCACATCTCCATTAAAAGTTTTGCGCAGCTTGCTTACAAATGCATTACAGTTATATTACATTTTTATTCCTGTAGCACCTTGGCAGTACTACCTTTATATATAAGGATGATAATTTGGGTGTTTTACTATACTACACAACGCAAAGACAAAGACAAATACCTCAAAACTCACAAATCACTTTTATGTCACATTGTAATACCATGATATAATAAAGGTATATCAAAATCAAAATCTAATATCGAAGTCAGTTTCAGTTACAATAAATAGAATATCATCTAAGTAAAAAAAAAAAAATGCGTCCAAATAAATTTTTAAACTGCAGGGTTTTCATTCTGATTAAGTTCCAAAAAAAAAAAAAAAACTAACACAGCACAACCCAGCGGTTCTTCCACATTTTCATTAATAAAATAAAATAAATAAATAAATGCATATATTAACATTAAAATAAAAATATTTATATTTATATATCGTTTTTCATGGATTCTAATTCAGATGGTTGACTTTATCTGTAAGAAGTCAGGACTGGTTTAAACTAACGGAAGAGCTCGATGACCGCGTGGATGACGGTTAGATCACATGCTTTGAGTTCATGTGATCAGTTCACGTGCTATCAGGAGTAAATAAAAGCTGAAAGGGGCCGTTTTTAACGCCCGAATACTCTTTTGTACTTACGTTAGCCGGCTGAGGTTGGGGACCTGGAGCTGTAGAGCTGATCAAACTCATCGGTTGAAAAACATACTGCCGGTAAATATTTGTTGTTATTTATTGTTTTCTTCCGATTTTAGCCGCTACATCGTTTACACGGAGAGCTGACCGCTAGCTAAATCGGTCACATAAACTCATAGAAACCAGGTTAAAAAAAGGCCAAGTATAGCTCATATTTTCATCACTAGTCGTCACCAATAACATGCTAAAACCGATTTTGAGCTTCTGGGTGCCAGTTAGCTTATTTGATTGCATGGATTGAATGTTGTTTATGACTGGGTGACCCGTTTTAGCTTCACGGTCAGATGTTTTGAAACGGGTGAAGCCATTCCCCCCCCAAAGAAACACACATGACTTATTCTTATCATTCGTTATTGATTATTCTGTGCGTTTTGGTATAGGCAGGCAGTATTTCGATAACATAAAAAGGGATTTTGGGGGGGTTAGAATATTGTGTAATATAATCCTGAATTCAGTCGGGGAAATGGAAAGTGAAACTGTGTTTCATAAGAGCGTCCTCTGAGCCATCCTTTTTCTTTCAAAAAGAAGAGGAAAAAAACTGGAAACAAATTATATACTGAAGCTTTGTTTAGTTAGTTGTGAACATGTGAGCTGCATACAGAGGCTCCCAGGTGGAGGGGTTAACCAGAGAGAAGTGAAATTATTCTAAGGACTATAGCGGTGTATTGTTCAGAACAAAGAAAGGTTTACTTCTACTGTCACGTACCTCAAACACCTCAGCGTTATAGGAAGGAATAAGGAAGTGATCAAGAGTAAAGCATGTAGTCCGATATGTTTGTTACCACACCTTGTGGGCATAAAACTGTGTGACAATTTAAAGGAAAAACCCACAACGTTTGCTCCCCCACTAGTGTGTAGATCTGGTGGCTCAGTTATCGACAGGGGAAAAACTACACAAACTAGTTGTAACTGAACACCTTTATACTATGATGAAATGTTATCCTATAATTTCCTTCCAGGAAAGCAATGCCCCTGTCAGATTGTTTGAATATGAAAAACATGAGTCGTATGCTTTGACCTCCAGTAAAATCTCGCTATGTCAACAGCCATGGCAAGTTTTGGACCTGCACACTTTAAACAGTAGGAAATGAAATACTATCTTTTGAAAGGGTGTCGAGGTACACTAACTATTCCAGCAGCTTGGTAAAAGGACCTTAAGAAGGCCATAAGTTTTTTTTTGTTTGTTTTTTTTAAGTTTAAGTAGACAAGAGGGAGCATAAATAGTTTCAAATGATTGAATTGCCTTCAGAGGTTGGTTCTTATCTAAAAGGAAGATAAGAAACTGAAGAAAAGATTTAGAAACTAAAGTTTTCCTTTCTCCTGTATGTCTTTCGATGGCTTTGGCTTTGACTCATCAGTTTTTTTTTGTCTTTCGCTTAAACCACACAGGGGAACATTTATGGCCTCTTGGCCTTTAACAATGTGTTAATATCAACGCTAAACTGTCATCAAACTTAATGTGGAGGGTTTTCTTTACATGAACAGAACTGTGCCTAAACAAAGGTCTCAGTATGACTCAGCAGCTTAACTCAACTGTGGCATGAGTGCATTCAAAGGTACTGACTTAGTACTTGGAAAAGACAGCTCAGCGGGTTTCTCATCCACTTCCACAAAAAAAAAAAAAAAAATCTTTTGATAGAAAGAAACCACTTCTCTAGAGAATTAACCAAAAAACCATTTGGTGTCTTTCAAACATGTTCTACCATTCAAATTTGTCTTGTCCTTAATAAGATGTGTGTGTGTGTGTGTGTGTGTGTGTGTGTGTGTGTGTGTGTGTGTGTGTGTGTGTGTGTGTGTGTGTGTGTGTGTGTGTGTGTGTAATATTACACTGTACTTAGTTTGCACACATGGAATGGTTTCTTTAGCATAACAGTTATTGTTTTTATAGCACATGCACAAGAATTCAAAATAATCCAAAAACTGGAGGACACTCAGAAATCTCTCTGCACATGGCCTGTAAACATGCTGTCTTTTATTGAGCAGCAAGGCAGTGCTTTGGAGTGATCTCAGAGCGAATGTGTCATTCTGCTACGGGAAACTGCCTGTTCTTACTTCCTTTTTGATATGCTTTTTTTTTTTTTTTTTTTTTTTTTTTCATAATCCATCATGTGATAGAAACCAGCTTCACAGAAATTCACGTTCTGTTTCTCAAGCAGGCTTGTGGTTTTGTTTTTAAAACAGGACCTGTCTGAGCAGGTGTGGGGATTTCACGTATTCAACAACATAACTGACTTCTGTTTTCAATGGAATGTTTACTCTGGCTTACTGGCACAGTAAGCCAGAGTAAACATTTTTGGCTGGATGCATTCATGTACAAGCCTTTGTTCTTTACTTTTGCTTGTAAAATAATTTTGGGGCACAATCTCATCAGATTAAATAGTTTGTAGTTAGATCATCTGATCCCAGAAGAAGCAGAGTGTCTGCACTGGTATTGATTTCTCTGGACTTCCTGCTATTACCGAGCACTCTCCACTCCTCTTTTTAGTAGGCTACGTTATCTGTCTGTAATGGAACTAATTTCGGCTCACCCCATTGCATTTTACTTTCTATAATGTGGCCTGTATTATTCACACACTGGAGCCAGTTTCCTGTATCGTTGGTCCTGTCGTCTGTGCCATATGAACTGAAACCCAGAATCTTTAACAGTGGGGGGAGTGCAAAGGAATTTTTTTTTTCTTCCTTTACCGCGTGGCTGCTTATCAAAATCGACTAAAATAGTTGAAATCATTGGAGCATTTGCTGAGGCAGCATCTTTAACCACTGAAGGGGACTTTGACGCATGACTGACTCTAAGAGGTCTTTCTCCGCTCTCTCTGCATCATTTTTTTTTTCCACTCGTAGCTTCAAGCAGTGTGATGGTGTTCAATCAGCTGTGACCTTTTAAGTGGTGATGTAGTTTCAGGAGTCTATCTTAAAGGGTGAATATCATACTGTGTGTAGCTGCAGCAGTGTATTGACTACAAATGTGAAAATCCAGCAGAGCTGGAGAACAGCTGAGGATTTTAAAATACAAATAAACCTCTACTTCCTGTTTTTGAACTCTAGCTAGACTTGTGAATGTTCAAGAAAATCAAAAGGCTCATTTAGCCAGTTACTGAAATGAAGTCTTTGTTTATGACATGATGCAGTAACAGAATAAATTACCACAGCTAAACCAAACTTATTAACTTGTCTTTCAGGCAAGATGTGGCATGCAGCCTTCCTCCTGTTGGCTGCCAGCTTGTCAGTGAGCCTGGCCAGACCCCACCTCCATCCACTGTCTAGTGAGATGGTCAATCACATCAATAAACTGAATACTACCTGGAAGGTGAGTGAATTGTTTTTTAATTTAATTTATGACAGACCTCTGAGAGTAAAAGTGTTTGACTAAATCTCCTCCCTGTCTTGCAGGCTGGCCACAACTTCCATAACGTCGATTATAGTTATGTGCGCAAGCTGTGTGGTACAATGCTGAAGGGACCCAAACTGCCAGTCATGTGAGTCTTAGTCATATGTTCTGTGGTTGCGAAACAAGTCCTCTAACGATCCCTGACATCAGAATATTTCAACCTACGCTGACCACAGGATAGTTGACTGTACTTTCACATTATTCTCAGTGTCACTGGAAACTTACCAATAGGGCTACATGATTATGGCTAAAATGCTAATCACTTATTTTGAGTAATGAAATCAAAATTATTTGTTTTAATTTTTACATTGTGCCACATTCTTGTTAAATAAAACTTCTTTAATAAAATTAAATAATGTGCTTATTCACCTGAGAGCATCTCTTGGAAGCTGAATTTAAAGTCTTTCACTTCATTCATTGTAGCTGCATAATTAAAGTGAATATAAATCCTAGTACTCGACAGCTGTGGGTCCCTTTCCCCTGGAGTGTTTTTCATACAGCGTGGGTATTTCCACTGCTTAAGGCAGTAATCTTTTGTTTAGTAAGGTAACTGTTTTCTTGAAGCCTTCAGTACTCTCTGTTTATTGGACAAGTCTGTGGTGATTTCAGTATGCCTTTGTGAGCCGGAGGAATAGGCTTGTTGTTATGGATGTCTGTAGGATGCAGGTCGATTCACATTAGCAGCTCTTGCATCACATACAAGTCTTCCTGCAGTCATTATGCTGCATTTTCTGATGGGTTTTCAGGGAGTTGAATAAGTTGAGTTGTGATGCAGATACAACTCTATGGCACTCGCTGCATATGAGTTCTTCTAGTTAGGATTAGGGATGGGTATTGATAAGATTTTCACGATTCCGATTCCATTTTCGATTCTGTTTAACGATTCGATTCTCTTATCAATTCTTTTTAAAAAAGGAGAACACTAAGGTCGATTAGCTTAGAACTTTGTTTTATATCTTCTCTTTGAACAAGATAGAAATTTAGGAGTAACATGGCCTTACAAACCCAACAGTGAGATCTTAAGAGATCCAGCCTACGGCTCTTCAATGGGGTGTCACAGGGTCCCCGGAAAAAAAAATTGTAAATGTAAAATAATAAAATCAATATTCTTCTGTAGTAATAACAAAGTATAACATAAATTATTCTGTAGCAATTACACAAGAATATCCAGTAATGTCCCTGCCTACAATTAAACACATTCACTTACCGTAAATCGGGGCATCTGCTGTGGCAAATGGGTGCAAGCCTTTGACCACAAACTTAGTCACTGCTCGGTGACATTCGTCTATCCTGGCCTGAAAGGAGACGCTACCGGTAGACTGCAGCGAGAACTGCCAGCATCTGAGCCAGCCAGACTCTGTCTGTCTCTCTCATCATGGTCACCTAAATGCACAGTAATGGCAGGTTTTGTAATAAGGCAGATCGCGCTAACATAATATGCACTGTTAGTTGAATATTTATCTGCCGCATTAACGGGAGAGGATGTGCAAACGTTACCGCTGCTGCTGGGTTGAGATTCACTAGTCCAGAGCGGAATTAAAAACATGACATTCATTTAAGGTCATCGTGTGTTTTGTGAGCAAATGCTTTTGCATATTCGTAGTGTTTCCTCCCTTAAATGAAAGATCTACTTTGCAAGTATTGCAAGTTGCTCTGTCGTCATCCGTTCTCGTAAAGTATAATCAAGCTTTTGAGTGTTTGAGCCGCCATGTTTCCTGCCAGGTAAATGACGCTCCGCAACGTGGTGATGTCATTCAGGGCGACTGGCAAAAATGGCAAACAATTCCAAGGAATTGAACCGGTGGGAACCGGTTCTCAACAAGAACCGGTTTTCAATACCCATCCCTAGTTAGGATCACCCGTGCCAAATCCAAAATGTTTCCAAAGAGTGTATGATCTGCTTTCAGGGCTGAGTTCTGGAAGGCATCTGACTTTTCTTGCATTTATATTTTATTGTGGTGTTGCTCGTCCAGAGTAGTACAGTCAACTTTAACCTCTGCAGTGCAGGGAACGGCTGTGATTGGCTCATGTAGGCACGTATTTAAGCGGTGGTTTAGGGTATGTTTAATTTGCTTTTGGTTGGATTGATGGAGCATGCATATTCAGTTTTGCACAATCATTAATTGTGCAGCCCTACTTTACTAAAACAATAGTAAGTAAAACTTCTGGTTTCCTCTGCAGGGTTCAATATGCTGGAGATTTGAAGCTGCCAAAAGAATTTGATGCTAGACAGCAGTGGCCTAACTGTCCCACTCTGAAAGAGATCAGAGACCAGGGCTCCTGTGGATCCTGCTGGGTGAGAAGCTGCTCAATGTCACCACATGTAGCTAGACTCTTCAAGAGCTCTGTAATCTGAAATTGCCTAAGAAACTTAAAAAAAACAAACAAACCCTCATTAAGGAAGAGAATGGAGCTCAGCTCTTAGGACAAGAATGAAACCTTTGCTTTTCAAATTTTGCGATGATCTGTTTCCCTGCTTCATGTCTTTGTTGTTGTGGGTCCAGGCGTTTGGTGCTGCAGAGGCCATCTCTGATCGTGTATGCATTCACAGCAATGGGAAGGTCAATGTGGAGATCTCCTCAGAGGATCTGCTGACCTGCTGTGACAGCTGTGGCATGGGGTGAGCAGTTCTTACCCATCAGATAACTGAAATCACTAAAATATTAAAGATCAAGCTATTAAGATTATAATTATTTACCAGGATCACTGAACTTTGATAATTAAATATAATGAACCAAACTATGACATAAAAACCTTAATCTGGGGAAAAGAGCAGCAGATATAGATGATACAATTGGTACTAAGAGAGGGAAAGAAAGTTTGGCGCTTTCCTTAAATAAGTTCATTTTTAGTAAGTAATGTTTTGTTTTTCTGTGTGTGTGTTTTTTAGATGTAATGGTGGCTACCCTTCAGCTGCCTGGGACTTCTGGGCAAATGAAGGGCTGGTCTCTGGGGGTCTCTATGATTCCCACATTGGTGAGTGTGTTTCTGATAGATTGATGCAGTTATGCGCATGTTGGGTGTGATTACAGTAGAGACACTATATCCTTGTGTCTGCAGGCTGCAGGCCCTACACCATCGCCCCCTGTGAGCACCATGTGAATGGCAGCAGACCTCCCTGCACTGGGGAGGGTGGTGACACACCAGAGTGTGTCCGCCAGTGTGAGTCTGGATACACACCAAGCTATACACAGGACAAGCACTATGGTAAGAGCAGCAGAAAGAAATGTATATTTATCATAAATAAGGTTTGTAATATTGTCTCAGTCTGCATAATTATGAGTAATAATTGCAACGTAACAAAACAAATTGTTACTGAATTATAACAAATGGATATTATATGAAATCTGAGGGAACTCCTTATCCTGATATTCAAATAGCTATTGTGCAGATGAACTTTGATTTTCTGGTTGTTGTTTTTTTTTTTTGTTTTTTTTTTTTTTAATTACACATATTATAAACTTCTACATGCAATATTTTATTATTATTTTTTTTATGTTGGTGAACAAGGCTGTATGCACACATATCTTGACTCTGTGTGTTGCAGGTAAAACATCTTACACCGTGCCATCAGACGAACAGCAGATTCAGTATGAGATCTACAAGAACGGCCCTGTAGAGGGAGCGTTTACAGTCTATGAAGACTTTGTTCTGTACAAGACTGGTAAGAACACATGAACTCATCACACATGTAATGGTCACCCTGCCTGCCATTTCACAAATTCACTTTTACTTTGTGGCTGAAGCATAAGCATATAGTGTGGGATTGTGTCCTCTTAACATTGATTTGAACTGAAGCTCCTCTTTGTTTAGCTTTTGCAGAGGTTTGTGTGTGAAAAGTTAACAGGCTTTCATGCTGGAAATCTCCAACTGCAGCTAGATGCAGTTTGATATTCTAGTATTTAAGGTGCCTTGAATGTGACTTAGTATGAAATAGACACTATTAGAATACACACCCAGTCTCTTCACTATATTGTACTAAAAAAAAAAAAACAACTTTAGGTGAGCTCTAATGGATTTGTTCTGTCTTATCCAGGTGTTTATCAACATGTGTCTGGTTCTGCTGTCGGTGGTCACGCCATCAAGATCCTGGGCTGGGGAGAGGAAAATGGCACTCCCTACTGGCTCTGTGCCAACTCCTGGAACACTGATTGGGGTGATAATGGTGAGCAGAGGCAGTTTAATACTGTTAACACACGTAGTCATGCTATGCAAGGGGAGTCACTACTGAAAATACTACAGTATAATCCTGTAAAATGGAATGGGGAGTCTTATAGCTGAATCAGTATTTTGTTCAGAATCACAAGGACTTGATCTTCATTAAGACAGATGTATTATTTTTAATTATACATTATTTATATCAGGAGCACACACTTCTATATTTGACTTTATTTTACATGTAAAACAGACTGACCTCATGACACCAAAGCTGAAACCCTGTTCGCTCTATTTTTTTTATTCATTTATTTATTTTTTTAAACAATAATCATTAAATGCTCTGAAAGGGGGTCTTTACGTCTTTAACTTTTACAAATGTTTTCTTGACATTGTTCTAGCTCGTTTACACAACTCTACCAGTAAATGAGAAATTCTTCTCTTACAGTAAATTATAGTAATACTCCCTCACTCAAAATGGGCAAATGGTGCTGTTTATAGATGTTCACGTGTTTTCTTCAGTTTAGGAAATTGAAGTAAATTCTGTTTTTGTTTTTTGTTTTTTAGGATACTTTAAATTCCTGCGTGGTTCAGATCACTGTGGTATTGAATCTGAGATTGTGGCAGGGATTCCCAAATAAAAACTAAGGTAAGATGGTAAACAGATGGATTTTATGTGTGAGATTTTTTTTTTTTTTTTTTAATTTTTTTTTATTATTATTATTTTTAAGTATGGATTTAAAAGATTATTCATAATGTACTTCTGACTTTTCTTACATGCATAATTCAGAAATGGATTCAGATTTTCTTCTGCTGTCAGTTACATGTAGACCCACATTAACTCGATGCAAGTCCAGCAGGCTGGTGTGCCAACTTTAAGAGTCATCCTTGCTTTAATTTCCCATTTTTCTCCTTTTGTACCTGCAGGTTTTCAGCTGTAGCATCATTACACTATCACTAGAGGGCGATGCACTCCACTGACCAGAAGACACAGCTGACAAAATTAACTGCTTTTAGTCCTTTTTACCTAAAGCGCGCTGATCACTTTGCACACCGGCTTTAAAAACTAAAGCGAGGTGAATTTGCAGATGGGATGTGACAGAAATGTGATGAACCTGAGGAGAAAGTGCTGGAGTTGATGTTTTCACCTCTTAGACAGACAGGAGAAATTTTATTTTAGACAGGCATTAGCATTTGGTTGCTTCAAAACAGGCTATTACTGTTGTAGAAGTGATTAAATTTATTTTGACAGCATGGATTTTAGAACAGCGCAATGTCATTTTGACGAATGTGTCTAATTTGTAATGATCACAGCTTTTATATTGAATTTATAATTTCTCAGTGCTACTCCATAATGTCAGGATGGACTGTCACAGGTGCCAGTTAGTGTTTTTAAACTTGGTTGGAAATTAAATGCAGTGTTGGCTGCCTGTTATAACTATAATATTGGCGCATAACTGTTATGTTTTGAAATAAAAAAAAATCTTGGTGTGTGTGTGTGTGTGTGTGTGTGTGTGTGTGTGTGTGTGTGTGTGTGTGTGTGTGTGTGTGTGTGTGTGTGTGTGTGTGTGTGTGTGTGTGTGTGTGTGTGTGTGTGTGTGTGTGTGTGTGTGCTATTACAAAATCTTTTTCCTGGATTAAGCAGATAATAGAGAAACTTGAGCTATCACAAATGTAAAGTTTTGATGTTGTTAATTCTCAAGTGATTACACATGACAATATGATTCATAACTTTCCGCCAGTAACTCTTAAATGATTTATTATTTTTAATGCAATTATGACTCCCTGCATCTCGGTTTTGGTTGTAATTTATATACCAGAAAAAGCAACATCCAATTGATTAAAAATACAAAATTTGACAATCACATTTTCTGTCCCACCAATGAATTTGAAGCAAAATGCAAAATTATTTGTGTAAAATACACACTTCTGGGACAAAATGTAAACCTAGTTGTTAAAGTTATTCCAAACCATTTAAAATACAAAACTGCCTTACAAGCATATCAATTAAAGTTGGTAATAAAGGTGCTTCTTTCATATTTGCTCTGTTTACACATCTCTTTTAATTGTTAATTAACTTCTTTTAACATTTACATATAAGATCACTGCACTGCAATTTGTCTCAGCATACATGAAATGCTCTTACCAAAACTTATTTTCAAAAAGGGCGGCATGGCAAAAGTGTGGGGTTTTTTTTTTGTTTTGTTTGTTTGCTTTTGTGTTTGTGTGTGTGTGTGTGTGTGTGTGTGTGACTGACTGACTGACTGACTGGATTCAGTGTCGCTAACAGCACAGTGTCACTAACCAACTTTACCAAAAGAATATGGATTCATTTCAATGTTTCCTTATGTGTATACATAAAACTACATTTAGCCTTCATTTTCAGTTCATTACTTTCCCCAACTTGGATCATTTTCTGAGGAAAAAACAACAACACTAGTACCAATTTGCAATCCTGTGGACATCCATATGAAACAAATATTGCATATATAAGTAAACAGTATTAACATTTGTGGACCTGAATATTTATTTGTAATAATCTACAAACACAAATGATATATTTATCTATTCTACTCTGATATCATATGCAACTCTGCTATTCAAATTTTAACAATGGCACCATATAACTTTTTATAAAATAGTTAGAAAAGTATAATTTTGATTACTTATTAATTTTCTTGTCTCCATAACAGAAAATTATAAAATAACGGATCCATTATCCAATTCATGAAGCTTTTTAATAGATTTGGAAAAAACATATTTAGGATCGTTTTCGCCGCAATAATTGTGTAGTGAACTTTTAATCAAAGGCTAAACTGTTAAACTGAAAAAAAGACAAACGAGCCACTTCCGCCTTGTCAGCAAAAACAAACCCGTCCACGTCCCTCCCCTCATTAGTTTTCCACGTAAGCGTTTCCCGTTCCCCAACTAAACAGCACCTCTTAAAACAGAATTTGAAGCGACGATTTTGTTTGTTTGTTTGTTTGTTTTTTTTTTTGGGGGGGGGGGGGTATTTGTAAAAGAGACAAGAATGCAGTTGAAGTGATTTTTCTTAGTATCGCAGAAAATCCACTGTTCGGTATCCGCCCCATTAAGGTACATCCGGGACACTCGGGCGACCAAAACAGACAACCTAGAGCACAGCTTTTCAGCTGCAGCGCAGGGGGAGAGAGCGCTTGTACACAGAGCAAGAGAGCGAGCGATGGAGGCGGGAGGCAGGGTACCGTGGGTGAAATATGGGTCTGTCGTGTCCTTATTTGTGGTTGTGTTGGCCCTCTGGTTCCGGTCACCCCAGAATGCAGTGCTGGACGACCGACTGGACACAGTCCTTTCCTCCCTGCTCCGGGCTGAGCAGAAAGTGGGGATGAATAACGTCGCCAGACCCAGAGTAGCGATTGGTAAGCGTTACGAGCTAGCTAACGGTGGCTAGCCTAACCATAGACTGTATGAGTGCAACCTAATTTCAGGGGTTTGTGGATTAATGATCGATCAGGTAAACGGCGCCAGAATAACAGTAACATTAGTCACTGCCCGCATTCACTAACAGAAAATAAGTTGTTAACGCAGTGGATAATATTTGCCTCATATTTAATGTCAAACTTTAGTAAACTGAGAAAAGTACATTTAGGGGTTTCTTATGGAAATAAATAAGGTTGTGTGTTGAAGCCTGAATAGATGGTGCGGAGGGGCAATAACCATGAAAGGTGGTCACCAGATAAGATGATTAGTTCCAGCTTAGAAATAAAGTCTCAATGAGTGTGCTCCGGGTTACAGGTTTGGCGTTTGGCATATAAAGGAAAATATATTTAATTAAAATACAACTTTTCCACTTTCTTTTAAACAGAAGATCAGTTTTTTTGTGTGTGTTTTAGCTGTTTTCCTGTTTGGTAATTATCTTCCAGTAAGGATGCATCCAATGATTTCAACAATGACTTGAGCCAATTATGACATTCACTTCAGTAATGTGTAAGGTGGGGCAGTATCTGCAGTTATCAGTAATATATACACTACTTAACTAGCAAAGGAAGCTTAATATTTTTTGGAGCTTGGGGGTTTTTTTCTGGATGAAAACAGATGGTTTGGGGAGATTATGAATATAATGACAACTTCTCTGCATGACATTAAGGAAGAGTGTTTGTGTTATCTTAAATAACAGATGTCTGTCCACTTTCCTCTTATTTTTGGCCTTTTTATAATAAAGATATATTAGAGTATTTATTTATTTATGCTTGAGTAAACAAACCCCACTTAGAAATAAATAGTTAAGATGTTTTGAACAGTCTTGTGAGTTTACCTGCCAGAAGTTTATAAGCAGCAAAACCCTTGGTTGTACTTTGAACTTCTTAAAAACAACTGTGCAGGCTCATGTGATGTAAGCTCTGGTATTCTTATAGTAATCCAGTGTTTTGTCTCGTGAGCAAGTCCTAAAACCTTGTGCTTTGGACCATCGCACAGACACTCAATAAGAATCAACTTGTCTGTCCAGCCTTTACCCAATAGGTTACCAATAAGCTCAGCAACAGTACAACCTGATGTAAATGCGATTATAAGAAATTTCTGCCAAAAGATCAGAATCAGCCTTGTTGTTGCCTTGTTGTTGTTTTTGTTGCTGTTGTTGACTAGTTGCATGTGTTTGTGTGTCACATCAAATTAGAACAAACTATAAGTAAAAGCTTGTTTTCATGGTGCCAAAAGGGTTCATAAATAACCAGAAAAATAAACAACAACATACTGGCAACATGTGCTGTATTTAGTATTTTAGTATTTATTTATTTATTGTCATTGTCAAGAACAATGAAATTGCGTTTGGGGCTTCCATACAACCCAAAAAAAAGAAGAAAATAATAAATACCCCTTAAAACCCAAGTGTACATATTTAACCCAGTGTGACTCCAATGCAATAAGACAATCCTTAGCAATAATGTTCGTAGAAATTCAGACAAAGACCTGAGAAACATGACAAAATACAACAATGCAACCCATTCAATATTATTGTACTGTGAGATATGATATCAGATATGGTAGTTATCTATTTAAGAAAGAGGGGGAGGGCAGGAGGGGGAAGAGAATAAAGATATGATGCACCAATGCAGACCAGTTCATTGCTATTAAGAAGTTGGATATGGTTATTGTCTGTGAGAGGGGGGCAGAGAGTTCAGGAGCCTCACAGCCTGTGGATACAGGCTGTTGGCCAGTCTGGATGTTCTGGCCTGTATAGACCTGTACCTTCTCCCTGAGGGCAGCAGATGGAAAAGGTGGCGCGCAGGGTGATGTTGGTCCCGCAGGATACTGTGCACCCTCCTCAGACAGCGAGTGGGGAAGATATTACTGATCTCTGGCAGACTTGTTCCAATAATTCTGCCAGCTTCTTTCACCACCCGCTGGAGTGCTTGCTGATCGGCCTTGGTGCAGCTGGGGAACCACACTAGAAATCCATACGTCAGAACGCTGCTGATGGCACAGTTGTAGAAGTTCAACATCAGAGATCTGGGAATGTGTGCGCTCCGCAGTCTCCTCAGGTAGTAGAGGCGCTGTTGGGCCTTCCGTACAACTGAGGTGATATGGTTGCCCCAGGACAGGTCCTCGGTCACAGTTACCCCCAAGAATTTAAAACTGCTCACCCTCTCCACCGCCTCACTGCCAATGAAGAGAGGCAGATGGTTGTTATGACCCCTCTTCCGGAAATCTACAATGATCTCCTTGGTCTTTTTGGTGTTTAAGACCAAGTTATTGTCGTGGCACCATGACTCTAGTTGTTGCACCTCTGTCCTATAGTTTGTCTCATCATTGTTGGATATAAGTCCGAGCACTGTAGTGTCATCTGCAAACTTAACAATGAGATTGGACGCGCAGGAGGAAATACAGTCATGGGTGAAGAGAGTGTATAGCAGAGGGCTCAGAACACACCCCTGAGGGGCACCGGTGTTGACCACAAGGGTGGAAGAGGTGTTCTTACCCACTCTGACACTCTGTCTACGGTTAGTGAGGAAGTCCACAATCCAGTTGCACAGAGAGGAGTTAAGTCCCAGTTGGTGGAGTTTGGGACGGAGTTTGTATGGCCGGATGGTATTAAAAGCCGAGCTGTAGTCTACAAAGAGGAGCCGTGCATAGGTGTTCCTGTGTTCCAAGTGCTTCAGTAATGTGTGCAGCACTGTGGCGATCGCATCCTCGGTTGACCGGTTCTCCCTGTATGCAAACTGGTGCGAGTCCAGGGATGGTGGAAAAGCAGCTCTGATGTGTTTAATGACCAGTCTCTCCAGGCATTTGGCGGGAATGGGGGTGAGTGCCACAGGTCTGAAATCGTTCAGACATGTGACATTTGACTGTTTTGGGATGGGAACGATGGTTGCTGCTTTGAAACAGGATGGTACCAGTGAACAGGACAACGAGGTGTTATATATAGAGGTGAAGACGTCCGCCAGGTCCGCAGCACAGTCTTTTAGCACCCGGCCCAGCACTCCATCCGGCCCGGCCGCCTTCCTGGTGTTAATGCTCCGGAACACACGCCTCAGCTCATGAGTGCTCAGGACCGGAGCAGGGTCGGTTGAGGGGAGAGGGGACAGGACAGGGTCGGTGTTCTCCCTGTCAAAACGGGCATAAAAGAGATTTAGATCCTCAGCCAGAGTAGAACTGTCGGCTGAGGGTGATGGTGTTCTTCTTTTGTAGTCCGTGATAGCCCTGATGCCCTCCCAGACCTGCCTTGGGTTTGTGTTGTTCTCAAACCTGGCCTCGATACGCCTCCTGTGCTGCTGCTTGGCAGTCTTGATGCCTCTTCTCAGGTTGGCCCTGGCAGCACTGTATGCCTCCTGGTCCCCGGATTTGAAAGCGTTGTTCCTCGTTCGAATAAGTTGTTGAACTCCGTGTGTCATCCAGGGTGGATTATTAGGGAACACACGGAATCGTTTCCAAGTTGTTACATTGTCCACACAGAAACAGATGTAGTCCAAGACAGTGGAGGTGTAACTGTCCAATGCGACACGATTGTCAGTGTCCTGCACCTTGAATACATCCCAGTCTGTGCAGTGGAAACAGTCCTGAAGCATCGGAATAGCATCCTGCGGCCATGTTCTCACGGTTTTGGTTGTAATCCCAGTGCTCTTGATCTTTTGTGTGTATATTGGGTGTAGCAGAAGGGAGAGATGGTCTGACAGACCCAGGTGGGGATAAGCCTGGGCTCTGTACGCATTCGCCATGTTGGTGTACACCTGGTCCAACGTTCTATCTCCTCTGGTAGCACACTTCACATTACGGTGGAAATTGTGGAGTACAGATTTCAGGTCCGCGTGGTTAAAATCCCCAGCCGCAATAAAGACACTGTCCGGGTGTGCTACCAGGCTGTTATTGATGCTGCTGCTCAATTGTGCTAACGCTAAATAAAGTGCTGGAGTCTGTTATTTTGAGCACTCGTATCAGAGCAGAGTTGGCCATGAGGGATGGATTAACGTTTATTGCTATTAGTTGCAGGATTGAACAGTACAACATAAATAATGGCTTACTGACACTTAACCTGAGCCCTGACCCAGAAACAGGTTTGACAAATGCTAACTCTAAATTCTGTCTTAATTAACTCTTTGAGTTTTCAGCTCCAGAAATAGATGAAACTTCAACCAGTCCACTCAGTCATCAGTTACCCACTCTTGATTTTTCATAGACAGATAAATGGTTAAAAATGTGACCAAATATGACATTTACATTTCTTAAATATAATTATTCAGCTGTAAACTGACTTTTGGATTTCCACAGCACAAGGAAGACAGATTTTTGTTGATTTAGTGGTGCAAATCCTTTTCGGATATTGCAGCTTTTCAAAATGTTGCTCAACATCCAGTCTTTAGCCTGTTTTTAAAATCTCACTTTAAACTGCATTTAGTCCCATTTAAGAATCTTAAGTGGCGCAGACAACAACAGTAGCATCATTTATTCCAGCATGAGAAATTATTGATCTTTGATCTTTTTTGGCTTTTTTTCTTTCTTTTTTTTTTGCCTAAAGTGCAATAAAAGTTAGTTTTATTGTAACAGGGATTACAAAATGTGCAGTGCAAGTTAACTAACAATTGGGCAACTTCTTTATTTTATTCTGAGCTAATCCACAGTGCCCATTGATGTCCACTGTTATCCTTACATTCATGATTGATTTAATAAGAAGATTAACCAGCATTTAACTGTAAAGATGTAAACAGCTTTGACATTGACTGTAATAATGGGGGAAATGAAATGGTGTCATAGAGATGGTGCAGGTGCAGCATGAGGGAACATTCAGAGAGAAGCTCTGTTCAATAAAATATATAGGGGAACAGGTTAGGTTAAGTTGGCTCTGTTTCAGGAACAGTAAACTCACTCATCTCCTCTCAGGGTTAACAAACTCTGAGTTTCCACTAAACCTGCTTTCTGTGACAGGGTCCTGAAGGACTATAAAATGCACCATATTCATATTAACCTTATGAAAGCAAATCTAACTGTATCCCAAAAGGTTATTTTATATTTTTTATATGAAGCTACAGCAGGAAAAAAAGATAGGGTTGCAAATTCAGACAAAGGAGCATGAGTAAAGTTTACGCCAGCGTCATGCAAAATTTATTCAAATCTTAAACAAGTTGCCTGCCTGCCTGAAGCGTTGGCCCCTGTTCAGACATGACCGGCATCTGTGAAGCTCAGAGCTTCTATATCTGCTGATGGGACATATGATTGATCCAGCAGCTGAAACTCTGACAGTGTGTCACTATTTCAGCTGTGATTGGAGATAAATGCAGCCGTACTGGGCACAGCAGCTGCAGGTTGTGTGGATTTCTCACTATTTAGTATGTTTTATTTTCAAACAAAATTGTATATATTTAGCACATTTTGTTTCAGGCGGAAAAACACACGTACTTCATACGGCATATGCTATCACAGAAATCGTAGCATGGCACCATGTTTATAACGTAAAACTTCATCAATACAAAAAAACAGCAATGATATAGTAAAAAGGAAAATTATTATTGTTATTATAAACAGTGATAGAAAAAACAAAAAACACTGGTTATAACCTGTAAAAGGAAGAGAAATGACACTGTCAAGTGTAGTCCAGTAACAATAGAAAAGGCCTAAAATTTAAAAATGAATTCAACCTGCAACTAAACTCAAGGGCTAAGCAGGAATGTTGTCTAGTTTGCTTTTAAATGCTGATGAAGTTGGGGCACACCTTACATGATTTGTGAGGTTATTTTAGTGGCTTTGGAGCACAAAGGTAAAAGCAGTGTGACTAGTCATACCAGTGTTCTCCCTGTCCTGATTTCCAAATGAATATTGCCTCTTTGAGTTTCTTTCTCTCTTTTTCATTCACAGGTTTTGGAGGTTGTGTTGACCTGATAGTAGACAGTGTGTCACTGCTTAATAAAACAGGCATCCAGCCCACAGACCAGCCCCTGCATCATGACTACCTAGAAAATGTGGAGCAGCTGGCTCAGAGCTTTGCATATTTCTTTGCACCAGGAGCAGCTGCAGAGTAAGTGATGTCTGTGTGAAGATGAGCCCATTTAAAAGTAGAGGTCCAGATCTGGAAGCAAATTTTGAGTATATACACATAGATACACATGTACTTTGAATAAATAAAATTGTGGCTATTCAAATATTTGCAGTCCTATCGGTGCTCTGAGTTTTTTCTTCTGAATTTTCCTTTTAATCTTAAACTGGAATTTGAGGTGTTTGTACTGAAAGTATACAGTTTTTTTTGTTTTGTTTTGTTTTTTTCATTTTTGCTGCTGTTTATGTTTGAAAAGGCTTTTTAAGTCTTGAGAATACAGTTGAATTAATCTCCCTGATCTGCTCAGTCATTGCTGACTGCTCGTGTTCTGGCGCCTGTGAGCTCTTGTTCATTGTCTGGAATAAAACACCCTAAGGGCAACAAGACTACAGAATCAGCAGGAACCCACATAGAAAAAGAATGCGCGCTAACATGAATTAAGACTTTTCTGTTAGAGACAGAAACTGTGTCTTTTTTAACATTTAAACTTATTTCTCTGGTCCTTATACTGCCCGTTTTGGGGATTGTACGTTCTTAATGGCAGCCAAATGACTGAATGTATTTAGACTTTGTGTAAATACCATGCAGAGTCATTCTGAAGCATCTAATCTAAATGAATAAATGTCTAATAATATGTTCAAAGAACAAGAGAAAATTGTTTTTTATCTGGATAAAGATGCTTATTTTGAAAGGGTGCTTTGTTATTACGGCTGTTTGTTCTACCTATCATTGGAGATGTGCATTTAAAAAAAAAAAAAGGTTTTAACAAGTATTTATATTTGTGACTTCAGGCTATAAGAAAGCTGCTGTGTGAGCGTTAACTCAGCAGTCCCCAACCCCCGGGCCACGGACTGGTACCGGGCCGCGAGAGTTGAGACTCGGGTGTGAAATGTATGGTTTTCAGGGTTTTTATCGGTTTTTAGCGTTATTTTGTTATCGGTTTTTTCGTTAACTCGGTTTTCCTGGGTCTTTTCACGTGTGTTATGAATCAATCTTTTTTTTCAGTATCGGTACTAGTTTTATTTTGTTGTATTTATCCGCGACACCTTAAAGGCCGGTCCGTGAAAATATTGTCGGGCACAAACCGGTCCGTGGCGCAAAAAAGGTTGGGGACCGCTGCGTTAACTGATAAGCAAGAATGAGATGCAATTATCTGGCAACCAAGCAGAGTCCTCATGCTGTTTCATTCTGATATCCAGCATTCTGGCATCCTGAGGGTGATCATATTGTATGTTTAGTGAGAGTCCTACTGCACTTTTCTTTATGATCACCCCACTTTTAATGCTCAAAAGGATGGATATAGAAGTAATATATTTCAGCCTTCGTCTCCCACTGCATTGCAGCAGTGGGAGTACTGGGAGTCTAGGTGTTTAGGAAGAGAGAGGTGGCATAGGAGGTGGAAAGGAAAAGATCCAGGTGGAAAGGATGTGCACTGTTTCAGGATTGTGGAGGATACAGATAGAAATGTACTAATGACTGAAGAGAGTGTGTTGAAGACTGAAAGAGGTACTTTAAGGAGCAGAGAGAGAAGACAGCAAGAGTGTGTGGGGAATTGCAAAGAATTAGTAAGGAGGAAGTGAGGGAACCTTTGAAGAGGATGAAGAGAGGAAAGGCAGTTGGTCCAGATAAAACACTTGTGGAGGTATGGAGATGTTGAGTAGAGATGGCAGTGGAACGATACCAACTTTCAAGAACTTGGGCGATGTGCAAAGCTGTAGCAACTACAGAGGGATAAAGCTGGTGAGCCATACGATGAAGCTATGAGAAAGAGTTCTTGAAAGTGGGTTAAGATGGTGATGATCAGACAGCAGCAGTATCGTCTCATATTGACAGAGAGCACTGAAGATGTGATGTTTGAGAGTGTTGATGGAAAAGTATAGAGAAGGTCAGAATGGGTTTCTCTATGACTTTTGGGATGCCAAGAGACTTATGTGAGGATAAATGGTAAATAGGCTGGTTCTTATATAGAGCTTTGCTAGCGCTGGAACAATCAAAGCACACTCATAAACACATTCATACTCCGATGAAATCATCGTAAATGGTAAATGGCCTGTATTTGTATAGCACTTTACTAGTCCCTAAGGACCCCAAAGCGCTTTACACATCCAGTCATCCACCCATTCACACACACATTCACACACTAGAGCACTAGATCGTAGAGCAACTTGGGGTTCAGTCTCTTAACCCAGGGTGGTGCAGGACATATCAATATGCAGGAAAGAAGTTAAGCGATCATATTAGTGGCAGATGCTGTTGTTTTGTTTTTTTCATTCTGTGGAAAGTTAATTAATAATGTAATTTAAGCACCATAAATCACAGTAATGTCAGTTTTCACTTTCACAGTTTAAACCAAAGTTTTTTTTCTTCTCCCACAGGCGTTTTATGCTAAATGAAACCCTCTTTAGCGAGCTGGTCGAGGGGGCCCGTGACTTACCTGGAAACAGATGGTCAGTAGGCGGCAATGCTCCAGTAATGGCTAGTCGCATGGCAACCGAGGGATGTGATGTGTTGCTAGGGGGAACTTTCAGCACCGATTTTACTGATGTCCTGTCGCAGCACATTACAGGTACTCGAAATAAGACAAATTGATGCATCCATTTTACTTTGAATGAAATTTCCGTTTTGTAATTTTTATGTACTTTGTGATATTCCTTTTATCTCCTCAGTGGCAGGTAAAGTGATAGATGAGCCAGACATTCATCTGATTCTGGAGTATCCAACTGGTGCCCGCTGGGGGCGCTATACCTCACGTAGAGCCAATAGGTAGGTGTCATACAGATGCATCAGAAGCGTGGAGTGCGTGTGTACACGGTGCTCTGAGGTGATAGTTGTTCACTTCGTTTGTGTGTTTGTGTTCTGTAGATACATCATTCACAGCGATGCCAATAACCCCTACCTGTCCTCTATGGAGGAGTTTGCTCAGAAACTTATAGACTTCAAACCTGACCTACTGGTGGTGGGAGGGCTCCAAATGATGGACAACTTCCCTTTCCGGTCAGGTAAGAAAGGTGTTCCCTTCTTTCTGATGCACAGTTGGGCTCGCTGACGTTGAACGTATTATCCTGGGTTAACCAAAGCAGTTTGAGGTTAGCGTTACTCTCTCATATCACCTGGAGATTAAAATTCTAGTAATTGTAGTTATCAAAAGGAAAGAGGTTTCACCTTAAATATGAACTCTGGACAAAGTTGGTAGATAATTTGGGTCATTGTCTGGAGTTGAGATTGTCAACTCTCACTACTGGAAATGCTCAAATTTGTTTACACGAGGGTGGTGTCTGAGTAGAGCGTGCTAGAGGCAGGACACGAAATGTCCCAGCTGTGTATCACTGTTACCTGGAGCTGTTCTCACAGTGACGCAAATTGTTGAGGGTTTGTAATCAGGAGATCGTGGATATATGATCCCATGCACCTTTATCAGGTAGTGTCTATGAAAGCTCAGGGCTTTAAGCATAGTTAAGCATACTGACCAGTGACACTTGAAGTTGGCTGGATTTTGGCCACATTTGGTGATAGCTGTACAGTGGGGCAAAAAAGTATTTAGTCAGCCACCGATTGTGCAAGTTCCCCCACCTAAAATGATGACAGAGGTCAGTAATTTGCACCAGAGGTACACTTCAACTGTGAGAGACAGAATGTGAAAAAAAAAAAAAAAAATCCATGAATCCACATGGTAGGATTTGTAAAGAATTTATTCGTAAATCAGGGTGGAAAATAAGTATTTGGTCAATAACAAAAATACAACTCAATACTTTGTAACATAACCTTTGTTGGCAATAACAGAGGTCAAACGTTTACTATAGGTCTTTACCAGGTTTGCACACACAGTAGCTGGTATTTTGGCCCATTCCTCCATGCAGATCTTCTCGAGAGCAGTGATGTTTTGGGGCTGTCGCCGAGCAACACGGACTTTCAACTCCCGCCATAGATTTTCTATGGGGTTGAGGTCTGGAGACTGGCTAGGCCACTCCAGGACTTTCAAATGCTTCTTACGGAGCCACTCCTTTGTTGCCCGGGCGGTGTGTTTTGGATCATTGTCATGTTGGAAGACCCAGCCTCGTTTCATCTTCAAAGTTCTCACTGATGGAAGGAGGTTTTGGCTCAAAATCTCACGATACATGGCCCCATTCATTCTGTCCTTAACACGGATCAGTCGTCCTGTCCCCTTGGCAGAAAAACAGCCCCATAGCATGATGTTTCCACCCCCATGCTTCACAGTAGGTATGGTGTTCTTGGGATGCAACTCAGTATTCTTCTTCCTCCAAACACGACGAGTTGAGTTTATACCAAAAAGTTCTACTTTGGTTTCATCTGACCACATGACATTCTCCCAATCCTCTGCTGTATCATCCATGTGCTCTCTGGCAAACTTCAGACGGGCCTGGACATGCACTGGCTTCAGCAGCGGAACACGTCTGGCACTGCGGGATTTGATTCCCTGCCGTTGTAGTGTGTTACTGATGGTGACCTTTGTTACTTTGGTCCCAGCTCTCTGCAGGTCATTCACCAGGTCCCCCCGTGTGGTTCTGGGATCTTTGCTCACCGTTCTCATGATCATTTTGACCCCACGCGATGAGATCTTGCGTGGAGCCCCAGATCGAGGGAGATTATCAGTGGTCTTGTATGTCTTCCATTTTCTGATGATTGCTCCCACAGTTGATTTTTTTCACACCAAGCTGCTTGCCTATTGTAGATTCACTCTTCCCAGTCTGGTGCAGGTCTACAATACTTTTCCTGGTGTCCTTCGAAAGCTCTTTGGTCTTGGCCATGGCTGTTTGGAGTCTGACTGTTTGAGGCTGTGGACAGGTGTCTTTTATACAGATGATGAGTTCAAACAGGTGCCATTCATACAGGTAACGAGTGGGGGACAGAAAAGCTTCTTACAGAAGACGTTACAGGTCTGTGAGAGCCAGAGATTTTCCTTGTTTGAGGTGACCAAATACTTATTTTCCACCCTGATTTCCGAATAAATTCTTTACAAATCCTACCATGTGAATTCATGGATTTATTTTTCACATTCTGTCTCTCACAGTTGAAGTGTACCTCTGGTGCAAATTACTGACCTCTGTCATCATTTTAAGTGGGGGAACTTGCACAATCGGTGGCTGACTAAATACTTTTTTGCCCCACTGTATGTAAGAACTGATGTCAAAAGAAGAACAAAACACAGAGGTAGTATCATAGGCTGATAACCAGCTTCCCCCTCTGAGCCAGGCTGTTTGCACAGCAGATCAGCTGTGTGTTATTTGATCTGACAGTACCTTTGTCTTCTGGTCTGCTGTTTTCCTCCATGTCTCTGCTGTTTTTCCACTCTTTCATTACCCTTTTGTCTTTCCTGTTGAGTTGCTCCTTCCTTTAACATCACTGTACCCTTTCGCTTCTCTTTGTTTTTGTTTTTTTTGTTTGTTTGTTTGTTTTGTTCTGTTTTGTTTTTGACACCCTGCGATCTGCCTGACAGCGTCTACAACTCTTCTTTAATCTTCCACCTATTTTGGATCATTTCAGGTGAGAGAGAAGCCCTCCTCTCCCGTCTGGGACACCTGCTTTCCTCCTCATCCCCTCAAATTGGAATTCATTTTGAAATGGCAAGTTTTGTGGAAGAGAGCATCATGGAAGACCTGCTCCACTACGTCATTCCCCATGTATGTTTGACTGATCAATGAGCAAAATGATATCACCAACACTGAAGAAGTAAAATGTTTATTTACAGAAACAGAATGAGTCAGCTTTGTGAAAATAGATGGATGCCAGGAAGATTTGCTTAGTTAAACTCAAAGCAAAGCAGGCTGACTCAGTGGGAGCTGTATTTGCTTTCCACTTTTGCATAATCATATTTTGAAGAAATGCGATGTTCTGCTGCTTTCAAAGGTGCAAATTTTGCCCCATAATCAAGCCTCTTCAATACTGTAAACACATAATGAATATTGTTGTGGCTAGACCTCAAAGCCATGGTTTTCTTTGTGCACTCAACACAAAGGCTGTAGTTTATTCCACTCAGCATAACAAAGCAGCCAACACACATGTGCAGACCTGATGAAAATGTAAAAGTAGTAAATAGTAAAATCGGTTTTAACGAGTTACCTTAATTCTGCTTTTCCAGGCGGACTCTTTGGGGATGAATGAGCAGGAACTTCCAAACCTGCTTAGCTCGCTCAAAGGCTCCAACATCACCGTATTGTCAGACCCAAACCCTCGTGTAGCTACTGTTCTTGACCAGATGAGGGAGGTCTATCGCATTTTGAACCAGCGCCACAAGGAAGCCAGTGCAGAAAGTCGGGCAAATGGTGCCCGAGCTACAGTCAAACCACTGACCCGACTCCATGTCCACACGCTGGCTTTTCAAGCCATGATTGTGACTCGTGGCTCCAAGTGGAAGAACACCATGTCAGCCACTGCCAAGGCTTCGCTCACAGCTAACCGCCACGTCTGTGGCTCTAATGACATTGATCCCAGCAAGGCGAGGCTCATAATGGACGACTCTTTCTCCGTTAGCCGACAGGAGGGAAGCCAGCGTATCCCTTTACAGGAGACCAGGCCTGTCAGCTGTTGGAGTGAAGAGGACTATGACATCTGTGTAGCACCAGTGCTGGTGTGCACTGAGGTTTATCAGACTGCAGGTGGAGGGGACAACGTCTCAGCTGCTGGCCTGGTTCTGCAAATCTAGAGAAGGACAGACACCAAGTGGTCTGTCTGTGTGTATGTTTGTGTGTGTGTGTCGTGCTGATCAGATGTTAGTGAACCGCGTGATTCTGGAAACTTGATCTAGGTGTGATGCACACTAGCCTTCAGAAACTGACGCAGGTATCAGGCTGATGAGTCGTCCTTTGTGTCTCACAGCCTGAGGTGCACATTAAGGAAAATTGTTATCCTTCATAGTTGGAGTCAGATGATGGAGAACAGTGGTTATCTATCAGGTTAGGCCTTCAAATGTTTGATTTTTGAAAACGATACAAAGAAAAGGCAATCAAAAATTATACTTAAGTAATTAAGTGAAATATCTGCTAACTAGACTTATTGTAGTTTATCAGTTAGGTTAAACCATCACTGATTTAATCTCTCCTTGTCTTTTTCTGCGTGTGAAACCCATGCACATCACCTCAATTGGATTTCTTTTTTCTTTTTCTTTTTTTCTTTTTCTTTTTTTTTAAACAAAATCAGTCCTGCTGTTTCTTACTTGGATTTCCATGTCAACTCATCCATCATCTGACTCCGTTGATTTTAAATCAGCTGCCCTCTATTTATCCAATGCCTTACAAGAAGATGTTCAGTCAATATGAGATAAAGAGGAACGAGGTATGGATAAAGTCAGATGCCAAACTGTAGGTTGTGGAGGGTTTTAAGTTTCTTTTTAAATAGTACAGCATTTTTAGTAGCCTTTTTAATTGTTTTGCACAACTTCTGCTGAAGGATAAAATCCTCCTTAAGTCATGTAAATGCAGGGCTTCACTATGCAGAAAACGGATTCAGAAGAATCAGAAGTAGGTGGATCTTGTCAACCACTTGAACTCTACAACTCAGACCAGTGAACAAGCTTTAGATTTCACCTGCCTTTGTGCAACACACATTTTCAGATGAACTTGAACCTACCTATGACTGAAAATATCTGAAGCATTTTAATGAAAAATTACGAAGTTTTTTGAAACTAGGACCAAATCTGCGGTCCTTTGGTGTAGTAGGGATAAAATATATATATTGACCGCTAAATAGCTGCAAAGTAATCCCAGGTGCAGGTTTAAAGACACCAAAATGTTCTTTTAATGACAGGCTATCCTTCCTCTTCCCCCTACTATTGCATTAAAAAGGCAAAGAAAGGCCCTGTTCCTCCCTGTGTATGTGAAAAGTGTGCTTAGTGGTTTGGGTGTGTTTGTGTGTGGATTGTCATTCCTCTGTGGTTCCGTTGCAGTGCAATAATGCAAAATCAATGTTAAGAGACCACTTTTGGTAGCTGCACATGATGTCAAACATCTTCCTCTCTACCTCCATGCTCTGATTTTCCTTTCCGTTTTCCATCTCCTGTCGCTCTTCTGTTAGTTCGTCATACCTGTTTTACATCCTCTTTCTAATTATTTTTTGTTCTTCTGTTTTTTATGGCTCTTTAAAGACCAAATAACCAGTGTGGACTATCCTAGCCAATGTTGTTGCAACAGTGAAGTTCCTGACATGTGTGTCACGTGATATGACTGAATATAGTGGAACACTTGTTATTTAAAGGGGCATTAACAATCTACTTGAATCCATGCTGTTGCGCATCATGAATACCCCCAATGTCTGGAATACTGGACCACTCAAATCATATTTTCTTCATGTAGTCTTTGCGTCACGTATTGGATTTAGAGTCAAGATATTAATCCCTGTTACTTTAAACCCCCACTGAGATGATCTTTTGGTGAAAGGGGGACCCAGCCTCTCCACAATCATCTAATTACCTTCTGGGATTGGACTCAAACCTGTATTTACTGATGCAGCTGGAGTTAACTGGGATCATAGCCAGCTATTTTTCTCTCTCTCACTCGCACACACACATATTCCTTCCACAGATCCACCTTCACTTTCACAGGTAAACTTCAACATGCAAGTGGACTTTTTGTCATTCTTGATTAATCTATTTGTTCGTTTATCAATTTTACCAAACATGCTTTTTTTTTTAAGAGGAACACATTTATTTTGTTACAGAGTGTGAAAAAGGGAAATGTAGAGAACAGGATATCCCTTTAAATCTTTTCTCTGTATCACGGCTGTACTGATTTAATGGTGTTTTGTTATTGATTGATTGACCGAAAGATAATGAGCCTTATTCTGTTTTTACATTTGGGGTTTAGCGAAAAGGGAACCTTTAATACAGACTTTTTCTATCACTATAGGCTGATCTTTCCTTATGTCTTAAAGAGTAACGGGTTGTGTTTTTACTGTGAATGGAAACCATAGCATGTGTTCATGCTCACATAGTGAAGTGGTTGTTTTCACCACCGCATTGCTTATCTAACCTCTAGATAAGTCATGTCATCCATGTTTCAATGTTGTGTTTAACTATTTCATGCATGTTTGACTATTTGATGCAGAATCGCCTGATAAAATGCTGATTAAGCAATCATTGATTTGTTGTTTTTATTTTTAGGGGTCATTTATTGAAAATGTTCACAATCATTTTGGCTGCAAACTACATTTTAGACAAGAAGATAATCTACTTCTTTCTTTAAAAAAAAAAAAAAATCAATTCTAAGAACAGAGTCTGCTGAATTCAGAAGTTATTTTAGACACTAGTTAACAAATACTGTTGGATGTAACATCACAGCTTCTTTGTCACAACATAATTCACTGCGATGAAGGTTTTTTCCTCTCCTCACATTTAACACATTTCATTTCATTTGGTATTTAAACATTATGCTTTCATATTTTGTCCACTGGCTGCACCAACAGGCCCACATTTAAACAACAGGCAAGTTTAGCATGGATCCCGCCTGGTACCAAATGTTTGCTGGTGGCGCAATGATGTGGAGGATATTTTCTTGGTCCTAACTGAGCATCATTTAAACTCCACAGACAACCTTTATGACTACAGCGTACCTGTCTTCTGATGGCTGTTTCAGCAGGATAACGTATGTCACAAAGCTCAAATCATTTCAGTTCTCTAATTTCTTGAACATGACCACAAGTTCACTGTACTCAAATAGCTTCCCCAGTCACCAGATCTCAGTCCGACAGAGAACCTTTGGCATGTGGTGAAACAGAAGAGTCACATCATGGACGTGCTGCCAACAAATCTGCAGCAACTGTGTTATGCTATCATATCAATATGCCCAAATCTCTGAGGAATGTTTCTAGTGATTTAATGAATCTATGCCACAAACAATTAAGGCAGTTCTGAAAGCAAAACAAAGTCCAACCCAATAACTAAAAGGTTTCTGTCTATGAACAAATGATTAAAAATGAATGTTGTCCATGCAAAAGAAGTGTTGCATACTTGCAGTCCACTGCAGAGATGGTGAGGAGGCTGTGCTATTTTTATAACCCAGCATGTTCCCTCACCCTCTATTTTGGGCGCACGTTCTGAAAGCAGCAAGCCTTCAGCTTTCTTAAATACAGCTTCTTCAGCTGTAGCTCATTTCTGTAACTCCAGATTACCTCAGAAAAACATTTGAACAGCACCAGTGGTACCATGATTTCTTTTATGTCTGCACAGAAACCCAACATAAGCCATTTTAGTGATTGTTTTTTTAACATTCACAGAGACTGGAGTGCATCACACCAGTAATTTCATACTGTACTGGACTTTCCTTTAATGTCAAACTGGAGAAACCTTTTAACATTTCTTAAATAAGGAACGAGGGCTTGAGCATTCAAACTCTTATGGTATTCTTATCTGAATCCAGTTGAAGTATGCACATTTAATTTCTTTATCACAACAGACATAAAGATTATATTGTATAACAGTTTTGGTGACATACAGACTGCCTACATACATTTCATTTGGCATTTGTACATTATGCTTTCATACTTGGCTGCACCAACAGGCTGATTAAGCAACCTTTGTTTCGCTGCCTACATTTTACGCTCTAGAGTCAGATGTGGGATAACATCTTTATAATAGATATGTTTCTTCTCTTCGTCAGTGAACGCTGTCAGCATCTCATCCATCTCCTCCTGAGTGAACGGCTCACCTGATATGATATGGAGAAAAATCAAGTCACAAACGTGCTGATCTACCTGAGAAAAAACAGATGTTTGTTCCAATCTACACACAAACACCAAGCAATCTGAACACAAAATTATTTTACAATTGTGTACATCAAAACTGGTATAAATAATTCAACTTAACAAATTCAAACAATCCGTGCATATCAAGTGATCTGTACACACGCAATTAACATTGTGTAAGTAAAACTAAATGGAATGCCAATTATTTTTAAGCAAACATAGGAAGCCATGGACCAATCTATTGTATTTACTGTGAAGTACACACAAATTGTTGCCTACATTGATTCAGTTTTATTCATATAGCACCAAATTACAACAGCAGTCACCTAAAGGTGCTATATATTGTAATGCAGAGGCCCCAGAATGATATGCAGAAAACCCCAATTATCAAATAACCCCCTTTAAGCAAGGACTTGTTGACGGTGGGAAGGAAAAACTCCCTTTTAACAGGAAGAAAGCTCTGGCAGAACCTGACTCAAGGAGGGGACGACCAGTGGGAGGTTAAAAGAGAAAGACAGGATTAAAGAGAGGGGTGGAAGAGAGGCACGATCTGATATCCTCGTGTTGGTGTTGTTCCCAGATCAACATAGTAAATGTTGTTCCAGGATCAACATTGCAAGTGACCAATCAGAATGTTGTGACGTCATACTTTTGTGACTTCCAGAAAAACCGCCATAAAACAAAAAACTGTACTTAAGCTGCGTGAAACCGCCTCTGTCCGCCGATCAACGGACCCTGACCCTGACCCTTTAATAAACACTAAGCAGCATTGATATTGTCCTTGCAACATTGGAATTTCATAAATGCACAAATGGCTTGGTGCGCCAAAGAATAACGTCACAAGAATGTGATTGGTCACTTGCAATGTTGATCCTGGAACAATATTTACTATGCTGTTCCAGGAACAACACCAACACGACGATATCAGATCATCCGGAAGAGAGACAGAGTTTAATAATAACTAATGAGTCAATAGAGAGTGGTTGTATGCACATAGTGAGTGAAGCATTGCAGCGTAATTAAGGGGCACCTGGTCCAGCCCTAACTATAAGCTTTAGCAAAAAGGAAAGTTTTAAGCCTAATCTTAAAAGTAGAGAGGGTGTCTGTCTTCCAAATCCAAACTGGGAGCTGGTTCCACAGAAGATGTTCCTGAAGTCTGAAGGCTCTGCCTCTCATTCTACTATTAACATTATCACTTCAATAATTATCACATTTGTAAAGCTGATTTTTCACTTGCAGATCACATCATTTCTCAGTAAGAAATCTCTATTGCTGTTGTCACTGTGTCATTGTAATCTACTTCTAATTGCACACAAAAACAAAACCCTCAGTTTTACCTTCCTTTGTCATGTAATTTGTCAGCTCCTCAGGCTCAAGGTATCCCCTCTTTTCTTTGTCTAGAACCTGCAAACAGAGTGTAAGTGCCTTTGTGTTTTAGCAAATATCACATGCCTATACTGCCAGACTAGCGTCCCTATGCAAAAAGTGGACAATATGAGGAACAAGGAAACAGCAGGAAATTTCACCTCAAAGGCCTGAAGCAGAAGCTCATCAGAGATGGGAGGGAACCTAACAGACAATAACACAGCAGTAATGAAATGATGACAAGCCAAATACTGCAAACAGTGAGTTTAATGTCCAAATCATTACATCAGTGATGTAGCACTGGCTGTTCTTTGCTTCTTTGTTTAAGAGTTTAAGGCTAACACTGGTCTGAATCTAAACTTCAGCAGCTTCAGGCACAGAAAAGCTCACGTGTAAAAGCAAGAGATATAAATTATTTAAACAAGGCTGACATGTATTATTTCCTGAGTGGTGAACAAACCCGACCTGAAACACCACTGATCAAAAATAGAGTACTGAGGTTTACACAATGTTTACCAGACTGATCACAAAACTCTTAGTAATGAAATGCATTCATGTGTGCCTTCAGTATAAGAGAAAAATACATTGTATAATAGATAATTTGATTTAACTTAACTCCTATTTGCATCTCAGCCTTCTTCTCATACACAGAAATCAGAAATTTCTTTATACAATGATATAACTGAACTGTCTTACTTGTCCTCCAGTAGTACTTTAGTCATGGCTGGGAGGAATCTGTCCCAGTGGATATATCCTGAGCGCTCATCTTCCACCTGGTTGCACAGGAATAGGCTGTTGGGGTTTGCTTTGAATTTTCTAACAAAAACAATGCTTCTAATGTTACCCAGGATTTTATAACAGTCACATAATGGCACAGGAGATTCTGTAACATTACTGAAATGCACAATGTCAGAACCCTGTTTGCACACCCCATTACTGATCTTCCAAAATAGAACCAGACTACGGGAGGATGCTGTGCTGACCTCAGATGTGAACTTCTGTAGGTCTGCCTGAGTGGGAAAGAAACCTAGTGAATAGAAGATGGTGCCAATCTCCCTAGAAAACAATGACAAGAAGTGCATTAAAAGTATTTAAAAGGACAGTTTCAGTTAGTTTCACTAATTCCTGTGTGCTATGAACCATCTCACCGCAATGTCCTACGGCCCACTCAGCCAGTGGAAAGCCTTGAGACAAACCACAAACTTTATTTCTCACAGCCAGTGTCCAAATAACCCACTTCAACCAAACAATTTACCAGTGGAAACAGCTGCGTAATCTCAACTGCACAGCATTTTGTATGTCTTGAGACTGAGTCCCACATTTTCATTGCCTCTAATATTCAGAAGTCCACACTGCAGGATGGACACCTATGCTATATCTAACAGGGAAACTCACAAGTTATGTAGATCTCAGCAAATGTGATGGACATAAAACAAAGAAAAGGAAGTGTGGCTACAATAAAGACTGGAATCCTGGCTCCAGGAGTAGTCAGCTCTCAGAGATTGGGCCACTTGACTTTCAAGTTCATGTTATTTATGTAGAAATGAAGTTAGAAACGCAAATACTTGTTTTTGTCAAACTAAATGCCAAATCTCTAACCTAAATAATTCGTTTTTCCCTGGACAGACCAACAATTTTAGATTAGCAAAATGTCCTAAACTGTCCAAGTCCACGTTTAGTTTGTCAGACTGTATAAAAGATATACAGACTGTTTATATACAGACATCGACTTGGATCTGGTTACTTTAGCAGGGAGGACACATTGTGTGCAGTTTCCACTCTATTTAAAACCTCCAGTGAGAAATTCAAAAACTTACAGACAGGAAACCTACTGAGAGCAGATTTAAATAAACAGCTGTGTTTCGACCTTTCTGCATCTGCGTAAGTTAGTAAAAAAAAATACCTAGGAATTAAAGTTGCTGTGACCTCTAATAATGCTAATTAAAAATATTCTACTCTACCATTTAGTTTAATTTTACATAGAAATCACACACTTGGCTTAGAAAACACGCTGCACTGTCGCTGAAAAGAAAGGACATGCACATTTGTTTGCCAGATGTTTTCATCTGTGTGGCTGATTAGAGCTCCTCAGGTTGCACAAGGCTCTGGTGAGATTTTAAGGATATTTCTTACAGCAATTTATTGAAACATGTACATTCATAAGTGGAAATAAAGACACTGTGTAATTCTCTCTTGAAAGTCAGTGTTTAGTATGACCATTTTCATTCTTCAGCCTGAGTTCTCTGTGGCAAGCATTCTTGTAATTTTGTAATTCTGTAGTCTTCAGGAATAGTTCTCCAGGCAGACAGTGTTTCATTTTGTGTTTTTCTATCCAGGTATGCTGTTACTGCATCGGCTGTGTTTGGGGTTAGACTCGTTGATGAAAAATGGGACCTCTTACCAATCAGATGTTATTCCATGTTGAATCAAAATCTGTCAGTACTTTTCTTTATTCATAATTTCAGGAATTTTGCCACTGACTGAAATACAGCTGTACTTGCTTATGATTGCCACCGATGTTTGGCCCAGTTCTTTCAAAAACATCAAAAATATCTATGGCACTTCTGTTTTCAAAATAAAACTAAGATCCCTGTTTTTTTTTGCTGATTCAACTAAAGAAATGGGAAAAACATTATGTGTTTTTGCAACAGTCTGCTAATAAAAGGTGACCAGTAAATTTTAAAACAGGTTCTTTGCTGAATTGTTTTGAGTTTGCTGAGTTCTTTGGTGTTGACACAACACTGGTCTTGTCCCTTGAGGGAGTTGTCTTGTTTATGCTAAAGGCAAGTGTTACGTGGGGTGGCAAAAAAAGTGCAACACTGGAATAAAAATGAAAGAGCTATTGCTAAAAATTAACAAACAACAACAAAATGCAAAGAATTGAGGGGTGGCTCAAGATTTTCTCACAAAACTGCATCTTGTGCACTTGTTAAAACGTTTAAGGTCCTTTGGATTTTCATAGTAATCAGCTTCATAGTACCTATTAAGTATCTTTACAGTAATAAAGTAAATGGCTTGTCTTGTTTTACCCACTTGATATCCACTGTGTTGTCAGACTTTGTGTCAAACGCTTGAAAAGCGCCTTTGAGCTTCTTGAGGACCTTGGTATTAAGCACGGTGGCCTCTGGCAGACAAAATTAAGAAAACATAGAGAAGCATTAGCTTAGCTGGCTTAGTTCTGGAGAAAATAATGACAATACTTTCATCAAAGATCAGCCACTATGACGGGTCACCACAGAGTTTCAGCTAGACTGAAACTTTCACTGTGGTCTCAATATTTTCAATTTGTAAACAAACTGAAAATGAAAGTTACTATTACCAACCTGCACTTTTGCTGTTCTCCGCCATGTTTGTCCGGTCGCCTTTCTGTTGCCCAGCAACCGTATGGCAGGGCACCTATTCAACGCCTCTGACGTTTGCCATCTTTTTGTCGCCAGAAACCCTTCATTGTCGAATTACACAGAGCTACTAATAACACAATATTAATTAGTTAATTTATTTTTTTCCGTCATGCTGAAGAAGTCGTTAAAAAAAAGCCTTCCAACAACGTGACCCCGTCAGAAGTTCCTGATATAATGAAGCCACGTAAATGTATTTTCATACTATAACGGTTTTTTCCCAAGGATTTTGTTACTATTCTACGAATTAATCTATAAGTATCACATTTAAACATAAGACAGACTGAAAACAAACAAAGAGAGCAGAGAAATACTTGTTTCTTATTTATTTTCTTCCGCCGTATAAATGCATAAAATGGTTTTTAAAAAATTAACAAAAAAAAAACACTTATTTTTTTTTTAAATTAACAAATAGTACACTCTTTCACACTAAAAACATTTCAAGTATGTAGATAATGATAGCATTTTACATTACTTTTCATTTTATTTCAATGGGGCCACCATAAAGATTATTTTCTTTCATACTCCTTGTCTAGTGAATTCAATATGTACTCATTTTTCTTGCTGATATAATATTAAGGAGAGCGAATTTTCATTTCAGCTGAACTAACTGTGAATCTGAAACATTAAAAAAAACCAAGCTAAAAGTGCAGCAAGTCCACCATCCACATGTACGTGAATCCACAGTGCCTACTGACATCTGGGGAGGAGGAAACATCCATAAACTGGTGGTATAAAGCAAACAAATGCATAAAATAATCATGGCAGAAAATGGTAAATAAATGGTAAATAAATTCAATTAAAGTAATAACACATTTTCCAACTTAGAAAAAATGCATTAAAAGGTCTCTTTTAATCATGGCTTCAGTTTTATTGTTGCAACTAATATTACATTCTGCCTTTAACCCCTTAAAAGCTCTGGGAATCATTGAGCATCCCAATACAGTGGCAGGAATATTTTGACCAGAAAGACCTTTTGACCACCCATCTACATGTTTAACAGTCCAGTGAATTGTGCATTAGCAGAAACTCAGAACTCAGATCCAGAAGGGGACCATTTTTGGGGATGCTGATTAAGAAGCTCTCCCATACAGTACATAAGAGACTGAGGCCTAGATGACAGTGGTGTTTTCTCCAGTGTGTTTATGTGTGTGTGTTTTATATCTCTGGTTGGCCCTGATGTACAGGAATATTGTGGTCCTGCCCCAGATCTTCTATTGTGACTTCTGGGATTTGATGTCTCTCATATTCATCCATTTGCTTTATGGGTTCAACTTCCTTTCCTTGTACGTCCTCTTGAAGCTGAATCTCTTCATGAATCTGTTCCTTTCTCTGCTCCACTGCTCCGGCACTGTCCACGTTAGCAATAGCGTTTGATAGCTGTTCCTCCACTACTGCTTGCTGCTCCTGCTGAGGTGCATTGTTGTTGCTTGGGTCCTTTAAGGTAGAAAGTTATGATGAGGTGTTGTTTTTGCAGCCAAATATAATGAAAGTGTGAATAAAACGACATAAAGCTTTAACAGTATTAACAGTATTTCCAATACATTTGCAGTACCTGTGTGTGGGTGATTGAAGGGGAGAGCAGTTCAGATAGAGCCAGCAGACCATCCTGGTTTAGATCCTGAGTCTGTAGTAAGAAATCTACCATAGAAACCACCTGAAAGCAACATGCAAACATACACAAATATCGCCGACTGAATGAAAAAGGCCAACACCTTGTCAGTTCAAATACACACATACATAGAGTCGCTCCTGCTAACCTGCTCACTGGCCTCTGCTCCAGGTATATGATGGGAGTTAAAATCTGAGAGGAGCTTCATCATCTCCAAGCCATCTAAGAACCCACTGCGATCATAATCATAAAGGCCAAACAGGAAGAATACCTCTGGAACATAGCACAGCACAATTCACAATTATACGATCAAATAAAAAGACTTTATTAGATTCTGACTAATAAAGGCTACATTATTTGGCAATGGTGATCCTAGTCAGAACCCATCAGTGTAATATCTACTGGTAAGAGGCACTGTTTACCTTGCTCCCAGGTGGTGATTTCTGGTCCTCCTTGTCCTCTATTCTTCAGGCTTGATTGAATGTAACTCTGTCTCAAACTGTAGTACACACAACACAAAGCACAGTTTATAAAAAATGTTACAAAGCAGATTGGTAGTGCAACTGCCATGTGCTACAGACTCTTTCCACCCTTGTGCCATCTGGTAGAGGGTATAACACTCAAGCACCCTGTGCCAGACTCTTCAAGCTCCTAAACCCCACGCTCCCGTCTCCAAAAACTTGGACTTCACTATTTCAGTTCAGATGCACACAGACTTCTGCTCACAGAGCCTGTTTTAGCTCTTTAAATCATTTATAAGATGTTTAAAAGAAGTTAAAGATCCCCTTCAATCATGTTCAGTGATGTACAAAACATCTTGTGTCTCATGTTGTGAGAAGAGGTTAGAAGAGAAATCAATACTTCTATTAACTGCTTTAGATGGCAGCTGATCGCAGGTGACACAAGGTGAGATGCAGGGTACACCCTGGATATAAACAGACAGATAACCATAAACTTGCACAGTTAAAGGACTGACAGAGCGTGAAGTCATTAAAAGGTGGGGAGCACCAAAAAAAAAGAATAAGAAAAAGGAAATTAAGGAAATTAAACAATGAGTTTCCTGACATCACTGTACACACTTTTATTAAACTTCAATTCAGCTCCGGTTCTTTTTTATTGTTAATGACTGATGAAAAATTCTGCAATGTGATTTTTTTTCAATCAATAAGAATAAACTAATTAACCTAAAATTCATGTTGCTGGACTGTGGAAGGAATTTGGGGCCAAACATATGATTTTCTTGCTGTGAAACAACAGATGTAGCCACTGCGCTACCGTGTTGCTCGGCAATGTTATTATTGACACATATATATATTTTTTAAATATATTCACCTTGCTGGAAAGAATATGAAAAATTCATCCATAGAAGTCCAGTAGCACTGTTTTGTTAAATCAAGGCTTTGAGTCTTTATATTACACTGGTTTAAGCTTCTATTACTTTTAAAATGGTTGTGAAGTGAGAAACGTTCATTGGCACATGCCTTAAACTCATATTTTAGGTACATGTGCTGTGTACTTGTATATGTAATCTTAAGTAAAGCAGATGGCAGATGTGTACTTGTAAATGTTTTCCTATATTTGTAAATAGACTCTTGACAAATAGTGAACGTGTATTAAACTGGTTACACACGCTTAATATAATAATAGAAACTTCTTTACATTCTTAACACATAACACGTCGTAGCAGTGGTTCTACCTTTCATAATCTTACATGAACTAGATGGTAACAATGACAAAATTCAGGCCAAAGGTGTTTTCTTTAGAGCACAACTGAGGTGCCTTCAACACAGCTGCTTCAATCAAAATCTGTCACAGATCATCATCAGCTATGAGTCATGAGCTTTACATGAGACTTAAAAGGGTATTAAGGCAAGATCTGGTGGTAAGAACTGAGACTACTCTCGGGGCATCATTTGTTTTAACATCTTAAACTTCATGCACTCCATCACATACCATAAATGAAGCAATGTTGCAACAGTGAGAGGTTCTAAATGCTTGAATAATCCTTTTACAAATGTTGATTCAGCACAAAGGCCTGCTTTGAGCCAACATGTATTATTTATTAAGGGTGGTGTAAATTCCAACTGCTATTCCATACAGCTAACAAGCATTTATCTGGTCTTTCATGCAATACCCTTAAGATGAAAGTATGATAGCGTGTACACATTATCTTAATCTTACCAACAAATGGAAAGAAGCTGCATCTGTCGTGTGGTTATATTTCTTCTTTTGTTCTCTGAACAATTTATTACAGGCAAGTTCAAACTATTCCAGTACAGTAGCAGCTATGTGTGGTGAGATAATATTTGCAGTATGGTGAGGAGAGCCCCATAAAGGAAATTAATGCAGCATAAATGAGCTCTTAGGTACATGTAATCTTATCATTTTATAGTACAGGCCACATCATTAGCGCGACGGAGGAGCCAAAGTCCACAGCCAAGTCAGAAAGCTGCTGTTGAGTGAAATGATTTCAGATGTTCAATAACAGCAGACTGTACATGTGCCACTCACCTGCGTTCCTCCTCTCCAGAGCCAAAGGGATTGGGTAGTGCTGCAGAAGGGGGATGGGCAGCTACTGATTCCTCCCTGTGGAATAAATAAGCAAACAAATCATTCAAAGAGCTTCTTCCTGCATCACTGCTTTTGTTTTTGGTTTAATTTCTTTATTTTGTTCTGCTAAACAGCAACAGAGTGTATCTGCTAGCCTCATATATAACATTTATATCCAATGGGAATAAGGAATAATCAATTATAGAATAAAATCAAATCAAGCAGCATATTTATGAAAGCCTGAGAATATTTATGCCTTTATATGAATTAAAAAGAAGAGAAAGTGAAACTTGATGAGAGAAGGGGCGTTACCTCTGTGTTCCTGGAAGACCTGGTGCAGCCAGGCACAGGTGTACCAGCAGGGTCAGAGACAGAACACGCGGAACCAGCTGGTCCAGGTGACACTCCAAGAGCACACCTAAAATTAAACAGCTATGTTACTACCTTTGTGCAAGCTCTTCCCAAACCATTTCATCACTGATTTTAATTCATATAAATAAGAATGGTTGAGTTTTTACAGTGCACAGAATTACTAATTCTGATTGTGTTAATGAAACTAGAGGAAACTTTTATGGGCATTGCAGTGGTCACACAATGCAGCAATTGCTGCCTTACAGAAAAAAAAAACACAAACAAACCTCACAAAAACCAGTCCCTTCAGTAATATTGCAGAGCTGCAGTCATACAGCTTTCACTCGTCACATAGATGAGAAACTTCCTGGTCCATTATGGAAAAATCATTTGAAATCTTTCTATCTATTTATAGCTCATTGCAGCCCTTTCATGCTGTCTCCATGAATCATTTCTCTGTGACTCGCCAGACCTTTTAGACCAGCAAACATTAGATTTTTGAACTAAAATTCGTTGCTGTGAGCTGAATGGCCTGTTTAAGAGATCCCAGAGATGCGCAGACTAATAACCGGCAGCTTCCTCCTCCTGTGGAGCAGCAGCGATGCTAGTCTGGCACAGCACGCAAGACTACACCATCAACTCATTGTTACTGCCTGATCACACAGCCTCCTTTAAAGGCACGTTGACATCACAGTCTTATATTAAATAAAACACATTTATAAAGAAAGCTGTGAAAGAATAGTATCGTTAACTAAGAAGCGCATCGTAACCGCTGCAGCTGATGAAAACAGCTCAAATCTCTCCTCACAGTGACAACGAGCCTACCTGTCTGCATAGTTGATGTATGAGCAGCAAAAGGCATTAATTCCGACACCTTACGGGTTCATATCTGGAGATCACCTCTATCCCGCACCGCCCTGCTCGCGCCTCCGTGTGGTCTGCACTGCGCAAAGGCGACTGCGTGCGCGCCCCCAGGCTGCCACGGAGTACAGTAGTGTGTTTTGGTCAATGACAGGGTCCACGTGGAAGAACTCAGCCGCTGTCGTGTCAGTGAGTTTGCGCAAGCTTTGTCGATCTCTTTGTGCTTCTCCGTCCGGTTTTTCCGCCACGCCTTGTCCACGTCCTCAGCGATCCCAGTCGTCGGGGTGGAGCAATCACTCACGGCGTTTATAGTCAGGGTTATTTCATGTTTCGTGTCAATGAGCCGCATTACCTCATAAAGGGCTGGCCAGACCCCAGTAAAGAGTATGTTTGTGTGGGGCGTTAAGTTAAAGCTGAAAGACGGTCTGAAGTCTGATAGTGTGGCTTTCATCGTATGAAGGGCAAATACTTTATTTTACATTGCTGCATTTGTTTCCCCAACAAACATAAAAAGGAAGTAATATATTTTATACTCCTATGCGACAGGCTTATATACCGTCTTTTGCAATAACTGCCAATTGTTGTTTCAGCATCCATAGATAAACTTGATCCAGTCAACATGTGGTTAAATGTCTTAGTGTTTGGGTATTGGCAATTGTTTTATTTCCAGGCTTAGTGCAGCTTTATCCAACAACAAAACACACACCTCCAAATACTGTGTAAAATTAGGAAACCAGCTTTATTGCATATTTCTGTTTAAAACCTTACACACATCAAGCAAGACACAGTATAAGCCACACTATTCACTGCACTCCTGGTATTTGACCACAAGATGTCACTGCAACATTTTATTTTAATTGATTCTTATGATCCTGATGTGATGCTTATGATATATAATATTAATAGGCTATTAAACATCATGATGAAGGAGAGGTATTAAGGTATTAATAAAAAAAAGATGTATTAACGTAGTGTAAAAAATAAAAACATTATATATTTTTTAACCCCTGCTTTTATTCAGACATGTTCAGAGTTGATATTATGGGAGGATGCTGAAGATGAAAACAGGAAAGTGGAGGTTTATGGATGTGGTGACAACGTGCAGGTGGTCAGGTGGTTGGTGCTGTGAAGATGGAAACAGATCATCTCTTCATCCTTAAGAGGAGCAGCTGTTCAGAACCCCACCCCCACCCCAAAGCGCGCGCGCGCACACACACACACAGGTCAAGGTAAGTTAAGCAATCTGTATTAGCTGTGGGGTGTTATTGAATACATATGCCATCCATCCATCCATCCATTCGCTTCCGCTTATCCTTTTCAGGGTCGCGGGGGGCGCTGGAGCCTATCCCAGCTGTCATAGGGCGAGAGGCGGGGTACACCCTGGACAGATCGCCAGTCTGTCGCAGGGCCAACACACAGGGACAGACAACCATTCGTACTCACATTCACTCGCACATTCAAACCTAGTGGCAATTTGGATTATCCAATTAACCTATCCCCACAAGTTGCATGTCTTTGGACAGTGGGAGGAAGCCGGAGTACCCGGAGGGAACCCACGCAAACACGGGGAGAACATGCAAACTCCACACAGAAAGACCCCGGCCTGATGATGGAATTGAACTCAGGACCTTCTTGCTGTGCAGCAACAGTGCTAACCACCGTGCTCCCCAAAACATATGCCTTCAATGTTAAAATGGAATTTCCAGATGTTTTGAATGATGTATTTTGCATTTAACCATCAGTTATTGTTCATCTCTGGCTCTCTCTCACAGTGTGTGTATTGCCCTGTCTTCCTTCTGAGTTTTCCTGAGTTTTTCCTTCCTATTGTCACCAAGTGCTTGCTCATAAGGGGTTGCCCGATTGTTGGGATTTTCAATCATTGTAGGTTCTTTACTTTACTTTGTAAAAATGACTGTTGTTGTGATTTGGTGCTATGTACATAAATTTAAATGAAATTTGTTATTGTGTTTATTGACCTTTAAAACAACTACTTTATTACAAAATAGAGCAATATGGATTACTAACCAGTTAAGATCACACTGTTTAGTGTGATCTCAGGTGCACAATGAACCCACGCACCTCCTGTTCAAAGCATCTATTTCTGAAGTTAATACTCAATCAGGAGAAACTTGGCATAAAATTAGGACATCCTGGCAAAGAGCGACATCTAAAATAGTTTTCTTTCTAGACAGTACGTCATCTGAGGGGCTGCATCAAGGCCCAGTGTACGATCTACGGATTATTATTGAATTATTAAAAGCAACTCTAGTACCATCCAAGAATAATGTATGGAACTGGAAATGGGGAAATAGGTGTTCTTTGGAAAAAACAATATTAGTGGAAATCTGTTCTATTTCAGGCAGGATATAATTGATATAATTTGTTGAAAATACAGTGGAAACACTTTGAAGGTTTGATGAGCTGCACAACTACATCACCCACTTTTAACCTGTAATTAATCCCAGTGGGTTAAGATGCTAAAATTAGATTCATATATTATATTCATTTATCGCCCTAATATTTTGTGTGTCAATCATCCTTTGAGATGTTACACTTAAACGTCTCAACAGCTGGTTAGCCACACACGTCTGCTTGTTTCCATAATCCATTCGCTTCCGCTTATCCTTTTCAGGGTCGCGGGGGGCGCTGGAGCCTATCCCAGCTGTCATAGGGCGAGAGGCGGGGTACACCCTGGACAGGTCGCCAGTCTGTCGCAGGGCCAACACACAGGGACAGACAACCATTCGCACTCACATTCATTCACACATTCACACCTAGTGGCAATTTGGATTTTCCAATTAACCTATCCCCACAAGCTGCATGTCTTTGGACGGTGGGAGGAAGCCGGAGTACCCGTCTGCTTGTTTGCTCAGATGTAATTGGGTTGTGGTCTTACTCAACTGAAGGACGGGATGATTACACATGGAAATGCCCTCATACAAACAAACATTCCCACACCACCGGGATGTTCATTGATCTTTAAGGAGAAATCCATCTTTCTGAGGCTTTGACTATGTGGTTGAAGGACAGTATCAACCCCCTTTAGCTATTTATGCACATGTATGGAGCCTACAATGTGGCTTTGGGTCAAAACATCTGCAATATTGGCCATCTTATTTAGACGAATGCATTTGAGGGCCAATGCAAACTCTATATAGATGTGATTAATTACTAAGATAATTATGTAAGTGGTCATGTTTGCAAAGCTGCATGTTTTGACCACATAATAGGAAAACATTATCTTCTGTACTTCTGTGTAAGGCCTCTGTAAGAAATGCTTCATAGCTTGAAGTATTTATATCGTATTTAAAAATACAAATTTCAGTCTCCATCACAACACACACACACACACACACACACACACACACACACACACACACACACACACACACACACACACACACACACACAGTCCTAAATATAAAAGCAGCTAAAGTTTGTTCAAGTGGATTTTAGACACGAGAAACTCGCAAGCTTCCAGACTCGGAGAGAAAAAACAAATCTTCAAACAGAAACAAAACACACTCAATCATATGCAGTTACACACATATTAACAAAGGTCAAAAGGGTAAGTATTTGGTATTCCAGTGAAAGGGTGAGTGGAAAAGACCAGCCATAACATTACATAACCAGACTTAAAGCAGTCATAGTCATGTAAGCACATAAATAAGCTCCAACATCTCGTGACCCACTGAGTGGCTTAGCACCGTAGTAGCTCGTTATTTCACAGCTGGTTGGTACACAAACATCCCTCTGACACTCACTTACAGGAAGAGAGATTAGTGTATAATTGTTACCATGAGCTGCTGAACAGTATCTGTGTGCATGCGTGTAATTGTAATGCAATTCAGTGAGAAAGCACGTTTTATATATGTGGCAGACAGGCTGTGTTGTTGCTCTTACACCACAGAGATGGTGTTGGTGATCTTATTGTTAACACGAGTCTCCCATTCTCACTCTGTGCATTCTTTGGCTGAATAGAAAATGCATGAGTAAAAGAGTAACAAGCCCTACTGCCCAGTGCTGCTGTGTATCTGTGTCGTGACTTAGGGAAGCTGTTTGCTGTTCACAGCAGTGGCACTTACTTACTAACAAAGCAATATTTCTATATCTGTGTGATCTATTTCTATCTCTGCTCATCTTTTTAAATTGTGTTTCAAGTTTTTTTTTGCAATATCAGCTGCCATTTTTCCCCTGTATATATATATTTACATATTTCACACTTCACAGAGAGGTTTTGGTGTAATTTTTTGGAGGTAATAACTTTGAGTATACAGGATACAGAGTCTTTGGTGCCAAAGAAAAACGATTACAGGTCACCAGAGAACTTCAATCTATACACCTAAAAACCACAAACCAGGTGAGAAATTTGGGTGTAGTGATGGATGCAGACCTAAACTTAGAAAAACACATTAAGACAATAACAAAGTCAGCTTACTATCACCTCAAGAATATTTCAAGGATAAAAGATCTGATGTCTCAACAGGACCTGGAAAAACTAGTCCATGCATTCATCTTTAGTAGGCTTGATTACTGTAACAGCATCTTTACAGGTCTACCTAAAAAATCAGTCAGACAACTACAGCTCATTCAGAACTCTGCTGCTCGAGTCCTCACTAAGACCAAAAAAGTGGACCACATCAGTCCAGCTCTGAGGTCTTTACACTGGCTGCCTGTCCGTCAGAGGACAGACTTTAAAGTTCTGATGCTGGTCTATAAAGCTCTGAATGGTTTAGGACCAAAATACATCAATGACCTCCTGACCCAGTATGAACCATCCAGATCCCTCAGGTCATCTGGATCTGGTCTTTTATCAGTTCCCAGAGTCAGAACCAGACACGGAGAAGCTCCATTCAGCTTTTATGCTCCTTATATCTGGAACAAACTCCCAGAAAGCCTCAGATCAGCTGAAACACTCAGTTTATTTAAATCCAGGTTGAAGACTCACTTATTCTCAGCTGCATTTAAACAAAGCACCAAATCCGCACTTAAGCTTAAATTTCAAAACTTACATTTTAACTACTGATTTGATCTACTGTTCTGATTTTATCTGTTTTGATTTTTGATTTTATATACTGTTTTGTTTGTTTGTTTGTTAGTTAGTTAGTTAGTTTGCTTGTTTTAATCAATTTTAAATCGTGCTTTTTATTCGTTTTTGTTTCTAATGTCTCTGTAAAGCACTTTGAATCACCCTGTTGTTTATACAAGTTTATACAAATAAACTTGCCTTGCCTGCTAAACCTGTGAGCTAAACCAGCACCTGATCAACAATTCCCTGATGAAGGTTAATACTGAATTCAGTCTCTCTTAAAATGAGTTTCTGTGACTGAGAGTGTCCTTATTTCGCTTCAGTCATATGCTCACTGTACTTTGTTTCTTCTTCTAGTTTTCATTCTGAGTTGACTTTTAAACCCATTAGATGACATTAAGATGAATAAACGTCTTTTGTGACAATTTGCCCCTAAAGCAGCGTTTAAGACTGAAACCACCCCAGTAACTGAACCCCCCTCTTCATTCCCCCCCCCCCCCCCCCCCCCCCTCTTATTTTGACTGAAAACACAAGGTAAACTTAAGAGGCCACAGATTATTTTTAAGACGCTCCATAATGAAAGAATCTGAATTTGGTTGTGTACACTCACATAATTTGAGATGCTGCTTTTTTCCCTCAGAGAAAAAACTGACATGTCGCAGTAATAAAAGCTCAGGTGCAACTGGCGCAATTACTGATGATCAAATTACCTTATTTTCTTTTCACAGTTGTGGTATTGTTGATGCTGACTCACTGTACCACTTCAATGTCACTTCACTTAACACCTGTGCTGTTTTTACTGTGCTGTGAGTCTGTTACGTAATGCCACCAGTCGTTATGCTTTAAGAAGAATTATCTGCAGCGAGTCTCACAGGAAAGTCAGCCCAGCGAAGTGCTCCCACACGCTGCCGGCAGAGTAAATAAAACACCTGTGTGGGTCCAAATGTAAATATAAGTGTACACGTTCTCTGTTCTCTTTCCTCCAAACAAATCTGTGGCTGTGTATGACCTCGTGTGTTATCACATGAAGGTGAGTACTGCGGCTCTTTTAACCACACGGTTCTATTTTTAACACAAAATGTTTCTCTTGTGTGTACTTTGATCGCCATCCCTGTAAAAGCAGATGGCAATGCTGCATTTTCTCTCGCTCTCCTCACCCGTCCTGCCCCCATATCCTCTCATAGCTTCTCTTTCTGCATTCTCTAGTTTTCAGCTGTAACACTCAGTTAACCAACTCTTGTTTCATTTAAAGCTAGATTTATTTATTGACTAATTTTTATTTATTTTTTATTGAATAACATCTGAGAATGAAGAGGGGAGGAAACAAAAAGTATTTGCTTATTCAGTTATTTGCACAAAGTGAATCTAAATTAATAATGAGATGTAAGGAGAATAAAGAAAAAGTGATGACAGGAGAAGGAAAACTGTATAAAGAGTAAAGACACAAGCGGCACTTTAGAACTGGAAACTCTATATAGTGTTGTAGTTATGTCAGTGATGGAGCCCAGTGTCCAAATAATGTTATTAAAGTAATCTCTTTACAAGAACAATCAGGTAACTAAAACCTCAATTCCCAAGAAATTCGCGTGAAAGCAATGCTTTCCAAATCTTATAAACCCATATTTTATTTATAATAGAGCACAGAGAACATATCTAATATTTACACTGAGACATTTAACAACTTCATGGAAAATCTGATTTTGATTGTAGCAGCATGTCTCAGAAAAGTTGCGACAGGAGGCAACAAAAGGCTGGAAAAGTAAGCAGACTTAAAAAGAAACAGCTGGAGGAAAGACTAAATAGTTTAATTGGCAACAAGTCGGTAACATCATTGGGTATAAAAAAAGAACATCTCAGAGAGGCACAGTTCCTCAGAAGTAAAGGTAGGCTGAGTTTCAGAAGTCTGCAAAAAACAAATCTACAAGCTGTCAGATAATTTCACAATAATGTTCTTCAGTGTAAAAATGAGAAGAGCTGGAATATCTCATCATCTGCAGCACAAAATCATCAAAAATGTCATATTTTCTATGGAAATCACTGCATGGACTCAGACTCTGCGTAAAGCACGTTGCAATATTACATAGCAAAGACGTGGCCATATGGACCAAAGCTGTTTTTTAGAGCAACATGTGTTCCCATCTGGACAATATTTATTTCAGGAAAGGCCTTCCTTGCATACTTCAGGAATATGATTTTAAACCACACACTGCATCTATTACAGGAGTGTGGGAGCTGATCTGGAAGCTAAAACAGTTGCAAATCAATGCATGATGGTTTTAGTTACAATTTAAACAGAACCCAAATTTTGAGGGAATTGGAGTTGAACACAACCAACATCCAGCAGGAAATCTTAAAAAATATTATTTATTTTTATCTACTTAAAGAAATAATCTGGCTTCAGTTCTCTCAAGTTCATTAAATTCAAAAGATATATAGTTTTGTGAACAAATCAATATAAAAGTCACGGCTTTAGCATCACTGACAACCCATCTACAGTTGGGAGTGGGGTCAGATTTTGCTAAACATGTGAATATTCTGAAACTAGAAGATCTGAACAATGAACTTTAATGAAGTGCAGACATTAGAGATGAGTTAATAATGGTTTTAATTTTTCAGCTAAAGTTGTACTGAACATTGATCTTGGATGGTAACTTCCGAGGGAGAAGAGAAGTTCTGTGGTAATGCTCCTGTGGACTTGGTGATGTGCGGTCTGCGTGATGTAACTGCAGAATATACAGTTTCCCTTTCAAATTTGACAAAATTACCTGTTGTTTTCTGACGGCTGTTCTCACTTCCCAGCAGCAAGTCACGCAACAGCATGAGTCTGTTTGTCTTTAGCATAACCCAAGTGTAATCAAATGCATACTCACACGAGCACGTGCACTGGCAGACACGCATGTCCCCTTCAGAAGCCTTTCCTCCATTCAGTTATGTAACAAGGATTAGGTTCCACTATTTTGGGGCCCCCAACCATCCAAACTGAGTGAACTATTTTTAACCCTGGACCCCAGTGTAATATCAACAGATGCTTACCACAATAACAACTACATTAACAGTCACTGCTGCTTATGTAGACATGTCCTCCTAACAATATTCGCTGCACGGGCTTCCCACAACAACATCAACCATTGTCACTTCATGGATAACAGCTCAGAACCTCTCTGAGGCACCATCTAGAAATGCTTTAGGCCGATCTGCAAGACTCTTTTTACTTCTTGGAGCTGAAACCTTTTGCTGAGGGATGTTGTTTAATCAATATCGTGCAGTAAAAAGAGTTTACAAGTGACAATCGGTGAGCAGAAATGTGCTTCATGCCAAGAAAGAGGACTACAGAGAACTATGTTTGCTTTGAGAGTGTTGATGCAGAAGTACAGCACTGAGCGCGTTCTTGTCTGTAGTAGTGATGGACAGGTTGACAGACGAGGTCAGGCAGCAGTTTAGTGGACGATGATGTTCGCAGACAGAATTGTGAGAGAAGGCTGGACAGGTGATGGTATGTGCCGGAGAGAAGAGGAATGAAAGTCAGTAGAGGTGAGAGGATATACGTGTGTGAATGAGAGGAAGACAGATGAAAAAGAGAGTGCAGGCAGGGTGGAGTAGATGGTGGTGAGTGTAAGAGGTGATTAGTGACAGATGGATAGTGTGAAAGGGATGGTAGTGAGACCTGTTTATAATGTGTGGTTTAAAGACAATTGTATGAACAGAAAGACAAGAGGCACAGCTGGAGGTAGTAAGAGTTTCTTTAGGAGAGCCCAAAATAAATAAGATTAGAAATGAGTACATCAGAGGTACACCTCTAACTCTCATCCATCACCTCTTGTACACAATTGTTGGTACTGTTTCAGCCTTTGGCTCACTCTGGTCATGTCTAACTGAAATGAAAGAAGTTAAATGATTAAATAAAATGTTTTGTTTCTTTTCTAGTGTTTTCACATTCTATACCTGTTGAATTCTACAGTCTGAATTCTGCATCCTGTATTGTTAGTTTTCATGTTTCACTGTTAATTAACTACTCTTCCATTAATTTAGCATAGAATAGAATAGAATAGAATAGAATAGAATAGAATAACTGTATTATCCATATCGTGGAGCATTGTATTTGGTTCCCCAAGCCATAAACAAATCAATCAAATCACTTCACATTACCCTACATTCATACAGACACACATACAAAAATTCAATACAACAACAATAAAAACTTCCCTTGTTACTGATTGGCTGCCCGACCATCATTCAGTTCACCCATGTTTGATGGGCTCCACCTGTGTATCCTTTTACAATCAGCCCACAGTGTGTGCAGTTGGGTGCAGTCAAATGGTCCAAAAACGTACCCGCTACACCCTTTTCCTAATCACTTTCTCTTAACTTGGCCCTTATTAAGAGGTCACGGGAAGCTTTGAAGCTTTAATGTGATGGCAGATGTCTGCAGCATTGACATTACACTGTCCACAAGATGAGTTAAAATCATCACAGTGCGTTCTTACTGTGCTGTTTCTGCAAGTCATTTGAAGGACAGCAGTAGAAAAATAAATGTGAAAAGCTGGAACTAAAGCTGGAAGTAAATTATCCTTTAAAATTGAATATCCCAATTTTTTTATTTTTCCCTGCCAGGTGAGAATGAGCTGTGAGCTCATTTCCTTCTCTTTGTTTAGGATTTTTATGACCAATGTAAAATTCCTTAGGAACATTACTTATCCCTGGTGGCACAAAGAGGAAAATTAATTCATGATATTCCTAAAGGCTAGCAATACAACAATAAACCTTATTAATGCAAACTGAACTATAGCCTACCCTAAACACACTTTAATCAAATAATATATATCTTAAGCTTGATATGGAGAGTTTCTATAAATCTATGTTCTTCATGCAAGGCAACAACTCGATAGGAAGCAGATTTTATCACAGTACTTCTTTTCACACAACACTTCTGAGCTGAAAGTTCAAAGCATATCAGCAGGTTATGGAAATGTCATGTTTGTGGTCTGTGTTCATGAATGGACAGATGGTGAGTGTTATGATTTATGGGATGGAATGATCTCATTTCCTTTTATAAAGGATGATCTACTGTATTCTCTACTAAAGGAGGTAATAAAGGAAGCACTGAAGCACCTTTCCTTACTATTTACAGAATCTCTCATGGTCGTCACACAGATACTACCACGTCCTTTCCGTTAATTAGGAACCTTCCAATGGAAAACTGACTGATTTCAACACAAACATAATCTTGAGTTTCCCTTTGTCTGCTTATTTGTATGTTTCCCTTGTGCTCTACTGGTGGATTTGCTGGTGACTTTTACCTCTTTGGATTTTCTTTCCTCAATTGTGAGCTCATTTTTCCTGCCTCTGTATCCTGATCGATCCTTTTCCCACAACCACCTTCCAAAACAGGTTCGATAGTTTGGTTCAGGTAATGGAAGCTGGTGTTTTTGCAATTCAGGAAAAACCGTGTAGCCCAAAATGCTGTTTATAATGTGAAGAGTTGCACCGACATTATTTATCAATTTTAAGTGAGGTAGATGTTACTTTGTTTTGGGAGTGGTCTAATTTTAGGAATAACTAATTAATAGACTTCCACACTCCTACCACAGGAGTGTAGCATTCAAACCAACTTCAATTTACTTAAGAATGCCAATAGCAGTCATTCAAGACTAATGTGACACAGAGAAAACATTTAGAACAAAATTGATGTAACATACTACTTCTTTTAATTGAAGTAGTTATTTAATTAATGATTTCACTCTTCTTTTATTTGGTTTTTATTTATATCTCATGTAATTTTATTTTACAGTTCCAATGTACAGCACTTTGTGTCAGCTGTGGTTGTTTTAAAGTGCTTTATAAATAAAGTTGATGATGATGATGACTGGCAGATCTGGACAAAATGTTTGCATCCTGCAAGTTAAAGGTTTTGTGTGACTTGCACTGCACACTCATACAAACACTAACATACACAGGACAGCTCCATACTATGAGTTTGTTTGAAATAGTTGCTGTCACATTCCACAAGCTAATTCCTCTGGGTTTCACATCAACCAGAGGAAGCACTTCACACACACACACACACACACACACACACACACACACACACACACACACACACACACACACACACACACACACACACACACACACACACAAGGGGCTGTTCCGCTTTAGGGACATTTAATTGCAAACTTTGGTCCAATCACCACATGATGTCCTGAGGACCCAGGGTCATTTCTCCACAGGCAACTGAGAGGGCACCACACTGTCACGACCAATCACCTTAAATACTTCCTCACAAACATACAGTATGTTTATGTCAGCCCACTTACTGTTCTGCACAGTACCTACACAGGCTGTGTCATGCACAGTGGCACACACACGTACACATGTGACCTTCACTTACTAACACAACTTAAGAACACGTGCAAGACAAAAAGGATGAAGTAGTAATGGAGCGTGTAGCTTAATACCTTTTTAATATCTCCCTTTCTTGTCCAATGTTCTCTACCTTTTCTTCTACTTTCTCCCTTGTTTTTTTAGCTGAATCAGGCTAATTTAAGAAATCTCTGTCTATATTTATGTTCTTTGCGTCGTTAGTTCTGTCTCGGGTGTATTGGTGCAGACCCAAGTGCTGAATTTGTCAATGAATTCATTCACTTTCACTTAACCTAGAATTCTAACTTTGACCAGGTCTTAACCCTCAAACAGGGTGTGAAAGTGTAAAAGTTGCATGCGTTACTTCAAATTCAAGTTATTGATTACTAAAAGTTATTATTGCTAAAGGTGGATTTACAAGCTACTGAATAATGGAGTGTTTTTAACTTTTCACAGTCTGTTGAAAACTTTTTTCACAAGTTTGTCAGATTTCATTTTTGTCATCAATGTGTTCCTGTCATAATCTGTTCTGCATCGCCACATTTTAAACAGACATGATCACACACATGTGTATCCTTTCAGCTGTCCTCTTTTCAGATCATTGAATTTCTTTTATGCGTTTTATAGAAATTATACATAAAAAAAGTAACCTGGCCTACACTCTCCATGAGCAGGCTGTGCATTAGTACAAAAACAGCAATGACTCTTTTTTGTACAGTATTATTACAGCAGTACTTTTTAACATTACCAAAAGACTAAATGCTACAAAAAGGAACCAAGCGGAATCTTATTTAAATAAATAAACTATTCAGGTCATAATATAAATAAGCTCGTTTCAGTTTTCTCTACACAAATCATATTGATACTCAAGTTCTACTTCACATTTTTAGCTGGTTAGCAAAACCCACAAAATATTATGGCGCTAAAATCTGATTGTGTTTAACGACTGGAAGTTAGAGGTCACCATTTCCAATTAAGCGTGTTTAATTTTAGACTGATGGAGAAAGATATCATCTGAACACAATTAAAAAATTACAAGTGTTGCGTGAAGTTGTTGTTTTTTCCTTGTTAATTCCATAATTAAAGGTCTTCATGATTCCTCGTGTTTCACGATCCGCAAAATTGTAAAACTAACAACAATTAATTGAAAAATGCTATTTCAACAGGATCTTGTTTCCACATCAGCAGAGAGCGAGTTATTAGCAAGTTCATTGAGACAAGACTTAATTCCATAGCAGGAGAATATTTGCATTTGTATTATTTTTACCCTTCAGACAGACTGCATATCAGTAACAACAAACAAAATGGTAAAATGAGCTAAAGTGAGACGCCTATATTTGGTCACAGCTATGCAAATTGGCTGTGACTAAGCATCGGCATCCCTGATTATCAGACATCAGACTGACTCCTATCATTATTTTATCATCAATTTCTAAATATTCGGCTGCAGCACGAGACACAACTCACAGATAATCAGACACACAGGCACGTAAGACGCAACTGAAATAATATTTCTATCAAGCCGTGATCATCAGTACCACCCTGCAGCAGACTTATAAATTAACTGACAAAAAGAAAATATGGAAGCATGTGCATGATGAATTAGTTTGAGCTGCCGAAAAGTATTTCAGAACTATTTTTAGCTAAATAAATGTTGGGTAAGATATAAATGAGGATAAAAGCAATAAATGAGGACATAAATAAAAAAGAGGACCAGAACTGTATAAATGGTAACAACTTGTTGTTACTATTTATAAATATTAGGTCAATAAAAGAATGAAGAAGACATGAGCAGTTCAAGTGACTGAGGTGACTTCCAGTGGCAGAAAAAGGATGCGTGACAGGATCCTAATTTAATCCTAAGTATTTATTGGAGTATTGGAAAAATCATTTCAGATGGTGACAATAACGTACATGGCAGGTAGTTAGAAACACTTGTTAACCCCCTTTGCGCCATGACACAAGGTAGGGAAAACCCAAACAAATGTCATTGCAGCACTTTTAGAAATGAACAGTTGGGTCTTTGGTTCTGAAACAAGCTTTTCATCAGTGTAATGACAGTGAGGCTGGAGAAGTGGAAAACACTCTGATGATTTCTGTGACTTAGTTGAGTTTATAATAAGATTTTTAATAATAATTGGGTTGAGGTCTGGTGCCTGTGGAGGCCATTTGTGTACAATGAATATATTTCAAACTGATGTTCAGGAAGTCAGTTTGAAATTATTTGAGCTTTGTGACATGGTGTGTTGGCCATTAGAAGGTGTGTGCACTGTGGTCATTAATGGACTGAAACAATTCTCAGGTAGGCTCGTCAGTCAGTACTAAGAGGCCTAGGAGACATCAGACCACTACTGTTGTGGGTTGTTTGCCTTCCTCTAAACGTAAAGCAGTCTGGCCATTCTCCTCTGACCTCCAACATCAAGAAGGCATTTCAACCAAGAGAACTGCTGCTCAGTGGAGCTGATCACAGCCACAGAAACAGCAATTCGTAACAACAGTATTGCAGAAGTGGAAGCAGAGCAACTACGGACGAAAGTTTCGGCCTGTCTCAGCAATGCAAAGCCCCCAGCATCCAACATCACCATGGAGGAGAGCAAGGCACTCACATCATTTAGCGATGACAACAACATTATCATCCTTCCGGCAGACAAGGGTAGGTGCAGAGTATTGCTAAACCAGAAAGACTATCATGAGAAAATTTTGTTGCTACTCAGTGATGAAAATACTTATGAGCCCCTGAAACGAGACCCAGAAAGTTGCTACAGGAAGAGGGTGATAGACTGTCTGAAGCAGTTAGAACAAGACAAGGCTATTGACCGGACCTCATACCACAGGCTGTACCCAGGGGAATCTACACCAAAGCTGTATGGTTTACCAAAAATACATAAACAGGGTGCACCTTTAAGACCGATTGTCTTCATGATCAACTCTGTCACCTATAACATCTCCAAGTTTCTGGCTTCGATCCTCAACCCGCTGGTGGGCAGCTCTGAACACCACATCCAGAACACCCTGGATTTTGTTGAGAAGGTGAGAGATGTCATTATGGAGGCAGACGAAACCATGGTCTCGTACGACGTTACAGCTCTCTTCACTTGCATCCCAGTCACAGAAGCGTTGGAGGTAGTCCGTAAGAGATTACAGGATGACCCCAACCTCAGCAGCAGGACCAATCTCAGCATCGACCAAGTGTGTTTGCTTTTGGAACTGTGTCTTCATTCCACCTACTTCACATACAAGGGTCAGTTCTACAGGCAGAAACATGGGTGTGCCATGGGCTCCCCAGTTTCACCCATCGTGGCCAATTTGTACATGGAAGAAGTGGAAAAGAGGGCTTTGCTATCCTACCCTGGAACACCACCAAGTCACTGGTTCAGATATGTGGATGACACCTGGGTGAAAACGCGTTTTTGGTTTATTACAGGATGATAGCGAGGCACGTTACATCTGTGTAACACAGCGCAGCGTGACTTTTTTTGACTTAATGAATTTAGACAGGTGAAAAGCGTGTGTGAGGTTTGGTTGTGCACACTCACACACACTATATGCACGTTCATACACACATAAACCACAAGCTACATATGCATGTTACCTCATCTTAAGTTATGGAACGCACACGCACACACCACAGGGTATCTAAGTTTATCTAGCTGTGTAATTAAAGTGTAACTGTTAGAGTCATGGGGTGGAGAAATGAACATTTAAACTACTATTAATTTCTCATCAGTGTCTGGGAGACAGAGAGCGAACAGAGAGACCAGAGGAACATGAGAGATCGGGAAAAGAGAAGGTAGTTTTTATTACACTTTAAATTAAAAAAAGCTCCTGAGCACAGTCAAAAATGCTGAACTTTGCACCTCCAGGGCCTTAATTAGTGTGTGAACAGCAGCTTGACCCACATCAACACAGGAACCTTCACCTCAAGAAGCTGCCAAATTTAGTTTCTGTAAACTTAACTCCCTACAGAGAAGAAAGCAGCTTCCTCCATGTGCAATATTAGCCATTTTCTGCCTATTTGATCACCTGAGCAGCCTCAATAACTTAAATTTGGTTCAATCTCCACAATATTTGTGTGTCTCCTCTGGATATTCTCTAGATTCTCTTTGTATTTTTCTTTGTAGACGACATAAACCAAAGAAGTCAGAATAATTGTGACCATAGCAACACGAGTAAGTATTCTAAAGACAATCTCATGTGTCTGATTGCGGGGAATGAGACTGATAATAATGTTCCTGCTAATGTGTTTTATAGCAGGTCAGTTCATGCATTACATGCCACAAATTACATATTTCAGGTTCAGTGAATATTACAGATTAATTAATTAATTATTATTATTATTATTATTATTAATTATACTGAAACCTATAGAAAATAACCTAAAATACTGAAACCATTCACATGTTTTATGTATAAACTATTTTTTATGTCAGCTTATAGCATCCAATTGACCAGCAAATATCCCAACCTCAAATGTGAATGACAAACATTTATTAATAACGGACCAACAAGCTAGGCAAGAGGCAGTGGTGGCCTTTGAGAGAGGATGACAAGATCAAATGGGTGTGTGGTGCAAGTAGATATTTATTTTAAATGTGTGGCTGGTTGGGGGAGTGTTTGAGGCACTGCCCTGCTCCTCAAATTCAGATAGATTATCTCCAATCCCTTTAGCTTTTACACAACTAATAAGAAAAATATACAATGAAAACACAGCATTTCAACTTTGTTTTTTTAATCTTCTCACAGCCTTTAAATAAAAGATGGAAGTTGTCATTGTGATGATGGTTTTGAAACCCTCAGCTGAGTGTGTTCGGGACACTCTGCACTCTTATATAAATTATCAGTAACCAGGTAGGCAGGCAATCTTTTGCAATCTTGTGGCAGCTATAATGCACAAAGTAATGTATTCAATAAGACTGAAATCATAATGAATGAGACTATGGGTTTTTACTGAGTTCATAAAGCAAGAAGCTGTTTTCCCTAAGGCTTCTGTACAATCAGACCTCTTTTTGAAATGAAAGGAGTCGCCCCCTGCTGGACATTAGAAATACTCCAGGTTTATGGTGCCTCCGCTCTGACTTCACCACTCAGATTCCTTATGCCTGCATCCATCGTTTGCCAACAGTGCATACTTCATCACCTCTTTTATCCACCTGTTTGATGAAGCATATTACTTCACTCTGGCAGCTAAACTATAGTGAAACTTCCCTACTGAGAAATCAGGTCTGGTCACTAAAGATCATTCGGACTACCTTGTGCAAAGCATTTGTTAATAATAAACACTTTTTGGAGGTTTGTCCAACATGATTTTATTTCTGTGTGAATACTATAGACTTTATATAAAAGATGGATTTGCATGGGGTTAGGTTGATTGGTGATTCTAAACTGACCATAAGTGTTATGGTTGCCTGTCTCTATTAGCCCTTTCCCATTAGTGACTACTTGGATTGGGTCAGTGTGACTCAGCTCAGCTCTACTGGAATTCCATTACAATTGAGTCCCACCTAATGTGCTGGGGTCATTATAGAAACGCGGGCAAATGTCTTGTGATGTAATTTGGATGCATCATGAACACCACAAGAAAGTAAGATGAAGCGATGGTATACCTGCTGCTCGGTGCTTTGCTATTTGTCAGACACAGGGACCACGGTGTTGGTTTTTTGTGTAGCTATTACCTACTTTGCCAGGTAAATGTGGTTTTGATTTTCATGAAGGAAACGCTCTCATGAGCAATGCCACTGATCAGCCAATCGTGGCATGCAGTCTGTTGACATCACATTTATGATTGCGTCAGATTGCTTGGACCACTTGCTGAGTGGTTACTAAAAAGGTACCTGTTACCAGGTACTATTACCTAATGCAGGGGTAGGGAACTCCAGGCCTCAAGGGCAGGTGTCCTGCAGGTTTTTAGATGTGTCCTTGATCCTCGATCCAGTACAGCTGATTTACATGGTTAAATTTCCTACTCAGCGTGTCTCTAAGTTCTCCAGAGGCCTGGCAATGAACTAATCATTTGATTCAGGTGTGTTGACCCAGGGTGATATCTAAAGCCTGCTAAACACCGGCCCTTGAGGCCTGGAGTTGGAGTCAAAAACAGTTAACTGAATTTAGTTACTCAAATTAGCAGAAGTGAGGCCTCACCTACCATTATGAAGGGGAAAAAACTGTCTATAAAGAAATGTATCTTATCTTGTACCAGGTTGTAGGGAGCAAAGAAGTAATTCTGCTTTTCTTTTCTTTTTCTTACTTTAGTTTTTCAGCCCCAGGGAATCACCACATGGCCATCACCAGGCAGCGTCTGCCTTTTGTGCATAAGCTTCAGGCATGTTGCTCCGGTATCGATCAGCAGTCAGAATCATGACAAAAAAAAAAAACGTGCAGCAGATTCGCTGCACATTTATTGGAACCCCTCAAATCCTCTAGAAACCTCCCTGGGCAGTAAGCACCTCCCTGTGTCCTGCACATCCACCCCTGTCCTTACTCCACCCCACTCCAACCCCTCCTTTCTCTCGGTGTTATTCCGCCGGTCCAGCGGTGCGCTCAAAAAGCCAGAGCGCAGACAGAGCGCAGTGGATGCTCCAGAGCAGAAACAGCAGCGAGAATAACAAACGACAAAGACACACCGGAGGAAACCCTTTGGAATTGCGCGCGGAGACAGTAAGAGAAAGGTGCAGACTCAACACTATCGTCCCATCAGCGGTAAAAGTAGAACAGCAGAGGGAAAACGGAGCGCCAGTTCGTCCCCCCTCTTCAGCACCGCAGGGAGGAGACACGCAGAAGAGGAAAGATTCCCCCGAACGCAGTGAGAGCCTCGGACGAGGAGAAGAGGAGAGCGGAGGGCATCGGATAGGCAACAAGGAGTAAGTGAATTCACAGTTTGTATGGGAGAAAACTTATCCTGAAACTTCTTCATAACATCATGAAGTTTGTGAAAAAAAAATGTTACACCAGCATCACCCACACCTCAGATTCACCCCAAATTTCACAAAAACTAACTCGGAGTCCCAAAACTTACGCAAAACTCGGCAGACTGTTCTTAATTATCCACCTACAGTGAGAGGAGAGGCTGAAGTGTGTGTTTATGAGTTCCTATGTGTGACTAAGTCTTGACTCCTTCCTGCACAGCTGCATGCACGTGTTTGCTTTGTTTCACTAAATATTTATTCAGCTAAACTGTCTCAGCTTGCCAGAAAAAAGGCTTTTTGAATTCCTTTTTTATTTCGAAAACTAATCCCGTCAAAGAGAATCCATGATTCATGTGTTCACTGCTAACATTATATTAACAAACCCTACACTGATGATCACAGAGAGGGGGATGGTTTAACTTTTGCCTAAGACACTATCGGAAGGAAGAGGAGTGCTTCTAAGATAAACGGTAGGTCAGCAGTGCACGTGATCAGGATGGACGCTTCTGACCTTTTTATTTTTAATATATTTTATTTTTCTCCTGATACAGTTTTTGTTTATAAATCTATATATAAAGAAAAACATTTAAAAGAATTTGAAAATGTTGCAGTTTTGTCTGATTTCATCTATTTTTGTTGTATTTGTGTGAACTGCAATTATTTGAGGAACTATTAATGAACTTTTCTTAACATTTTTAATATTTCCAGTAGAAAATGTGCCTAAACCAGTCTTGCCTTCTCTTCTCTTCAGCTCCGTGCTCTTTAACCCAGAACATACTTTCCTTGCCAATTATTAGGACTGTTAAGTGTAGTAAAGAACCAAGACAATGAACATTTTAAGTGGATATCACATTTTGTAATGTAGTTTTAGGTCCTGTGTATTAACTGTTATGTTAGATAGGAATAGAGAAAATATATATTATTCATCTGCTTGTTGTCTTATTTTATAAGATTTGTTTTGTAACTACATATCATTTAAGATGAATGTTAAATGTGAGGCGTATTCCATTCTGTGTGGGAAATAATTACATTTACAAATGCCATTGTCCTGGTCACAAAAGAAAAAGGAAAGGAAGCTGCTTTCGGCTGCTCCTTTATTCACAGTGGGTCACTACAGTGTTTGATTTGGCAGAGCTTTTACCCCAGATGCCCTTCCTGACTCAAACCCAGTGGGATTTGTGTCTCCTCCCGGGAGACAAGAAAGCAAAGTTTGGAAAGAAAAAGAATGTATTATCTTTGCAATTACAGCATAATCAATCAGGACTTATTACCCCTTATTTTAGCCATCCATTTATCCATTTTCTTAACTGTTTTCATGGTTGCTTGACCCAGCTGTCACAAGGCAAGAGGCAGAGTACACTCTGGAGAGGTCACATCAGAGTTGTCTTAATTCTTTATGGCATTGATTCAACAAGCTGCTGGAAACACTCCTCGTGTTGGTCCATATTGACATGATAGCGTCTCGAAGGTGCTCTAGTGGATTGAGATCTGGTGACTGTGGAGGGCTTTTGAGTACAGTGTCATGTTCAAGAAACCAGTTTGACATGATTTGAACTCTGGTACGCTATCTTGCTCGAAGCAGCCATTAAAAGATGGCTGTGATCATGAAGGAATATTTTTAGGACATAGTTAAGAACAATACTCGGGTATGCAGTGCCATTTAATCTCTAGGGTTTACACATAATGTTTGTACCAACTTGTTTAAACAGTTGGTACTAAGGGGCCCAAAGTGTGCCAGGGAAATTTCTCCACACACCATCCCCCCACCACCAGCTTGAATTCATGATACACTGCATGATGGATCCATGTTTTCATCCAAAGGTTGCAGCAGAAATCATTTTCCCAATCATATTAGAACTGTAGCCTCGATTTTCTGTTCTTAGCTGACAGGAGTGATACCTGGTGCAGTCTTCTGCTGCTATAGCCCTTTGGCTTCAAGGTTTGACATGTTGTACATGTTCTTCTGCATACCTTGGTTGCTGTTACATTCTCCTCTGACCTCTGGCATCATATAGGTATTTTTGTCCTGAGAACTGACAATCACTTTTTTCTTTTTTAAACTATTCTCTATAAACCCAAGAGATTGGGAAAATCCCAGTATATCAGCAGCTGAATCAGTCAGACCAGCTCAACAGCTCAGATTTTAAACTTGGCATCCAGTTCAAGACAGTGTTTTTTGGGTTTGGGTCTAAATAACGCCACAGAGAGAGGATATCCCTAATATGGTCCTCCCCAGCACACTGCTCTGGCCATGAGTACAACAGCTGTGAATCATGAAACTCTACTTTGATCGTGGCTCAAGAGTTGGGAGTTCGCCTTGTAATCGGAAGGTTGCCGGTTTGAGCCCCGGCTTGGACAGTCTCGGTCGTTGTGTCCTTGGGCAAGACACTTCACCTACCGCCTACTGGTGTTGGCCAGAAGGACCGATGGCGCGACATGGCAGCCTTGCTTCTGTCAGTCTTCTGTCAGTCTGGCAGCTGTGGCTACAACTGTAGTTTGCCTCCACCAGTGTGTGAATGGGTGGATGACTGGGTGTGTAAAGCGCTTTGGGGTCCCTAGAGGGGACTAGTAAAAGCGCTATACAAATACAGGCCATTTACCATTTACTTTAGGAGAGTCCAGGTATAAAAATACTGTAGGGTGGGAAACCATTAGAATAGGTCCCCTTTATAGGAAATTAAAGAAACATGCAAAGTGCATACAAACTACAGCAGAATAAAACAGCTGATACAACAATGGTTTTATGCTAATTCTTTCAGGATTTGCAGAGTGAATTGATTTTACGTACATTTCATAATTTAAAACACTTCTTCTACAAAGGCCTCAGCACCTTTTTTTCCTCTTGCGGTATCTTTAGCAACATTCGCCCTTGCTTTTCTATTGCTCTTTTAGAAAGTCATAGCCTTCATACTCTCACTATATTTGTCTATATTTAAGATGCACATCATTCATCATATGTTAGATTTTATAAAAGCACAGATACGTGTTACACACGCGGGTGTAGCTAAACTCAACTTAAGGGCCCGACTCAGCCCTTTTCCAGTGTTAGCATGTAGCAACCACTTCAAAGTTTTGCTGGTGATTTATTCATAAGGCTTTCTAAAATTAACAAGCTAAATCTGTTGACTGGAGCATGTATGAGCAGAGACAGGCAGGGAGAAAAGTGCATGGGAGGGAAAATAATTGAATGCCATTTTCTCATTTCCCCTGGTAGTGGCAGCTCCAGACTTATTGGACCCTAAATCCGCCACTCACAACACTAAGCCCCGCCTCTCCTTCTCCACAAAGCCAATGACACTGACGCCTCCGGAGGAGAGCGAGGTGAGGACAAATGAGATGTTTTCACAGGATTTTTGTTACACCCTGTGGTGTCATTGTAGTTTATTTTGGGACACCTCTTGCATGCAGGTATGTATATGGTTTGATTAACAAGCTGAAGTGTTGCAGGTGGTTGCCACAGTGATGAAGTGGAAGACGGTGACAGCCATCTTTCTTTTGGTGGTTCTGTACCTGGTGATGGGAGCAGCAGTCTTCAGATCCCTGGAGCAGCCCCATGAGAGGTAAGCAGGTTAAAGAGAGGTAGGCCAGTCATCCATCCATCTATTTAGCTGTCCCACGACTCGCATAACTGCTCCTCTCCAATCTGTGGCAATGAACGCAAAGGTTAAGACCCTACAAATAAGTACGGTGTGCTTGATCTTCTATGAATATTTATTTAAAGTAAAAATATATTAAATGTTATGTTTATTAAAGTCATAAATGTTTAGATGTAAACTTTTAGCTTTATGTATTTTCAGCTCACCACTGGGTACCCTGTAGTGCACTTCCTGAAACAGCCCTAGTTTAATGCAGTCTTCAACACAGATGACTAAAGAATATATACAAGTCTGTGCTAGTACTTTCTGCTCTTGATTGGGAGCATGAAACTGACTGAGTCATTAAAACATGTACAATTCTACTACACTTAATTTTTGGGCTTCTGTGTTAGTTTCATATCACGTGTTTGGATTTCTGTGTTTTCACTTCCTGTTATATTTTGAAATATCTGTTTGTCATACACTTCCTGCTTCCAGCTTTTGCTCACTTTCCAGCTCTTTATCTCTGTTCAGTCACTTACCTTGGTATCCGTAGCCCAACTTCTTTACTTCCCATTTTCCAGACTGTGCTGTCTTCATAAAAACAACCCTTGTAGACACGCCCTGCTGCTCCTCGTGTTTTGTTGTACTCTTTGTGCCTTTGTGTTCTTACTACTTCTGACCGGATGTGAGTGATCTTTTGCCTATTTTGTTGGATCTTGCTTCTGATCTTCTATCTGCCAGATTTGTTTGCCAGAGTGACTGACCTTCCATGTATGGCCTCAGCCTGGTAATAAAGATTTGATTTTTCCCAGTATCCTGTGCTGTATATTTGGCTGTGAACTCTTCGTTTCCCACAGTTAACAAAGACACGACTGAGATTATTTATTTCACCAAAGTAGGAAAGCCCCCAAATGATTCCCATGAGCAATACAGAAATACTGAGCATATTAGTCCTACTCTAAAATATTTAGGCTGTCATATATATAATTCCATTAGTCTTTGATGTTTATAAACCAAATCAAACTTTGTTCAGTTGACATAATAGTACTTTTCCTCTTTCTAATAGTGAACAGCGTTTGGCCATCCTGTCCCAGAAGCTGCAGTTCCTTTCCAGACACTCCTGTGTCAACCAGAGCCAGCTGGAGGAGCTGGTTAAGGTAAGACTAACCTGACATTAATATTAATGTTAAAACTCATGCATTAAGTAGAGCAGCGTATGTACTGTACCCTACTATGATTCAGCACAGCAGCACTGGTTTCAGCACCATGGACAGCTCCTTTAGCTTTAAAAGGAAGAGCGTCTGAGATACCGAGAGTTTCTGCTCTGTTTCAGACTCTTGCTGTTTGCTTGGTCTTCCAGCTATGGCCCAACAAAATCAGAAATTCTTAAATTCACTCAAGATAATGTATTTTCTTTATCACTTGTAGATATTTGCGTCGTTTACAATGATATTTCATATATTTTCCTTCTTTAATTTGTTACACAGGTAAGCACAAAAACACATTCCTGCACATCTGTAAAGAAAAGTGTCTTATAGTAGGTTTTTAATTTACGGATGTCTGAGAGGAGGATGCTGATGAAACTCTTCAGCATTAGGGACAATCCAACAATGCATGGGACCCTGATTGGTCATTGCAGCACTCACAGTAAGAGGCTGCTTTGACGTGCAGGTTTGAGCGCTACAGGAGATCTTTTCTGCCTGTGGCTTTTAGACTGAATGACTCCTCATTCTGCAGGGATGATGTTTAAATACATTTTAAAGCTGTGCCCACACACAACAACACTTTATCATGTATAATACTCGAATGCCATCCCAGCTTACCAGACAGGAGATCTGCAATATCACCTCTAATTAATTCACCCTGTTATCGCTTACTCCATCTGCTGATGTAAACTGTAAACAATCATATGTTATGTTTATATTCATAATCTTATTTTCCCGTATCTTGTATTTTAATAGTCGTACTTTATTTTGTTGCTGTCTGTGACTCTGGCTGTCTTTTTCTTTCTCTCTACCTTTTAGCAAGTTGTGTCCGCCATCCGTTCAGGAGTAAACCCTGCAGGAACAATGACCAACAACAGCAGCCTGTGGGACCTGAGCTCTGCCTTCTTCTTTGCTGGGACTGTCATCACAACCATTGGTAGGAAACACACACATACACTCACACAAAGAGCATCTATGTTCAGACCGAAAGAACCACATTGTATATTTTCCGTTTTTAATTAATTTATGTTTACTTTTGAGTTGACAGTCCTCTAAATATAGCTCTTACAGTTAGCTACATAACAGTGACCTTTCTTTAGTTATTGATTATACATCTGCTTTGTGGATATAATCAAACTAGCACACTTACTTTCCCCATACATTTACTTTGTGCATGCATGTGTATAGATTTCTTAAACTCTCCTCACTTTCAACACAGTGGCCATTTCTACTTGCATGACACTGTAATTCCACCTTAGTTGAGTTATATTAACTCTTTTTTGTAATTAGATAGAATATATTCAAAAATGGAAAAAATTGAAACATGCAGTGTTATAGAAGTGTAATTTAAAAACGCAGCTAATATATTTCACTATCTATCCAGCAGTGTTTCGAGTGTAGTGGTTGGATATCTTCCAAACAAATTCACAAATGCAGTCTTCATGCAGCGAATACCGGGATTCAAATCATCAAATCACTGGTGATGTGTCCTCTTCGCAGGTTTTGGGAACATCTCTCCCCACACCGAAGGCGGGAGAATATTCTGCATTGTCTATGCTTTGTTAGGGATACCGCTGTTTGGCTTCCTTTTGGCCGGTGTAGGAGACCAGCTCGGCACCATATTTGGCAAGGGCATTGACAAAGTGGAGAAGATGTTCGTGGTGAGTGTGGAGCATCAAACACAATCACATTAAACTTTCAAAGCCTGAACCAGAAAATAATTCCCAGAAAATGTAAATATTTTGAAGAGCTTTTACTGAACCTTCTCACAAAACAATAATTCAGTATTAATTTGCATATATGAGTTTGATTTTGTATCATATTCGCAACATCTGGCTCTTCTTTTTTGCAATTTATTGCTTAAAAATGACCTGAAAAAACAGAAAAGTTTTGAACTGTTTCTTTCAAAGACTTCACAGAGTCAGACAAACAGAGCTGGATTGGTAAACTGTTCCAGAGCCTTGGTGCCACAGACTGAAAGGCTCTATCCACCACAGTCCTCACTTTTGTATGAGGGGACAGCTAATAGATTTTAAGCTTGTGAACGAAGACAGTGAACAGCAGTTTGTTTAGGAAGAAGTTGAGATATGCAGTCTGGAGCTTGTCCATTTAGTGCAAGGAATTAGAAAGACTTCAATCCTCTTCAGAGCTGATGTTGCAAGCATCATAACGTTTGCCACGGCATCTCCAGGCCTTTTTTTATGCCTGTCACATATGCTCAGTGTGAACCTGCTGTCATTTCTGAAGAGTCATTTCTCATTTCTAGCAGTGCTTTTCCTGTTCCTGCTCACGCAGTGGAGTAGATAACGGTCCTGCTGCTGGGTTGATGCCATGTCTCCATGTGTTATTTCATTAACGGCCCGTCTTCTGGTATTTTCCTGGTATTTTTGTCTACTCTGTGCTGAGGGACACAGCAAACCTTCTCGCAATGGCTGGACTCTCTGTATAAGATGAATGGGCAGCAGGTTCAGTCTCATCCTACCAGCATTAAAAAAGACACTAACAACACAAGAATAACACTAGAGAAAACTGAATCAGGAATAAAGATAGAGCAAGCACCTGCAAAATCACTCCCTTTTGGGGGGTTTTGTTCTTGTTGTCTCTTAGGAGCATCTTTGTTGCTTCATTTGCACCGAAGGAGATAAATTCACAATGGTTTGTGCCATCCCTCAAGTTTAACTAACTTGTGTTTTTAAGTGTTAAAACACTTACTAAGAAGTTAGGGACAGGGGAATGCAGAAGAAGGCACACACATGAACACAAACAAATCATTTCCTTTATTTTGGAGTCGGTGCTCATTAAAACACCTGATGCTCATCCAAATTAGAAAAAGATCTCTTTGTATTTGTCGTTGCAGGGCACTCATTTTCAAGCTGATTCGTTCATTTATTGTGTTGTCACATTCTTCTCACATGTTGCAAAAAAAGCCTGCAGATCTATTAAGAGAGACAAAGGTGACTCAGCTCGCAGTCACGTCTTCAAAGTTCAAGTAGCTGGTGTGAATAATATGTTTTGTAGTCTTGAAGGAGCAGAAATCTGAAAACAGAAACATACTTTGGAATGATTTCCTCCTCCCGCTGCTCTCAGGGCACCCGAGGGACTGAGTAATGAATATTGTGATTAAGGAAAGAAGACAAAAGTTCATTGTGTAAGTGCCTGTGTGACTATGAAAGCCTGATTGCTCAGTGCAGACTGTGTGAGACTGCAGCATTATCCTCAGTGAATGTCTTTTCTCTTCAGCTGCACCCACGGGACCAATTTATGGAATAATGCCATTACTGCTAACAGCGTCAGGCTAATTTGGCATTTCACTTCAGAGTATTCTGTTTAACAGTCTGTTTTATTATTATTATCAGTCAGTCCTCCACTTTGGTCCCACCTTAAACATCTCAACTCTGCAAACATTAATGCTTACCAGATAATAATCCTTATAATAATCCTTAATGACTTTAGCTGTTTAACCTGAGAGAGAAACACGTTGTCTTTTATTTTATATGAAATATTGTCATTACACAGGTTTCCACAGAATTAACATTTTCGACTGAGTAATACTACAGCTTAATTCTGACTAAATGCAGTTTCACAGGTAGACTGGAGTAATTAGAAGTAACTGGAGCCAGCCTTGTGTACATAGATTAACACAACCTCCACATCAACATCTACTGAGTTCTTTCATTTTTCATCTTTTCCTTTGGTGACACTTTTGTACTTTTATTTGAGTGTGATGTCAAGTGCAGGAATCTAATCCAGTATTATACCTTTGAGATCTGAATACTTAATGTCTGGATTCTCCCTGCCTGCAGACACACAAAGTTTATGTTGAGTATTTGAATGATGTCCTTTTCTTTCCCGTGTAGCATGGGGAGATCAGTCAGACAAAGATCTGGGTCATATCCACGCTGCTGTTCGTGCTGTTTGGCTGCCTGCTGTTTGTGGCCCTCCCGGCAGCCATCTTTAAACACATCGAGGGCTGGTCTGCGCTGGAGTCCCTGTACTTTGTCGTCATCACCTTGACTACTATTGGTTTTGGGGACTTTGTGGCAGGTAAAAAGCACAACCAGTGATTTAATGCTAAGACACAGTTTGGACCTGGTTCTCTGAGTCATGTTGATCCGTCTCGTTAATCTGTGTGTGTGTGTGTGTGTAGGTGGGTCAGATATTGAGTACATGGACTACTACAAACCAGTCGTGTGGTTCTGGATTCTGGTTGGGCTGGCCTACTTTGCTGCTATCCTCAGTATGATTGGAGACTGGCTGAAAGTCATCTCCAAGAGAACAAAAGAAGAGGTACGATACCCTCGGTTTCTATTTTCTGCTTCATCTAACTTTTTGCAGCTTGTTTTTGTTCCTTTTATCAGCTTTATGTGTACCTGTCACCATGTGCCTTTTTCTGTACAATGACACTCATTATTCGAGCTACATTATGCCATATCGCCACTTCAACTTTTGCCCTCTGTTTAACGTTATTTCAGTGATACGACTGTTTTCTAATCCAATCGACTCACTGCCATCAAAACACAAGCACTGGATCTTATTGTGATCATCCCCAGAGGGAAATAGAGATCATTTAGACAATGTGTGATGATGAAGCTTAATATCAAATGACTTTAATACTAAATATAACAGAGATTATCAAAATAAATCCAACCTTGTTTCCAAAAAGGAACTTCTGGACATTTCCAGCCTTTTGTTAAAAAACTGTCAGGGTCTCCTTCTGAGTGATACAGCTGTGTTCTTTGTGCTACCTGAATTTTGCTGGTGAGCATGAATAAAGAATTTTTCATACATTTTTACCAGTTATTATCAAAAACATCCTCTGGAGTGTGAAAGTCACATTTTTGTCAAGAGCACAATTACATAATCACATCTTGCAGTCCTGCTGTGATATGCCATCTCACTGGTCTGTAGATGCAGGCGTGTTATTATCATAAGTCACCGCAGATGCAGTTAGACGCACAGACATTATCACTATCTTCAAGAGATTTCATTTTTGGCCAGATGGGGTAGCAGAATGGCTCTGTGGATCTTATTATCCATAAATTGTATGGCTGCAGTGCACACACACACACACGCGCGCGCGCGCACACACACACACACACACACACACACACACACACACACACACACACACACACACACTGACACAAAGACTGAAGGCAGGACTATTTATACACAGCTGGTATAAATGAGGAATTTGTGCTGACAAATCAAGACAGTCGTGGGGAGAAGTAAAAGCAAGGCTCCAGAGACGACTAACTATCAAAGTAAAACAGGAAATAACCAAAAAGATAACCAGTAAGAGACAAAAAACTAAGAATAACATGATACAGAGAAACTCTTTGGAGGCATCAATAACAAAGTCAAGACAGAAACCCGACCATAATATTGTAACACTAAATTAAAACTCAGTGTTAGCAGAACTAAGATTCACAGTACTAGAATAGTAAACAAGAATCTGGAAATACAACAAAGACGAACATCTGAGCTTTAAACATCAGAATGATCAGAAAACAACAAACATGCACTCACACTTGTAATGAATATAGAATAAACACACAGAAAGAAAGTGAGCTATACTTTGCAGTCGAAAAGAGCTATCAAAGAATCACAACAGCAACTCTGTAGTAAATATACATGAAGATGAGTCCTGTTTATATCAGCAACACAAAATACATGCTTGATTATATATTACAGGGGTCTCCAACTCCAGGCCTCGAGGGCTGGTGTCCTGCAGGTTTTAGATGTGTCCTTGGTCCAACACAGCCCATTCAAATGGCTAAATTACCTCCTCAACATGTCCTGAAGTTCTCCAGAGGCCTGGTAACAAACTAATCATGTGACTCAGGTGTGTTGACCCACGGTTATATCTAAAACCTGCAGGACACCGGCCCTCGAGGCCTGGAGTTGGAGACCCCTGATATATTAGATACACCTGAGGATGAGACGGTGATGGTGAAGTATATTTTAAATAGGTGTGCAAATATTACCTTCATTGTTATCAGATAAAAACCACAAAAGTAAACCTGTGAAAGTCTTTTTGTTGCTGGCTTTCATGTGTCTCCTGTCATCCTAATGCATTTCTACTGACCTCTTTATATCTTTGTGTCATTGCAGGTTGGAGAGATCCGGGCGCATGCTGCAGAGTGGACGGCAAATGTCTCTGCAGAGTTCAAAGAAACCCGTCGTCGTGTTAGCATTGAGATCCATGACAAGTTCCAGCGTGCTGCATCAATCAAACGCAAGCTGTCCTCAGAGCTGGGATTTAGCCCGGCTCCCGAGGTCACCCTGCCCAAGCGGGTTGTGTCTGTCAATTTCAACAATGAACGGGACAAAAACGAGAAGGAGGCCGGACTGCACGGATCGACACCTTCGGCCATAAATGGCGCTTTGGTCTTGAACGGACCGGATCTGGAGAGAGGCGAGATCTCAATTATTGAGCACCTCAAGTAGCAGAAGGACTGTCGGCACCTCTCAAGATCCTTCCAAGGTCTCTCTGTTTGTCATAACTGGTGGTACAAGGCATTGCTTGAGAATTCAGAAATCAAAATATTGAAAGTGGCCCCAGCAGAAGACATCTTCAACGTGAAAGAGGAGTCAAAGCCTTGCTTGATAACACTTGCACACATATTCCACTTTACCATCCTCAACCCCAACAATGAAAGAGCGTGAACAACATACAGAACTGTATTTTTTGGTGTTTGTCAACTAAATCTTACAGAAGTTACATTTAAGGACATACTGAAAAGCTAGGAAATCTGGAAATCTGCATCTGTCTGTCTTCATAACTGAAACAACTAAACATATTTGTTTTTGCTTTGTTTTTTTCACTATTGCTCAGTCAGTCTAGAGGCAAGCAGGCGTTAATGAGAGACAGAGGAGTATAATATCCAACAAAGGTCCCTGGCTCGTAATAAACCCAGGACGTAGTTAGTCACTGTGCTGCTGTTATGATAATGACAATCACAGCCTGCTGTTAACAAAGACCATGAACACCATTTAAGAGGAGTATATTTAGAAAAACATACTGGCATTAGAATTGTAAAAGTCAGTCAATCTGATGAGGAGGATGTCTGTAGATTGTAGTAGGGGCCTTCTGTATTTAGAAGTAAATCCCTATGGGAGCATGTTTGTGTAATTTTCTACTATTGTTGTCAAGAGTGAAATATTTGCAGTTTTAATTCTGCACAAAAAGGTACTTAAAAGCATGTACAGCGTATTTTTTAATCCGAAGCTTTAGCTGACTATGTATGTTTTAAAGAGCAGCTCAGGCAGGCATGACTGTGACTATGATCATTCAACTATTACAGTGGAGTCACTGTAATACCAAAAAGCAGTACTGTTACTTGATCAGTGTTATTGATTCCACATGATGTTGTTAAATGTATAAATGTATTTTGCATGTTTAGTTCAGTTCGTTCAGTTTAATAATTACCCACAAGCCATTACTTTTTCCACGATTTTTAATTGCAGTTTTAAAAAAAAAATCGCGATAGCCAGTTATTTGTGGTTCGGTCTTGACTTTTACTGCCAATCTTTATATGATGCTTTCATGTTAATGATGTGTTTTAATAGAGGGCATGCTTTGTACTTACGAAGCTCCTCTCATTTTTAAGGAAAGGGCATAAAAATAATGCAGTGATTTTACAGCAGATGTATTTTTTTCAAAACAAGTGGCTCTATGAAGATTTATCAGACCACTGCAGTGCCTCAAACTCTTCACTTTGCCCACAAGACCAAACACAACACAAAGTGAAGTGAAGAGGACTATCGATTTTGCACCAGTTCAGCGAGTTGCATGGTGATATGTTAAAGACTGGACGCTTTATCTGCAGCAGTAAGCCATTCCAAACTGGTAAACTCCATTTAAGGAACATTGCTACATATGGAGTACAGAGCTCGGTCATTCGCCATCACATTCATTCAGTCTGTCTTCTGTATCAGTAGAATTTGTATCTGTGTTTGGATGTGGAAAATATTCAATGTTATGGTGTACTGTACCAGTTACTTTTCAATGATGCAATGCCCACATAGTTGTAACCGTAAATATATATACGCATAGAGTAAGGTCCAAAAGTATTTGGAGACAGCTTTGTTATTCTGCCTCTGTACATCACCTCTGGATTTTAAATTCAACACTAAAGATGTGATTGAAGTGCAGACTTTAATTTAAGAGGTTTACAAAACTTTTACTCTTTAGGAACTACAGCCATTTTTCTACAGTCTTTTTTAATAGTTGGATGAAAGTCTTTGCAGTCAATGAGTGCCTAAAGTGTAGAACTCATGAACATCTTCAAACACTGTGTTTTTTTTCCTGGAGATGTTCTGCTGTGCCTTTACTGCAACTACCTTCAGTTGCTGATTGTTTGTGGGTCTTTTGTGCATTTCGTTTTGCATTTACTTATTAAAAGCTAAAAGCACCTGCTGCTGGGTTGAGATCAGAGCAGTTGCATTGTCAATAAACACTAGTGATCAGGTTCCACTAGCAGACACTCATGCCAATGCCATAACATCACCTCCCCCGTGTCTGGCAGATGACGTGCTACGCTTCAGACCATGAGCCATTTCTCTCTTTCTCCTTACTTTTATCTTCCTACCTCTTCTCTTTTGTTTAGTTAATCTATTAATCTAAGTCCATTTTGTGGGGTTAGGGAGTCCAATGTGGCTTTCCTATCCTTGCAATCAGTGATTTGCACCTTAAAAGCATCTCTTGAGTTTACACTCTGAAAGTAATATCTACTTGAAAGTTGTTTTTCTTAATCAAAGAAATAATTCTGTCATCATACATGTTAGTTATCTTTTGGTGTTGCTGAGATGGCCAGTGCACGCCTTCTGTACCAGATTGTTGATTTGGCCAGTAGTAAAGTTTTTGCGATCTCTCCGAGAGGTAAATTTTTACCTAACGATGGCAACACTTGGAGTCAAATCCAAATCTTTTATTTTCTGGAGATGTAAAGAAATAATTAAGAAAATTTCCTCACCTGGCCATTAAATAACTGGGTTATCCCATTATTTTTGAACCTCTGAAAATCTTCTAAAAAATTTTGAAACTCCTAAACAGTTAATGTATTTGTTAAACCCCTTGAATTAAAGCTGAAAGTCAGTCAGATGCTGGTTATTTGATTTAAAATCCGCTGTGGTGGTGTACCAAGAAATACATATGGAGCTAACCGTATGCGACACAGTTCCCCCAAATACTGGTGATTCTTTTGTTTTCAATCAGGTAATTGTGTATTTTATTTTATTGTCAAACAACATACATTTTTTTCTGATGATGTATTGGGGTGACAATCCAAAGCTAACATAATTCACAGTGAATGCCTTTTTTTTATACTGCATGTGTCAAAACCTTTCTTGCAGACAACTGTTAGACTGCAAAAAGTGTTAATCATCTTTATTTGTGTGCAAGACATATATTGTGTTTGCAATTTTAAAGATATAATTTAACGTGGATATGTGTGAGCTCTTAAATAGGAAAAGTGGAAATTGTTTTTGAGGCATGAAATATCAAACCATTTGTGTTTACACTGTAGCGATGTAATGGAAGTGAATTTGCCTTGTTGAGGACAAGATGAAGGTTTTGGAGTGAATGTGCACAGTGCTTTTTCCATGTGTGTACACCTGCCATTGAAAATGCACTTTTATGCTGCTGCCTTTGAACGTAACACTGTGCTGCAGGCTTGAGAGCAAACCTATCCATCCGGTCAGAAGGTGGTGACTGTTATTGTGAAGTGGCATTAGTGACAACTGCATGGTTTAACACACGAACTTCTCACTCACAAATAATCCAAGGAAGAGGACTTAATTCTCAGATTGTTGTAACATACAAGAAGAGCATGAAAAACAAAACATACAGATAAACTGGGTTGAAATAATAATCAGACAAATAAGATCGAACAATTAAGTGAGTTTGAATTGAGCTAATAATTGTGACAAGAAAAAGATTATGATTCTGTAACCCAGCCTGCAATTTCTGTATTACCAAAGATAAACTGTGACTGTTAGATAAAAGTGTAATACCAGAATATATTAGATTATATCTGCTACAATAATCTAGCAAAGTACCAATTATTAGATTTTTTTTGGAGTCCTAAGAAGCTTGTATTAATAAATAATATGGATTGTCTTTAGAGATTATGTAAGGACTTTGGTTATACACCCACTGGACATGCTAGTGGAACAGATTAAGAAAATGTTTTGAATTTTCTATAGATGTGTTTTTGTTTCTGTACTAACCTAAAATCTGTGTGGTTAGGTACTAACAGTGAACGGAAGTAGTAATCTGATGTTGCCTCATCTGTTTGCTTTGTCTTTTTTTTGTGTTTTTAAATAAACTAACCTTTACATTGTTTTTATTCAATTCTAGATATGTTCATCTTTTTATGATGATGAATGTATTTTTCTACACTCTGGTGAAATTACTCGACACTAATGAGTCTGGAAGAACACAATGTTATAACAAGAAAATGTCTGTAGAGCTAATCTCGAATGTGACAAAGATTTTTGTATGACATACGAAGTGAAAATATACCGACTTTCAACAATTACTCTGTCCAGTGTGTAATTCAAGGTGCTCAGCTTTTGTAGCCAATTCTGTGAATATATATGTGTACATATATATATATATATTTATTTTCTGCACTATAAGGCGCACTTAATTTTCTCAAACATCGACGGTGTGCCTTATATTCCGGTGCGCCTTATGTATAACTTCAGGTTGTGCTTACTGACCTCGAACCGTTTTTATGCGGTACACGGCGCGCAAAAATCTGTCAAAAAATGTTTTAGTACGACTTTGGTAAGCTACGAAGCCGCACCGCTTTGTGGATTGTCTGAGAATTAAGCAGATGTGGTTAGTTATTTGTCAATTTGATATAATTGAAGCTTGAAAAAACATTTGTTAAATTCTAAGCTACCATTCGCTTTCTTTCCACCAGTTCTCTGGCATCTGACATCACCTACAGCATTACCCTTCATTCATTCAGACAAAACATAGAACAGACCGGTTGCACAGGCAATTTTAAGTGTAAAGAAAAGCCCATGTATCTGATAAGTCAGTCTCATACAATTATGCACCACTGGGGCAACAGAGTCAGTAAGTGCCATGCAGCTGCATGAAAAAGCACAAGCTGAATCTCAAAATGAAGCAACTGTAAAGAGGAAATGTCAGGTGAATCATTCAGTTTAAGTTCGGCATCTGGTTTTTATGTCTGTTTATCTTTCTGCAAATGTGCACATTTTTATGTGCACCAAATAACTGTATACAAGACGTAAAGTAAATGGCGAAATATCTTCATTGTTCTCCCAACACAACCATTCATTTTTTGTATTCAGTCTTATGAAACTGACTGAGTGAAACTTTAAGAAACGTGCACAAGGACAATATTAAGGGTTTTTTTTTCTTTGACTAAGGGGCTGAATTCCTATCGAGCCCCTTATGGGGATTATATGTAACTGTATTATTCAGGATGTTTTTATTTTTAGATTAAATTACAGCATGTCATTAATCTAAACATGTCTAGGTTCATTTCCCAGTGTGGTCCTTAGTGAAATTGAGTTTGACACCCCCGCAGTAGTTGTGTGCACATCATCAGGTAAAAGTAATTTAGAACTGAAAACAGCTGCAGGGTGCAAAGTACATTAAGCCTATGCATTCAAGTTTGTTTGTTTTTTCACACATACAACCTGAATTTGATGCTCAGTGAGTAACCCTTTCTCTACTACGCTGTGGACTTTTGGGCAGTTGAACACTGGGAAAGGTCACATCCTGCTCAAAAAGGGTGTAGCTTTATAGGTCAACTTACACATGAAAACACACAAAACAAAACTGTTTATGCTACTGTAAGTTGAAGGAATAATCTGCATTAATCAGCACATTGCATTTAGAAAGACACTGTGCTCGTCAGTTTCCTATACAATATGTCTCTGCAGCTAACACCCTCCCCAAATAAAACCAGACCAAATTCTTCAGAAATCAAAGAAACCGAACTACCCATCCTGCACTAAGTAGCAACAAAGAAACCACTAATTAACCATTGCTGTAATTTGCCATATCAAAAAAGAAAATGCATATTCTAAAATTAATTTGTCCCCATCTGTTTAAAAGTAGTTCCTCTGCATGTGTTACATTTGAGAGTAAAAGTTAAATTCTCAAGAAATCAACAAAACCTTGGGTCATTGTTAAATACAACACATATCTACAGAGCACGTAGGTCCAGTGTAAATGTTGTTCTAATTCTTTCGTTGAAGGTGCTTCAAAACATTAAATCTACAGAAGTCCGATGAACCGGAGCATCCACAGGCTTTTATGTTAATTCTGTTCTAATGGTTTCCATTTTTAGCTCTCCTCGTGCACAGGCAATTATTTGCTTAGAAAGGTGCTGTAAAAAAAGGGACCCAGTGATGGTGGCTGTTAAAAATAGCTCACACACTCTGTGTCTAGGTGAACGTATTATCCTCGTCCAAGAGGAGCACAGAGACACCTCAGTGAAAGCCAACACGTGCAAATTTTCTCTCTAAGAAAAACCTAAGTGGAAACATGTAAGACATTTATGATCAAGCCATTTATTAGTTTGACTTCATTTTTATTTCTTTGCTTTCCTCTTTTATATCTATTTTCATTTCCTGTATTACTGTCTTTAGAAGACTTAGGTTGGCTCCAGTGGCTTCTTTTCCCACCACTTAACCAGGACATATGCTTCATTTAGCTCACTACCAATGCCAGTAGTAAAAGAAAAATGATCTATACCTTTCAGCCATAAACATAGGGTATTAATAACCCTGTGAGAAACTCTCAGGTGCTTTTTTAAAATTCATTTGAAACTTCAACCTTGAACATAAAGTTTGTTTAACTGGGGTTGTGGAGTTTAAAGGTGGTGGGTGTTTACCGGCTTGGAGAGAAAGTGAGCATTGTACTGGAATAGATTATAAGTGTCTGAGTCCTGGCTAAATGGCATAATAAAATGCATGGATGGCTGGCTGCATGAAAATGTTGTCATACACGCACTTTCAGGTTTTACATATCAGGGTATAATTTTTTTTTAAAAATCATCTTTACAGAGGACATTTGTTTAACCACAGCACTCTTCAGAGTCCCGCCAAAGTCTGGACTTTCATTGAACCATTGCAACACGAAGTGGTTTGCAAACACACAGGGAGTGAAAAAAAATTAGTATTTTCACTCTTATGTTCGCTGTTTCCTGCACAGTAAAAGTCTGTCTATCTAAACAAGAAACACTTTATGCATTATAGGAAATCCCCAGCACTCTAATCCTACTGCAGTATAACAAAGGGATAGATCAGGATCACCTGATCCAGCCATAACTATAAGAATATTAGAAGTCATCCAGATCTTTATGTATATAAAACGTGGCTACATTAACTAGTTGATTTTTTTATCATCTGGTTTCATGGATAAATAAAACTGGGTATCATCTGCATAGCAATGAAAATGTATAGAGTCTGTTCTAATGTTGCCAAAGGGAAGAATCTATAAAGTAAAAAGTATTGGTCCCAGTACAGAACCCTGTGGAACTAACTTTTGTTTGTGAAGAAGACCCCATATTAGCATGCACAAAGTTAAATTTATCAGATATGATTCAAACCACTGCAGTGCAGTTTGTTTAATGCCAAGAATATCTTCTTATTTCTGTAGTATAATAAATTTAGCGCAAAAAGCTAAGACATTTGTGTTTGGTTGACAAATTCTTTGTTGTAACAGCGCTTCTTGGCAATAAATCTTTTTCCTCTTAAATGGCCCCACATTTGTAAGGAAGATTTATGTCCATGTCAAAATTGCTAAATCTCTGCTAATGCTAAACAGCTTGTTCTGCAACCGAATCTTTTTTTGAGTTTCTGGTTCTCCAGGTGTTGGCCATCAGCAATGCGTCCCGATTCTGCCTACGTCAGTTGGATTGTAGGGTCAAAGTGTGAAGACGTGGAGAATGCTATGCTGATTGGTGCACTGATAGGGTAACAGCTATGATGCACTCTAAATCCTGACTAGAACTCTTCAAATGAACCATTCATTTGCAAGTAATCAGTTAGCGATTTTCTATAATTAGCTACGAGGGCTAATTAATAATTGCTTTGCTTTTTGCTTCACTGGGTTGTATTTCAGCACTTCAGACACAAAATTTAGTTTTAAACCACTGACTGTTAAACTCTTCTTCTCTGTCCTGTTCATACACACCAGGCGACACTTCCTGCCAGTGATTCTCCTCTGCCTCTGAGAGCTGCTGCTTACACAGTGTTGCCGGGTAAAGAATGGGACAAATCATGCATACAGCGGAGGGATCGACAGTCAGTCAGTCTGTCAGTTTTACAGACAGACACACACACACATGCATAAACAAACACACACTCTCCAGTCCGAGTGCCAGTGATAACATAGCTCAGCGGACCCATCTACTCACTTCCCGTGTCCTGGGCCAGAGTTGGTTCTGGCACTGCAGCTTCCGCTAACAGCTCCAGCCAGAGACATCAGAGCAGGACTGTATCCGCTCTGAGATGTGTGACTGTGTCATCTGCTCTCAGTTCCCATAACCCAGCATGCCCTACTGTTCCCTCACCCGCTGCCAGGCAGACAGATGAATGAACTAACCAGGTGAATGAAGGAGTTCCCAAACGCCACAAGGCAAGTCCAGGTGTGCTCTGGAATTTTCCATACACACGTGTTATTACTGTAATATGCAACTGTACAGAGAACTATGAACAAAGTAATTTTCAAAATCAGTACTTTGTACAGTCTTTCCCCTTAAAAACTTTCATAAAAGGAAACCCAGTGTGCTGAATGATTGGGAGTATAACTAATGGTGGCTGTAACTCAGCAGGTAGAGCCGGTCATCTACTGATTAGAAGGTTGGTGGTTCGATGCCATATATTCATGTTCAAGATTCTAACCCCAAGTTGCTCTCTGATGAATGTGTGTGAACGTTAGCAAGAGAGCACTTAAAAAAGCACAGCAGAAAGTGCTCATGCGAATGGCTGAATGTGGCATGTTTCAAAGCATGCCAGTATTGCATTTGGAAACCAAACATCCTTTCAGAGTTTGATTTGAAGTATTGGCAGGAAGAAGATTTGTGAAAGTGTCTGATAAGGGAGAGAAGCCATAGTGTTGTGCCTGAGATTTGTCTGACATATTAGACGTAATACACGTAATGTATATTCCCCAACTCGTTGGAAGTGGTTCCTGGAGGCTGCTACCTCTCACTAAAACTGGTGAGTTTGTATGGTTCTCCACAAAAAAACTTGAGAAAGGGTGATGCAGCTATTATTTTTCAAAACATACAACTTTTACTTTGCAGTCCCCCGTTTCACTACAGCTTCGAGAGTAGTTGTACAGTGCTTGTAGACAGGTCCAAACTAAGATCACAGCATCATCAGTGACCAACAACCAACCAAAGCAGTCACAAGGGTTAGCCAACCAGTTTTGGAATACACAATTTTTTCCCAGCGACAAGTGGGTTGCTATGGAAAAATTGGGGTCACTGACTTGTGCCTAAGCCTGTGTGATTGGACCCTTATTCACTTCATCCTATATTGTCACATATCCAAAAAGGCTGACAAGTTTATATCACATGGTTATATATAACCATGCATAACCTCAGTATACTAGAGTTTTGGCAACTCAAAAGTGGTAACACAAAACTGCAGATGTTATGCTAGGTGCAGATTCATAAGAATTGCCAAATGTGCCTTTCAAGAGCAAGAGAATCAAAAGAAATGACGGCATATCTGATGCACAGATTTGAATACAGTATAACCCCGCGCGCCCCCAAAAGGGAATGGTTTTGTTGGAGGTGGCCACAGACCATTGCTCTGTCAGTATTCTTCCTGACTGATTTTTCTCTAGTTTTGCTTTTGCTAGTGTCCTTGTAACTGCTGCTATCATGAGACAAATGTATGGGCATGCTCAATGAATGGCGTCTTCTGCTTCCTTCCACTGTATTCCAAGGAGAACTGACGAATACCTCATGTGTCCTTTCTTAATGTGTCTTTACAGGATCTTAGAGGACCAATAGGTCAAAAGGTCGCCACACATCAATACCTCAAAAACTAAATTCTAAAGAGAAGATCAATAATATTGATTCAAAGCATTTCTTTTCTAATATGTCCTAAAGCTTCAAATCCCAAAGAATTACTGTACTGCTTGTCAGCTGTTTCACCAACAGGAGCGCCTGAAGAAGTCAGGAAACAAAATATCAACACAGATACTTCAACATGTTTTTACCATGAATCCTCAAGGACAGTTCTGACTCTGTTTAATGAACCGAAATGACTAAAATCTGTTCGGTATGGCAGGAGTAAGAAAATATGGAAAGAACACATCACAACTACCCCTGTGAACATGGAGACCTAATGAAGCCATTTTGAAGAAGAATGTGACACCAGTGCACAAATTGAATTAATCACTGTACCTTAGCAAGACAATGATCCCAACCACATGTCCACACAAGTCAAAGCCTGGTTAAGGAATTGATCCAAGAATATCCTCGAGTGACCCTCTCAACAGTGCACCCTACCCATTAATAATATTAAGATCAGGGGTGTTCCCAGGGCTTTCAGGGGTGAGGAGTAATCCGAAGCAAACACAGCAGCCATCCTGCCCAGCGCTACCATTGAATTAATCACTGGTAAAAGATGTGCTCAACACCTTCTGAGGATTGAAGATATGAACAATACTTTTATTGCACAAAAGGACAAGAGCGCGATATTAAAATGTAAAATTGGATCCAAGGAAAAAAACAGCAACTGCGTTATGCTCCTGATACGTTCTCCTGCTCCTCACATACAAGGTCTTAAATAATCAGGCCTCATCTTATCTTAATAACCCTATAGTACCATATCACCCCATTAGGGTGTTAATCATTAGTTATTATTAATCTTTGGCTGTCTTCCTCCCTTTACCCCAAAAGATCGCAGCAGATGGCCCTCCTTCAGTCTGATAAGATTAAGGGAGCTTCTCCTTCCCACTTTTGCCAAAGTGCTTGCACATAGGGGGTTGTTGAGATTCTCCTTGTATTATTATAAAGCACCTTGAAGCGACTGTTGTTGTGATTTGGTGCTGTTTGAATTAAAACACGCTCACACAGAGCACGGTACCACAAAGCTAGCGAAAGACTCAGACTAATGTTGAAGTTGAGTGTATGCCAACCCCAGTCCTGCAGCCAGAGCCTGAACTTCACCAGGTAACAAAGGCAATGATTACTCATGGCAATTGGTTGGTTTATAAAGTCCTGACCATTTTTGCCAATGTTGTCTTGGTGTTATGAAATCAATGTGATAATAAAGGAGAGGTTCAGGCTTTGAAACTACATGCATAATCCTTTGTGAAACACAGAATGACCAAAATTCACACAGCTGACTGTCAGAAAATTTGTTCCCCAGAAGACTTTTTCCAATCATAACTATCACCCACTGATGGCCACTAAAAAAGGAAAGCAAGTTTAAAGCACTCCCCCATTTGGTTAATTTTTCCGAACTGGAAGCTACGTCCATCTTCTGTACTGTCTGTGGTCTAAATTTGAGGCAGTTTGACTGGCCATGATCCAATTTCACCCTGGTAAGTAGTATTTGGTATATTTGTTGCTGAAATCAGAAGTCACCTGAACACTGCAGATGCCGTAGAAACCACAATATCATGATAATTTCCAAACTTTGTCATTAGGAAATTAGTTTGTGTCCCAGTTGTCCCCTGTAAAATTACTCATTCTAATTAGGCTTTGAAATTTGCATCTGAGTTAAGCTATACATTATTTAAAGGGCCTATACAAATGAGCTAAATAATGTGTCTCACTTTTAAAATAATTTACAGTTTTGTGGCTTCGGTCCTTGCCTGAAAAACTGACTGGTGATATTTAAGAGAACAGATCTTTTATTTCTTCCTGTTCTGATTATATTTTTTATGGCCAGTGTTGGGACTAACGTGTTATTAAGTAACGCGTTACAGTAACTACGTTATTATTGTGGTAACGAGCACGGTAACTAGTTATTATGCCAAAATCAGGAACGCGTTAGTCGTTACTGGGATTTAGATAGGCTCGTTACTCGTTACTTCGTGTGGTGGCTATCGCGGAGCTTCCACAGATTCAGTAACATTAGCAAGTGGTGGAGGCCAGCAGGTGGATGAAGGAAAGGGGGCGCAGAAGGAAAAGAGACCCGAGGCGGCCGCCGGTCCAAGTGTGAACTGAACTTCAGGTAAGAAGTTATGACCTGCAGTCTCTCTGGGTCAGAAATGAACCAAGTTTAGGTGGAGTTTATTTTTGTTTCTGACGTTTTCCGTACTGCGTGCTAGCTAGCATGACGGAGTTTCTATACAGCTGGGTGGTGCTATGATGTTACTGATGTTGAACTTTATTTTGTTTATAAGTTATTAGAGTTGCCAACCGTCCTGTCTGGTATTCAGAGAAAATATTAGGCGTTTCTTATTGAGGTGAAAAGGAACAGTTTGTCCCGTAATTCAGCTACAATGAAAAAGGCACAAAGCTGGAGTTATTCTGTGTTTACGCTGCACAGCTGCCTCTTCTTCTCTCATTCTCCCCCTCCCTCTCCCGTTTCTACTTCAGTCATGAAAACTGATCAATGATCAGCTGATCGGCTCTCTTGTTTGTTTATCGCTCACTTTGCGCCGAAAGAGGAAACCAGCGGATGTCGCGCTAAACAACAGCAGCACTTTTAAGCTTGATCAGCTGTTGTTAGAATTTATTTAATATTAATTTCTAGTATCAGCTGATGTTTGCTGGAGCCACAGCTGTAAAGCTGCTGGTCATGATGTCGGTTTGGATATGTGGTGAGAGGGAAACATGAAGATGAAACCAGGAGATGTCCTTACTGAATCATCAGAGCTGAACAGGTGATGGAGAAACAGGTTTACCTTTTAGGTGACATGAATGAGTTGAAGGGAAGTTATGAACTGTTTCTGGGAGACAAATAACACCAGGATCCTTTTCTACTGACAGCTGGTAACTGTGCAGGGGCGGGTCTAGGAAAGTTTTGCCAGGGGGCCAGGTAGGGCATTAACAGGGAAAGGGGGGCACAAAGAAATACTTTTCTTTCTTATTCTCATTTAAAATGTCTAGCTTTTAAAAAAATAATTATCTGAATCTTACAACAAACGATTGATAGATTGATGCATATATACCATCAAAACAGTGAACATCACTGTCACAACAGTGTTTATTTTCATTCAAAGGCTTTATGATTTTTCCTATAATGGTGGGCCGGTCTCTAGTCAAAATGTCCGGGCCAATTTTCTGTCCCAGTCCAGCTCTGTATGCAGCTCACCTGCAGTCTGGTGTTACCTACATCTTCCTATTCAGAAGGCAGAATTTCCGAGTACAATCGAAAGCACCACGACTGCAGTTTTTGTGTTGGATGTAAAAGGTGCACATGACGCTGTGACGTAGGCTAGAATCATGGCAGCAGTCAATGACGGTCCAGGCGTGGGATTTCTCTCGTGGAAATATGCACATTATCTTTTCCTTTCTATTGGTAGGTGGCACAGTGCACTTGTGGCAAGTAAGCAAGCTAGAAGACTGCAAAGTTATGGAAGAAACACATTAACAAGAGAATTCTGAGTAAAACCAAAGTTACTTTCCCTAGTAACTAGTTACTTTGAAAGTAACGAGTAACTTGAAGTAACTGAGTTACTTTTGAGAGAAGTAACTAGTAATGTAACTAAGTTACTATTTTAAAGTAACTTACCCAACACTGGTTATGGCATACCATGTGGATCTCAAAGTGATTTCTAGACTGTACAAGGGTCTACAAAAGCTTAAGAATTTGAATACAATCTACATTAAACAAAAATGGGAAAGACACAAATATGGTCATCTCAAATGACACTTGGTATCAGCAATGTGCTTTTCAGTGGAGAATCTCTAGCTCTAATATATGGAGATGTTTAGGCTGGAAGAGTCTTTGTAGATTTTTTATTACACCTGCACAAAATAAACATTATTCTAACTCCTCCAGCTGCTGGAGAAACTGTGGGGCCCAAGGAGTAAAGCGCTTCCACTTGTTTTGATCTTGTCCATTGATAAACACCTTCCAAGTTTCGATCCATTCTGAGTTAGACTATTCTCAGTATGCAACTTCCCTTTAATTGGGATGAACTATTGTTTGGATATTTATACTCAGTAAATGTGGATAAAGTGACCAAGCTGTTATATTGTATTTTGAGTCTGCCTGAAAGACTATCACTAAGAAATGGCTAAGTGTTAAAATTCCATCACCAAATGACTGTATGGGTTGTTTAAATAGAAAAAATTTCATTCTCTAACAGCTTTCAATACGACACATTTGATTGGATTTGGGATAAATGGAAACATATTTTTTCAAGGCGACCTGAATTTGTTTAAACCTCTGTAATCCTGTATATGTTAACTAGTTGGTACACCCGTTTGTTTACTTTTGTTTATTCTTGTTCATACAGGTTGTTTTATTTTATGTTCCTTTTTTTTATGTATATTTTTGTCTTTGATAAATTCTAATGAAAAAAAAAAGAAAGAAAAAGTGAGGGGCATCCTGCACTGACTGGTATTCTTCACAATCCTGCAGACCTACATTGTGACTGGTTCAGGTTCCCCACCCTGTGGTAGCACAGTGTATTGTGTGGACTCTGGTCATGTTACCCTTTACAGCAGTTTTCGATCAGTTAAGACAGGACACATGAGATCACACAAGTCAAGCAGTAAAAATGATTTAGTAAAAAAGCCTTTATGCATTACTAACTATTTACACTGGTCAATAAGACCTAAAAAAGAGAAACAAAGATTATTAAGCAAGGAAAGGAGTCAAAAACCTGTTTTCATATTTGTTCTAATTTTGGAATAGAAAATCTAGAAAATCTTAGCTGCCATTGACATTCAGCTTTTTACAAGACAGATCAATGAAACAGGTGCATTTACTATAGATATAGCATTTGGAATAATAAAAGACATAAAACAATATTTATCTACAAACATAAAGAACAGTACAAAAGAAAATAAGTAAGTTCCATGAGAAAACTGTTAGGAAGATAAAAAGGGAAGACGATATGACAGGAATGAACATTTCTACAAAGACAATCAGTGCATGTGTACATATTAAACTGCCTTGACACCTTACTGGAGTTAGTGCTTTGTTTTCTTGAGCAACCTGAAGAGAACAACACCTAGGAAGTAATTTAATGTTATAAAGTTCTGGCAGAAAAACATTTACCAGCAAATGTGACTCACAGCCCCGCAAACCCAAAAGGAAAAGTGCATTTTAGGAAGGAGTACACCTTTAAAATAAACATGTCTTTAAAGATCCGTGTAACTTTACAAACATGGATCGTTAACATTTTGTGACGTACATGTGTGTGTTTCTAAGTGGAAGGCTGTGTACGTGCAAGTCCAGGCTGATCTACTGAACGTGACAGTTGTCTCCTTGCTGTGTTTGCTCTCTTAGTTGTTTTTCTGGTGTCTTCCGAGAACTCGGGGAACACTTCCTGTTGGCGGTGTCTGTTGCCATAGCAGCAGAGGGACTCTGCAGAGGTATGGGCCCCAAACCCTGAGAGGGGAAAAAAAAAGTAGACGACAGATGAAAGAGTGAATAAGTGAATCAGAAAGTAGGATTTATGCTGCAGGACGATTCCATGAAAAACAAGCGAGTGGCTCCCATTTGTGTGTTAAAAGTGATTAGACTGAAAATTATTGACAGAGAAGGAATCAAAGTTAGAAGACACACTGATCAAAACGTAAAGACGACTTTTATATGTCATAACGTATTTTGAGCAGCCACCTATCCCAATGGTGGCATCATTTTTTAGAAATTGTGACTTATTACAATGCATGCTTCTATTACTGTGTTGCTAACATAAAATGGGTGCAGATTCGTTTAAAACTATGTTATTTCCCACAATACTAACAGATATAATAGTGCTTACAGAAGAAATTGTGCTATAATGAAAATGTGTTTTCAAATGGTTACTCTTTGAATGTGTGTAAAATTGATTTGGTTCCATTTTTTTTTTTTTAAAGAGCTTGAATGTGTTTTTCAGTTATGAGCTGAAAGTACTGGAAAAAAATGATCTGAATAAAAAAAAGCACCAAATGTCATCCCACTCCTTCAAGGGGCTATAACTCAGTAAATTTCCATAATATGAAGGTAAAATTTGACATGGCCTCATTAAACATACCAAATATATAAAGGGTGGGAACTTAATTCAGATTCAGTTGATTTCATATGGTATGACCCTCGAGTCACACTTCAGTTACTCTGATACTGTGGTGTACAGCAGAGGTTCAGTAAAGCAGGGGAAATCCTTTCGCTTTTAACAATTTGACCTGAAATCTTTACAGTCTTTTAATCTCCTGCTGCTTCACTGACCTGACGTGATGTGACAACAACTCGAAGGAGACGAGGGGGGCCGGACATTCTGTGGCCATATTAGGGGCCACTGCAACCTAAATTATACACATAATGACCCTTGGTGGAAGATTCTTGTTTCTCCCACTCTGGCCTCCCTGTCCACTTTCTTTGATGCCAATGATGTCAGTAGAAATGACACACAAAGTTTAAATTTGCTTTTTTTTTTTTTTAAAAAATCCATCATTACATTTTGTTCTTTATTAACTGTGACATACACACTGTATCTAAAAGTTCAGCTGATGTCCGACAATTAGAGGTTCTTACAGCTCCTCACAGATAATAAGCTGCAGTGCCGAACACCTTTCACATTATTCAACTTTGCCTGTTTACAGTGCATTAATATACCATGTGGCGTCAATACCAGAGTAGAGACACAATAAAGTGCCCATTGAGAGTATGGCTTGTGAAACTAACTAAAGGAAACAAGTAGCAAAAAACGCGCTGTGTCTGTAAAAAAATAAAGAGATTCCTGCATTACTCACCTTGCCATCAGATGCAGTTTGTTTGGCAGCCAGCCGAGGGCTGCAGCGCCTCACTGTGGTTCTCCTGATGATGAAAGGACTGGCCTCCCCCAGAGGAATATCAGCAAAACCTAAGGAACAAATAATGATTTTATTTCACTGCACAGAGAATAAATGTATACATGAATATTGATTTTTGTTTCTGTTGTGTAACTGCACCTGTGCTTACTCAGCTAATTGAAAGAGACACACGCAGACACACACACACTCACAAACTGATGGTGGTGTATTTAAATACACGGATAAAGCTGTAGGATCTCTGTAACAAAGCAGAGCACACTTTCAGCCACTAACCTCTCTGTACCAACTCAGGAAGTCCCTCTGGTCTGAACTCTTCATCTTCCTGTTCAGGTCTTGATTTGGGTGTGGTCGTGGCGTTGGCTTTGATCCTCTTTGTCACATTGTGTAGGGCCTCCTGGGCGCTGTCTCGAGTGCTGATTTCACAGTGACCTCGTTTCCCTGAGCCCGGGGGAGATCTCTGAGTAGTCGAAGGAGCAATGTTTTCGGTATTGTCGTCGATTTTTATTTCCTGATGTCTGGTGGAAGACTTCCTCCCTGAACGCTGGCGGCCTTCGGTGCTGCTGGAGTGGCTGTCATTAGCATTTTGGCTAGCACCAATCAGCTCCAGTCGGGTTTTCAAAGCCTCGTTGGTCTTTTCCAGTTTGTGAACCTCAAGCATCAGGCTGCAGTATTTCTCCATGCTCTCATCTGCCTCTTTGCTTTTCTCTTCCAGAAGTTTGTTCACTTCTTCCAACTCAGTCTTCATCTCCTCCAGCTCTTTAACCTTCTCCTCTAATTCCTTTCTCTTTCCATCAAGTGCAGCGCTAAGTTTGTTCACCTCTTGGTCTTTTTCTTGAGACGCCATCAATCTTTCTTCAGCCTCCGTCATCTTCTGCTCCAAGGCTGACTTTAGGTTTTCCACTTCTTCCTTTAGTTTCTCTGCATCCTTCCTCAGCTGGGTCAGCTCAGTCGGCCCTTCCTCACTGCTCTTCCCTGCCCCTGAAACATAAATGTACCCCATATTCAAAACAAAACAAAACACTTCATGAAAATTGTCAGAAAAGAAAGTAACATGAAAGTGAAATCTTCACTGTGATAACCTTAACAAATATTAAAACAAGCTTTAAAACTTGTTGGCATTTAAGTTAATATAAGCAAAAAAAGGCTGTCAGTAGCACAGATAATTACACCTTTGAACTACAGCCTACCAACAACAGACTTAAAAACAGATTCAAACAGCCAGAGTTTCATAGGTCATACACTTAAGAAACAATCCATCACCTCGAGACATCGACTAATCTGCATATACACACAAAACAGATGAGGCAAAAAGTGTTAAGAGTTCAATTCAAGCCATTAAACAGGAATAAAAAGGACTGCTATAATAAAATCAAAAACTGCATTTAACTTTAAGGGTTTGATCAATGTAAGGACAACTTAATCTGACAATAAAAGGCTGAACACATAACAGAAAACACAAAGGTAAATCTGTTAAATGGATGCACACCTGAGCCGTTTAACATCATTTCCTTCTCCTGCTCCAGCTGTTTGCAGGTCTTCATCCAAAGACTCATCTTGCTCAGGGCAGAGTTTTTGTCTTTAGTCAGACGAGCTGCACGCGATGTTAGCTCTGAGACCTGGAGGGGACGGAGAGATTGAGGCAAAGAAAAATTATTTTCATATGCAGTGTTATCATACAAATGTCAGTTCCAAACATTTTTGGCTCATCTTTTTCATACAATACTGGATATTTTAGATTTAAAAACTGACATCTGCTGAGTGATTGCAAACCTGTCTGGACAGAGAGTTGTATTTTAGATAAGGGTGGGAATTTAACGTGTTAATTGCAATTAATTAATTTTTAAAAAAAATAAAGCGTTAACAAAAATTGATGCATTTAATCACACTTGCGTTCCAAGCAAAGGGGAACTTTTGTCAATGCACAATTTCCTGGTATACCAATTACACTGATACACACAGCTAGCTAGTGTGTTGCTAGGATTGATTGGAAGAAAATTTCAAGACTACTCAATGGAAGCCTTGATAAAAGCATGGTTTTGTGCCAACTGTACAAAAAGAAGTTCTTCGGTTATGGTACCATCTTAATGCACAACATGTTACAGCGGGCACAAAAACTGTGGGAGCTGTTAGCGCTACCAGTTCGAGTACCAACAAAAGGTGTTGCCAGCCCAAACTTGATGAAATGACTGGCTTTAGGGCCAAAATTAGTAAGTCAACATCAGACAAACTTACAAACTCTCTTGCAAAATGGATTGCTTTGGACTGTAGACCACTATCAGTGGTAGAAGATAGGGAGATAGAAAATGTGCTACAGATTCAGATAAGGAAGCCCTGAGTTTGTACAGAGCAGAATCCACCATCAGCGAGACAGACTCCCCGCTGCAGTGGTGGTCCAGTCGAGCAGGGACCCACCCACAGCTGTCTGTCCTGGCCTGCACGTATTTGATTAGTCCTGCCACTTCTGTCCCATGTGACAGACTGTTCTTACTTGCAGGTCACATAGTAACAAAAAAGAGAGCTGCCTTGGGCTCTGAAAATGTGAACAGGCTAGTTTGTCTAAGTAACTGGCTGAAAGAGACGGACATTTAATAAGCATATTGTGAGTCCAATAAGTTTGTAATTTTTTGCACTAAAATGTTGGAGGATGATCACACTGTTTTAGCCCAATGTACAAAATAATTTTTTCTAAGATTACTCAGAGTTTAAAAGGTAAAGCTGTTCAAATAAGCTTTTATGTTTCTGTGCTGTTTTGTTAAGAAGAGAAACTGCACTTTATGTTGAAATTAATATTATTATTTAAAGACAATACCATTTGGAAAATGTACTTAAAATAACACTTTATTTTTAAGTCTGCTAAATTTTGGCCAGGGATGTTTTTTTTTCTCAGTTTTGCAGTGAAATGCAGTTTAAATGCTTTCCCCCCCCCATAAATTAAAAGAGCTTGAGTTTACAATATTCATGTCCATGTCTATTATTTATTCTGTTTCCCATTAAAAACCCTTTAAAATTACAATAACATTTGCACTTTGGGGCAAATTTTCTTGTGCGATTAAATGTGATTAATTAATTACGAAGCCTCTAATTAATTCGATTAATTATTTTTTTTAGAGTGTTTCAACCTCTAAAAAAGGAGCATAGAGTGAGTACTACCAGTCCTTTTTTCTTCCATTTTATTGTGACCTAAATAAATCTGGGTATTTCTCTCCATATACCTGTTCACTGAGTTGTGAGATGGACACTTTGTGTGTTTCCAGCTCCTTCTCCATGGAGGTCACTGCTGTCTTAAGATGCTCGTGCTCTTCTGCGAGTTTCTCCTTCTCTTGTTCCAGTGAAAGCAGAGCTGAAGACAGGTTCTTTTTCTCTTCTTCCATCAAAGACACAGAAGACTTCAGTTCCTGTTTTTCAGCTTCTATCTTTTGCTTTTCCTCCTCCTCTCTCTCCTTCTCTTGATTTAAGAAAGAGAGCTTTTGCTGCAAGTCGTGCTTCTCTTTATCTAACAAGGAGAGACTCGACTGAAGCTCTTCTCTCTCGCTGGCTAACGCACTTCTCCCCTGATCTAATCTCTCCTTTTCATCTTCTACAGATAACAGAGAGGAGCGCAGCTTATCTCTCTCTTGTTCTAATGATAAAAGAGCTGTGCGCAGTTCTTCTTTTTCCTGTACAAGTCGTCCATTTTCTCCCTCGATCTGTTCTTTCTCTGCCATAACAGAGGAGACGGATCTTTCCAAGGCCTGCTTCTGATCTCTGTCCTCCTCCTTCTCCTTTTCTAAAACCTCCATCTTGTCCTCAGTAGTTTTTATGAGTGTTTTAAGCTCTTGTATTTCTTCTTCCAGAGCTTCAGTTTGGGTCCTCAGGCTGTTTCTTTCTGTCTCCCACTCCTCTCCATGAGAGCGGAGCTTCTCTCCTTCTGTCTGTGACTCCTGTAGTGAACTCAGCAGATGTTTTTTCTCCTCCTCTAACTGCACCAGGAGAGCCTGCATCCTCTCTTTCTCTGCTTCCCCTTCTGTGCCCTTTTGTTCAAGTGAAATTTCTCTTTGCCGAGAGGCTTCCAGCTGTGCTTGAAGGTCATCCAACACTCTAATCTGTCTCTCTGCTTCCCCTTTCATCTCTTTCTCCAGTTCTTCTAATCTGCATTTCTGTCTTTCCTCTTCCTCCTTTCTTTCTGCCTCTGCCTTCTCCAGTCCTCTCTCCAGCTCCTCCTTAGCTGCCTTCAGTTCCTTGATTTCTCTGTTTTTTATTTCCAGCTGTCTCTCCATGTGTTCTTTCTCAGATCTCAAACTTTCCAGAGTGGTAGAGAGCTCTGAGATTTTCGCACTAAGCTCTTTTTTCTCTTCCTCCACCTGAAGCAAGAAAGACAAAGGCAGGAGAAGCAGATTAACAGTCTGTTTGGATTGCAGTCACATTTTATAATTAGAAGACAAAAATCATCACAGATAGAGGGAAAAAGTCTTAATACAAGGTTACCATTCTCCTTTCCTCCTCCAGCTCAGCTTTAGCCATTTCCGCCTGCGGGAGAGCGCAGCAGAATCGGATTCTGAGTCAGCATCAGTAAGATATAATCATAATTTTTTGACTGTTTGTGAGACTAAATACCTGCAGCACTGCTTCTTCTAAACTTTGCTCTACATCTTCCTTCTCTCGCTCCAGGGAATCAATGCGATCTTGCAGTGAGTCAGACTTTCTCTGGGCGGCTGCAAGGATATAGTCACATTTAGACCAAAACATAACAAAACTGTGGAGGTTATATAATTTACACTTTTCTTTCCATCAGGAACAAAAGTGTTAAGAGTCACCTTTAAGGAGCTCTCCCATCTTCTTTTTCTTCCTCTCATCCGACTCAATGCGGACTTGGAGTTTTTCGATACCAGTTCTCATCTGCTGGACCTCATCTTGGGTGGAATTCAGGCGAGAGGCAATCTCTCCTTTCTCTAATAAAGACGACTCTAAAGACTGGGAAAGGCGAAACACTTCTCCCTCTAAAGCCTGAGGTGGGAATCAGGAAAAACAAGTGGAGTTATGACCAAATGCTTTTGACTCCACTTCCCACATACAGGGACATACTTCATAATACACTTCCTCCTCACCTTTATCTTTCCAGCCATGGACTCTGTGTTTTGACTGGAGGAACTGTGGTCCTCCTTTATCTGGTTAAGATGGCCAATCAGCTCCTCTCTTTCTCCACAGTGCTGGGAGATTGTCCGCTCTAGCTCTTTAACTTGCTCCACCAGCTTCATGTGAAGGAAAATAGATGAAGTTTTAGTAGGAAACAACAAAAAACACAACAAACAAGCCCCCCCCCCAAAAAAAAATCTGTTTAAAAGAAAAGTAATTTAACATATCGTAAGTTTCATAAGGATCTAGCATAAATCAGACCTGAGAATCTATTCAAAACTACAGGAGGATTAGGTGATCATTGCTTTGATCTGATTCAGCTGGCTAAAGCAAGTCTTGTCACTGTTAGATGCATCCATATAAGTCAAAAGTCGTAACTGGGGCGTAACCATGTCTAACCAGTCTCCCCTTCTGTGGAAATTTCCATGTGTACCTGTTGCCTCTCTGTCCTCAGTTTGTCTGTGTTGCTTTGCAGGGCTTCATACTCCTTCCTTCCTGCTCTGATGTCATCCTCCAGGATGGAAATGAGGTTTCTTGTGTCACAATTATTTTTCTCCAGACTGTGAACTTTCTCCCTCCAGTGGCTCAAGGATTGGCTCAACTCATCTCGCTCTTCAGTGCAAGACACCAGTTCAGATCTCAGCTGAGTTGTCTGCAGATATAAGATTTATAAGTACCTTTGGGTATTCTGCAAGATGAAAGCTTACAACAACAGAAGACAACAAGCTTACAACAGAACATAGACCAAAGCTTTGGTCTATATTTCTGTACAAGGGGAAACTGAAGGGGATTTGAGAGCAAATTCTGTTTTAGTTTATTTTATTTTATTGGTCCCCAAAAGGTTCACATAAATTTTGCCTTTAAATACACAGTATTGTGTTGTTTTAGCTTGCAGGCTTTGCTCACCTCAGTAATGAGTGTTTCTATCTTTTGCTCCATGCCTGAAAAAGTCCTCCTCTGAGTCTCCATCTCACCCTTCAGTCTGGCCCCCTCAGCCTGCATAGTCTCCAGTTCAGACTCCATTCCCAGGATGTGCTGTTCCAGGTTAGCTTTCTCCGAGCGAACCCTCTTAAGCTCGCTCTCTTGCTGAAGAAACTTCTCATCCCATCCACCTACAGAACCAAGAAAAAACAACCTTTAATCTAATAGCATGACCTTAAATGGAAACTCTCAGGGGTATCTTTACTTCTGAGAGTTGTGGTGATTTTTCTAATATAAAGTAAAAAGAAACCTTTGGCCATCTCAAGTCCTTCCAGCATCTCCATAACATCAGTCAGCTGGCACTTAGTGGTTTGTAGCTGTAGAGTTAAAGTTTCCTTCTCCTCGGACAGCTGGGTCAGCTAAATATGAGCACATGGTATTAACGTAAAAGAAACACAAAAAACTGGTTCCATTATTTGACAAATCTTCATCCCACCTCATGAGAAAGATTTTTCTTTGAATCCAAAGCAATTTTCAGCTGACAGGATGCACTGTGGGCTTCTTCCTCGGCAGCATGAACTTTCTGCTCCAGGTTTTGAACCTGGACTTCCAGTTCAGAGGTCAGCTCCTTTCTCAGTTCCAGGTCAGAGCTCAGCAGGTCGAACTCTGAGCGCAGAGTCTCAAGTTCCTTTTCTTGTTTTCTGATCATTTCCTTGTAACGTTCGAGTTCATCATTTACCAGGGATGACTCTGTTGATGGACAGATGTGTCTGAATGCCATTTGAATATTTATATTCAGCCTAAGCTGAATAAGCATTTGTTATTTTATTCCATAAACAAAAGAAAAATGCATTCAAATAAGGACAAACCTAAATGAAGTATGAACTCAATGCAAAACAATAAATAATAAATAAACAAAACAGTTTTTAGATATTTGATTTACTCACCAAACGATTTCGTGTCTCTTTTCTCACTGAAGGAGGAAGGTTGTGGAGACACGTCATGGATTACAGACTCATCTACAAGAACATCTCTGGAGTTGGAGCTTTCTTCAGAAACCTGTACAAAATAAATAAAAATAATGAAAACATTGCTCCATTATGAACCTCATGTATTCCCAAAGAAATTAACAATTTTCCTAACAATCTGAATATACAACAGACAACGAATACAACATATTAACAAAGATTAATGATGTACCATGCACGACTGAAGGAAAAGTGACTATTACAGCGGTTTTAACCTGTTCAGGAAGTAGCTGCTCCTCCTCATTCGTCTTCGTTTCCTCTACATCTGCTACAAACGCCTCCCCATCCTCCTCTGACTGTTCCTGCGTCACCTCCTGCTTGGTGGCGTCCACCTTAAAGACCAGCTTGACCTCGCTAACATGACAGAGGGGAGGTTAGCTTTGTTTTTCATTGCATACAAACAGTCAACACAAAACAGAAGGCGGCATAAAACTCACTGCACCTGAAAGCATCAGCAAATTCAGTCGGTTCAGACACCATAAGTTCCTCCTCTACTGGAAGGGACTCCGAACTGGTGCAGAGGCTTGAATTAACTGCTGGTTCTACCTGACTCTCGGCTGCTGCTTCAGCTGGGTAAACTAAACAGATAAATATAAATATATGTACTCAAGGAAAGTGGAAATCTGTTTTTTATGAAGGAAAAAAAAACATTTCCTCACTCACCATCAGTTTCTGCCTCCTCCATGTTGTTTCTGTCTGCTGGGCTCTTGAATTCTGACAGCTGCTGAATGAGGCTGTGCTGCTGGCCCACTTGTTCCAGCAGTGATTCATACTGTTGCTTAAACACAGTCAGCTCCTTCTGCAAGCCCGCCAGCTTCTGGTGCAGTTCAGCCTGCTCTGCTGTAAACCGCTCGCTCCTGTGATACAAAATAAAACACACTGTGATTTCAGCCATTATATAGATAGCAGAGCAAACAGCTAAAAAGCTAATACAAACTTCAAAGCAGACACAGCCATGTAGACATACTGCTCTTTATTCGTCGCCTCAGTCCTCTCCTCCATCAGCTCAAGCTGCTCCTTCAGTCTCTGGCGCTCCTGTTCTGAGGTCAGCAGGGAGTGCTGGATGCACTCGCTCTCCTCTCTGAGAGAAGCAACCTCATCTCCATGGCCCTTTATGAGTTCCTGTAACTGCAGCTTCTCCTCAGTTATTTGATTCACATTAGACTGTAGTTTGATGTTTTCTTCAGAGAGTTGATTATAGCTCAATTCCAGCTGAACCTTTTCCTCTACTACTTGATTCAATTTAGTAACCAGGTCATTTTTCTCAGAAGTTAATGCATGCAGTTCATCTGCAAGTTGAACGTTTTCTTCATTCGTCTTTTTCAGGATATCATCTAACTGGGCTTTTGCTTCAGTGAGCTGACTAAGGGCAGATTCAGCCTCATGTTTCCGAGCAGTTATTTCATTAATCTTGGCTTCTGTTTGCTGCTTTTCCTCAGTTACCTGTTCAATATTAGACTGCAGTTGTTTGTTCTCCTCAGACAGTGCGTCTACAGTGACTTCGAGCAGTTTCTTTTCTGCATTTACGTGCACCATTTCACCTTCGACTTGCTCTTTGTCGTTCATTAGCTGTTTCAGAGAAGTCTCGAGGTTGTTTTTCTCCTGGAGAAGCTGATTTAGACTGCTCTCTTTGTCCTGAATGGTTTCCCCGAGAGTTGTCTCCAGCTTTTCGTTGTCTTGTGTCATCTGACTGATTTTAGCCTCTAATGTAGCAACACTCTCTTCCAGTTCGTGACGTCGGATAGCTTCCTCTTCCATACGAGTTATTTCACAGGTTCTCTCAAATAACTCCTCCTTAGCTGTGACATACTTTGACTCCAAGAGAGAGTTCTGCGACTGGACCTCATCTAAGCGGGCTTCCAAGACAGAGACCTGAAAATAGAGCCGCTGATTAGTGAAAGCATGCTGATGACAAAGACAGAAGACAACAGTGAATCAGCAAACACTGTGTGTGAGTGAAGCACTTTTGAGAAGAACAATTATCCAACCTGGGCTCTGCCCTCATCCAGCATGGCCTCCATTTCAGACATCTGGGTCTGGCTCTGAGCAAGCATGGCCTCCAGTGACTCTATAGTTCCTTTAAGCTGCTCCACCTGACTGTCAAAGGAGGTCATGGCTGTCTCGTTGTCCTCCAAGTCCATCTGGAGCATCTCTAGCTGAACCTTAATTGTTTGGAGGGGGATAATTAATAACTCAGAACATGCAACTAAAAGATTTGCTACACTATCCAACAGTACACTTCCTTTGTGTCTAAGAATATTGTAATAAACAAGAACATAAACAGGAACACATTTGGAACCAACCTTGATTTTATTCATGGCGACCACCTTCTCCTTCAGGAGTTCTGAGGTTTTGGTCTGTTCTGCCTCAGCTTTATTCAGCTTTTCCTTCAGATCTTTTATGGTGCTGTCTCTCTCTTCCAAGCCGCGTGACGCTGCAGACAGAGTCGCCTTCATGGTCCGGATCTCCTCCCGACGTGAACTCGACTCTGCTTTGGCAGCACTGACTGATTTCTTTGTGGCTTCGAGCTGTTCGTCAAGGCTCTTTTCTTTTTTGAGGAAGTTTTCAATCTCCAAAGCGTGACGCTCTAACTCTTTACCCATCTTCTCTGTGAGATCTTTTACTTCATTCTCCAAAGCAGAGATAAGATTCATCTTCTCGGCCAGAGTGCTCTCCAGGTTAGACTTAATTTCTATAGCGGAGGAGTGATTCTCCTCAAGAGCTTGTAGTGACTTCTTAAGGTCAACGTTGGACTGAGTGGCTACATCCAGTTCATTCTTCAAGACGGGAAGCTTCTCCGCTGCATCTTTGTTCACATCGACCTTTTCTTCTAAGGATGAAATCTGCTCCAGGAGGCTGCTGATCTTCTCGGTCTGACTGTGCTGAATGATCTTAATTAAAAAGGTTTCATTTATATTTGGTAAGAAAAAATAGGCAAGTAAATAAATTAATTATGAACATAATTAAAATATCCGTACATAACCAGACAACAAAGCAAAGATTTTTAGATTTTACCTTTGATTCTTTCTTCAAATCTTGAATTTCATTTTCCAGCTCGGCTTTTTGTTTCTCCACAGACGATATCTGAACTTCAGCTTCTCTGAGCTGCTTCTCCTTCTTCTCTGTTTGTTTCCGCTGATCACTGAGATCCATTTCTAATTGTTTGAGTTCTTCTGATTTTTTGTTGTACATCCGAATTTGTTCCTCTTCCTGCTCTGTCATTGTCTTAATTTGTTTCTGCAGCTCTGCTCCCAGTTGCTCCTGGACCTTCAGGAACTGCTCTAAGGAACTGATCTAAGAGGAAGAAGAAGAGGAGGACAATTAATTTAAAAAAGCAGTAACAACACAATTACACCAAATGCTCAGCAAAGTTTTTATAGTGATTAAATGTACTACTAAATGTAGGACAGCAAAAACTACTTAATATCTCAACATATGCAGAAATATATCAGAGCATCACCTAAAGCCTCATAACTGGATTTCACGCAACTACTTCCTGTCCATACAGTGGATACAGACACCAGTTGGACGGTGGTTTGAGTTCAGGCCTGTTGATATGGCAAAGTGTCCTTTCCAAAGTGACAAGATAAAAATAACCCAAAAAGCAACCAAAGGCAGACTAGCACAGGTCAGATTTTACTCTAGAGAAGTCTTATTTTCCTGTTTAATTCTCCTGCACTTTTCAGTTTCCCAACTTTATTCACTTATTGAAGTAAAAGTTTGAGAATAAATAGAAGTCTCTTAAAAAAAAGCTTCCACTGCAGTTTAACTAAAGCAGACCTGGTTTTTGGTGAGCAGCAGCTCCTGCTGGGCCTCCTCTAACTGCAGCTTGATGTGCTCAGTCTCTTCAGCCTTTGCTGAAACACGTTCTTCACACTGCTTTAGGAGGTCTGCCTTCTCCTCTGCTAACCTAAGTGAAATTACAAATCAAAGACAGAGAATAGACATTAAAACCAAAGCTCAGCTGATATTGTCAGCAGTTACTGGACATTCCATATGGAATGGGCGTTAATGAATATATATATATATATATATATATATATATATATATATATATATATATATATATATATATATATATATATATATATATATATATATATATATATATATATATATATATATATATATATATAAAGAACATTTATTTGTTGTTGATTCAGGACATAATGCTGAAAAAATGCAGGTAGATGGTGTCAACACAGCTTGTCCAGAAAAGCAGCTCTGACTCAGTGTTTTGCACTCTGACCACCTGTAGCATGGTACATATCACAACTGAGCAGATGGAAGGTATGAGTCAAACAGTGTTTTCATGTCTTCATGCAACTTGCTTCTAAAAACAGTGTTGGAAAGTTAATATGCCACGACGTACATTGCTGTCTTTCTCACAATGTTTTCTTCGATCTTATACCAAAGCTAAGACAGGACATAATGTGTCATTCCACAGCTCTACCTTATTTCAATTATCATAGTTTTTACCAATATTGCACGAAAAACTCCCACCTGGCATTTTGCTCCTCCTGCTGTGCAATTGTCTGAGCAAGGCTTTCCCTCAGCTGGCTGATCTCAGCCCTCCCCAGCTCTACCAGCTGCTCTTTGGAGCGGACCAGATCACAGGTTGCCTTGTGCTCATCCTGCAGGTCGGTGTTCATCCTCTCAGCGAGTTCGGCTCGAGTGATTTCCTTCTGCAAACGCAACTCCAGATCTTTGACCTAGTTAAGTTATTAAAAAATGAAATCGTATTAAGAAAGAGAGATTCAGCAAGTGCTGACAATGGATTTTACTAGTTTATGTACTCCTTTATATCGAGTACAGTTATTAGAATTACTAATAATTAGAAAAAACATTTATTAGAAAAACTAATAAAAAAACTTTATGGGTTTGCTGTGTTGTTACCAGAACGAAAATATGAAGCATGGTGCATAGCACATCAGTGGATTACAAAAGAGAGAGATACGCTATATTTTTGTATTACCACTTTCAAAATTTCACTTTCCTATAGAACATTTCTCGTAAAAATGGAGCCTAAGAAGCAGCTTTCATTAGGGGTCGGATGTTTGTCCATGATTTATTCCAATAATGGTTGCTAATGAAATTCAAATAAATATTTTAAAGACTATAAAAAATAAATAACTATAAGTCACCTGTGCTTCAAGCTGAGCCACCTGCACTCCTATGTTCTCCAAGTCTTTAGCATGTTTCTGTCCAGCCTCAGAGAACTGAGACTGAAGCTCCTTGTACTGATGCGCCTTCTCCTCCAGATCTGTGCACTTGTTGAGGAGTTCTCCCTTCAGGGAATCAATGTGAGCAGACAGACTGGCCTTTTCTCCCTCTACACACGTGAGCTTCTTCTGCAGTAATGAAAGAAAACGTATTCAGGGTGAGGGATAATCTACTTCAAGGCTGCTGCTACAGTAGATTTTGTACTGTGGTTATTCTTGACACTAAGTAAAAATTAGTTTAATTAAAGCTATTTATCAGAATATCAGCAAAAAACTTAATTCTGACACCAGGCAATCGAATTTTCTACTTTTCAGTTTAAACAAGAGTCTAGAAACCACTGCTCCTTACCTGAAGTTCATCATTAGCCTCGTTTAGGGAGCCCAGACTACTCTCCAAGCTGGTAATTTTGTCTGCGAACTCCTTTTGCACAGCTTCAGTTTCATTAATTAAGCTCTCCTTCTCATTCTTCCAGTCCAGCAGAGCTTGATGTTCTCGTTTCAGTTCCTTACATTCATTCTGACTCGCAGAGAGGTTGGATTTCAACTCTTGGCTCTCCTTCTCTAGCACCGTCACCCTGTTGCTCAGCCTCTCTGACTCTTGTTTCTGTTTCTGGAGTTCATTCTGAGATCTACAGTGAAATTAAATATTTACAAGGATTAATAACAAAATGTATTATTCCTACTCCACAATGCTGATTATGAAAATGAAATGATGATTACCTGTCATTTCTGGTCTCTGCATCAGAAAGTGTTTTCTTTAAGTTTTCCTGTTCACGTGCTGAAGTCTGAGCCTGCTGCTCCAGTTTACACTGAAGTTTCTTCAGCTCCTCTGCCTGCCCTTCAGATTTAGCTAAAGATCCAAAAGACAAATCAGTTTAAGATTAAAATAACCTCAGATTAATTCTCAAGACTAACCGCTACTTCTGACATCCCTAAAACAAATTTACCTTTGAGATCATCTAGCAGTCCCTGGGTACGTTTGAGGCTCTGGTTTGAACTCTTCTTCTCTTCTTCCAGCTGAGAGAGGCGCCTGTTGCTCTGGTCCAACTGGACAGTCATACTGTTCTTCTCTTTCTGCAGCTCCTGGAGGGATGAAGAAATGAGTGGATAACATGAATCCATGCCCTACAATGATGAGAAGTGCACTAAAAGCAGAACTGCAAATTCACAATTACAGCAAACGGATTTTCAGCCCACCTCCATTTTCTTGCGGAGGTCCTGCTCTTTGGTCTGACAGGCCTGAAGGCTTTGTTCTGACCTCAGCAGCTTCTGTTTCTGCTCCTCCATCTCCTTCTCCATCTGCTTCTTCTGGAAGCACATCTAAAAAGGAGCAGTGTGATACAAATTAAGGTCAAGGCAATTAAGATACATTAAATACTTTTCCTCTAGGGTTGTGGCTTTCGCTCCTCTCTGAAAGCCTAAACACACTCAGGATGTGGTGGGTTTTTTTCATTACACATCTTTTTGTTAACTTAAAAACTGACTACTAAAAATACAACTAAAAACAAAATTAAAGTTGCATCTTCAGCAGTTCATCAAATGCACAACATTCACAAAGTCAGTGAGCACTAATTTTACACGACTCACACTTATAAAAAGATTTTAATTAGGCCTCGTCCAACAAAATCACCAAGTAGAAATGCTTTAATCTTTTAATAAATGTGCTGGTGCGATGTTACAAATCTACCTTCTCCATGTCTGCCTGCAGTATGTTGTGGTCTTTTTTGGCCTGTTGGATCTCTTGGGTCAGCTTGGTTCTGGTCTGGTTTAGCTGCTGATCCAAAGCATGATGGGAACTCTGCAGCTGGGCAAGTTCCTACACAAAATATAACAGGTACGAACACAATTCATAAACCAAATTCTAAAAACTTCATTATTAATAAAAATCTTAAAAGACTAAAATATTTCCCACTGTTGTACCTTCTGACTGTCTCTCTCTTGGTCCTTGAGTTTCTGCTCCAGTGCCCGTCTGCAGCTTTCAGCATTGTGCCTCTGGCAACTCATCTCCTCAGTGACTTGTTTTAGTTTCTGCTCAACCGATGAACACTAAAAACAACTCAAATCATTAGACAACTTTGCTAGTGATTAACTTGTGCTCTTTACTGCTAAGCAGAATAAAATAATGTCGCCTACCTTGGACTCGACCTGCTGGTGTCGGTCTGTGGCCTGACTCAGCTCGTGTTTGGCCTTGGTCAGGTCTCTGTCCCGCTCGCTGAGGTCTTTGCGGGCCTGGTTCAGCTGCGTTTGAAGGTCCTGCAGTTTGGACGCTTGGTTACGAATTTCCTTCTCCTGATTGGCTAAGTTCCTCTCTAGTTCTGACACATGGCCACGCAGCTCTGTTAAAAGAACAACAACCACAAAAAAAGAAGTGTAAAGCAAAAGTTACTAAACACCGAACAATACCCAACATACTAATTATAAAATACTTTATAACAAAATACCTTGGTTCAAAGTCTTTAGCTGCTCCATCTGTTGAGAGGATCCACTGGGACTCGGTGCTGCTCTGGAAGAGCTCATCCGCTGGCTGGGTTTGATCGGCGTCTCCTCATGGGCGTCCCAAAGGGATGTCCCTCGCCTCTTTAGAGGTGTTTCCATTATGTCCTGAGACTGGCGGCGATGGGCAGAATCCTGCTGTTGCCATGGGAAAATGGAAGACCCGGCTTGTCGGGCAGCAATGTCCTTGTGACTTACACTGACTGAAGACTGATTCAACAGCTAGAGAAGATGAGAAATATTAAAACTACTAAGAAATAAATGCTCATAATTATAAAAATAGATTTATTTATAGCACTTACTTTGACCTGCAAGACTTTGAGTTCACTTTCCAGTCTTTTTCTTTCTTCTACCTCTTGGTTGTATTTCTCCTGCAGCTCCTCTAGTCTATTATCTATGGAAGACACACAATTCAAATCCAAAGTAAACTTATTCAGTCATTTAGAAAACAGTGACTCCTTAACAGATGGAGCTTAAAAAAAAAAGACGTCTGAATGCAAAAATGATTCTATATACATTTTTAGAGACAGAGACACTCTAGAAATAACTGCGATAAGCCTACACATGAACACAGAAATGTATATTAAAAGAAAAGTGAGAAAAGTCTGTAAATCAAATGTTTACTTGCTTATAAATAAATAAATAAATAAATAAATAAGAACACAGAATGAATTGCAGACTCCCTGAAGATATAAACACATTTTAATACCATGCTGTCTGTAGGCTGGGATCGATGCTGGTGTCTGAAAACTCTTCTGTGGAGTGGCGTAGGTCTGCAGCTCACAGGAGGAGGATGACAGCGAGGAAGAGCCAGCAGGCTGGGAACGATCCAGTTCATTTTTGTGCCTGAGCAGATATAAGGTGCTCATCAAGGTCTTGATAAATCACTGAATTTATCACTCTGAGTCATACAACAGCACAGAGAGAGACGCATAACTGAACTCACTTCTTGAGCTCCTGTTCGAGTCGTTCAATGGTTTTTCTGCAGGAGTTAAGCTGACCTTCCAGGTAGCTCACCTACGTTTAGGAAGACAATTCAGTTAGACAAAAACATTAGTTGGATATCAGGCTTGTGAGCTTGTCACTTGAGTACCATTTATGCAAATCTGTACTCCCAAGCTGAAAAATAAATAATTCCTCCGTAACATAAGTTGTTTTTAAAGTTTTATCTTCAGATATAACTTGCTCACAAATAAAAAGGGCGGAACACACTAACAGGAAAACACACTTCAATATGAGCGTCTGTAATTATACATGTGATGAACAGTGGCTATTAACTAACACCTTTCAGCTTTACTGTTGAATACATGTTAATCTAGATCTGAAACTAGGTTTATCCTGCAATGATCAAATGCTTCTTCCTCTCATCAGAAACTGACCTGCTGTTCTTTGACTCCAAGATCATGTACAACCTTTTGCCGAGCTTTCTCTAGAGAGTCACATGACTCTAATAAAGACTGGTTTTCTCTCTTCAAAGCAGACGTCTCTGTACGTTCACTGTCCACCTGGAGAAATAGACTCATATGAGTAGGAGAAGTATTTCTCAAGCTTATTTTAAATGTTTTGATTGGGTATCTAGATGTGTCAGTTTGTTTCTCACAAAACACATTTGTTCAAGCACTTCTGATAAATGTTGACCTTTTGCTTTTGTTTTTGGAGTGCAGCTTCTAAGGAGTCCAACTGAAACTGCTTTTGTGTCTTCTCCTTCTTCAGTTTATCCAGCTGGACTTCCATCTCCTGGATCTTCTGCAGGGCTTTCCCTGGAAGTCCATCCTTCCACTCCTCCACCGCCCAGCTCATGGTTTAACCTTACTAAAACATATATCCATTTATATAAAAGTAATGAATTGATGACGAGCTGATAAATATATCTAGTTTAAAATTTAAAAACATTTTTAGGGAATCAAGGACTGATACTGGCCTAGCTGACTGCCCTATAAGTAAATAATAATATTTACTGGCAGTGACCAATGATCAGATCAACAAATGTTTGCTAATCAATATTTATCTTCCTTCGGTACATATAACAATAATAGCAATATACAAAGAAGAAAAAGCATCAGTTTAGACACGAAAAAGGCTAAATGTCCATTTTAAACATTGGTAGTGCCACAGAAATTCACACTATGCTTTGTTATGCAGACATAATGAAACGTTTTCGTCTTCAGTGTGAACAGACAGTTCACATGAGGCTAAAGTCCCTTCAAAGCTGTGTCTTCTATCAACGCTGACAGTCAAAGCAACTAAGTGTAGCTATAACTACGTAAAGTTAACCTCAGATTTTATAACAAGAAATGAGTATTAATAGTTATACCGGTGAAAAGAAAATTACAGCCCATCATCTGACCTGAGCAGGTTTTAGTTTAATATTAAAGATTAGCTAGCTAGAAGCTACTTTACAGAGTTTACGTAGTAAATGATGCCCGATTAAATTACTGAATACAACCACAAAACACGTATTAGAAGTCAATTTATTTAAAAGCTGGATATGATCAAAACATAGCTTAGTTTCTGTTTAACGTTAGCTTTCTGAAGAGCATGCTCTCAGCAAATATGACATCGATATATATTTTTTATTTAAATCGTAAATTATCCAGACAGGGGCTAAAGATTAGTGCAGATTCTATATTAGTATATTAGACAGTTAACTCGAAATTGAAATAAATCACATAGCAGTAACGACTCAGGCTGGCTGCACTTACTTTGGGCGCGATGCTCCTTTATCAAATTCTCCTACTGTTTGGGTCGCTCTCGTTGAAAAATTCAAAATTCAACAGAGGAAACGGCAAGCCGCGAAGCTCCATGTCGATTGGCTGTCTGTTACGTCGTCAGCTGCGCCACGAACGCGGATTGGTTCGCTACTCTTTGTGTCCACAGCGACACCAAGTAGTAGGAGTTTATAAATACTCACTAAGCGCACGTCCCACTCGTGTGTAAAATACACCTCTTAGCATGAAACACTTTTTTTGTTTTTGTTTTTGTTTTTACTTCTGTGTAGAAATTTGCTGCAAAATGAAGTCGTCCTACAAATGATTCTGATTATGCTGTAAATAAAGTGTTACAGTAGTGTAACCTGCTTGAGATGAATGCATGGACCTGTTCCTCAGATTCAGTTTGAAATAATCCTTTTCCAACCTTAGATATATTTTATAAGTGGTAGAAAGCAGTTCTGGTCTTGTTAATTTGATTATCAAAATTGAGATCACTGTCCAAAATAATTCCAAGACTCCTGACTTGCTCACTGTGTTTTAGAGAACGGGATAAATATGAACACATTTTTCACAAATAAGAGCAAACATTTTCATCTCACTCAGTTTGAAAAGGTTTTGAGACAGTAGTTTATGTTATCAGTGCAGGTTATTAGCTTGAACAGGGGTTAGATCATCAAAGGAAAATTTTAGTACAACTACATATCACCTCCATAAGAATGGTAGAATATATTATGATTATTTATGACAGTACTATGTAGGAACAAGTAAAGGTTAAAGAGTAATGGACCAAGTACTGACCCTTGAGGAACACCTGTTTGAATAATTTCGGTATATCTAAAATTACTAACATAGACACAGAATCTATTATCCTATAGATGTGATAAAAATCAGCTTAATAATAAAGCCTTTGAGTTAAAATGTCATGGTGAGCAGTGTTGAAGGCAGCAGGGAACAAAGATGACCTGCAGATCAATCACTGTTGATCTTCTGGTCATAAGAGCCGTTTCTGTGCTATGGTTGATTCTGAAACCTGACTGGTACTCGTCATATATATTGTGACTTGAAAAATATCAGTTCAGTTGTTTCCAAACAAAAATCTTTTTAAACATGTCGCTTAAAAAGGCAAATTCTAAAAGAAATATGTCTAGCAGTATTTCTAACCTAACCTAGATGCCACAGCTTCATACCAGGTGAAGTTTTTAGCCTAGTCCTCAAATAAAAGACAAATTCAACAAAGATTTCTACTGGAAAAAAGTTTTTAGTCTAACTTGCATCACTACTGCTTCCACAGACAGACTTAATCAGGCCAGCGTCTGTTCTATGAATCAGATTAGTCCCTTCTGTTAACATATCTGCTTTCTTTACGCAATCAGGACATGTAGCTTTAGATGTGCTGCTTAAAAAAAGATTCAGAAGAAAATGTTAGAATACAGAACAAAGTGCGATACTGTCATTTATTGATTTCCACTGACACGGTACAGAAAGAGCCAGAGGCTTGATTTTTTTCAATTATGCATTCCAATAGAATAATATTCATGCCTGATAAAGATAACAGTTCATTACAGAAAGAAGAGAAAACAGTGTGCAGGTGGCCTTCCAATTACCCTTTGCCTGGCTTACATGCCGTTTCAATATTGGTGCCACAGGTTTTATCTTTACTGACAGAGTAAAAACACAAAATATATAACTGTATTTTCGAAGTCTTTGACCAAAATTAAACACAATGCTCAATTCTGGCCAATAGAAAGTTTAGATACATAGGTTACTGACCTGTGCAAACAAGCGTACAACCTATCTTTACATTGTGTTTTTCTTTTAGCAGTAAGACAAAAATAAAGAAGGTGAAATTGCTCAAACTGTGTTTTTGGGTTACCAAGGCAAAACTGTAAGGCAGGCACCTTTTAGATGCATTTTTGCAGGTGACAGAGTCACATTTGCACAGCTTGCTACAAAAATGACTTTCAAATGGTTTATTTCCAACTATCAGTTTGCCACCTTTATGTTAAGCATTAAACTGTTTCCATAGTAAACGAGATAGAGTGAAGCTACATGCATTTAAAGAACGACAGAACTGAATCGTTTCTGGCAGTGCAAAATGAAGACGGCAGCAAGGCCAAGCGTCCACTTGCAGAAACTGCTTAAATGAAATAAAATGTGCTTACATTTTTGCCATTTGACATCATTGTGTCATAAAAACAATACAAAATCTGAGTGCAACAAAGGCCCTGGTGATAATCTTTGCATTAATTACTTTTAAGTCTTCCTCCCAACAACACACCTTAAACACAGCCACCTAGTATTTCTATACATTTTAGTCAACCCTAAAGCAGAAGTACAGCTTGGTGATCTATAACAGCTCCCATTTGGGGGTTTAAACTCCAACTACTGTTTTAATGACCCACAGATGCTTTTACAACACGCATTCTTGCTAAAGGTAGCACTTCCTAAAATGTGGAACTGTTACCATCGGTTTTAAACTACGGTTTGAATTAGCTTACAAGTGTGCACAAATTAGATTAAAAGACGCACTTCTCTTTGTATGAAATATTACACCAATTCTTGACAATAAAATGTAGAAGTTAAGGATGCCACCCTCTACTTTATTACTGTAAAAGCTATACACCTTGCTATCTTAGTGTATTTTACCATCCTGTCTACAACTGTATAGGTCATTTCTGCATCAATGCTGCGTCTGGAAGAAGAAAATACCAACAAAGTTTAATAATGCATCTCTTGACAAAAAGGCAATAAAAGCTACTGTGCTGCCCCCTTTTATTCCTGAGAGCAAAGGGACTCTGATCCAGGATCATAGTACCAATGTCTTCACTGTGACTTAAGAGGCAAACTGGTCACATATCAGCACCCCGATTTAATGATACACTGAACAGACTGAATAGCTGGTTCCTTGCCAGTTTAACCTGTGGCCTATTTGGTCAACAAGCCCCAGTAGAAGACACAGAAAAGAAAAGAAAAGAAAAAGCCACACACAAAGAAAACATGAACAGTCAAACATGCAACACTTCCTGCTTCTTTTAAACGAGCAAAAGATACTTGTTATTCATTAAGGAATAGTTCTTTGCATTCTCCTCTCTGGTGCTACAGAGTACACGATGCATGGTCACATTTTCACAGTTTAGACATGAACGAAAGAAGCCAGAATATCTGAGGATTTAAAAATGCATCAGCTGTGAGTAACAACTGTTCACTTTTTTGTACAAAATTTTAAATCATGAACAACTGCCCGGGGCGACGCTGCGTAGCCATAACTGCTGCCAAAGAAAAAGGATAGGAAACTGTTAATTGACAGGTCCACAAAACAGTGAATGAATCAGACTCACCAGGAAAAGGACAAAAAAAAATTAAATTGGGCTTCAGAAAATAGACCGTTCACATAAAAGCTTTGTATCTTAAGAAAGGCTGCATAAAATTTTTTTTTCATCTTTCTAATGGTGGGATTTTGTTTTTATGCAATGTATGAAAAGAAACCAAAACCAACATTTTAAATGTAGTTCAAGTTTGGATGAGAAACAAATCAGATGCTGTATTCCTCTCATTCAAACAATGCAACCCCAATGTGTCTCCATTTTTTATCCAGGTCTGACAGGAAGTAGGCGGCTGTAGATACAAAACGTGGTCCTCATCCATGAGTTAAGGAGTGAAGACTGCTCACAGAGAAGCAGAAGAAACGGAGTGAACAAAAATATTTAAAAACTGAAGAGGTAAACAATGCATGCCATGCATTTGTGATGTGTATTTTGTTGTTGCTGCTTTTGGAGAGGTCCCTCATTGCGGACTCTCGTTACTCTTTTTGCTCCTTCAGCTCCTCTTTTTTACTTCTGCTCCTCAATTTCACGTTTGACTTCAGCTACATAATGGTGATCTTTTCCATGAGCCACCTCCATGACAGCGAGAGCCTGAAGACAGAAAAACAGATTAGATGCACGTTTGCCTTGACAGCTGATCAAATGTTGAATGTAATAGCATTTGAATGTCAATACAGTGATGTAGCTTCAGACACCAAAGTTAAAATCAATGTATCAAAACATTTACTGCTTCCGCTAGATTTAAGAGGGTAAGTAGCAGCCAGGTCCTGCTGCTCAACTGTACTTGATTAACTGATGATGAACAAGTGTGGCTGCTTCTATAAAACAAATAGTTTTGGCAGTTTACTGGTCTGGAGTGATCTTTCCAGGAGTGGAGGTCCTTTCAAATTCACCAGAAGTCAGATCATTCACTGCTCACCAAAACTGCAAAAAACCTAAGAGCTATATGGCTCAGATGCTACAGACCCCAGGTAGCATGTTAAATGCTAAAGTACACTCAGAAATAAAACGAACAAGTATGGTTGGAGAAAGGGTGATTATTTACAGCCACAAGCTAGAGGACCAGGGCACCTTGCGGTCTCCGGTTGACTGTGACCAACATATTCTATGTATACCAACATATTCTAGAGTCTTATGTGAGACCATCTGCCCAATAGTCAAAGCCTTACTATCAGACTGTCATGAAACAGGACAATGATTCCAAGCACAGCAGCAAATCTCAAACTGGAATGTTGTGCAGGGACCTTAAGAGAGCTGTGCATAAACAAATGTCCACAAACCTCAAGCAACACTGTAACAGAGTGGGTTCAAATTCCTTACTTCAGGTTACCACTGTTAAACATTGCCCAACAGACCACTGAATCATGAATCATGGGGTTTACTTAGTTGCTCACGGGACTACGTCTACTCAATTTCCACCCTGACTTAGTTCTAGTACATGCAGAGACACTCATAAGACACAAAAACAGGACAAAGAATGAACAACTGTCCACTCATCGGTCTCTCCGTGGTCGCTTGTTGCATTTCAAATGCTTTTGCAGCCAACTGCTTACGCAATTGATCTTTTAATACACCAAATATTTATACATGCATTCACCTTCTTCAGAGCTTTGACTCCTTGGGTCTTCTTCTCGAGCCCCAAATACAGACGCCCTAGCTTCAGATACATAGACGCCACATTCAGGGAATACGCTGGATAGTGAACACTGCAGAAAGAACATAATCATCAAAATGAGCTGAAAACATCATCGTAAAAAAAAAAAGTTAAAACCACATTTTTGGTAGTTTACTGTACATGTACCCAGCTTAAAGGAATAAGAATAAAAGGTGGTTATGGGAGTGGATAACTTAGTTAAGGTGACAAATCAAGAAAGACCCATAGCAACTGGTAAAATACAATCAGAGAAAGAGAGGAACAAAGTGTCTGCTTTATCTCCAAGACTCTTAGTGCAGAGCTTACAAGATAAAAACAAGTTTTTCTTCTTTTTATGCAATACGAAAACAACTTTGATACAGTTACAAATTATAATGTACCATTGTAGACAGTGATTGAATTAATCTAGTCTTTATGACTTGAATTTCCAACAGATCGATTTACCTGTACGGTTGAACGATCTTCTCTCCGTAGCTCATAGCGCCATCCCAGTCCTGCATGTACAGGCACACCCCCATGGCCTGATACATCATGTGCAGCATGTAGACATTTGTGTCTGCAAATATAGCTCCCATCTTCTCCAGGCTGAGCTCACACATTTCTAGCAGCTCACTGGGGGGTGCAAGAGAGTCAAGAAATAATGACACAGAAAAGGCAGCGCAAGAAGAGGAGGCAGCAAAGCTGTCAGAGATCAGGAGAAAGACGAGAATACATTATAATAAGAGAAGGATATTTTTGTAGTGTTTGGCACGCCTGAATTCTTCAATGACATTTTTGGCATAACGGACCATGGATCGGATTTCCTCAGTTTCTGGCGGAGGGTTCAGCTTCCTGATCTCCATTTTTGCCTTGTCCTAAAGACAGAGTGAAAAAAAAATAATACCGAGTTTTATAACATTGCATCTTATACAAGACAGTCTTTGGGGGAAGCTATGTTAAAACATAAGAGTACCAAATATAAACAGCTGTACTGTCTGACAACAGCACACTGGGAAAGAAACAAAATTAGACATACAAATATCTCAGTATGCATTAACCAGTAGTTCTGCTTGGATTTTAGAGCACAACATTAAGTCACTGCTTCATAATGCAGTGCATAAAGTAAGCTAATTACAGTCAGATATCATTAAAAGGCAATTCCAGTAAAACCAAAAAAGACCTAAGGAGGGATTTTAGTTTTTCTGAAACTTTCAGATTTCATTCCAAATGTAAAAATGTGCAGAAGTCAAAATGATGCAAAAACATCTTGTCACATGCTAAGTACCATTTCTATTCTAAACAGAACATGCTATGAAGACTGACGCATATAAACAAAAGACTGCATTAGTACCCATACAGTACACTAGTTTATAATGTGGAACTGGGACACAGCCACCACATCTCTGACAGTGTAAGGTGTCGTTTGAAACAAAGGTGGGAGGAAGCACAGGTTGGCACAATGAGGACAATGATCCTGCTGCATTTCCCCAACACACAGCTAATAACTGACCCAGATAATGTACTTGCTGTTTTAGTCCTCAAACTAAATTGTTTGTTGGTACCAGACTCCCATTCAAGATATCAAAAATATATGCGCTCCTAAGAGATAAACTCACAGTACCTTAGACCTGGAGGTGCACTCTGTGCACTGGCATGTGAAAAAATAGGAATCCAGCAACCTCTCCTTCCTGTCCTCTGTGGGGTAGAGCAGGTCTATGTAGCTGTTAAATATCTACAGAGAGAGACATGACAAAAACAACCTACAATAAGAGACTTTTACACTTCTGTAATTGAAGGTTTCAAAATGATGTATTTACTTGCCTCTTCTCCAGGGTTTATCTCTTTAACAGCTCTGACCTCAGCTACTGTGCCTTTGTAGGTCACTATGACATTGGGACTACAGCTATGATTCATCAGTGCTACACTGGAAGGAAGAAGGAGTGAGAGAGACAAGTGAGAGAAAAGCTGTAAAATTAAAAAGACACTGATAAAACACTACATTTAGCAGCTTTGTGACACTGGTACTACAGCTCTGTGGGGTATCACATGCAGTTCTGCCATGAATACTTTTATTTTTTGTAAACTGTATTCAAGAGGGCAGCCAAGTGTGAGCACTATTCGCTTTTCCAAGTTTTTAAGGTATTTTAGTGGCTGATCAGATACCTCTTGGTAGAATTGTTGTCAGCTATGAAGTAGTAATATGTAAAATGACCATAAACAGTTGCTTGTACATGCTTCACATAGCATGAAATAAACAGACAAAATAAATAAAGTGATCTATAAATATAAAAACCTCCTATAAAACAGGCGAACTGTCACTGAGAAAGTGGGATGACATATTCAGGGGAATGAAAAGAGGAATTTATTTTGAATTTAATCTCCTAAAATGTCCACACAGAGCGCTGAATGATGACGACATGTTAGCTGCTTACTCAGGAAAAACAGCTGATCCCAGATGTGAGAGTTCCTCGTCCTCTATGGTAAAACCATTACAATTAACCTGAAGGAAAAAAAAAAAGCAGGGTTCAGCAACACGAAAACACAACTTGCATCAGCCTCGGCTGTGCCGTGCCACCCACTTCAGTGAGGAAGAGGAAATTGGAGATTAAATGCAGCTGTGTGATAACAGGCCAAAGAGGTTTCCATTGATGTAGCTTGAAGAGGTGGGACACAGCCCACTGCCAGACAGATAAAATTAAAGCGCTCAAAGCTGCAGAGTTAAATGGCAAAGAATCAGTGGGCGTGTGATACAGAGCCTAGTTAAAACAAACATGCACTCCTTTATGTCTTTCTGCCTACAAGTGCAGGACAACTGAGAATGGATGGAGGGCTGAAAGATGAAGAGATGGTTCCAAGTTCCCCTAACCCCCAAACAGTATGAAATAAAGATTCTTAGTGGGAGAAGGCTTGAAATCAACTGATGTTAAGCTAGTGTTCAAGTACGGATTATCAGGTGTTTGGGAAAAGCGCTGCCATACGAACAAGGTACAAATTCAGAAACAGGGCAGCTGCATCTGCGTCAGGGTGTCCAGGTTAAAGTGCACACCACTAACTGTAACCTGAATCTCCACCATTTGAGACCAGCTGTGCTGCATGTTTCCAGTCTCTCTGCACTGTTGACTGTCAAAAAGGCAAATCAGTGCAGTGTAGTGATGTCATGCAGAAATATGTTTAGTACCATAAAAATAATGGAAAATAATGCAGACTGTGGGCAGGGAATGGCTGATGTAGCAGTCTCAGTGATAAAGGTAAACACTGCATTGGCGCCGCCATGAGATTTTAGTTTTTGGATCCATTGGTTCACTGACAACTCGAACAGCCATCTGGTGTTTCTTCATTGATACCTGTGCAAATAGCTCCGTGAGAGCCTGTTCATCAGGAAGGTTACTGATGTGTCTGGAGTAGAAGTGATGCAGCGCTGCTATGTCTGTCTGGTTCATCTCCTCCTTTTCGCTGTCCATCTTATCTAAATCTGTCAAAGAGAAAAAGATTAAAAAGAATAAGGGACAAAGGGCTGACAAAGAAGTGAGAAAATTAATAATTACATGAAAAGCAACTGACAATATAACAGACCAGACATTGGGCTTAACATTACTGAGATTTATTTAATTAAATTTATTCACATTTATTTAAAAGAGAACCAAACATGTAAATAATAAACATGTACCACTGAGTTGTCTCTCATTGGCAGGAAAAAGTGAACAAGCAGCTGACTTAAAGTTTGATATTTAAGTCAGCAAAACGTAAATATCAATATAACATTTGACCATTCAGTTACACTGGACCTCTTGCAAAACATTTGATCTTTTTTTCCAAGCATAAAGAAATATATGCATTAAACTGATGATTCAAATAATAATAATAATCTGGTTCCAAACGGTAAGCAGATGAGAACACCTCAGTGTTAATAAGTGTTAAACACAGCACCACTATGAGCCGTCTGTCTTTGCCAATCACACAAACCCACTCAGACACAGACGAGTAGCAGCAGGCAGCAGCTGGCCAACCATTTGTTTGGTTCGCATGAGGGACAAGTATGAAGGTTAATTCTCTAACAATCCCGTGGTGACACATCTGAGCCGGAAACAACAGTTCAGACTAAATAATAATCCCAAATGGAGCACAGGAAACCGTTTGTTGGCACTTCGGGGAAACCAGAGCTCGTGCATGTGTGAGATTACGACCAATGGGACCTGTTTCACTGTGTTTAACTTCATTAAAACCTGAAAGTTGCACATTAGTAAAGCAGTTAGAACAACTGCAGAAAACAGAAACAAAAATGCCCTGTAAATCTTGCTGCTCGAAAACAGGCTCAGCAGAGTTTAGTTTCTTAATTATGAGCTAAAACTGAGTTATATTAACAGATAAGTGCATCTCAGCATAATCACAGTTTCCCAGTGACGATAGATGAGTTTATTGCTCAAGGGCACAGTGGCAGTAGTTGTTAAAGGAAGGGAGAGAACATGAAATTACAGAAGCCAGAAGCTTGGGATTTAGATCCCCAGTGCTTTGCACACTTGGAGTGAATGAAAGCGACAGAACCAGGACTGGAGGCTACAGCTGAGGATATTAATAGACACACTGCCACAACTGCAGAGACATAGATTGCGCGCGCGCGCGCGCGCACACACACACACACACACACTAACTAAAAGTGCATGAATGTCTAACTAAAGTGTATGCTTATGTATTCACACTCACACACAAACGTTAACTTACGAGCTTCAAACTCTTTGAGCAGTAGCAGCCTTTCTGAGGGAGTTCGCTCTGTTGTGGCTCTCTGCAAAATGACAGTGTTTAATGAAAAAACCTGAATCATAGCGATCGCATAATGATGTAACGATATAAACTAAACTTAATTTTCCCTTTACGCTGAATTAAATTACCTGCAGACAGTTCTAGTATAAACGTTCAGCTGAGTTTAGACATTAAAGATCTTTATGGTAATACAGCAGCTTCCAAGCACAGCTCAGGGACAGCAGTGTTCATGAGCATTGTCATCAACCAAGATAAGACCTACATTTAAACGCTGTGGTCAAATTACGACACAAGAAGGCCATGTTAACACTGCACAACGACTGTTCATTTTAATCTAAACTACATGTGTGATTACACTGCGCATGGAAAACTATGTAAATTAAAGTGATGAGTCGAGTCAGATTATTGTGAAGACCCAGATCATATTTCACTCAGATATTTATTTTAAGGTTTGCTTGTTGCTCCTTCCTCTTCTTGCTGCGTTATTCATCCAAATGGTAATTACAGCGTCTTAACCATAACTCTTTATTTTTGTTATGTCGTAATATGTAGAGAACATCTATATCTCTCATAGTTTTTTTTTCCTTTTTCATTTTAGTGTTCATCTCTGAGTATTCTCTGGATACTGAAACATTACTTCTCCTGCTTCTTTGTGTCACTTCACCTGTTTCATGATGATTCTTGCCACCAGTCTGACCGTTTCTGATGGACACCAGTTTTCCCCGTAGGAACACATCGCTACACACTCCAGCTTGTGCATGGGCCAATCACCTCTCTGTGCAAACACACAAACACAGTAAGTGGTAAATTATCCTTTTCTGAATAAGTGTTATAAAAGGAAAAACAACAAGATACGCAAAATTAAGACAGCAAAGAAAAGGAGAATTAAACGGACATTTCTGTCATCAAAGAGTAAATCACTGATAAATTAATGACCGAGGCAAACGTCATTCTGTCTGTCTGTACTTTACTGCAGTGTACAGAGTTTGATTTGTACCATCACACTAGAACTAAACAGATCGTCAATAACTGAACATTTGTCAATAACTCAGTAATGTAATGTGTTACTACACTAAATTCAGCAATCACATTACAGCTGCAGTTATGTTGCTACTTGTCTTACAAAGGTTCTTCATTGAGGACAAATAGAAAACATCTAACTGGAGCCTCTGTTGGTCCTGCACTGATGTTAGTTGATGTGCAGGGAAGGAAAATGTTGGAGTGGAGATACAGTCATTAATTTTATTGCACTAAAGAATAAGAGAGCACTGTTAAAGTGCAAACTGCTTACAGGACAGACACAGCTGCATCATGCTGCTAATGCATTATTGGCTCTTTGCAGGCATCTGCACAAGAGAGCATGCTAATGTTAAGCTAGCAAAAGGAGCACTTTTTTGAACATAAAGTACCAACTGACACCTAGTCCTAGTCAGTTCCTTGAGCTGACTTTTGAAACTTACAAAAAGACTTCAAAATCTCCATTAAAAAGACCAAAATGACCATCTTACCTGACAGTCAACATTGCAGTAGTAGGCCTGCTTACATTTACCACACTTAAAAAGGTCTTCTCTCCTGTAATGACACGAAGATGCAATACATTCAGATACTGCTGTACGTAAAAGGGACACTTTCTTTTAAACTACATGAAGAAACAACATGACACACCTGGATGGTGGATACGGGAATAAACTTTATAGTGACAGCCTTCAACTTCTTAAAAAAAATGACAATAATAAAAATTCAACCTGATATTGAACGAGAAGGCCGTGACAGTTTGTTATCGTCTGGGACATAATAGGGAACATAAAGATGTTTAGAGTTTAATTTTAATCACATCTGGGTCACATGCATTGGATCTGAATTTCAGATTATATTCTCAGGAGCGTCTACAAACATTTTCAGTTCACTAATTATGTCAGATAAGGCACAAGGTACAACACGGGGCAAATATACACACTTGCGTACATGCCTTCCAGTGCACGCCTGTCCTGGACTTGACTTCTCATCTCATGGCTCCTCCTCTTTTGGGACACACGGACGCCTATATTTAGCAACCTAACCTTTCAATGCTCTACAAACCTTTTAATGGCTTCTTTGGTAGGACGCATGTGTGTGTAAGAAAGTGTCAGTAAGAGTGTCACAGAGAGTGAGTTCATATAATTCTATAAAGTGTTGTGAAGGGATTTTAAAATTAAACTGAATCTAATTTCCTGTCATGTTTTTGATAAAGTGTGCCTACACACTCCTCCTACACATGATGCTCTCTGAATGCTGTAGGCCACTCAACAGCCTACACGGTTACTGGTGCAAGCGTGCTAGCTTTGGCAGTCTGATATTACAAAGGCAGCGCTTTGTCAAGTGTGTGCATGGACACAGTCCCTCCCACCCTCCAGAATTAATCCCCAAAAAGTTGCAAAACAACAAATATAAACGAAGACAAAAAATAAGACAAGACATAGTGCAGAAAATCTAAATTAAATAGAAAAGTCTAAGAAACACAAATAATAACTATGAGACACAATACACCCATGTAGAGAGAGGAAATGACTACAAATTACCATAAAGCCACACAACATTATACAGACATCCGCTACATGCACAGCTGGAGACACAAAAACAACATTATGTAGTTCGTTCTGGGGGGACAAGTGAGGATCTTTAACAGGTCTGTGCCCAGAGCACGTGTTGTATAAGACAAGCAGACACGTTATACTATGGCATCAATAGGGCTGCAAATTTACCAAGTGGTCCTTTAACCAAGTATGCGACCTGTAAATACTGATAACCTATTTAAGACTATATAGGGTATATACACAGTACTTAAAAAGCACTGTATCGTTTTAAAATCCACTCGTGTTTTACTCTCTTGACTCCGCAGTGCTACAAACAAAAGCTGCAGCATCTGTCAGGTGAGCTGGCTCGTCTCACTGACCCACTTTAATCAGCTGAGTAGGTGCACAGGGGTTTAACTGCTAACGTAGCTGTAATGAGGTTAGCTGGCGGTGAACTGGACGTTACCCGCTCCACTCAGTTCTCCTTTTCACAGAGGAAGGTGCCTGCTCGTAACTACCTGTTACAAGAGGGGTCTGTCAGCTGTTTGAGTGAGGTGAGGTGCAGTTTTACCTGGTGAAGCAGTGTTCACAGTGCGCTCCCCTCTCATTCACGGTCAGCACGTAGGAGTAGGCAGGACACGCGAACACCAGCTCCCCCACCGCGAAGTGTCTCAACGCCCGCAGGCCCCTGCCTTTATCCGGGCTCAGAAACCTCTCCGTCCCTTCTATGCCTTCGTTCTTCATGGTATATTTTGTAACGATTCTCCGGTCCCTTACACAGACCACCACCTGTGACTGCTGACCGCTTTAATCAGCCTCTGTCTGAGCTCCTTCTTCCTCCCTGCCCCTCCATGTGTCCGGAGCGACTGCCATCGCCCCCTGCTGGAGAGGCGACGGTAAGGACAGTGCGGCTGCACTTCTGTCGTGAAACGCTTGAATATTTAAAAATATATCTGGTGAATTAAATATTGTATAAGAAGAAAAATCTAACTGCATAAAAGCACTTACACCATACTGTCTTATTTAAAACTTTCAACAATGTAACATAAAGCAACAAACTAAAGAAGACCTGGGAAAAAGATGTTGTCTCTGCATCTGAAAATGAGTCATGGGAAAACAATATTTAAAAAATTAGTCAGGGATACCACGGGCAAATTTATTCAGGATAAAATCATTATTCGGTATTACTACGCTCCTTTCAGATTACATGAAATTGGTTTAATTAAAGATGTGTCATGCTGGAAATGTAGGACAGAAAGATGGACTTATGTGCATGCATTATGGAATCGCGCCAAAGTTTTTCATTTTTAGAGCGATGATTTGGATTGTATGGGCCAATAATTTAAGTCTGATTTGCCAACGTCACCACAGATGTCTCCCCTTGAAGATGGAGGTCCTTTAGCACAGTTAAACAAGTGCGTAATAAGAGTATTGATAGTGGATCTAGTTACTTGTACCTCACTAATCCCTAAGCTTTGGAAAGAATCTCAAATTCTGACAATGAAAATGTGGATGCTGAAATGTTGGGAAGGCTTAATTGTAAAAATGAGATGCCAGAGAGGAGTGGAGCAGTTTATTATGAGTCCTTATCTAAAGAAAAAAACAAAGTATAATTTGATGCAACTCCAATTGCATGTATTGGAGTTTAGCAAGTGAATATTACCCACTAACTTATTGTAAATTGTCTCATACACCTCACTCACATCTGTGTCTTTGAAATGCCATTTTCTTTACTTTCTTTTTTCCTGTGATGCTTCCTGTTTTGATGTTTCTATCTGCTCCAGTTATTCCCTCACCCCCTGGTACTTCTCTATTTTACTGTCCTCCTTCTTTCTGATGCTGCTGTCCACTGGGACTGCCACATCAATCTGTGGTCTTCTGCTCCTTGTCAACCACCAACATGTCTGGTTGGTTGGCCAGCAGCTGCTTGTCTGTCTGGAACTGGAAGTCCCACAGGATCTTAGTCCTGCTGTTCTCAACCACCTTTAGTGAGGTCTCCCACTGGGACTTGGGGACTTTCATTCCAAATGTGGCACAGATGTTCCTGTACACTATGGTAAATGGCCTGTATTTGTATAGTGCTTTACTTAGTCCCTAAGGACCCCAAAGCGCTTTACACTACATTCAGTGATTCACCCATTCACACACTGGTGATGGCAAGCTACATAGCCACAGCTGCCTGGGGCGCACTGACAGAGGTGAGGCGCTCTGACTATCCCAGCCACTAAATTGTGCCTCTCAGTGTATGCTGTCCCAGCTTGGATCTTGATGCTATGTGTAATCTCCAGGGGGACCATTGCACAGTTTGCATATCTTGGGTCCTGTCAGCTGTGGTAGATCTGGTCCTTAGCTCGTGATCAGAACTTCTGTACTGTCCTTAAAGTTGACCTCTTAAGCCACTGGTAGGATTTCTTGATGTCAGCCACTTCCTCTCTCTGTCGATAATACATCCCACGCAAGGGAGTGATTGTCCATGATTGTTCCTCTTCCTGTTCCTCATCAGTATCCATCTTCAGCTGCTTGAAGCATTCTTGGAGATCTTCCTGATCTATTTGCAAATGTGTCATCTTTCATCCTGGATTGTAGTGACATTCACTAATCCTTGCCCTCCCTCTTTCTGTTGCTCTTAGAGCCTCAGGATACTGGACTGGACTTCAGGTGGAGACCTCTGTGCATTGTGACGAGTTTTTGTGTCTTGACATCAGTAGCATCTATCTCTTCCTGTGGACGTCTTATTATTTCAGGTGGCTATCTGATGACCTTATGTATTAATGACTTGGCTCTTATTCCTCCATTCAGCTGGCTTCTCAGTACCTGGCAAGAGGGATCAGGGAATTGATGTTTCGCTCACTCTTGGTGTGCAGCTTGATGTCATGATGTCTTGATCCTACCTCAATAATCCAGGTAAGAAAATCCTGGATGATGACTTATTCGGTGTCTCCAGACTAAAGAAGTCACATGGATTACTGATGAAACATTTCTCCCACTGAAAAGACTGCATCCAGATGAACACGATCAACTTTCTGGGATTTTAAATGGAAAAGTTTGTTTTATGGTCTTATTTAATAGTTTTTGCGCACTCTTACCCTGTTTGATCTTAATAACTACTAAAATTGTAAACTTTTTTTTTTCCAGGAGGGAAGCAGTCATAGATGTGAACAGATGCAGAGGGCCTGCATCAGGTTACTATAATAGTGTGAGTTACAACTAGATAAGCAGTCTTCAGCAAGGTAACAGCACACTGGTATAATAAGGACTGTCTTTAAATAAATAATATTCTAAATTTGATTGCAAACAAACGCAAGGCTGCAACCCATCAACACCTGGAACTCAGTGGTCGAGTGAGAGACTAAATAAGCTTGAATGAGAGTAAATCTGGGAAGGTCAGCTCCAAAATCCTGCCAGAAGACTTTCCAAGAGTTGGGGGTGTCAGCGTCCATTAAGTTTAAGAAGGCTAAATAGATGCAAGCATGCAAGCTTTGGTGGTCTTATGCTGCTCTGATTCAAGAAAAACAGCATTTTGTCAGCTGTGCGTATGTACAGTTTGCTAATCTGTCCAATGTAGCACAGCTCCAGGAGTTCCAAAGGTTCAGGAAGACCTGGTTACACATCCAAAATATATATAAGGTAATAATGTATAACATGACATGGACACGAAGCAAGAGATGTAAATGAAAACACACATTACTGAGAAAAACCGAGCAATCAGATGATCCCCTGTAAGGAACCTCTTGGGAAAAGCTGGGAGGAAGGATTGCTGTTTAACAGGAAGAACCAGGCTCAGGGAGAGGCAGCCATCTGCATCGAGTTGTTGGAGGGTGAGAAGAAAGAAAAGAGAAGCACCAAGAAAACCACAAAGTCAATGACTTCTTGTGGTGCTAAACATACATAGGGCCTAAAATATATTTATCTCAAAGGTTTAGGATGAACACAGTCTGGATATATTTATATTTGTCATCATCTTATATAGATCAGTAAGTCCATATACACCTCTCAAAAGAATTAAAGAAACACTTTTTAATCAGAGTATAACATCTTCTGGGATATTTATCTGGTCAGTTAAGTAGCAGAGGGGGTTGTTAATCAGTTTCAGCTGCTTTAGTGTTAATGAAATTAACAACAGGTGCACTTTGAGGGGCAACAGTGAGACAAAAATAAACATGCTGATTTTACAGGCAAAATCACTGACATTTTTTTTTTTTTCCTCATCTTTTCTGACTTTTTTTTCCCTACTAGTTTTGGATTTAGCTAGGTTCAGTGTCATTTTTGGTAGCATGAGGCGATACCTGGACCCTACAGAGGTTGCAAAGATAATCCAACTCCTCCAAGATGATGCATTAATACGTGCCATGGCCAGAAGGTTTGCTGTGTCTCCCAGCACTGTCAGAAGTATGGAGAAGATTCCAGGAGAGCTGGACAAGGCCAAAGGTGGTCCTCAACCCATAAGAAGGATGGGTATCTAGAGTTAAAGATGAGCACTGTCAGAGCTACAAAATGACCTCCAACAGACCACTGGTGTGAATGTCTCTGACCAAACAATCAGAAACAGACTTCATGAGGGTGGTCTGAAGTCCCAGCATCCTCTAGTGGGACCTGCCTGACATCATGGAGCCAGATTGGCATTTACCATAGAATACCATAATTGGCAGGTCCACTACTGGCACCCTGTGCTTTTCACAGATGAGAGCAGGTTCACTCTGAACACATTTGAGAGACGTGAAAGCGCCTGGAAAAGCCGTGGGGAATGTTGCTGCCTGTAATATCTTTAATCATCAGTGGTGGTGGGTCAGCGTTGGTCTGGGGAAACGCATCCATGGAGCGACGCACAGGCCTCGACAGGCCTGGCAACAGCTCCTTGGACCTTCCTTCAGACAATCTATCGTCTCATTAAGAGCATGCATACATACAAGCACATGGGGGCCATACAAACAAATGGGAACTATTTTGAGTTGCTGCAATAAAATGTATTAACCTTCTGGAACATTTTTTTCCACTTTGATTTTTGGGGTGACTTTGAATTCAGTCCTTTGTAAGTTGATAATTTTAATTCCCATTAAACAATGTGGCACTCCTTTATTCCTGACACATTACTCAGTCCATATCAGTATAGGTATCCAGCATCTTATTTCCCATTGAGATCTGATGTCTTTTCAAAATGTTCCCTTAATTTTTTGAGTAGTGTAATATACAGTCATATTTTTAGGCTGTACATCTGATTTGGGGCAGACTAATGGAAGAAATATAAGTCTTCATTTTGTTAAAATTCAAGGGATGCTTTATAATGTACATAATATACACTCACGAGACACTTTATTTTGTCAGTCTTGCTAGTATCGGGTTGCATTTAGCAAGGTGCTGGAAATATTCCTCTGAGATTTTGGTCCATAGTGACATAATAGCATCACACAGTAACTGCAGATTTGTTGTCTACACACCCATGATTCCAGCACATCTGAAAGGTGCTCTATTGGATTGAGTTGTATTGGATTGTCATCTTGAAGAAACCCGTTTCTATATTTGTCAGCTGCATGGCCACGCTGCTAATCATGATGCACTCAATCCTGATGGCAGCAGGCATCAGAAGATGGTAAACTGTGGTCAATAAATCCTTTGACCCATAATCAATAGTCAAAGTTAATACTAAGGGGCTCAAAGTGTCACGGTAGAAATCTAGAGACATCAGCTGTACCTAATAAAGTGACTGGTAGTAGATTATCTGTCATTATCTATTAGAGTCACACTGTGCTGCCAAATCATTCATTTCTAAAAGTCTTGCATTAATTTTGCTTTGTCACTCATATGCTGCCTTGTAGCACAATACTCACACTAATGCACTCGGCCAGCGCGCTACAATGCTTGACTGACGGATGGAAAACTTTTCTTCTTTAAATATTAAAGCCTAAGAATACATGTAAAATTCATGCACAGCTGCCACACTGCAAATCGCTAAAAGATCAACCAATGAAGGAAAACTTGAGAGAACTGGATTTACTTCCAGCTGACAGATGGATTCAACAACACTTAACCTTTTAATCCCTGTACATATGGTGCATGTTTAGGGTTGTCGACTGTCAAAACTTGAACAGCAAAAATAAAAAGGCAAAACACGTCACACACTTTTGTTTATATATATAAATGTATTTATTTAAGTTAATCATTTCTCCTCATTCAAAGTTGAATTTCTGCATTATCTATAAAACAGGGAACAGTTAGAAGCGCTGTACAGTCTGACAACAAAACTAGGAACTGCAGCTGAGTACACTGTGTATATATGTACATACTGTACACACACTGATGTAGGTATATACAAAAATATACACTTTTACATGTGTGAACCCTCGGGTTGCATCAGCCACCTCGTAATGTGAATACCAGCCATTCAGAGCCACATGCCTCTCAGAAAACACATTAACCCACCAGCTCACACCCCACCCCATATCCCACCCATATTGATTACTGTTATTATCTGTCATTACCAGTTGATGAGACTTTTACAGTGTATTGTCTGCTGTGCATGATCTGCCCCTATTGTGCCCCGACTCATTTACATTGGCACAGCCGCTTGTAGAAGACGGAGAAGCTTAAGCAGTCCTGAGCTGGATGTCTCAGCAGGGCTTTTCACTTATTAGAGAGAGGGCCCTTCTTCTGTTAATCCTATGAGGGGATTTGAGGTGGGCCGATAGGGGGAAAACGTCCCAGGTTTTTGACAAGTCGTGACTGAACTTTTCTCCGTTTAAAGGAAAAGCTGAACGAACACAAAGATTTTGCTTCAAGCTTCCTTTTCTTGTTTAACTCTAGCAAATAACCCCTTGTTTCCCTCCACAGCGAAATAAATAATGTCTAGTGGCTCAGTGGGTAGGATGCTCTTATTTACTGACTCAAGCTCACGTTTTATGTTATTAAAGAAGACGACCATCTGCAGGATTGTCAGTAATATTCTTCTTACTCGATGTTTTCCCTTGTAAATTTATTTCAATAGGCATTTTTTGGTTTGTGCGTCATCATTTTGGCTCATACCTAAAATTATTTTTTATACGCACAAGATCACTTGGTCATAATTGGATCACAACCAAAACAAAATGTTCTGCATTATTGTGATGCAGCCTAGCACGCTTTAACTTTTGATTAAATGGCTCCAAACAGGTAAACGCACTACGAAAAGATGGAACCATGATATGATACTGGGGATGACTTTTGTTGAGCTATGTTTCAGAGTTGTTACTCCTCTAATGGATATTTTAAAGAATATTTTAAAGTTTTTAAGACATGGAAACACGCAAACGACCATTTTTAATCCCCTCTCTATCATAAAACTGACGCAAGACCAGCAGATAACAGCAGTCCTGGCCACAGTGGCTTCTACAAGTTGAGACTGGAGGGAAGATACTCATTACACTGCAAGCAACCTGTCACGGAACAAGTCCTCCGAGACTGTTTTCCAAAGACTTTCACCCCTTCTTATTCTTCATCATACAGCAAATTCGGAAAAGGAAATTTGGCACGTTGTGCAAAAGATGTAAACATTTAACCATCCTTTTGAAATGAGGCGCTGCACTTAAGTGTTACAGTCATTTCTTCTGTGTGTAACATAAAAAAAGATTAAGAAATAAAATAGCAAACCTTATGACAAGTATAAGACTAGCTTTAAAAAGAAAAGGCTTCAGACAACACGGGAACTGTTGCAGACAGGACTGACATGGTCACTCAGGTGAGCACAGTCGGCTTCTGCGGAGTAGCAAACTCACATGGAGATCTTATAAAGCAAAGACAGAAACTACCTCAAGTCCTTCTTCCTTTTTTTGTTTCGCAGCTGATCATGTGTGGCAATAGAGGGCGCTAAAAACTACTAAATAAAACCTCAGCATGTTGGAAACCTTCACTTATTCTATGCTGACTGAGATATCACCACTACTCAAGAGGCTGCACAATTTCTGCAATAATCTAGACGATAAGGCGATGAAAAAGTAAATGAACTAACTACTAAAATGTGTACTTGCACACATCTAAACCGAGACAGATTTTGCATGTATCCTATGACAGATCTTCCCATTTACACCCTTTGAGAATCAGCTAAAAAAAACAAAAAAAAAAAAAAACAAAACTTCAATGGTGCCCTTTCAAGAATACATCTAAATTAAACATTTTTATATTTTTCTACTTTTAATAAGATTATTTCTCCTGTAACCTGCCTTTAAAATCTCCACTGAAGCGTCTGATTTCACAGCACACACTGAAATAGAAAACTGATGTTCAAACCTAAATTTCACTTAATGCTTCTCCTGTATTGCAACCATGCTTACTTAAGACACTGAAAGTGTTTCATTTTGTTTTGCATTTTCCAAACCAAACCAGACTTTTCCATGTTTAAAGTAACACATCATCATGAAATCAGATTTGGGCCTTTGGATTTAGCATCAAAGGCAACACCAAATTTTTCTAAGCAGGGCCTTGCCTGAGTTTCTCTCTGGCCTCGTGCCATGTTGTGGGTCCCCTGCCCTGCAGCACAATGCAGCAACCTGTCAAGTCACAGGATAGGCTTTTCAAACCAGCTGCAGCTTCAGCTGACCTTCTCAGCTCCACTCACCCCACTTATAAATGAACATATAAGACAAGGCAAACAGGTACACAGAAAAAAAAAAGTATCAGACAGCAAAGCAACCGAGGCCAGCTGTCTTTGTCAGTTGGCGGCTCAATAAAATAAAACCAAAGGAGTTTCGGATGTGAGTGTGCACGAGAGCGGGAAGGACTGAGAAAAGCAGAGAGCGCACGACTTTAAAGATGACTTGAGATTTCAGCTTTCCTGTACCCAAACTGTACATCTGTTCAGAAATATTTTGTGTTCCTGTAGTTGCCTTGAGGTCGCCAAGTGATGAGTCACACTAAATTTAATCAAGCGCAATTTTCCCAAACTCCACTGTCATTACTCATCGGTGACTAACAGCACAGGAGATCATAGCAGTGAAGATGAGGAAGTGATGTGAAAGCCTAAAGGACATTAGAAACAAAACATAACAAACAAACTATTTAAAAGGCAAGAGTTAATGGACTCGGAAACAGATAAATGTACTGCAAATCGTATCAGTAACACCACCTGGTAACAAAAACTGCACCGTTTCATGACACCAAGATATTGTTGATCTGCATAGTAGTGTGGCAGGAAAAAAAAAAAGAAAGAAAGAAAGAGTATTCTTATTTCTACTTTGCATCAGCAAAAGCTGCGCAGTCCTGCTTGTGCAATCAGAAAAATCTGCTCTCCTCTTGCAGAAACAGAGTGAGGACAAACAGTAAAACCTTGTTTACTGCAGTTCCAAACTTCAGAACAGATGGCTCATCTAACAGGAAAGTTAGAGGAAAAAAAATATGTTGATGTAAATCACTGTGACTCAGTGCAACGCTGGAAACATGTCGGCGATACATGCAGTCAGAAGTTGCTTCGCTACTTGTCGAGACTTTTCTTTTTGCATGAAATCTGCTCTCAGGCTGGAATAAGCACAGTTTGCCGTTGTCAATAGAGAGACGGACGTCTGACACCTCGATGAATTAAAAAAACCCAAACAAACCCCACTTTACTTTGCTGCAGGGTTGCATTGTTCCTCCTGCAAGGTCTAAGTGTAGTTTTCTTCTTTAACTTTGTAAAAGTGCTGGAAGAGGAGAAGCAATCATCTCAGTCACATCTATGCAAACTCTACATTACTGGTAATCTCATTACTGTGTTATTAGAAATGCCACATTAGCAGGCAACACCTGTTGGCTCTGGAGAACAAGCTGCAACATGAATCCAGTTTAGATGTGATTGTTAGACAGTAAACGTTCCACAATGGCAACATATAGACACAGGCAAAGGAAAGCAGCTGTGCAGGAAAAACAAAGAAAAAAAAAAAAAGATTAAAACTGAGCCTCTCCACGGGGAGCAGGCACAGAGCAGCGAGAGTATGTAAAGAAAACCATTTTAATCACTGGTCTTTCTGAAACTCAAAACATCCTTTTAAAAGTTGGTTCCATTTTTTGATTAGAAAGTAAACCAAAATAAAAGAAAAAGGAAAAAAAAGAGAGACTGGTGACTTATTCTCTGGGTATTTTCTCTGTGGAAGTATTGGAGGCTGCAGCAGCCAGTACTACAGCCCAAAGACAGGAAAATCTTCAGGGAGGCATTCACAACACTTCTGAGGGGGGAAAAAAACCCCATGCAAAGCAGCGAAAACCCTCCCAGATTGTCTTCACCTCCACCAAGAAAGAGTCTGTAGAAAAACTGCATTCTTTGCCTCTTTTCTCTCGGTTGACTCTGTAAACCAGTGAGAATAAACGAGAGGAAAAGCTCAAGGCCTCGAGTCCATTTCCTCCCTTCACATCACTCAACAACCCACACCTCCCCGAAACCACAACCTGAAGGCTCCATCTGCCATTACAGGATGCTTCCAAGAAGAAGAAGAAGGAAAAAAAGCAAGTCTCTGTGGACAGTTAACAGCAAGAAATAAAAAAATATGAATAAGAAAATAAAACAAGTACACCAAAAAATTCTCTTTCCACCAGCATTAAAGAAAGGAGAAGAACAATTTCGCCGTTTGCAGCTGGAACCATCAATGAGAAAACACTGAGGTATGTATTTTTGAAACAAAAGCCTCTTCGTCTCCTTTATCCTCGTGATCGCCACCATCCATCCACCACATGCAGTCAGGTTCCTGTTAACTCCATTTGGGTCTCCCGGCCCCTCCCTTCATTACGCGTGGCTCATCGTTTAGGGAGATGGGTGAGAGAAGGGTGCGCACGTGACTGGCTGTACCTCTGTGGAGGAGGAAGGAGGAGAAGGAGGAAGAGTTTGTCTTTCTTCTTGAGTCTATTCATCTTTTTAGCCGCATCTCAGGAGTCTGTAGGTGTTTCTCTTCGCTATACCGAGTCTTCCGGGGATCTGGAGCGCCCCCTACGATTGTAAATTGAGAGTGAACTTCCACTGCTGGGTGAGGCTCGGGCTGCAGACCTCCACAGTGAGTCCGCCCATCCTGGCGCTGCGGCTGTCCAGGCAGAGGTTACTGCCCACGTGACGAAGCTTCGAGTTGGACTCGATCTGCTCCCATTTCTGGACGACAAACAACACAATGTCACAAATATTGAACGCTGTACCTTTTTTGGGGTATAAACAACAATAAAGGCGATTTCAGTGTGTGTTTACCTGTCTGCTGTCATTCTCTCTACAGCCTTGTAGTTTGATGAGGGAACCAGCTGTTCTGTCCACCACAGTCAGACACAGGTCCATATGTTTTACCGATTTATCCTTGGTTAGAGCCCATTCCTTTATAAAAATGGATACACGTAAAATATTAGTACACGTAAAGCATGCTGGGATGTTCTCAGCAAGGCTTTATCTAATAACACGTCTTTTATATCAAGTAATGATCATGTTTTCCTCTTATTTACACAGGAAAAATAACAAAAATGTATTTTGCAAAATGGGCACCATGGGCAGCATCGTGATAGAGAGAATCTGGAGCTCCCTGTGGAAATCTCACAAGCAGGACTCTGATTGCTCTGAGAACACAGTGCCCATGTTAAAGCCACATTAAGGCCATTAAATAAACCCAGCAGGTAAAGCTTGGTGGCTGAGAAAATCTCTGTATATTTTAAATAAATTTTAGAAAGTATACAAACCCATAATAATAACAACAATAACAACAATAATAATTGGCCGTTAGTTTAGTAAAGAGACTGCCTGGTATGAGTGTGAATAAAATGGAGACATTATTTGTGGTACTTCACTTCTGTTGTGTCTCTTTGAGAATGGCTAGAACGGATTGAATAACATCACAGCGAATGACTTGTTTGCAGTTTTCATTATGTGGGATTAAAAATCAATAACCAAGTTTTTCAGTTTTCCACTTCCACTTGGTGATAAAATTGCATTTTAAAATTCTCCCCAGTCTCTCATACCCCCCAAAATCCAAGGTTGTTCATTTTGCCCTCCCAGCACCGCAGCTGTTACTGACTACATTCACAATTTTGTTTGTTTTTTGCCCCTGGTAGAAATAAAAAATAAATAAATTCATTCATTCATTTACTATTCATTTTAAAAAATGAATAGTAAAAACAAAGTACACCCTCTTCCAATTCTAACGTTTTTCATATAAGAGGATAATAAAGCACCATGTTTGCTTTTTGCCAAATGTGGCCCTGTGAATTACAGCAAAGCGTCTCCTCTTCTGTCTCGTCTTCTAAAGGATGTTGCACAACCATTAATATTTCACGGTTTGACCTTGGGAATATTGGTACATGTCCTGAACATTTTCCACTTGTGAGCAGATATGTTTCTTAGCTGTATTTGCTGTATTTATGAAGCAACACTGGAAACAGTAAAGACCTGCAAATCCACGAGGGTAAAACAAGACACGTAAATCCAAAAAAAGCCAGCGATCGCTGACTCGAAGCGACAGCAGTTTTCTTCTCTACACCTGTCATTCTATTTCAGGATTCAACTATTTGAGAAACTGCTGACAGAAACACTCCCCACAAACTTACACACACAGACATAGTGTGTATCCTCCTCAAGGTACTCCAAGAGCTGTACATTTCCTCTAAGAACAATGTTAAAATGCTGTTATGCACTACTCTATATTTAAGTTAAAGTTTCAATAGATCTGCTCTACTCTTGTCTTAACAACCTCGTGTTTAAACATCTTTGTCCTTTTGATTACAATACATTTACTTTAAGTATGGCACTGTGACCTTAAATACGTAAATCCTTTATCATACCCCCTGTGCTTTCACCATATGTACACCACTTGCCACTCACGAGTCTCTAAGGTTAGGATTTTACAAGCTGACCTGGGTGTCCCCTCGCCGTAACACTACCTGGTTTCCCCCTGCATTGTGACATTCATAGACGCCGACCACACCATCAGCAAAGTGACCCAAGGTGTCCAGACAGTTTCCTCCCTGCTGCAGGGCTCCGAAAGCAATGTCCTGGTGATCTGGGACCCTGAACACACACACGAAAAAGTGTTAGTGAAGCGTGTATTCAGTTTTTCAAGCTGTTAAAAAGCCAAACAAAGAAAGCGTACAGGCCGAGATACAGCAAGAGAGGAAAATAGTCAATTTTCTTCTGACAAAACAGGACAATGGGGCTTTAATGTTTCTGTAAAAGTTAAATTATTCAAATTAGAAGCATTAAAAAGGTGCAATTTTAATGTTCTTCCCCCTGTGAAAACATAAAAGCAAGAAGTATGCCTGAGATTTAATGTGGTTTTTATGCTTTTAAAGATTGTTTCACTGTGCAGTGATACACCATGCCCCAGGCTCATGCTAAATTTGAATACGCTCTCTGAAAGTCCCACTCTGACCAGTTGCACATGTGCATTTCACAGATATGCAGAAAGCCCATGAACCTATCAGCAGTAGTTCTACTTTATTATCCTGAGACATGTGATGGAGAAGATTTGGTCCAAACAACCTGAACTGTTCCAGTGTGCGATGGTGATTCTGGTGTGTTAAAAATAAGGGTTTTTTTGGTAATCCTCAAAAAAATCTTTGTTTCTCACCAACGCTGCTCAACAGATTTAGATGTAAGCAACTTTGTACTTACTTAAAAGTACATTCAAGCTCAAGGTTTGCCTATCTGACAACCTGGAAGAGTACCAGAGTCTGTGACAGCGGTCATAACTTGACCTTCAGGCAAAATGTAGCAAAAACGCTGGGAGTGGTGCAATCTAGCAGTCAGATTTAAATCAGAGGTGCTCTCTGCTGAACTTGTGGACTCATTCACATCAGCCACTAATTGCGAACCTGAGAACCTTGTGAAAATGTAATAATGACCTTGAATCATAACTCCTGGTTGGGCATTAGCGTCACTGCAGTCTCATTTGTGTATAAAACATCCCGCCACACATTAGCACAAAGTCATATTTCAAACTTCTGGCTGAGGAGTGGTCTCCTAACAATTTGGTAAATGCAATTTAGTTTTGATTATACAACATTACATGTCATGCAGTGTAACACTGGCTCCATCATATTGCACAGACTGCCCTCATTTTCTTACCTCAGCTCAGGGTAGACATTCTCCAGGTACCATTTGAATGGCTTACAGTTTAATCTCTTCTTCATCTCCAAACGACTCTGGATACTGAGGGAGAGGAAGGAGATGGAGGAAGAGAATTAAAGGGTTGAATCAGCTGTGGTTTCATGTTTAAATTATACGCCTCGTCAGTCGCTTTGTAAGGGGAGAGAGTGGAGGCTCGGGGCATGTCTGAGTCTAGATCCTTTGGGGAAAATATAACTGTTTGGACTGACACTAGAGGGGAGATGCCAAGTCTGTTCCCACAAGGTCACATAATAAGCATATATAGTGCTGTCTAGCTACTCTGGTTGAATGCGAAAGTGCTTATTGCTGTGTAGACTTCTGGATGTGTGGCATAAAGCAGAAGGAAACTAGTATAAGGGTGAAAAGCATTCCTTAACACACTTACAGTACTTACTTTGTCCTGCTGGTGGCATAAAACTAAGAGGATCACAAAGTCAGCACGTGTCACCCCCTAAAGAACATGAATGTCAATCCATTCAGCAGCTGTAGGTATTTTTTTTTTTAATGGCGGATGACTGACGCTGTCACTACGCTTGAAACAATCCTGCGCCAACCTTTTTAAGGAGCGTTGTCATCCCTTTAGGGCATAAATAACAGCAGCGTTTCCGGTATTGTAAATCAGCCACTGACTTTTTGTCCTCTTCTGAGCTACATTAACATCCTCACTTAAGTATAAAAGGGAAAAATTACACCTTTTATGGCTTACATTCTGCTAATTGGCAGTACAATTATAATTATTATGTCCATTCAAGTGGCTGCCTTTGTAATTTTATGATCCAGCTCCATTATTATGTTCAACTCCCACAGGGCTAATACTTCATAGTACTTACTTCCCATAGGGGACATTTCTTGCTGAGGGGACAGCGGCATAGTAGAAGTTTTTATACTCGTCCATCCACACCTCTGCTGCTCTCCTTGTGTTCCTGATGGATGGGTGAGAAGAAGAAAATGCACAAAGGCGAGGGAGACAATGGGTGAGGATAAGACCGAGAGTCGGTGAGGATTTAAAAAAAAAAAAAAAAAAGACAGAAAGGTATGTGGCACACTGCACGACTCCTGAATGGACGTGTCTGTTTGGTGGTTGTGACACACTCACTGCCTGCTCATACACCCCCCGACAGCCATCAGAGGGCACAGTTATCCTGGCTGTACAAATGTGAATGTGTGTTTATTTTCCCTGTTATTGCAGCCGTTGGTCAACAGCGTGTGCATGCTGCCAAACAAAGTGTTGACGTGTGACATTTGACAATTTGTCAGATTTTTATTTTTCGAGTGATGTAACGGACTTCTGACAGACTACGTGTCGGCTGGAGTCAATAAAATACAACTCAATCTTTGCAGTCCAGAGCAGCTCAAAGTATGACACTAACAGTCCTTCCTTAGACCAAATCAAGACAAGAGAAAGAGTGCAATGATGATTATAGCAACGGGGGGTAACACTGAGACCTTAGTAGCTTCTGTTGCTCTCCCAGTTTGCAAACCTCAGTACTGGAACCAGTTTATATCGGCCTCACTGTTTATGGATTGCACAAACACTATTTTTGCAATCCAGTTTCTTAGGAACAGATATGCTCCTCTGGTTCATGCAGTGTCTCATAAAGTAGGATAACATAGTGAGAAAGTTAAACAAGCACTCCAATTACTATTTTTGTGAATTTTCAGGCAATTATTTCACAGTTCAGACTTAAAAATAGGGTTAAAACTGCTAGCAGGGTTAATTATAACCAATAACTGCAGTACAATCAGCTTCATTATGTTTACCTGTGAATCCCTAAAGTGTAAATGCTTTGACCAAATTATAGGGAAACTAAGTGCCTCTTTATGTGATGTCAAAAGCAAAAGTTATGACGCGCTTGCCGGAAGCCTTTCATATTCTGCAGAAATTCTCTATAACCCATGAGTTGCGCAGTTTTAAATAGCGAGCAGTGGTTTTGTCTTAGTGAGGCTCACATATTTCTAGACATTTCCAAACTCGGCTTCCACTTACTGGAAGAGAAGCTTCAAGAAAACAACTCTTCTAACATCTGAAGGTTACCAGCGACCGTGGTGACACTAGATGCCCTATCATTATTACGGTATTTTAAGGGTTTATTTTGATGTGCAGTCTCTTTGTCTTGCAGGATTTTTTTACTCTCATGCACCTGCATCCCAAAAATACAGACACCACACACTGCAAACTTTATTTAGGTCCACAGGGGCTTTTTGTCACATAGCAAGCTGCTGCTGCCACAACACGCCTATTATAACTCTGCTGTGAAATGCTGCTCCCTGAAGAACAATTACAATGTCATCCAGGCAGACAAAACAGGTGCCGTCTCCGAGGTCCCCAGAGTCACTGCAGCAGCCACAGGGATGCTGTCTGGGACTTGATTCAGGCTGAAGGGCAAGGCGCTGCCTCAGAGCACAGATGAAGCTGCTCTGCTCTGTAATAGAGAACTCCACTGCACCCACTGATTAATAAGTGATGTCTTCGATTGTTAGGAATGGTTGTGCAACTAATATGAGACTGTGTTCAGTGTTATGAAACTGATGAAAACATTAGCAGTCCACCGGTGGTGTCTAATCTTTGACACTGTTTGAATAAATGTTGGTTTAATGTTGAATTTCATCCACAGTTTTTTCCCCTCTAAGGGTTCTACCGAGCTATGAATTAAATCTCTTCAGGTATTTGTATGTAACTAACTGATAAGAAATGAGGGGCTGAAGTCAACTAATAGCCCCGACTCAAAAATAGGAGCTACTGCAGAATAGGCACCACATGTCACCCTGACATGCTCTTTATTTCTTGCTCCCCTTTAAAAATATTAATCACAGCCAATACCAGAGTAACCACAGTCATTTCAAGCTCCTTGTTATCTGTTTGTTTATCCTCCCACATGTTTACCAATCGAGAGACTGAAGGTTTGTTGGGCTCATTACCAAGGGTGGTTACTCATGGTTTCAAGAGACAGATCCATATCTGCCCATGTATCACATTCTCCACTACTCGTGTTCAATGTTTATGGTGCCGCATATATCTCAGCTCTAAAAGGCAGCACATGGAAAAAACAGATTTTCTTCACTTTTAGTTTTTATTTTTTTTTATTTTTGAAGGAAATATTCATGAACTTGTTTAATTGATGGTACTTTGTTTTAATTACTCAACACTGATTTAATTCTCAGAGCATTAGTAAAACTCACAAACTTACAAACCGCAGCCACAGAAAATAATGAACCGAAAGAGACTACTATACACATGATCTGTGCTCATTTCCAGCTCCATAGTTTTACTCCAGGACTCAGGGGAGTAATTCACACAACTCACAAAGAGAAGTCTCTTTTATCCTACACACTCGGTCTTGGTGCAGCCCCTCAGGTCACCTGCTGTCTGAATTAAGCCTTTTTAGCTCTATTCCTCTTTGTTTAAGGGTCTAAGCTGCAGGTGGGTGGAGCTGTTGTGCTCAAAGGCAGAGATGAGCATAGCACCGATATGCCCTCTCTTTGTTATCACAGAGAGCCAAGATTAGAAAAAACTGTCTGAAAAGGCAGAGATGAGAGCAAACGGACATCTGAGCTTTGGCTTGCAGAGACTATTTGACGGTACCCTAACCTTATAAATATGAGGAGCTAACATTATAACTGTATATTAGGCTATAATATATATTAGTATATTGCTTTTAAGCAAATAAGTACATTACTGAAATTCAAAGTGCTTTAAAAAGAAAATCCAGTATAAATATTGAAAAACCATCATCAAAATGGAAAGGAAGAGCTTAAACTGCTTCTATGGTAAAAAGTATCATAAAATGACAAGGTTTTTCTGAGACTGCTAGGTCACTTAAACATCAGCTGATTGACTGTATTAGCTGTCAGTGAACCGCAGATTTAAAACAAACAAACAAAAAAGTCTTCCTAACCCTGTTAAAGTTGGAACACGCTCAGCTAGTCCTTTTCTGTGCGGTTGTTCTGCTGCACAGAAAAGTGTAAATCAAAAATCTTCAGTTTCAAGCTAAACAGCAAACTCATCTGCTGATGAAAATCACGTGACAAGACAAAAAGGCCCCAGAGGATCCAGTAAATGAACCTTGTGGTGGGAATGTTTTCTCAAAGGCTGTTTCCACATTAAATTTAGTGAGTGAAATTTGAACCTCAGGATAAACATCCTCAGTATTTGGTCTTGAAATGTCACTACAGTTGAGTCAAACTGTCTCCAAACTTTAACTGACTCTTAGAAATGAAGAGTGGGTTGTGTTAGAGCAGGTCACCATTTGACAGAAAGGTCAGGGGTTCAATCATCGTCTTCTCCGGTCTGCATGTTTTAAGTGCCCTTGGGCAAAATTCTGTAAACATAATTGCTCCCTATGCATGTGCGTGATCAATAAAAGCAATATGGCTTGTACTGTAAAAGTGCTTTGAGTGGTCATTAAGACTAGAAAAGCATTATATATAAAGGACAGTCCATTTAGCCTCCACATTTCTTGTGATTTACAGTGAAACTACTTAAATAGAGATTTTCCCTCCCATATTTTATGTAAGGAGAAAACAAGTTTTTTTATATATGCTCAGCAGCAATAATAATAAATAAATAGAATGAATTCAAGTACTGCTATTATCCAAAGCTCTTTGCATTTGATTACCCATTCACATACTGATGATATGGAAGGCTGGGCCTAACCTCAGAATGCATTTGGGCTTTGGTGTGTTTTTGGATATGACAAATAGAGAACTGTGTGGCTTCACCTTCTGAGCTAAAGTCACCAAATAAACCCAAATGCATTAACTGTAGTGTCATTATGGAGATGCACAGGGTGCAACATGGGGAATTTTGATGAACTATGTGATGCGTGTAACCTGACTGGTTAAATGAGTGTTCGGTCCTCTTGTATGTGTGTGTCTGCATGTGTGTCACCTTGCAAACACAGTGCCACTGCCACCCGGGAAGGTATAAGGATGCTGCTTTCTGAAGACGTGGCCAACTCTGCTGCAGGGGATGATCTCCAGACTGCCGCCACATTGCCACACACGAAATGAGATCTCTAAAAACACAGACAGACACGCAGGCGGAAAAAATGAATAAAAACAGGTAAGTTAATTACTACAAGCCAAGAAAAAGTAGTTAAGTTAATCCACATCTGCATATCATGAATGTTTGGAGTGTGTTGACATTGTTAGATTTGCTCTCCAGCATTTGAATGAGCGTTCTTTAAATGAGCACAGCAATGTCTGAACTGTCAATCCAGTTCTGATTCATTGGACCGCCTCGAGAGGAGCCTGAATCACTCCGTCAGCTGTTTATTCTTACCGATTTCCCAAGTGCATTCAGACAAAAGCAAAAGGGAGACACAGCTGCTATTATATCATTGTACTGTTTGCAAATGAGCTCTATTGTGCACACTCTGCACTGACTCTAAACATTATTACACTGCCACTGTAATTTCCTAAGATCAACTGTACTAAGGAAGACATCTTTTACCTAGATATGACAACCAAATTACTGAAGGATTTTCTATTATCTCGTTGTTGGCATGGGCACCCAGATGATCTCATGAGTTGATCACAGTGTGAGGCAAATCCACGTTGCTGCTTTAGCACCAGATCTCACAGGGGAGTGGAGATTTTATAACTGGGCAGGAATTTGTGGTTTTCTGAGCCAAAAGTGCAGCATTTATGAGGGAAAGAGATTACAGTTGCAAGCTCATTTAAGTCTTAAAGATATAGTTCAACATTTTGGAGAGACATGTATTAGGTTTTCTGCAGAGAATGAGATCAGAGGTTTGATACAATTATCACAGTTACATGTCAAGTATAACGATGCAGCCAGTAATCACGTAGCTTATCATTGAGAGTACAAACAACAGGAAACAGCAAACCCAGCTCTATCCAAAGCTCACAAAATCCTCCATTGTTTGTTTAGCCAAATCACTGTCCGGCATATAAGGATGTGCAAACATAACATCAACAAAACAGCAAAAAAATTGACTGCCTGTTGGATGCATAGAATCAGCAGACTCAGTAAACCGGTTCTTGATGTGTTTATGGCTTCAATTACTAATTTCAAGTCTTTTTAAACATAAAATTACAAAAACAAAAAGTAAATAAATCAGGCTATGTTTTAGTGCAAGGTTATTTCGTTATTTAAAGTCGCTACTGAATGATCAGATGACAGCAGCAAAATGCTTGGCTTGAGCTTTAAAAGAAAAAGAAAAAGGGACTTCAATTTATTTGTCATCACTGAGTTTCATTGAGAAATATAGCTGGGTGTCATCTGCATAGAAATGAAAGTGTATGGAGGGCAGTTCTAATAATATTACCTAAGGGAAGCATGTATACGGTAAAAAGGACCGGCCCCAACACGGAACCCTGTGGAACACCGTGGCTAACTTTAATGTGTAAAGAAGACAAAAACATTTAAATGCACAAATTTGGTTTGATATGATTCAAACCAATGCAGCACATGCCCTTGAATGCAAACAGACTGCTCTAGTCTCTGTATTAAAAGTTTATAACATTTTATACATTTATCATTTCATAATGATATAACATCATTATACTCAATGGACATATAGGACTGTGCTATTAAACCTGCTCAAAGAAAGTGAATGAGTGTATTTTCCAAAACACTCATTAAAACCTTAAAAGCCTGGAGACAAAACGGGAAACCCAGGACATGCCTGCGACTTCACTTGACTTTCCACTTTTAATACCTGTGTTTTATGCAATTTTTGATTCTTTCACTAATCAAGACTTTCTATTCTTGCGACATCCATTAGACACTTTCTTCAGTCTACCATGAGCTTCTAAATTGCACCACTCACCGAGATTTTCCCCTCCCCATACATCCATCATCATGTCATACTTTCCCAGCTGCTCAAAGTACTCTTTATCCATGACAAAGAGGCCACCTGCTATCATTGGTGTCCTGGAGGGGCAGAAAAAAACCAAAAAAATACAAGAAACAAGAAAATTGAGAAGGCATTGGTAAAAATTGAGTAGATTAATACTCTGTTAGTTGCATATGATACAACCTGTAACTTTTGAAAGTGTGTTTGTCTTACTTTATAGGAGCGATCGGGTTGCCTTGTCTGGCTCGTCTCTGCTCCAGAGTCATGTAGTCCCATTTAAACACCAAATTCCAGTCAAAGCCTGCCAACATAAACACACAGACAAAAAAACACTGCACAATTACGACCATTAGCTGGGATTAAGTAGCAGTCTGGTTGTATAATTGGATTTGGCAGGTTCATATTAGATGACTGGGTAAATCAGCAGTTGCCTGACTTCAAAGGCAACTGCTGTAACTGTTTAAGTGTTAGCAGAGAGAGTTAAACTAGTGTAACTGGCATGTATCTGTTCTACAATACACTGCAATCAGCACAGCCAGTACACCACTTTGGCTTTTACATTAATATACCTCACAGACCCACACAAAAAAGAGAAATGTTGCAATGCAAGTGCCAACACTTGCTAATCCAGCCAAATTAAGAATGCGACTGCACGGCAGTTTCACATTCAGAACATTAAATTTTTTATTATGTGAAGTCGTTAATTAATTATTAATATAAAAAAAGAGTGGGGGGGTTTTTAAGCTATGAGTAGTTCTTCCATTTCCAGTGTCCATTGCACCGTATGTAAGCTATATCCATCAGCATCACAGTGGACAAAAAAAGGATATTTAATGCGTAAAATTACATATATGACACCAATTATTTAATTAACTTGAATTCATTAATGTCCTTTCTGGATATCATCTACTGGAGTTATACTCAAGAAGGCACATGCCCAAATCAGTTGGATTGGACATTAAACTGTCTTTAACCCACCAGCTCTCCAGTACAAAGTAGGCGTGATGTTCCATTCAGCCTATGTCAGAATAAAAGAAGGAACTGTCTAAAAGATTTATGATGAACAAGTGGGGGATCATGTGTGCTGCCTCATGAGATAATAAGATAATATCTGCAATACTTTGAAGAGGAGGCACTGTTCAGTGAACATTTCCTGGTGAGAAACAGTTTGAAATATACCATGTTCCTCAGGAGGCCTCGCCTTAAGTATGAGAAATACCTGGAGAGAACAGTTTATGAACTACAGCACTGGATGGCAAAACACCTGGTCTTAATGCGGCTGTGAGATAACAACGTCAATTCATTGTAAATGAAAAGCATTAAAAAGCAAATCCTCTAAAACCGTAATAAATGCAAAGCCTCGCTGTCAAGCTCGACTGACTAGACTACACAGGAGTCGAGTGTGTCTTTTGTGTACTTTACCTCCTTTCAGATCGGCAGAGGCGCCGACATATTGAAAGTTGTCCATGTTGATGACATCAATGATGGGAGAAACTACTCGTGTCTTATCCTGAGAAGGAAACACGGAGACAGTAATTAAACAAAGCCACTTCAAGGACGGATGCAGGTTTGGAATATCATCAATAAATATTTACTACAAGTTAATTAAAAAGGACAAAATTATGCAGAACTACAAAGGACTCAGAGCACTTAACTGTGTTTGCGAAATTTTAGAGCGTAAGTAAATATTCCCATCTGCAAGCTTATTTTATGTTCTATATTTAGTTTACTGCCACGTTTATGACGTAAAACTGAACGTTAATCAGCCATTTCCTACCAACACCAAAACAAACCCAAGCTTTAAAAATCACAGAGCCACATCACCCGGCAGTTCGAAGAAAGGATTACTCAAGCGGCCCGAATGACGAAAACAGAAACAGCTTGCAGATATTGGGGAGTTCATTTGTTTGAGCCTGAGACATTTTTATAAGACAAGGTTTCACAGTGTATGGTGGGATTCATTATTTAGAGAAGCAGCTAAAGCAAAAGAAAAACAAAGTGAATTACTCTGACAGCGCAGCGTTTCAGACTTGGCTCCAGGCATTTATTAACGAGGGAACAACAAAACAGCACATTCGGGAGGATCAAATGCAGAATCAGACTGTTTTAAGTCAACTCAGATACATTTTTAAAGAACAACTGTGTCCCATTTCAGATTAAGATTACAGTCAATCATGAAGCTCCTTTTTGAAGTCTTTATTTTAAAAAAAGGCTTCGCTCTAAATATCACCAGACTGTATCTGTAAGAGAGCTCGGTTTGCGTTTATAAAGTTTTTCCTTTAATGGAAATAAAAATCAAATTGCCAGCCCCAAAAGATAAAAGATCTTGTCACCCATCAAGATCTGCATGTCTCACACTGTCAGGTTTAGCTGTGATAATGGGCTTTTATAATGAAAACAGGCCCAACATTCCTGTGTGAATGAAATGTAGTCATGCGCTCCTTGTTTCTCACATGAATGTTAACAAGACACTGACTGATTATAAGCTCAGAGGTGCTGCTTTGTAGCCAACCCCAGCCTCCGTGTAAAGGATTAGATGGAAAAAAAACATGAATTGCATCAATTTTATGCGTATTTTACTGGGATACACTGGTCAGGGAAATTATCAGGTCAACCTTGCTATTTTGGGAATGGATCCACTTTTGTCTCCAGAGCTGCTTTAATTTCTCGTGGCACAGATTCGACAGGGTGCTGGACATTGCTCAAAGATTTTATTCCTCACTGACATGACAGCATCACAGTTTTTCAACTGCATTTCCATGATGGGAATCTCCACTGTTAGGTTTTGTATTGTTGATTGTCATTTATGCTTAGAAATATTTAACCATATATGCTTAGAGGTGTATAATCAATTGTGTAGTGATAGGATGTGTGATCTTTAGCAGGCTACAAAGGCTTGGTGTGGAATGCACACCTACATCCTGGGAGTATGGGAAGAGGTCGTACCTTGTCTTATTGTGTTATGGTAGGATTAACGTAGCTATATCTGTCTTAGTCTAAGTGCCTTTTGGTTTGATGAACTGTTGGATTTCCAGACCAGCAGGTTTAGGGAAGTTATTTATGGGGTCACACTCTGACCACACACACACACACACACACACACACACACACACACACACACACACACACACACACAAGGTACTCTTTACGGGAGAACGGACGAGAGCAACTGGGGTCAGGCGAAGGAACGGCGTTTGTCCGGTTCTCTCCCGTGCACGAGAAACATGAAGAACTTCGTGTCTTGCTTGCTGTGTAATTATATTGCCTTCAACGTTCCAGCGAATAGGTTCAAGCTACAAACCTATCATCCACAATATATCCTAAAGTTGCTCTATTTGAATAAAAATCTGGGGATTGTTGAGGCCCACTGAGAACTTGTGAACTGTGGTCATAAGGGGTCAGCACCAATACTTAGACAAGCCATGGTGTCCAAACAATGCTCAGTTGGTAGTAAAAGGTCCAAAACTCTGCCATTACACTACCACCAGCCTAAACTGTTGATACAAGGCAGAATGGATCCATCCTTTGACCAGATTTTGACTCCAACATCTGAATGTTGCAACATTTTTCCAATCTTCTATTTTCCAATTTTAGTGAGCCCGTCTGAACTGTAGCCTCAGTTTCCTGCTCTCAGCTGACAGGAGTGGCACCCAGTGCGGTCTTTTGCTTGGTGTAGCCCATCTGCTTCAAGGCAAATGTGTTGTTCAGAGATGCTTTTTTGCATATCTTGGTTGTTACAAGCGGTTATTTGAGTTACTGTAGTTTTGGGCCATTCCCTATAAACCCTAGAGATGGCTCTGTTGTTAAATCCCAGTAGATTAGTAGTTTATGAGATACTTAGGCCACTCCCCCTGGCATCAACTACCACGCTACATTCAACGTTGAAAGTTAGCGGGTTGTCTTGACTGTATCTACAAACCTAAATCCACTGAGCTGCTGCCATGTGATTGGCTAAATGGATATTTTCAATGAGTTGTAGGTAAGACGAGTACCTAATAATAAAGTGACTGTGAGTGTTCGGAAACTTTCCCCCTAAAAGATTTATTTTGTTTCCAGCGTTTTTGTTATTTTTAAATGAGCATTTTGTAGTTTTTTGGCCGTTTTCTTTTTAGATCAAACTATGGTATCATCATTTAAACCATTTATGAGCACAATTACAACATGTGAACTGTTTTTCACTTATCAATGGTATATGGACTGATTATTATAGATTGTATTTGAGCGCTCAAAGCACTTTAAACAACATGCTCCTTTCACACACATTCATACAAGCATTTTTGTCTACACTAAATAGTGTCTAACAATTACACGGTGATACTTTGGCATGCAGACCGGAGCAGCCAAAAACCAAACCGCTACATATCTACGATATTTTCCCCCACTCTGACTAAAGATAACAGGTAAGTGCACAAGAAATTGGGCTGAATCCAGTGTAGTGTTTACACGTGTCAATCAATGCACAGTGACATAACTGACTGCCTTTGTTTCCTTCTATTGGTCTATTAAATGGTTTACTCTGTCCCTCTGAAACCAATTAAAATTTCAACAGGTTTTCTGGGCATTTTCACTATGAATAAGTTGTTTATGTCACACTTTTGCTTTGGAATGGCTCCACAGTGTAGTGGCTTACACATTCTCCCAACAAGCAAAAGATACAAAGTTTGTATCTTTCCCGGGAGGAGAAACAAATCCCTTTTGGGTTGTGTCGGCAAGGCGTACAAACTTGTAGAGCAACACACCATGGTGACCCCTTTAGAATAAGGGATTAGTTGAAAGTAGCTTCTTTTTTTTTATTATTCTGCTTTAGATTTTAAACCAATTAGAATCAAAAACAAGGCTATATGCAAACATAACTCAGTTAAAAGGGCACTTTTCATTTCAAGCTGTCGTATTAGAAGAAAGATGGCCAAAGTGCAACAATTTCACTGTCTGGCGAGATCTTCTTCAGAGCGTGCCCTGACTGATAAAACTGAAAATTCAATGCCAGTCTTTAAGAGGAAACCTCCCCCCATCTAATTTGTATCTTAACTATTGTTTTTCACTTGTTTGTTCACTGGGATATGTGCTCAAATGTATTATAATGATATTAAGATACGAAGTTGTACGCTGTGTGCGCGCGTACCTCAGCCACTCTTTCAAGCAGCGGCTCTAGCCAGTGGTCATTACATTCACAGTGAGAGTCCAGGAAGGTGAGGACTGGTGCTGTGGCAGCATCTGCACCACGAACTCTTGATCGCATCAAGCCTGAGGGAAGTTAAGAAAAGAAGTGTGATTAAAAACAACAGTCCTGCTGCCAGACTGAACACTTTCATCCCACATGGTGTGCAGCAGCACTGAGATTTCTTTCGGGCATAAAAGTTATGATAAAACCTTCTTCTTCTAAAGTACCTTCTCTGCGGTCATTTCTCAACACGCGTACTTTCTCAATCTTCCCCAGCAGCGCTCCATCCTCAGCTGGAACACACACAGACACACACAGAGCAGTGATGTTTATTTGTATTTTCACACTGATGATGCTAGCTTTGTTTGCGTGTGTTCACACAACTCACGATTATCACTGTAGTCATCAACCAGAATGATCTCTTTGACCAAGTGAGGTGGACTTTTCTTCAGGACACTAAACAGAGTGAGATCATATAAAAATACAGCACATCTGCCTCAGAATTTGAAAGTACACAAAGCTCAGTATACACGCCTACCTGACCACAGTCCGCAGCAGAGCAGAGCGAGCCTCATTGTGGAAGGTGATGACAACGCTCGAGGCCGGCAGGTCTGACTTCCACTGCTTATGTCTGCAACTGCACAAAAACAAGACAAAACCCCCCAAAGACATAAAAATTAGGGGAAAAAAGAGAAAAAAATCGTTAAAGTATGAATGCTTACATGCGTAGACAAACACGCCCACACACACAAACAATCACGTCACCGAATGTGTGAGCCAAGCTGTGAGCTGGAACTGGTCAGTAAAGCGATTTTGAACACAATAAATACGATGGCGCACATAGTGACACTGACACACACACAGAGGATGCAATGACACACACTCTCATGGAGTAATGCTCTGCTGCAGCTGGGATTGACACTGGGTTTATCATACCGTGAGGCAAAAATCCCATGAGATGACGGGTGTGCCTGTGTATGCGTGTATTTGTGTGTGCGAGCATACCCAAAAAGACAAATCCTGCACCGAATTTAAAGTAAGGAACATGAGTGATAGGGCACTACATGAGAGGAGAGTGACAAGACAGAGAGGAGAAGGAGGAGGGAGCCGATAAGGGCATGAAGAAAACTTTCTATTCCATCTGTCACTTAACTACAGCCACTCTGTCAAACCTGGAGGTAAAAACCCAGAACAGATAAGTTTTACAAGATCACGTGTGAAGGTGTGCCATTAGTATTGGCTGTCACACTTGCATAGTTGCTGTATTCGTGTTCATTTCTACTGGGGGAAAAAAGCATCAGAGATTCAAGTCATTTTGATCCTGCGTTGAAAACAACTAGGTGCTTTTGCTGAAACAAAAACAACTGGGCTATTTTTTCCTCCTGGAAATGTTTCACAATGATTGCTGCAGCACGCTCACAAATTACAAAGACATTGATACCAGATCAATAGGAGACACATCCTTGCTCTTTTTAGTAGGCTAATGGCTCCAACTGTCTACTTTTGACCAACATATAAGTAAGGCCAGGTGACTACTTTAACTATGGCAGCTGGACTAATCATTTAGACTATTATGGAGTAGGTCAGTAACATGTTTGGAATCATGTTCTTTTTATATAAATAACATCAAAAAAGTCTAATATCAACATATTTCAAGGTATTTCACAAGCAAAGTATGGAGGGGTCTTTAAAATTCTATAAGATTATGAAAAATAAAACCACAGAGAATTTGAAGAACTTATGCACGGTAGATTGCAATTATCTATAGAGCAAAATAAAAGCTTGGTACTTGTCATGCCTATGACTTTCATGGCTTCAGGGAGCACTGGATGAAAACAAGCAATTCTGTAGTGGAAATATCTGCACGGCCTCGGGGACTCGAGCAAGAATCAGCATCACTGAATGCAGTTTCTCTCTGCATTCATAAAAACAACTTTAAACTCTCCCTTTGCAAAGAAATAAAACAGCGATCGGAGGAGCAACTGAGGCGGAGAGGAAAACTGGAGGCTATTTTCTGTACGATATGGAAAAAAGGACTTGTTTTGGAGCAACGTCTGTGGTCATGGAGATTTTCTGGGCTGACTTGCTCGTTTCAGCAAGACCATGGTAAACCACAACCTGCGCGTACTGCAGCGGCACAGCTCCACTGTAAGTGTTCACGTGATAAAGCCCGTAGTCTCGGTTTTTCACTCGCTCAAAGTATTTGGTGCATCATGAAATTTAAAAACCATAAGAAACCAAAACTGTTCCTCAGTTCTTACATGCTTACAGTGGTGTTTAAAGACAAGATGACGCTGCACCCTGTCACAACTTCACTGAAATGTGTTTAAAGGGAACAAATTGAATGAGAATATGCATTAATAAATATCTTAGTTTAAACACGTGATATGGAATGTTTGTATTAATCATTTAAACCCTATATCATACCAAATATAGAGGACTTAAACTTTCACCATGACGTTTTGTTTATGCTTGCTTTTTAAGAAGTTATTTGTTAGTATTGCTTAGTCCATGTGAGATATATCCAAGATAAAGAAGTCTCTACAAGTCCAGGAAATGGTGTTCCAAATATTTTGGATACTACATATATAAATCCCTTTTTCTGCTGCTGTATTAGAAAAAGTAAAAACTTGCTCTTTAATATTTCAACACTTCAGCGGTGCCTGTTCTCTAGGTGTAAGGCCTTTCTGCTGACATTTTTTCACACAATCCAGCGATTTGGTCTTTATTAACAAAAGGGTAGCACCAGAAGTTAGGACATGCAACCAGACTTATACGACGCTAATGGACTTTTCACTGCCAAAAAGGCCTGTTGAGCTGACTAAAACCTAATATTCTTCTAATAAAAGAATCCAAACGAAGTCATTTTATGATTTTGTTCTGTCCGTTACAACAAGCAGAACAATACGCAGCTTTTACAGCCTGTGGGTTTATTTTAGCACTAAGGCAGACAGTGTCTGCTCCACTGCTACTTCCTGGTTTCCACTGTAACCACAATAGCGAGAGTTCCTGAGAGATCTTATCCAGTCTGGGATCAATTAGTCAAATCAACGAATGTGATAAGACAGCATGTATTCGCAAAAAAAAAAACCCCTTTCGATCACCCATGAAAAAGCAGAAGTTAAGAGGGATGTCATTGTGTTTCACATATTAGCTGTGTGTGTGTGCAGTGACACAGGTACGTACTGATCATGTCTCGTGTCTGGTACAGCTCTGTCCATTCGGAGTTTGTCACTTTCCACCTGGTTGAACTTGTTTCTGGCGTAGGGGTCTTGACCTGGCCGGACCACCGTGGCTCCAACATACAGATCCTGGTCAAAATCCTGCCAGCGCACCTTACCTGGATGGACACACACACACAAACACACACACACATTAGGCACATCTCCAACCAGAGATATCCACAATAGATGCGCGGCACACACTGCTTCCCAGTCAGTTCTGTGACCACTTGACCAGGCTCATTCATTTGAAGGTGCCATTTCCTTCAAGGTCACCTTTTTGTGCACCAGCAGTGACTTGATTTTGGGTTTGATGTGGACAAAAAGCAGCATGCAGCACGGGTCAAATTGTTTCTCTCAAATGTTTTCACTTCATGTGCCTCGGGACATTACAGCAGAACTTTGTGTTGACAGTCTGGCGCAAAAGCCACTGTGACTGTCCACGCTCCTACTTCAGCTGAAAACTACTCTTTGATCTCTCGGTCATAGCCAGAGACACAGCTCTCATCACAAGCAGCGCTTCTTCACAGGACATTTGGGTCATTTTGAAAGAGAAGTTGATGTTTGTATTGCCAGGGTGCAGCCTAAAGATAGCAACCCTAAAAGGAGCGCAGGTGTGTGCGTGAGAAGACAACATTCAAAAGGTAAAACTGGGTAAATTTAAATCAGGTTTGCTTTATGATTCTAACCTCAGATCTTTTTGTAAAAGCGCCGTCTATAATATGATGCTATAAACCCACAAAAGTGGTATATTAAATATTCAAATGCACTCCAAAAATATTAAAAACACTGGTGGTAAAAAACTGGTGAACCTAGGTTTTAATACGAAATATTTTCTCATGTGAATTTCTGGGAAATCACGTTAAATAAATACAGCACATCCAAAAATAAAAGCCACCACCAAACGCGATATTAAAACCTTCAACAAAGGCTGCAAATGCGTCTGACGAATGAATGGGATTACAGATCAGTGGGAATATGAAATGTAGGAGGCAGCCTGGCTGATGCAAGAATCCTTCACGACTGACAGCGAGGAAACCTGGCTGCTTCAAGCTGCTGCTTGACGAGGCAGCGACATGGCACTGAGGAAAGCTGACATGAAATTTATGCCGCCTGTATGCGAAAATACGCGGGAGACAACTCAGCCGACAGGGCGAGACTACTTTGGTAAAGCCAGGAAACACAAAAGAACATTTAATATGCACCGCAGACAGTCAGGGAGGGAGCACTTGTTAATTTGTTGCAGTTTAGAAACATGATTTATAAGATCAGTATAAATAAAAATATTTTTTTAGTGTTTTGTGTCGTGTCAGTTTGACCAAAATACTGAAACGCTGCAGAATAAACAGAGAAAGCCGTCACGTTTAGTTTCACAGTTTATCTCCGACTATTGAGACGCAGACACACACCAATAATAACGCAACTAATTAGCTGGGTGCAGCTGTCACGCTAACAACTCGAGCATGTGGCAGTGAGAGATTACGCCATCTCCCAGCATAGATGAGCGCGTGCATGGCAGAGAAGTTGAAGAGCGCGTGTGCGTCTGCGCGCGTCTCCTGTGGCAGCACGTGAACGTGGTTCGCGTGTCAATTAACCGAAACTCGCGACTATGATCCGCTCGCGACTGTGTAACGGTGCCTCGGAGACGCGTGCGTCAGAGTGTGTGATGTCCTTGCTGATATCTGTGTTTAGTGGCAGCGAGTAAGCGATGTGGTGAAATGAATGTTAAACCCGGGGTTGATTACTCCGCTTCCTTCAGCGGATTAACGCTCCGCTCTCTCCGGGTTTGCCCCGTTTTTCTGCTGTGTTCGCGATACCGCGAGGCCTCTTCGGCAGGTACATCTATGTGCGCTCAGCCTCTGTCATGCAGTACTGGTCAATGATGCGATCAGCTGGCTGAAATTATAGCTGTTTGAACAGCTTTCACTCTCACTCCGACTCTCGGTCGCTGAACTGTTTCAGCCCACAGCGGCTGACTGGTTGTTGTTTTTGTTTGTCGCCGCATTTTGTAGAAATCCCTCATCACGTTTCTAAGTGATGCTAACTGCCAAAAAGGATTCAAGCTCAGTGTCATTCCCCCTTAGTCTGTGCTGAACCATGAGCCCTCACTGCCTAGCAGACAGCTCAGAGGGCACCAGTGCTCGACGTGTATTTAATGGATGCGTTTCAATTGAGATGCATCCTGATCCCACTGCCTGAACTCCAGCACCAATCTGTGCCACTGCTCCCGTGCACCAAGTGATGCATTCACGAACCTGCCACTTAGTCACTGTAGTCACTGAGAAGGATGTTGATTAATATGCAAAAGCTAAAAGATTCCCAAGTTATTGAGTTTGGCGTTACTGAAGCTGTGTTACTATTTTAGGCTTAAGTAGGGAAAAGACTGCTTCCCCATGTGCTACAAAACACTCCGTAGATTCATAGGACTGCGACTGCTGAAAATGCGCCCACATAGAGTCATTTATCAAGACTCACTACGGCACTTCATCTATAAATAAATGAATACTCTGACCAACACTGCCACTGTCTGCGTCTTATTCAGCAAATAGCTAGAAAGAAGTAGATAAATGGAAGGGCGTCAAATCTGAATTTTTATAACGCGTTTTCAGCAGATTTAGAAACTAAAATCGCAGCAGAGAATTGGATCGCTCCACTTGCAGGGACTGAGATTAACACACCACAGTTGGCTAAAGCTTGTGACAAGTTAAATCACTATAATAACAGAAATATGCGCTAAACACACAGACTGAAACAACTCTGTTGTTTCACTGGCACAAAGACTAAAACGTTTTGGGAAGAGGTCGAGGTGACGCGTGAGAAAATTTGTTCAGAAAGAAATTCCACTGGACTCTGAGCCGCTTCGACTCCTTTGCATCCACAAGAACATAAATATGAAAAGTAAACAAAGTGGCGTCAGCTAAAGTTCTAGCCAAAAATCTATAAAAGCATCATTTTAAATAACTACACTCAGCAGCCACTTTATTAGGCCCACCTAATCAGCAAATCACATGGCTGCAGTTCAATGAATTTAGGCATGTTGACATGGTCAAGGTGATTGGGGAAATAATTATTTGATCCCCTGCTGAATTTGTAAGTTTGCTCACAAAGAATTGAACCCCCACCCCGCATCACATATCTGGCTAATCACACAAACAGGTGTCACCTTCTAACTGAACTTCTTACTGATAACGTTGTAGCCTGTTCCAGCCTCATTCACGTCTACAGTCCTGTCCCTCGACATCATCTGACAGCTCTTTAGTCTCACACATGGTGGTGGAGAAGTTGGACTGAAAGAAACTGATTTTGTAGACAGGTGTACTAGTTTAAATACTTTAACTTGTGTAATGCGTTTTTTTCCTGGTATTTTGTTTTTTAAATCTGTTTCAATTTTAAAAAAAAAATAGAGATTGTTCATTTCCCTGGAAGTGAGCAAACTTACAAATTCAGCAGGGGATGAAATAATTATATACCCCACTGTGAGTCTGAATGTGGGATGGTTGTTGGTGGCAGACTTGAATACAGCAATATTTCCCAGCACTTTGGCGAATCGAAGCTATGAGGAATTAAGGGAGTTCTGAAGGCAAAGAGGGATCAGCCTGGTACTGACGAAGTAGCCGGCGAGCGCAAATAAATGTTTAGTACCAGACAAGACAAATGATGCCAAACGTTCACTAGAAAGAATAACACATACTGAGAGCTTTGAGGAGTTTTTTCTTCACTTTGTAAAGGATTCGGCTCTGGAAGAGGGCCAGTGCAGGCTTGTTTTGACTTCTCTGAAAAAAATGTTTTCTTCTTGTTTCAGAGGATTTGGATGTGTTGAATGGAAGGAGCATGCTGTTGCTCCCTCCCCATCTTAGTCATTTTTTCCCCTTGTTTGAATAAAACATATTTTTGGCATGCTCAAACGGTAAAACGATAACAAAACGCTTAAAAACAACCATGAAAAATAACAAGGCGTCAGTGCAACAATGAAACATTTCTAACATACTCAGAGTGACACCGTTTAGTACATTTTATGCTTTAATTTTTTTTAAAAATGAAGATCTGAGGTATCGCCTCACCTTTTTACTTTATAATGACTGTCTGAGTAGGATTAGATAGAAAACAAAACATAACCAGCACCCATCTTTGACGAACCCAAAGACTTACTTATTTACTCTGTTTTTATTAGTAAATCTTTTACTCTTCCACGTATCTCTTAGGCTCCATCTCCTTGTTCTCTTGCTTTCTCAACACTTTCCTTCTGTTTTCTTTCTGCTCTTCTTAAGTGTCCTTGTGTGCTCTGGGTGATGTTGTGATACGCTGTCATTGCTGAGTGTAATGTCACCCTGAAATTGAAATGCCCTCACTTCAACATTCAAATTGGATAGCATTGCTGGATCAGATAAGAGAGTGTGTGTTCAGCGTTCGCAGGTCACGGGCCTGTGAAGGAGGGGCGTTGGCTGCTTCTGCTGCTTTGAGTCAGCCTGACGATGGGTGCTGAATGAGAAATCAGATTCTCCTCCTGCTCTCCTCTTGGCTGCTGGACACTGAAACAATGTCTCTCAGAGTTTGGGTGGAGACGCATAGTTGGTTTGTGGGAAGATCGAAATTGGCTGCCTGGATTATTTTGGACAGGCAATCGGCTCCAACCTGTTTTTAAGTCTGAACCATACAGATGTGCGTATTTCATTGGGTTCCCTCGCTGTGGTTATTCAAACACGATAAGGTTAAGGATGTTCATGTTCTACTGGTAATAAAACAAACTATGCTGCTGTGTTACCGCGTTTTGAAAAAGGAAATGGTTTCGGTTGTGGGAACATGATGCGGAATACTCTCTGGATACATGAATGTGGTTTACAGTGACTGCAGTGCACATGCTCTGCAGCTGGTATGCATTTGTGTCGTGCCTTTTCCTAGAGTTCAGTCACAACTGCAAGCAATGAGAAAGCGAACTCCACAGATCCTGAAGGATCAAGAATAAAAGATAAATTTGACACACGTGTGCCTCAGACATGAATCGTTCCTGCCAGTTAAAGGGAACTACTACACTACTTTTACAGGACAGCAGGTCTCGGGAGCACTACTGCAAATGTACCACTACGTTAGCTACAAGTTTAAGAAGTTAAGAAGAAGACAGCTTACCAGAGCTCTGAAGCTCCATTCCCATGTCTGCACAGGACAAATTAAGCGTTATTAGGACAACACAACCAATGGCTGTCAAGATGCATTGTGAGCAATAAACTGTATATAAAAGCTGCCAAGCCTGACAAGTTAAGTAAATGTGATTTTTTTTCTGACAATGTGTGCTTGCAAAGATAAGAAGAAGTCTACTTCTTGCATGATTTATTACCCTTGCAAACACTTTATTAACAAGTATGTCATCTCAATTGCTCATATCAAACCTTAATTATGTATGATTTTTTTTTAATTATGGCCTCATTTTAAGTAAATACAGACAGTAAGCCACAGCTTGCTTTTGGCTCCACTAATTTACAAGTCACTACTGTATAAGAGTGAGCATCCACAGTTTTTACAGTCAGATCCACTCCTCCTCCTGTGATGTGTGGTTTAAAAAACAAAAACAACAATATACTGAAAGCAGGACTCCACCCCCCAATAGCTGAGGCCACAGTGGCTACATCCAAAACTGATATATGGTGTGTGGTTTTAACAAGGAGAAACAGCATCTGGAATAAAAACAGATGTTTCTCAGCCTGTTGCATTGACTCTATTGAAGTTGTAGCACCTCAGAGGTTTGCTCTCTGAATGTCCCCATTTAGCTGTGTAACTGGGCCAGAGAGGTTGTGATATATGATTTGTGGGGACGTTTCCTACCTGGTGGCAGTGTCTCCGGGCCGTGGGCTTTGTCGTCAGAGTTGTGACCTTTGGTCCTACCGGACAAGTCCCTGGACACCCAGTCATCCTGAAAACATTAAGAAAGGCGGTTAGTCACAGTTCTCACACTGTGAGCTTGGGTACAAACAGCAAACAAACCTGAAGCAAGGCAAACAGAAGTGAGTTGAATGTATGAACATCTGATTTGTTTGTATTTGGAAGCGCTGTGAAGATTACAGAGAGAAATGTGCAAGGAAAGACAAAATAGGACCTCACAATGCAACGTAACATGCAGAATGGAAAGAGCTCATTTTAGCTTCACTAGTTCAAGTCTTGGACACCGCTAGAGTAGCTCTGCGTGAGTCCCAGCTCGTAAATGATCCCCATTTATCTTCTACTGGACCTTGATGGACATTTTAGCTCTTCTATCTTTATAAGCCAACTTTGATCTGATTGGCTTTCCTTCAGAAAAAGGTTTAAACAGCAGGTGGGTGGCTGTGTGAGCAGAGCTGTACGCATGAGAGCACATTAAGGATATTCCCTCCCTTTGACATCAAACAGAGCAGTTTGAAACCGAGCGTTTAGACTTTTCTGGAGCCTGAGAAGCACCTCCAGTTTGAGCGCTCCTTTTTTCAGTGAAACCTCATGAAATCAAATTCACTATTTAGATAACAGGATGTCCAGCAAACATGGCTCTACTGGTCAAAGATGTTGAACGGTCAAAGCATTTAAAAATCAATAAATTATCCAGTCAACGTGTGCTTTAGAGCGGTTTCATCATCAGTTAAAATACGCACACTCCCGTGATCATCCGCAGCCTGTCAGTTTCTCTCCGTTAGCCATTTAAAATCAATGCTGGCAGCGATTCAGAGGTCGACTCGTTCGTTATTTCACTCACTAATTTGGCTGTTCCTTTCCTCCTCTTCTGTTCATGATTCCATAATTTCACTCATTCATTTTATCCCTGTAAAGTCATCTTCTGAGCCCTTCTGAGAAACACCGTCATTGTCTTGCCCACACCATTTGTACAAATGGACAGATGACCGAGCCACCCATCCATCCTCTTGTCCACATAAGTTACAATTAAAACCCACCGGATCGATACGCTGGCAGGGAACACAATTAGCAGCATTCACTCTGGGTCCAGGCTGCTGCCCTTGACTTCAGAAATACTATTATTCAGCTTTCTTATTTGCTCTGTAGCCCGCATTTCACCTTCAGCCTCTCCAAAATGTGTTATTGATCCGTTTTCTTTATGCCTTCAGGACAGGCAATAACGATGTGATGTCACAAACCACCGCAGACCGTACTCAGCTGTTAATTTCTACCTCTGACAGAAGGGCTAATAGGGATTTTCACAGCTTTTTTATGCATTAATATTAGCAAAAACAACTGCTGTTGTTTTCTGTGACTGTTGCCCATCATTTAACTGTATGCCAAATTTTTAAATCATCTGCTGTGGACAGAGTCTCAGTCTGTTCTGAAACCACAACCTTTTCTCAGTGACTGCAATAAGATTAGACCGTCCACTACCTGCAACAACTATATATAAAAAAATCCTACATAAAATCAATTTCTATAAGTGCTCAGGACAGATGAGTGTGCGCACAGTTAGAGAGTAATGTTCGGCGTAGGATAAAGACTAAAGCTGGCAGTGTACTTCCTGTGCAAACACAGTCTGACAGGTTCTGAGGGGTAAGAATAAAACATGGGGCTGATTTTCTGGTAAAATAAAGCAACAAATTGGTGCAGGACTTCTTCCTGGTGAAGCAGTTTTCTGAAAAGGAAACAACTTGCAGACATTTTACTATCAACTCTTCAAATGCTGGCTGCATTATGAGCAAATAATAAGCCACCTTTCATTATAATAAGTGATTGAGAAGAGATCAAATTAAGATTATACTTGTTATAAAGGAACACACCCCCTTCTTGAATTCTCATTAGTTTTGATGATCTGTATTCTTTGCAGTCGCTGATCATACTCGTGTTTGCACAAGTCTTTCAAGTACGACCAAACACTTCAACGTGATTATAAGACAATTATTCATATCAGCCAAGGTGTCTCTTTGTCTCTGTCAAGACAAATTTGATGGCATCTATCACATCTTCACTCTCTCCCAGCACGCCCACCCCCACCAGGAAACTGTCATCTGTTTCTTTATACGTCTGGATGCCTCCCAGTCCACCGCGCAGACCCACTACAGAAGCAGTTACATGCTGAAACGCTGCTGTGAAAAGACCTCCATCTAAAGCATCTGTGCTTATGTGCAGCAGCATCATGCACAACATCAAATGTGCAAAGCAGACCTAGGCCAGTGCACAAAGACACTGGATAACCAGGGGATCTAACCTAACACAGCTGATATAAACCTTACCAGAGGACTTTATATATCATGAAATGAAAAAAAGAAAAGAAAAAAAAACTTCTAAATGAAGTCCTCATTTTTAATAAACACTTCTCCTAGCCCTTACAATTTGTGGAGGTAAAGTGACCTACACCCCGTAGATTCTACTGATATTTAATCGCATCAGTAAAGCAGAAGGCCATTGTACAGTACACCATTAAACACTATGTCGTGCACTAGAGACATTTTTACACGTTTCTTTGCTACAGCAGGAAAAGTACAGGTGCTGATAATACTGAGTCTGTTAGAGTGATTAGTTCCAATTTTTTTCTTCATTAGTTTCCATTTTTAATTCATCTCAAGATTTTTGTTTCAGTTCAATTTAACTCCATTCGCTTGCTTCAGTTTAGCTTTTAGTATCTGGAAATGTAGGTTTAGGTTTTATGAGTTTCTATGTTAGTCTTTTATTACTATACTGTGGGGTAGCGGGGTATTACAAAAGATCTTAGTCACATACAACATATACACCAAAGCCTCCGATTGGCTGCTGTGCTGACAAACCTGAGGAAAGTGAAAAAGACTAAAACTGAGGACATCTATTTTCTTCTGCTTATCCAACTCTGGGTCATAGGGGGCGGAGTCTATCACAGCTGTCATGAGGTGAACACCCTGGACAGGGCTTACAGAGAGAGAGAGAGACAACCATTCAATTTAATGATTTAGAAGTGCCAGTTAACCTAAAATGCATGTTTTTTGACCTAAAGAGGGGAAGAGGGTACCGAGATTGAACCCACACAGGGACAGACTCCACAACGAGGCCAACGGTTTTTAGTTACATCTCTTCTTTTTTCAGTGATTCACTGTGGAAATGTCTTTACACTGACACAACAGGAAGTTTCGCCGGTCTGGCCCACTTACGGTCGAGGTGGGCTGTATGTGGTACATTTGAGCTACGTGCTTCCCGTGTAAACTTCTCTCTGACTTATGGGAAGTACTCTCCATCACAGATCACACCAAGATAGAAAACGTTAGGAGATAATGAGAACAATGCAGTGCTGTAAGGAGCCAGGCATGTGATTTATCAACAAATGGTTACTATAAATATGACAAATCGCTGATTGAGACATGATTTAAATAAGTAAGTAGGGAGCAGATGTTGACGAGCTATTTTTATAGCTCACATCATATGAACGGCTTGAAAACCTCTTAGTGAAAGTGGCCTCAGCCCCTCTTTGGCTCTCCTCAAAGCACAAAAAAATGACTGATTAGAATGATGTCCACTTAAAGAGAAATAAAATCAACCTCAGTGATGCACTGTGGGCTTTTGGAAACAGAGAAAGGCACGATGTTGAGCAACTGTTAACCCCTTGATGTCGGGTTCATGTGGTTTGTTCTGACTGTTAATTGAATCTCAATGATTTTTCCACAGCATCAAACTAAGCTGCAACCTCTGGGGCTAAAAAATAAAGCCAACACAAAGTGCTAAGAACTCCAGTTCCTCTAATAGCTTCACGAGGCAGGCTCCAAAAGCTAATTTCCCCTTCATAACAACTGTACTGGGGTAATTTTCTTTTCTGTCCCAACAACACATTTGGATTTTGTTAAGGCTCACTACAATGTTTAAAACTGATGCCTCACAGCATGAAGACTCCTCATGTGAACCCTGGCTAGAACCATCCTGTACCTTCACTGGATTGCTTTCACAATCCATTCAAGCGAGTCTGACAAACTGTGCTGGCTAGACGACTGGGTCAGAGCATCTCCAAAACTGCGGCTCTTGTGGAGTATTCCTGGTCTTTATGGTTAGTATCTAACAAAAGTGTTCCAAGGAAGGTGAACAGCAGTGAACCTGGTCATGAGCAGCCAAGGCTCATTGATGCACGTGATTGATGCACAAGGCTGACCTACGTAGTCCGATCCAACAGATGAGCTACTGTAGCTTAAACAGCCAAACAGGTTAATGCATATTCTGATTGAAAGTGTCAGAATAAACCGTGCATCATAGTTTGTTGCATGTGGGACTGCAAAGCTGCAGAGTATTAAGTTTGAGGTGCTGACCTGGGCTTCAAATCCTCTAGATTTCAATCCAATCGAGCATCTGTGGGATGTGTTAGACAAACAATTCCGATCCATGGAGCTCCCACCTAACAACTGATGAGCTTACAGAATCGGTTGGTGACATCTTGGTGGCAGATACCAAAGCACACCTTCAGGGGTCTAGTGGAATTCATGCGTCATTGGGTCAGAGGTGTTTGGGAGGAAAAGGGGGGACCAACACAACATTTGGCAGGTGGTTAAAATGTAATGGCTGATCTGTATAAACTGGCCGTGGATTTTAATCAGATGAAGTGCTATGTGGGTCTGTGGGTAAATGTAGCTTGTAGTCTGTCAGCTTGTAGCAGTTCGAGGGGTCAATAAGATCAGGAAAAGTGCCAGGCCAGGCCTAAAATTAGGTGCTGCTTTGAGAGATGTGCTGACACAGGCAGCTGGTCCGGTAACTGTCTCCTTGTCCTCACCTCTGCTACCTGCAGTCACTGAACAGGACCTGTCGACTACGTTTGTCCTGTTGGCATCTCCTTTTTCATGCAAGTATCGGACAAATAAGACCGCCTGCAGCAGGGGACGAACCAGTCCAAGACTTCTGTGCTTCAGTTCTGATGAGTGAAATTCTATTATTTTATTAGTAGAGTCTATTGCTAATCAACAATAAATAATACCAACAATAAGAATCCAAATCTGACATCCAAGGTGACATCACAGTGGCTACATCCACTTTTTATATACAGGCTATGATTACAGCTCACACTGTCATGGCTGCAATGTTTCATCAAATGGAAATATTGTTTGTGTGCAGAATCTTCCTCATTTCCTCAAAAGTTCAGATGATCTCCACTAGAATTTTAAAACAATGTTCAAGTGGCTTCAAGAGCCAGACCCTTTCTTGGCCGGGATCAATTTTCCGGTTGTTAATCTAAGCTAAGTGAGTCCTGGCTGTAGATACACATTTACTGGACGGATGTGAGAAAGATATTAATCTTGTCATCTAGCTCATGAGAAGATAACAACAAACCTTATAAGTGGATTTCTATTTTTCATTTCTCGCTCTTTGGTCCCGGCCTGTGAGCAGCTCTCTTCCTGTCTGTCTTTCACTTTCTTTGTGTGTGTCTCTCACTTCATTTTTTTGTTTTGCATCGCGTCACTTGGGCAGCCGTTTGCTTATTCTGCCATCGGACAGATGGTCATGACACAGAGTCAAAAAAGGGACTTTATACACACAAGCAAACACACACACACACAGACACACACACAAAGGAATGAGTCATGGTGTAAAGCCAGCTTGTGTCCAGCTCTATATCTATCCACGACACTCCTGTCTCCTGAGACGGGATAATGTTACATTTATGTTTAAAACACCTTCTGCTTGTCATACTGTCCTTTGTTGTTCTTCACAGAGCTGCTGCTAACATGTCTTTAAGTGTCTAAGAGGTTTAACCCATTTTTGTTTGGTTTTTCTGTTTTTCTTTTGCGGTGATTGGTTTGTTCTTTTTGCTTTAAGCCACCAAACAGCGTGCGTTTATCTCTGTACTTCGCTGGTGGTTTATAAAGAGCAGGATTAAGCATCTTACCACACACTGAGCAATGTAGAAAACATATTGATTGAGAAAAGTCAGTGTGTGTGTGGGTTTTTTCTTTAATTTTAATTTTTTTATGTCAGGCTTTAACACAGAGAGACAGGCAGCTGGATGGGGCGGCGAGGAAATGACACCTGGCGGGATGTGAGCAGCATTTTCACAACGTGACGAGAACACGCTGTATGTCAAAGCACTGAAGTCGGCAATATAATGAACACACACTGAGACTGTCAAAACCAATATCATGTTCGAAAACAGCAGTTTCTTTTCTTTGGTGTGAAGGGAATCGCGAGCGCTGCTTCTAAATAACCACAGGGTGTCAATCAACTCAAACATGCCGTCCTCTCACATTTTAACATCAAAATATAGCCAGACACCAACTTCAAGAAACAATATGACTTTATAAACTTTTTGTTACCTGCAGACTGAAGCATCTACCTGTGCACACCAGAGCCATCACACCTGCTTTTCTAATAGTGGGATGGACTTTAAGCCTCCGTCAGATCAGGCCAACTGTGCATGTGTGTCTTAACAAGTGTCAGCTCATATTTATTATGTGGGGTTCTCAGAGCTTACATGCATTACTGTGTCAGTTTGGTTATCGTGCGCTCATCTGAAAGTCTGCAAGTGTGTATGTGAGTGTGTCATGCAGTCTTGGTAGAACCTCAGTCAGTATAATCCACAGTAATCTGATCACATCCACGGATAGATTAACTCGGAAAGCAGCCAAGAGGTCAACAACAACAACACACACACGCGAAATCACTTCACACGCGAAATCAAATTACAGAAATCACTTCTTGTGAAGTTATCTGAAGAGTTCATGACTCTGGCTACAGTTGGGATCTATGGCCACAGCTGCACGCACGCGACTATGAACTCGATAACCCCATGCACCAACACGTTATTTCTGTGTTCTCAGTTCTCAACAGATGAATTCTGACACAGAATTTGCATGTCACACCCAGGTTTAGTTGCCATTATTGAAACAACTTTAGCTCCATTTGTGGGGGAAACATTTAGTCAATCTTTATATGTTCACTTTTATTCCTCCTTTGAAATAGAAGTCCTCCAACGAGTTGTGATCTGCAAGGTCTCCAGTTGGGCGTGACCAGAAAGTCTCCAAGGTAAGGCTCCCAGGTGATGTCTTGATTGGACTGCTTAACCACCTGAACTGGATGCTTTTGTACTCCAAGCTCCCTGATGATGCTCAAGCTCCTCACTCAGTTTATATGGAGGCTGTAAGCTACTAAGGTTGGTTCACTGGACAATTATGGAGTCCAACACTGGTTGTCTTTTGGGGTTGATTGAAATGGACCAGCTGTTAATTGGATGGGTGAATGGATGGATGGAGGTTTGCCACCTTGATAATTTAAATCTGTAAACAGGTAAATTTTAAATCCAGTTGCCCATGCACACCTTAAACTGTAAACGCATGATAATTGTTATCAGTTGGACATGGCCATTTAGAAAATGCTCACATATCACCCAACCATACCAGCTTCCCTACTAAGAAAATTCATTGTGGCTGTTTCTATCTGCAATCTTAGTCATTCGGCCGTTATCTGGAGCTCATGACCATGTGTGACAGTTTGAGCATGGCTTACAGCAGCATGTGCTGTTCCTGATTAAACAAAACGTCCTTCAACTGGACGACTGTGACAGGCTGCATCTGTCTTCCCGAAGTGTCCTTAAGCAGGATGCTGATCCTAATCAGCTCCAGGCAGGGCAGTCAGCAGCTGAGCCTGACCTTTAACCTCCCTGAGGAGTGGAAGAAATATCACTGTAAGGGGCTCAAAGCAAAAATCTAGATATCATGCAGCTCTGCCTGTCCCAGAGGGAATCAAACTAGTTTCCCTCAGTGTCTGTGAGCTGGTTTTTAAAGTGTGTCTTTACTTTTCTATTAGTTTAAATAAAATGCAGGCTGTCTAGTTAGATAAACATAAAAAAAAGAAGATTCTCACAAGTCACAACAGTCTCTGCCCAGCTAGCATCACAGCACATGGAAATTTCATCTTTTTAAACAAGTACCTCACATCACCCTGTGAATCATATTTCCTCCTCTCGTGCAACTCAAGTTAGATCTCCTACAAGCTGCTTCTGACTTACTGAGTTTAGACGAGGTTAGCATCCATGCACTGTGGCCTTAAGTACAGAGTATAACTGAACCGGACCACATATGAGACAAGAACACTTCTGGAAGAATCAGCTGCATAAAATGTTAATACGTCGCCAGACTTGAACTGGACATGAACTCTCAAATGTTTCGCGAAAGTCTTAGAGACACAGTTACATTATATGTGTAATTTCATGGTTACACTCTGTGGGTACTCCAGTAGATAATACTTCTCAGAAGGGTGAGAACAAATTTCAGTATATAAAAGATGGCCATCGCAATTCAGGGTCTGAAAAGCAAAGCCAGCTTTTAAGTGAAGCTTTAAACATGCATTCTTGTTAGTGACCAGCAGGGGGCAACTACTCTGCTTCCAGAAAGAAGCGTGATTGTATGTCTATGAGAAAATGACCCTACTTCTGTCTTAAAGTAACAAGCATGTAAACACAGTCTTGATAAATGTGTGCTTTCGGTCGTTAATTTTAAGCTTGATTTATCACAGCATGCTGTTGATTTTATAAATTACTGTCCCATTTACAGCACAATAGATGATTAACAGGAAATGCTTGATGGTGAGCCTGCCTTGTTACTGAGGTGGCTACGGCGTAAGCATGCGGTGTCCCTTTTCTCAGTAAGATTGTGGTAGCAGGGTCTGATTTTGGCTCAGCTGCAGTGCAGGGGGTGAAGCTGAGGGTTCAGGGGGCAGTGCCAGGAGAGATTGGCTGCCACAGCTGTCAGTCATCATCTAATGATGTCTCTCCTATTTATGCAATAACATACTGGGACCAAAATGTGTGTGTTGTGTAGGGGAGGGGGGTGTAAACCTGGACTGGCAGCAGCTGATGAACCGAGCTGACTGAGCACAGTGTGAAACACACAAATTTCCAGTATCCAGGTGAATCCACCTGGATACTGATGTGGCCTCTTCTGTCACACAACCCCCGGCATGTCCTCCGTCACTACATCATCCTATTTTCCTCCAGCTCGGCATTTATATCCAACATCCTTTGTCCCCTGTTTCCAACCATCCCTCCTCTGCACATGTCCAAGCTGTCCCTCTGATAAACTCATTTCTAATACTGACCACCCTGGGTACAAATCCGCTACCTCCAGCTCCACCTCCCGCCTTTTTGTCAGTGCTGCTCTCTCCAAACCATAGCAGGTCTCACTACCCTCCCCCCTGCATATATCCTTCTGTCACAAATCACCCCCGACACTCATCTCCACCCACTCCACCCTGTCTGCACTCTATTCTTCACCTCATCTGCATTAATTACATTTTCTCCTTTTAGTTTCACTGTTACACTCGTCAACTTGTCCACAATTAAAATGTCTTTCTGTAAAGTCCAAATGAAGTGTAAAGCGATCATCTGCTTCCCTTTCTGTCACACCATGCGGTTTTATGCAATACATTTTAACATGGTAATCTATACGGGTCGATTTGCTTTTGGAACAAGTAATACTTTTAGGAAATGTGTGAGTTGGCTTCATTTTTCAGGCCTGCAGTTTCCCTTTGGTGCTGAAGTGAATGATAAAGGGAGGGATTACATGCAGTACAGAGACATGGACATCTATAGATGCCATGGATTAGTCCACGCAGTCTCCTCCAGGCACACAGCCTCGTACCCATCTGATGACGCTCTGGCTAAAGCAAACTAAAGCATACTCCAAAGTTAGAACTATAACTGGCCTCTTAAGATTTACATTGACAATGAAAACCAAATTAAGAGCTGTGCTTTCTGGAAGACAATACGTTGGGTGACCAAATTTAGCTTCGTCTACAGTACAATCCCTCCTCTCCCAAATAAATCAATTGTCACAAAATTCTGACATCTTCATCTACACGAGACTCAGAGAGACTGCATGTGTTCACACAGCGACCACGTTAAAATCCCAGACTCCCTGCAGCGATGCCCCCCTCTCCGGCTCGAGCTGCAAGTCGTTTATCCAGGAAAAGAAAGAATCTTTAACAAGTCCCGTTTCTTCCCTCCTCTTTAATCACAACTCTGCATCCTCAGGCCCCTCACACATGCACGCTAACACACAGTGTCTTCTGGCAGCAGTTCAACATCAAAGATGAAAGCAGTGAAAGTAGCTTGTTGCTCAAAACAAGTCTTACAAAAAACAGCCATAGCTGGAATATCATTACAAACACAGGGGGAGAGCGAGGTTCGATAAGGAGGGAGGATGCAGATGGAAGCTTCTGGCGTTTGCGGGCAGTTTTGTTTCCAGTAAAACGATTTTGAGGCTCAGGTTTCTGCGCCTCTGCAGCAACAAACTTTAAAATCAAACTGTCAAATTACGCACACGACTGAACTCTTCACCTGTGAACACCCCCTCTTTCCTCTTTCTCCTTACTTCATTTTATTTTAATGCATCTCATCTCCGTTCTCATCGACCTGCCTCCCTGCAGCTCTTTGTCATGCCGCACCTTCCCCTGTCATCTCTGCCTGTCTCCTTTTATTTCTCCCCTACATATACCAACCCCCACCGACGAGCCCTCATCTCATATCCCACTTTTTGCTCTTCTCTTTCTCCTTTCGTTCCCCTCAGTCATTAGCGCTACATTTTTAATTTTAGTTTGCACTTGAAGATGCTGCAGCACCACAAAGAAAAAAAAAAGGCCTCATCCTCATCATCATTGGTGTCTTCATCACACCAAACTAATTTGAGACTCTGCTTGAGCACTAAACGCTTTGAATTATCTAACTGCTCGTGCTAAATAGCGCTGAAGGGAAACACAGCAGAACAATTTGCACATCACTGATTAAACTCTCACACAACTGTTGGCAGAAATGCTTTATCCTCTCTTTATAAGAGCAACAAAGAGAGCAAACTGCAAATCAAGAGACATTAGAGAGGGCTAAAAGGACACCAAAGTCAGTCAGTAGGAGGTTTATCCAGCTCTTTTCAGTCGCACCGGTCTGAGTGGACCGTGTGATCTCTGTCCTGTCATTTAAGAGTGATTACTCTCACTGCATTAACGGATCTTCACCTACTGTGCTGTCTGAATAACGCTGCACAGGGTGACTGATGGAGAGCAAGTTGGCCCAAGGCGGAGGTGTGTGCTCAGACCAATTTTCTACTGATGTCGGGCTAAAAGGAAAATAGTCTGCTATCCAAAAATCAGATTAGAACAATAATGATTTTATCAAAACAAACAATCTTGCTGGAGCTGCTTTAAGAGAGCCAGTTATGCTCATTTCCAGCTCCATACTAGAGAGAGAGTGTGTGTGTGTGTGTGTGTGTGTGTGTGTGTGTGTGTGTGTGTATCCTGCTAGTAAATAAAAATAAGGTTCAGGTTAACTATCTACCACTGCAACAGTACTCACAGTATAGTGTTTTGTGCTGTATACCTTTTAAAAAAAAATACAAAATACAAAATAAAGTAAAATCAAATAATTTTCAAATATCACCCCAAACTGATCTTAAATCACTACAAATAGTCCTAGTAGGCTTGGGGCATGCTAGCTTAAACTGGAACAAGTCACATCGTGTCAATTTATTACTTAAATGAGTCTCACACAAAACCTTCTGATGGATGTGATGGAGTCATCTTTGTCTTTCAATGTTTCATCTATTTCTATAAGTCTATGTAATTACACAGCATTTCATGCGGTTTATTGGTCTGACACCTGGTAGCAGTTAGCCACTTTATCTCCACCTTCTTGCAGCATTATACCCTATCCAAGGCTGTTAATAAGATAAGGAAATAAGGCAATGAATAATAAATATGTAGACACTTTGATTGATTACAAAAGCACATAAAAAACAGGGGGGAAAAAGTAGGGCTGGGCAATTAATTGAACATTCAGAACCTCATTAATCAATGTAATCTTGGCCATGTTGGTTACTTTGTTTCTTTTTCCTGTTAATAATTCACCCATTATTGTACTACTGTGAGTTGTCACATGACTCGGCCTTGTCAAGTCCAAGCAAATCATCCATCCATTCGCTTCCGCTTATCCTTTTCAGGGTCGTGGGGAGCGCTGGAGCCTATCCCAGCTGTCATAGGGCGAGAGGCGGGGTACGCCCTGGACAGGTCGCCAGTCCGTCGCAGGGCTAACACACAGGGACAGAAAACCATTCGCACATTCACTCCCGCATTCACACCTATGGGCAATTTAGATTTTTCAATTAACCTATCCCCACAAAGTGCATGTCTTTGGACTGTGGGAGGAAGTCGGAGTACCCGGAGGGAACCCACGGGGGAAAACATGCAAACTCCACACAGAAAGACCCTGCTGGCCTGATGGTGGAATTGAACTCGGGACCTTCTTGCTGTGAGGCAACCACCGTGCCACCGTGCTGCCCCCAAGCAAATCAATAAACTAGTTTTCTGATGTATGAATATACCCAAACTTTCAATCAGTTCTCCAACAGAGAGAAGCTTGAATTCATTCCCCAAAAAAGTGCTTCTGCTTCCCCTCTGCCCGAGGGGAATAAGGCATGACTGAGGGAAAAAAGTGTCTCTCTCACACACACACACACACACACACACACACACACACACACACACACACACACACACACACACGGCTCTGGGAAATGATTGCTTAACTTCAAATGCAGGGTGCGCCCATTTTGTTGTAACTGTAATAATGTCATAACTTTTGTCGCCTGAATAAAAAAAATGCTCTGTGAGAGAAAGGAGGGGGGGGGGGCAGAATAATATGTTGAAAACCACAACACAACCCTGAAGCCTCTTTGACTTCAGTCGGCTCAGAATTCAGACTGCTCAGTGCAAACTGTAACAAGTCTCACCAGGGTGTGTGTGTGTGTGTGTGCGAGTGGTTGTGTGTGTCTACATATGAGAGAGAATGAGAGAGACTCAGGGGGTGTAAGACGGCTCAATGGACCAATTGTGTTTGCTGGCTTCCTTCCCAAAACCCCATCTGCATCCTACACACACACTCACACACACAAACATGCAAGGAAAGATGCACATTCACACAAACACACACACACAAAGACAAAAAAATCTAAAGAATTCTCATCAGCTCCTCAGTTTTCAGCAGCAGCCACGGCGGGTCACTTCTGCCGCCCAGAAGCAAATTTCAGAACAGGTGAAAACTCCCCACATTAACGCCACAGCATCTAGGAAAGGATTAAAAGAGCCTGTACGCACACGGTCTACTGAAAACCTGTTGCTCTAACAAAAGAGTGTTTACTGGAAAGGCACAAAATTGTGCACCACCCGCTGTTTGTCATTTATTAGAAAACAAATTACCACCACACTTCCAGTGCTGAGAAAATGTCCACCATGTGGAACATCTTTGCCCGAGGGGGAAAAAATCGAGTTTTAAGCATTTAAGCTTCCTGCTGCTGCGATTTACCACAGCTGCAGCTCAACAAACCCTGGAGAGGAAAGTAAGAAACTCCTGTCGACCGTGCCAAACAAGTGAAGTCTTTCTTCACTAAAGCTGAAACAATTTGATAGTCACACTTATTGTGAAAACGCATGTGCCAAACATTTGTTTCTAGGATTCATTGATTTTCTGTGCCGTATGTGATAGACTGCTAGCACCTCAGACAATAATCAAATATTTAATATGCATAAACCTGATCAAGGCGTCTCTGAGGCATGCTGCGCACTTCTGTTGCCAGAGGTACTAATGGAAATCAATATACCGAAAGAGTCATTATCTATCCATCTATGACTAAAAGCTTATCCAGGAGGCGGCTCTGGAGGAGGATTTCAAAAAGTAGGCACGTGAAGCTCGCTCGGGAAGACATTTAGCCAAAAAATAATCTGTGAGGCCAGTTTGTGAAACACTTCATAGGAAAAGCAACTGTCCACTCAGTGTCAGTGTCTGGGCTGAAATGTCTTCTTAATGGTGTTGCTTCAGTTCTCTGTGGGTTTGCGGGCATTCATTTACATACAGCTCTTTTAAGGTCCACATCGTAGAGCTCTGCAGTTCATCTGGGCCATTGAAACATCTTGATTCTTTAGAGTCCCCGCTGTGCTGTTATCACTGTCCTGTTCCATGATCCATTTCTGGGCAAGCTTTAGCTTCTGGACACGTGGCGATACGGTTGAAGAAGTCTTTTTTTTTTTAAATTGTACGGCCAAAATTTAACATGCTAACCGAAGCCTGTGGACTCTGAGATGTGGCACTACTGTGTAGTACACAGTCTGATGTTAGGGTGAATTTCCTTGGAAGACTGTGGCATTGTGTTAAAATATACTTGAATGCTAGCAACAAGGCTCCTTGGCCTTTTAGTTCCTACGGAAGCAGTGAGGGTGTGCTGAACTTTGATTTCCACTTTGTAGGAAATCTACGTCCTAACTTCCAACATAACTGGAAACCCCTCTCAACTGTTCACTGCATCCTTCCACGCCATTCAACTTGTGACGGGCTGTGTCGACCCGATGTGGATTGTGTGCATGAGATTGGGTGGAAGGTTACAATGTAGGTTTAAAAGGAGTTTCTGGTAACATCATACATTACAACTAAATTTAAAAAATAATAATTAAAAAATAAATAAATTAGATTTCCTGCTTATGGATAACTCAGGCGTTAGTTTTAACAGGACTGCAAAGAGTCCTTTGACAACTTTCTTTGACTTTTGGTGTTCTTTAAATCTAATGTTGTACCTTTTATCTTTTAGGACACAGTTTTTTTTATACTGTGTTTGAGGGGTCAGAGACTGGACCTTGTGTGCTTCTGTCCAGGATAACAGCGGGACATGAAAAGAGTGAGATTAAAAAAGTGAGAGCGAGATAAGGTGAGAAAGAAGACATAAGAGAAAGCTGGAGAGGTGATTCACACTCACTGACAGAAGCAGCTGGGGCTGAAAAACAAAAGGCTGGGGATGTAAACAAGCCGCAGCATCCTGTACAACCATGTGGTTTATATCCCTGCACCATCTATCCTTTATCTGCTGACCGAGCAGCACTCAAGTCATAACAACCTCGACTTTATGACATTACACGGCCAGAAACAGAAACTCAGGCGGCTCTGTGGCTCGACGTGTAGAATACGTGCCCCGGGTTTGAGCCCTCTCTGGTTTTCCTTTGCTCCCTTCTCTCAGCACCTTCCTGCCTCTGCCTCGCTCTCTCTGTGCTGTACAATAGAGGCAAAATGCCAAAATTAAATAAATAAAACACAGACACACACAATTACCAGTCTGAAAACAAAATGTTCTCTTCCAAGCCATGAAATCTTTTCAAAATGTCACATTTCTACATGGCGGCAGTGATTATCCAGCGTTGTGAAAGCTGCTTATTCCCCCCGCTGTTAGTTGGTAGGAGTTGAAACAAATGACTCCCGATAATGGGCGAGTTCAGGTTCAATTTTCAGAAAAGAGGGAAGGCGCTGCTGGAGACACCGAAAGACAGGAAGCAAAAAAAAACAAAACAAAGACAGCGAGAGGGAGAAGGAGAGAAATGTCAAGTGTGAGGGTGAAAGATGAGGCGGGGAGGGAGATGGAGTGAAGTGCTGAATCATCTGAGTGTGTTTCAGCAGAGGGGGGGGGGAAGTAGGTCAGAGTGGTTGGGTGCAGCGGGTGGGGATGTTGAAATCTCCAGCTCACTTGTAGTAACTCTTTCATCAACTACTTGTTTCCTCTCTTTTTCTTTCCATTCACTGCCCCCCTCTTCCTCCATCGTGTCTTTTATGACCCCTCCTCCTCCTCCTCCTCCTTCTTCTCCCTCCTAACAGTAATTGATTGTTCCTACTCTACCACCAGTGGAGGTCTGTGATTACTGCCACCAAAAAGGGTTTCAGACTGCGTTAAGCAAATCTGCCCTTCATTACCATGTTCATTATGAGAAATCAGTGAAAACTGCAGCCCCTGGCGTGTTTTTTTTAAAAATATATTGCAGCACAAAATGCAGAATTTTACTGTCTGGATGAATTTACAGTAAGATCCTCAAAGTATGCTCGGGCAATCCGTGTTTTACGTTGCTGATAGCAACTGATATCGCACATTACCTCATACCATAGGAGTGTATGTGTGTGTATGTGTAAGGGAACACGAAGGAGCTTTAAGTCTATAAATATTTACTTTGCCATACAAGGAGAAAAGTTTGCGCTTAAAGTCAGAAGGGAAAGGTGTGCTTTTTGTGGATGTGGCTTACATATGGATGAAGCGGCACATAAAGAGTGTGTGTATGTTGTTCAGTGTGCATGCTGAGGACAAAGTAAAGCAACATCAGGTCCCTCTATAAGGCTATGCTGCCACATCTACTGCGAGCATAGAAGTGTGCACATTACTCTTTACCGTCTGTATGTTCTATTACATCCTATACTCAGTGATTAGCTTTTTAAAGCAGGTTTTCTCTTACGTCGATGTATTAATTGAAGTTAAGATGCTCCTTTTAGACAGAAGACTTAAAAGCTCTTGTTGGATGCATGATTTTTGACTATTAACACAACTTCAATCTGTACCATCTTCCGCTCATCTGTGATGCTAAACTCTTCGTGATTCAACTTGGTGTTGGGAACAGTCCTCTGATTTTAGCCCATATTGACGTGACAGCATTACACTATTCCTGCAGATTTGTGGGCTGCACATCATCTGTAGCCTCAGTTTCCTGAAACCTGGTGTGGTCTTCTGTGGTTTGTAGGCCATCTGCTTCAAGGTTTGACATGTTATCTGTAATGAGTGGTTATGTTTGCCTCTTTTTTTGCTCTTGCCCTTTTACTCTGACGTCAATAAAGCATTTTGACCCAGTAAACTGCTATAGTTCATCTAATAGATGATTTTGTGAGGAAAATGTCAGTAAAATACTCAGACTCGCCCGTCTTCCACCGACAGCCACACCATGCTCAGCGCCACTTAAATCACACTTCAGGAGGTTGCGTTGACCCAAATTGCTGCCCTATGATTTGCTTCCATTTATAAGTACTCAAACAGGTGTAACTGTTGAATAAAGTAACTGGTGAGTTTATAAATCTGTGCCATTAACCAGTAAAACCCTCGGCATAGCTAATGTAAAATGAAATTGTTGGTGAAACTTCCTCATAAAGTGTGTAATCATGCCGCCCTGTTCCTTGCGTCTGTTCTAGTTTTCGTGTATAATGTGACACATGTCTTCTTCTATCTGTGTCACTGACACATGTAGCCCTGATGTGCCCTCTTTGATGTATGCGCGTCACGTTTCTGTGCGAGTCTTAAACGCGGCAGGATCGTGACACCAGCTCCGGCTTGTGTTACCGTAAAACTGTACCGACAAGTTCAACAGGCTGGAGTTACAGAAGGGGAACAGATGTAAGGCCTTTAATGAAGGCTAATTACACACCCAGCTCTTGTTCTGTAGCTTTTTCTGGCACACACACAAACTTTTTTCCCTTCTTTTAAACAAATTGCTGCTCTCATCGTGCGGCTCTCCCCGAGGACATTTATGTGTCTCATTTTGAGTGATGACCTATAGTTTTAGTAACCGGACTGTGACTTATTACAGACATTTATCAAACCGTTTATATGACCTGCTGTGGAGGTTTTTGGGGGTTGTTCTGCTTTGAGAGTGTATTGTTCACACTTTGGTTCAGTTATTATGAAAATTTGCCCGAGGACTCGTGGATGAGTGCTCATCATCCCTTCTTATGTGTGTAAATAGGTTAAACAGCTTAAAACTGCCCTTGAGCTTTTTTCTTTTTTAAAGATCATATAAATTGATATTTGAAATGTAAACTATCTAACAGTACAACCAAACCTTCAGAAAGTTTCGCATCTTGTAAAGGGATTATATTTCAAAAGTCTCATTTATAACAGCATCTACAGGCCATTATTATGATGGGGCTACGACAATAACTCCCAGCATGACCAACAAAACTAATCAAGGCTTTGCTCAACAACCCCAAAACCACTTCACCACCAACTGATCATCAGCAAAGACATTATAAAATAGAACTCAAAGAATCCTGTCGAGCTTCAGTTATTCTTCCGTGTTGGCTCTATAGATCCTACAAAGTCGCCTACGCAAACAGTCGATGCCTTAGCCAGCATTTATGCGTGTGCATGGTGTGCCTGCGCTGCTCTGCAATTTTGGGCCCAAAAATACTAGTTGGCAGCGGAGTTTCTTTCTTTGGATTGATCCGCTCTCTTCCAGTTGATTGGAAAAATGTTGGAAGCAGAAAAGTCACTGAAGGAAACAACCGCACCAAATGAGCCGATCACACCCATTACATCACATTTTACCTTTCCTTTATTTGTATTCATGTAGCACTTTTCCAAACAAAGCTTAAATGCTACAAAAAAAAAACGTTTAAAAAAATTGAATATATTAAAAGGGAATTAAAAACAGCAATTACTAACCAGCACACACAATACCAAGAGGTAGATAAAAACATTAGATGTCATGAAAAGAAACACAATAAAAATCGGTTTTAAGAAGAAATCTAAAACAGGCTACAGAGTTTGCCCATCTGTGAGTTTCACCATTGCAGAGCACAACCTGCAAAGGCTCGATCATCTTTAATGACTAGACAAAACTTTGGGACCTATGACGAGGCCACGCTTGCAGCCAGGCTCATAGGAAGTCAGCAGCCCTGCTTAACTGCAGAGATGTCAATTGTCCCATCTCTTTGACCTAAATAGGCCAGCAAGGTTGTGCATTGGTTCGAAGCAGAGCCTACACGCAGCTTTGCAGACCATCATCTAACATGTTGTTTGTTATTGTTCGTTTCACCAGAACAACCATTTTTTTACATTTAAAAAACAACCTGCGGGCTTTTTAAATGGCTTCCCTTTTATGTTTGTGCTGTTTTTGGTCCTTATTTTCAGTTCCTGCCCAAAGTCATAACAGACAAAGAACTTCTTTGTACTGAAGTGAGAGAACTGAGCTCCTCGTGCCTCCTTTTGCTGCCCTTTTTATCTTCGATGGATTTTTCGCGCCTCTCCCTCTTCATGGTGAACTCCGCTATCGTTCTCGTTCCTGTGCAAACCCACTTTTCAGCCAATCAGCATTTGATCTGCACATACAATCATCACTGTGGTCACTGTTGACTTGTGAAGCACTTCGCTGGAGCACGTAGGTTGTATTTGCAAAATACTTCAATCTGCATAGCCAGACACTTTACCGTGACCCGCATTGATGATCCAAACTGAAAAACATGAACCCATCATGTTTACACAGCAGAGATTGCTGTATGGTGGCAAATATATCGATTTATTATGGCATGAATTAGCCCAGCTTTTATTCAGAACCCTGGTAAGCTGAAGACCGTGGGAGGATTCTGGACTTGGCCACGTAATGTTGTTTGCTGTGCTCCTTTCTAGCAAGAATCCATGAAGATGTGGGAGAAAACAGTACTGCATCTACACGGGAAGGGTCGACAGTCTTAGTTCAGCTACAAGTTAAATAATTCAGTGTCAGCGAGCGTACAGACATTTTACTTTCAACACCAAGATCCAACAGCAGAGCAATAACAAGTTTAATTTCATTTCTAGTGTGCTGCTGTGTGAGACCTCAGTGATCTGCCAACAATAGAAAGCCAGAGTAAAAAAAAATAAAAAATTCTCGGGGGCCACAATTTATCTCAATCCTTCCATTTGACTTTTGAAACTATAATTCCATTTTGCTTGCTCATACATTTTAATCAGTCAGCTAACAGTATCTGCGCACGCAGACTTCGCTGCCGGCTCTTTACGGCCGCAGATCCTTGTGCCCGTGAGTGAATCATTCACTGGCAGGGTGGGACGGTGAACTCTGGCCCTCGAGAACGTCACTCACTCCGCATCTGCCGTGTTGTTAATAGCTGACAGGTGAGACGTGTGTATCGGGAGCAAACAAAGCTGACGGAAAAAAGGTGGATGCTGCTGTAAGGAAACAGTCCACGTATCCATGGAAAGAGGATGACGCAGCTTCAACGAGGACACCACCCGAAAAACAAGTATTCAAACCGCTTCCCAGAGCTTGGCACCAGGCAGCTACCTGCAGCTCTAACAGCACATTTGGCCTCGTCTCAAACATGACGTTACACTCCAGAGCTTCATAACATGCAAGCGAGATGGCATTAAACAATCCATTTTAAACCTAAGTTAAGGTGTGAGATGGCTTCAGCTATTCTTAGCCACTCTTGATGGGGTCTGACATAATCACGTCTGCTCCACCCCCACCGAGCTGAAAGCACAGATAAATCAAACCTACCTTTTAAGGCAGAAACGCACAGAGAGACAGAAAAAAAAAAAGGCACAATGCCTGCTGGCCCAAGAGCTCGGGGTATTTTGTTACCGTGGTTTCCAAAGCTCTGGGTTAAGGCCCCAAAGTGGGTCACAAGCCTGCTTATGGTGGGTCTCTGCACGCTTGAAATATTGTATCGTGCTGTCTAATTGACTCCCAGGGTGACTTACTGAAATTCTGGCATACTTCAAAAGAACAAACAAACTAAATAAATAAAAAACTAAAACAAATGGCACGAGAAAGAAAGCATGCGTGCGGACAGATAAGAGTGAGAACGCAGAATCACAAAGAGCAAATAATCCTGAGGGGAAAAGAAATGATGGAGAAGGAGAGAAATGGAGGGTGTTAGAGGCCGAGGGAAATGAATACACTCCCATATGGCTTGTTGGAGGGAAAGTGAAATATGGCCCGAGTCAGGACAACGCACGCACGCACACACACAAACACACACATCTTTGTGAGAATGTTTCAAAGCTCAGCCTGCAAATTTACAGGATAAAGGAAACATTGACTGCTGAAAGTTTTACAAATTACCTCTAAATTGTGATGAGAACAATTCTCTCTGTATTTCTCATTATTGCTCAGCCTGCACAGTTCACCCTTCTCACACACACACAGAGTCAGTTTACACTGATAAACAGTAAATGGGCTGGCATCACAATAGTGCTTTCTAGACTTTTGCGCCACTCAAAGAGCTTCACGCTGCAATCCACACTGACACATTTACACACACAGTCATACACTGTCTGTGACACAGAGCGATACATGGGGGAAGTTTGGAGTTCTCAGTGACACTTCGACACGGAAGCTGGTGCAGACAGGGACTGAACCACCAACCTGCTGATTACTGGCTCTCCTTTAGCCGCCTCAGTCCTCCGTGACAACTGTGGAAGATTTACAGTAAATCCATTATTGATGGCTGAAATTAATTAGCTTGGCAGGTTGGTTTCAATTCATTTTCACCCATAAAACTTTAAGATAAATATATAAAAAGTCATGAGTGGGATTCGGCGAATGACTTCAATCACTTAAGCCCACATTCAATCATATTTTTAAATTCTGGAATCCAGTAGAGCAGGCTTGATTAATTCACTTAAAAATAATCTTCATTTATCTTGTACTGGGCTTTTGTAGAGTCCCAGAGTTTATCCACTGTCTAAAATGAGCTATTTTAGCTCCATTAAGGCCTGATTCTTGCCTGATGTCTCAGTCACACAGACTAGTCTGTGACCGCCCTGAAAACCTCCAGTCGCAAAGAAGAAATGTTTATTCCCTGATTAGTTGACAATTGGTTGCTGGCAATCAAATTGAAATTTACTCCACAACTCCAGCCACACAGGGCTGGAGACCGGTATTGGTTTGTCACTGGATGAAGCTGGTTGCAAAAGGGTGCCAGCAATCACTTGCCAGTTACTTAGGGAATTCACAATCTTCCCTAACGAGCGGAGGTCACTGACTGGTCTCTAGACCTGCATGAATAGGTTCCGAGGTGGTATTAAGTATATAACACTTATTATAAAACTTAATAAGTACACTTAATACGTATATCACCTCTATATGCCATGCTGCAGAGAGAGGAGGAGAAAAATAAAGCGTTTAGACGAGTCTGAAGCCTGAGCTTCTGCTTCAAAGGATTACAAAATGTACAGAGCTCATTATTTCAACAAGTTTAAAATGAGCACCAAGAGTTGAAAGAGGATAAAACTGATTTCTTCACGGTGGACAAAATTTATTAGAAAAAAGAAAAAGGCATAAAATGAAAGCTATAAACTTCAAATGTCATGATATGACGCAAAGTGTCCTTCAGCTGAGAACCACAATTAAAAAGATAACGATTGGAGAATACTGTGTGACACTGAGCTGAAGAACTACAGTGTCATTCTATACATTGCACCGTATTAATGCAGCAATGCCAACTTAGCCTCGTTTGATATAGTATGAACTAGGCAGTAATGCTACTGTGCACATTACACACAGTTTAATGTATTCAGTCCAAGCTGACGCGTCTGCTTTTGTAAAGGGGGGGATTCTTCAGGTTTAGTGTTTGCCACTCAACTACAATGTTTTCCAGCAATGCTCATATTCCTGACTGGACCTGACGGATACAGCAGCTTATTTGCAGCAACAAAGAATTTCCTACCATGAATCACTGCGCATGAACACACAGTTACGATTGGCACAGGTCCCACAGTCCTAAGTCAGCAGAACTAGAGGGAGAAGCTGTTACATATAAACCTCTGCTGGCATGAACTTTGGACAGAGTTTGTGTTAAAATTGAAGGTTTGTGTTAAAACAGAGGCATACTTCAGCATTATGTTAAATGCAGCTATTTTTACAGGACCGCCGGCCAAGGTATGCATCACCAGAGGAGCATGCCGTACGGTCTGTTTTTAAACACCCGACTAGCACCGCTGTCTCTGTGGGCTTTTTATTTTTTAAATGATGTGATTTTCAGACTTCAGATTTTTAACCACTTAAAGGGATAACTCCTATTCTTGCTACTTTTGAGCTCCCTTTTCACTGTTTTACTTTGGGAGCCTGGATTATCCAGCTCAGATACAGACACTTAACTTCAGGGATGAGTGGTAATATTATTTTATGAAAGAAAAAAGAAAAATCAGATTGCGTAATACATCGTAAAAACAAACATCTACTAACGCACCCTTGTCATTTCGCCCGAAAACTGCTTTAAGACTCTTTATATATGAACGTATTAGATTCTAACATGATGTAAATACAGGAATTTAATTTTGGACAGCGGGAAAAATCTTTCCGACAGTGGTTAACGTCTGTTATTCTGGTTAAGAGCAGTGAGAAGGAGCTGGTAGAGCCGAGTCAGCACCTCTGCTTCCTGAAGCCCATTTCAACATACTGCAAAAAGACACTTTACAACCTTCTACTATTGGCCAATAACACAGCAAACTTTATAGCGGATCCTTTTTTATAAGCGTCTCTGTTCAGCAGTGTGTTCACTTCAGCCTCTCAGACAGAGCCACGAGGGTGGAGAGGTGATGAGAAGCAGCAGCAGCAGCACTTCTGACAAAGTGCTGTAATCTACCTGCAAGCTGCACAAGCAGCTGCACCCTATTCTCATCCACAGTTAGGAAACCGGTCATGTCTGTATTTCCTTCCCCGTGTGCAACACGAAAGAAAGCCTCATTCATTCAAACATATCTTTTCAGTTCAATTTTTTTCCATATAGCACCAAATCACAGTCGCCTCAATGTGCTTTACAGTGTAAAGGTAAAGACCCTATAACTGAAGACAGCAGTAAGAGAGTAAAAGCATAAATAAAATGCAGATAAAAACAAGAAAAATCAATTAATGCAACATCTCAGGGCCAGAGTGCATCATGAGCACTTTTAAGAGAACAATATTTTAAGTGAGTACAGCTAAAACAAATGCCAGTTGATTATTAAATGGCCATAATGTGATGCAGAGTGAGAAATTAACACCTCCTACAAAGCACTGTTATAAAAAAATCTCTCTACCCACCACTTTGGCAGGTGGCCAGACATTATTTGGACACTCGGTCCATTTCAAAAGTCAGTTTCAGCGCAGGAGGAGCCTCTCTGCTCTTCAAGGTATCGTCGGGGTCTCGGTCACTTCTTTCTTTCTTTTAATGAAGAAATAATTGTGCTGACATCTGTATACAACAACCTGCAAGGTTTGTTAGAGCAGCTCGTAACAAAGTGTTCACACAGTGCACTGAATAAAAGTCTTCTTTCCCGTCACCCTCAGGAGATCCTTCATTTTCCTTCGTCTTTTCACTTCCATCAGACTCAATCACATCTTCTTGCTCACTAACTGCTAGAAAGAGACTTCTACAAGGGTGAAGGATACAGGATTGACATTAGCACCCTAATGTGGTTTCAGGCTTTTTGGAGCGACAGCACATCAGTGGTAAACCAGCTCATCAGTGTATTCCATAATAAATGAAAATAATGTGTTAAGAGTATATAAAATGCATTTATTGAATTAGGTTTATGATAAAAGACAGTTTTTCTAGTGTTGTTGGGATGTTACTGAACCAAAAACTTACAGATATCATATACTGTAGTCTAATGTTCTTGGTGTCCTCTTTGATGACTTCTGATCTCTGCTCTTTGCCAATGATGTGGTTCTTTTTGGCACCGTCACATGGTGATCTCCAGCTCTCACTGGGTTGGTAAAGTGTCAGTTAGCACCTAAAAATTCTGAGGCCATGGTTTGCAGGTAGAAAGGGGTGGAGTATGCACTCCCGAGTCTAAGATGAGGTGCAGAAACCTCCATGGAGGTCTTGTTCACGACTGAGGGGAGAGTGGAGCGGGAGACTGACAGACAGATTTGTGCAGGATCAGCAGCGATGTGGGTGTCGTACCGATCTGTAGTCGTAACAAAAGATCCAAGCACGAAAGTGAAAGTGTCACTTTCTTATTCTGTGGTAATGAGCTCGGGGTAGCACTTAAAGAATGAGGAGAGAGACTCAGAGTAGAGCCGCTACTCCTCCACATCAAAAAGAGCACGGTGAGGTGGTTTGGGCATCTCCTGAATGATGGAGTCTGGGCTTGTCCTACTGGGAAGAGGCCCAGGGCACACCCAGAACACACATGAGATTATATCTCTTGGCTGGCTTGGATATCCTTCAGTGTCCCCGCCCTGGAAGAGCTGGAGGAGGTTCCCAGAGCAAGGGAGATCTGGGTTTCCCTACTAAGACTGCTGCCTCCAGAAATCCAACCCAAGGAAAGGAGCAGGAAATGAATAGATAGATTAGTAATACCTGAAAATGACAGCTAGAGCGTACACAGGTATGTTGGCATGTTGGCTGTCTCATTAGAACCAAATCATTATTGCCATTTAAGTGACTTCCTACATTATTTTTACTGCATCGGCTTCCTTAAAATGCCCACAGCCTCACTGGTCCAATATGCAAAAAGGATTAAAGCAACTTTATGTTAGTGTTGCTATAATTTCAGTTTAATCTTCTAGTACAAACGACTGCTTGGACTAACTTTTATTTACTGTAATATCAGCTCACCTCGTGTCACATGATCCGGAGAGTGACTTGCTGCTTCACTCTCTGGCTTTTCTGATATTAAGAGTCATGCTTGTAACAGGGTCACAGTGTAAAGCTGTGCTATTGACTTTGATAGATAAAGTGCCACATCCTCATTGGCTCACTTCCTTTAACAACTGATGGTAGCTAAACCATTCTTAATCTACCAATAGTGGTTTTCTCCTCTTGCTTTTGAAAGCAGCTGAGTTTCTCTCAGTCGCCTTTCTGTCTTCCCTTTATGATGAGATGCACATTAAAAGTCACTTACATGACTCATCATCTAGGTAGACTAAACCATTGTGCATCGTTTGTAAGGGGTGAAAGTACCATCAGACAGCCTTCACTAGTTTTGGGGATCAAAGTTCAGACGCTCAACCGATTTAGACGGTTTATTTCTCAATAATTACTTGGAAAAATAAATAATAAGAAAATGTAAATAAAAACAAACTTTTCATTCCAGGCCTGCAATGGCCCCACCCACCAATGAGACCCTGCATAGTCAGTCCCACTTTTGACCCCACCATGAGGCCTCTCTTCACATAAACCACAGCTACCCACTGACTCTCTCTCGCCGCGTCTCTGTGTTTCACTGAGGTCAATGCATCATTGGGCAATATTACATTTTAGCATTATTATTAATTAACGGCATAAAAAAACATCTGATCTAAATTGGAGACAGTATTTCTTGCATCAAATTGGATTTTTAATCTCCATGTCAGCAGTCTTTAAACAAAATTAATTTACTGTTATAATAACTGTGATATTAGTTTTCCAGATGTTCCCCAAATATTTGAGAAAAAAAAATTGCCTGCAGCTTATTTGGGGCTGAGGAACGATGGCAGCATCGGGATCCTGTCACCCAAATGTGACAGACCTCAAACCACACACATCTACTGTAAACGCTTACAGATGAGGAAGAGCTGGATGGCTACAATAAAAGTTTGCCTGTATTTCAATCCAACCTGGGTTGCATTTAAAATTTGATTTGTAATAGACAGAATCTAACAACCAAAATCAAAGCAAAAAAAACCCAAAATAAGCAAAACTAAAATCTAATCTACACACCTGCCACACACTTCCCTGATAAGAACACAGTTTTTCTTCTATTTCCTTCCATTTTTAAATATGTCAGAGATGCATACATGAATGAATTTATGGATAAGATCATAGACGGAAGTTCTTTACTCTTAAAAAGGCAATTACAGGTTGAGAAGTCAAACTAAACATGTCAAAAAGAAACGGTAGCGCGCTTCACTCAGGCAGCATCTCAGTTTGAATCCAGGAAAGGAAGGCATTTAATTCAACAGGGTTAAAGAGCAGCAACATTAAAACAGAAACATCAGAAAGCTTACAGATGATCTGAGTCCAGATCGTTTACTCTGCAAATATATGCAAAAATATAAACACGGAGCATCATTAAAACATTATTACAGTCCAGTGCAGCAGCTAAAATGCCACAAAGGTTTTTTCATTTTGTTACATTTCCATTTATGTAATACCTGTAAAATATATTTGAATTTCTGACACAAAAATATGGCCAAAGGCTAAATGCCATGATCGTCTGAGCTCCACATCAGGCCTGTTTGGCCAGACAACCAGATTACACATTAAAGACTTGCGGTCCTGAAAACATCAACTTAATGTTGTGACGCAGCTTCAATCTCTCTGTGACATACTGAATAAAAGTGGAGGGGGGGGGGGGGGGGCTGCTCTCTTTTCTCTTGATGTTCAAATAAAAACCAGCTCTTTGAAAAGCTCTTGTCTCAGAGCTGGTCCCCCGAACAATGGATATCTTCATTCCTTTCAACTTTTCCGTAAAAGCTCGTTGTCTGCCAGTGAAAAGAAAATCATCATAAGGAGAAAACAATCCAGTTTTGGAGCACACACGCAGATGCAACATGCTGTTGTGCTGAACCACAGGACCCTACTAATCACCGAGGGGGGCAATACAAAAAGATGAAAACAGACCTTATGCCACAGATCAGGTTGTAATGAAGCTATCTGCCAACAGACGAATAACCACTTTAAATCGACAGATATAAACTGCTTTGCCACTGCAGTGCTGTTAAGAAAGCTTTTTTACTTTTTTTGATGGCCATCACTTTTTCTCCTTGTATCACCACAGCTGTCTGGCTATTCCCTGCAGTCTTTAGTCAGGCTTTCAGAGTTTACACGTCATGACTAACCCCTTCTGAGTGGGATAAAATAAAAGCTGCTTTTCCACTTGTATCATCAGTCTTCTTCTTCCATCTCTCCATAATCACTCCCTTTTCTTTGTCCTTTGGGAAGGATTTAAGCTCGTTCTTTACGAATGCTACGCCTATCAGGAGTTTCCATTCTCACGTGGCACATGTGCAACTTCAAACAATAATTTATGCTGGCTCGGGGCTTTTGGGAAATGAAAACCACAGTTTACTTGACTCCATGTATAACTGGCAGTCAGCAGCGATCGGTAAGTTGAAATCTTACTGAATGCTTCAGCAATATGATTCTGAAATATTTGAGTGGAATTACATAATCAGAAATCAGACACACAAATAAACTGTCAGACGGTAAATGTAGCGTACTGTAGGAAATAAACATAAACACAGCCGTGGGCATTTATGGGACAACGGAAGAGTTTGACAGAAAGGCAACTGTTGCTGTGGTGAATGCTGCAAAAGGTTTATGAGGAGAAGTTTCCAAAGAAAGCTGTTGGGAGCTTTGTGTGTTTGTCAGACTTTGAGTATTTATCTAAGGGAGGCGTAGTTTTTTTTAACTGTGTTTAACGAGCGGAAGCTAATGTAAACTCCAGTGTAGTAACTCCAGATGGTGGAGCTTCTAAGAAGTGACAAAATAATACAGACAGTGGACCTGGTTCAGTCAATGAGGCTCAACTAAAAGTCCAGCTGCTCACACCTTTCTGTGGCATGTTTTATACTTATCACTTAAGGATAAATAGGTGAGATAAAACAGCCGTGACAGGTGTATCCGCCTATTTTTGGACAAAGATGTTTCCCATCATTCAACACTTCACAGGCGTGCCACTAGATAGCATCACAACAGATGACTGTAAGTGCTCTCCATCATCTACACACACAAACAGGCAGTTTCACCTGATTGGACAAATGCTTGAAGAGGGCTGCCTGTTCCTAAATTTCATTGCTGGCCCAAATGGAGTACCTTATTAATTACAAACTTTCCACCTCATTAGAAAAGTAGTTTTCCCTTTATTTAAACAGGAAGTTTAACTTCAAATCACATTTTCCTGCTCCAAAATGGGGAACATTAATCTAATGTGTTTTTTCAATGGAGAGAGAAAAACCAGATTTCCTGAGTAGAGCGTGCAAACTCCACGCAGAATGGCCCAGGTTCAAACTCAGGATGCACAGTGGTGCCATACGGTCACACTGAAATGTGTTTCTGGAAACATTTGATGTGTTATGCTGGATTCATGGTGTCTGTTTGTGTAGGTACTTAGCTACACAGGGTGAAGGAATACAGGGGTGCTTGTGCTCAGTTCTTCAAAGAACCAGCAGCACTTAGCTCAGTGTGGATGCGTGGGTCAAATGCTGATTGGTTGAAGAGTGGGCCGGAACAGGAAAGGCAGTGAGAGCAGAGGGTGAAGCGTGAAAGAACATCTGAGATCCTAAAAACATCATGAAACTGGTTGTTCCACATATTTTTATGTGGCCCAGATGGCACTAAACAGTAGGGGTGCAACGATACACGTATCAATATTGAACCGTTCGATACAGTGCTTTCGGTTCGGTACGCATATGTATCGAACAATACAAAATTATTTATTTATTTTATCAACTTTTCGTCTGACGATGCTGTCTGTGTGGAGCGCTCAGTGGATCTGCATTCGACTACTCCGCCTAGGCTGCACTGTTGAGCGCAGATCCACTGAGCGCAGCGCAAGCTAGCAAGACAGAAGTTAAGCTCGTTGCAACATGGCTACTGCCTCAACGCTACCTGAAACTGAACCTCCCCCACCATCATTCAGATCTGGCGTTTGGAACTATCTTGGTTTTTATGTGAAGCATGACCCTGATGGTAAGCGCATCATGGACAAAAGTAAAACAGTATGTCGGATGTGCCATGCAATGCTCAATTGGTGGGAACCAGTGTGTTCGCGCAGTTAGCTCGTTAACGTGTTGACACCGTCCAGCCCCACGCACGGGGCGATCCGCGGTAAGTCGTTAACGGAGATTTGCCGTGTTGTGGCGTTAATGTCATTTTAACGAGATTAACGCCGACAGCACTAGTGGGAACACAACGAATATGACTGCACATTTACGCCGACATCATTGTAGTACAAAGACAAGTGAAAGCAGACAAAAACAACAAGCACGCATGCTACAAAATTTACCCGAGTCATTTAGACAGCCGTTAGCACATGATTCTCCTTATGGGGACCTGATATGTTTAATATGCTGCTGAGAATACAGCCCAGAAGAAGCGTATAGTATAGCTTTTATTTTGGAAAGAGACATTTCTCTGTAATAAACTCTCTTTTCCAAAGATGAGTGATTTCCCGATCGGATAGATTTATTATTTTGTTGTTTCAGCAACATTAAATTTAAAAACTGTACTTTTGAGTTAAAATATATATTTATAATTTTAATAAATGACAAATTAAAAAGGCATGAACATTTTTTTGTATCGAAAAAATATCGAACCGTGACACCAGTATCGAGCCGAACCGAACCGTGAATTTTGCGTATGCACAACTATCTACAACTATGCCCGTTCATGCTGGAGCTAAATCATCTTTGTTTTTGATCAACTGTGGTTGGTTTCAAACAGTTTCTGGATCCTCCTGTTGCAATGCAAACTCAGATTTGCCTACAAGCACAGTGAGATGCTACCAGAGTGTACTGCACAGCTCAAAGGTTTGAGATCCAACTAATTTTCATATTAGATGAAGAAAACCCAAGTAAATATAAAATGCAGTTTTTAAAATTATGATTTCATCTATTAAGGGGGGGGGGGGTATGCAAACCTTCCTGGCCCTGTGTGAAAAAATAATTGCCTCCTAAACTTAATAACCGATTGTGCTACCATTGGCAGCAACGACTGCAGTCAAGCATTTGTGAATACTGGCAACGGGTTTTTCACATCACTGTGGAGAATTTTGGCCCACTCTTTGCAGAATTCTTTTAATTCAGCCACACTGGAGGGTTTGAGAATGAACAGCCTGCTTAAGGTCACGCCAAAGCATCTCAACCAAACTTCATTTAGTTTGAAGTGTTTTTGGGCAAATGTAAGACAAGCCTTTGTGTTCTCTCTCTCTCTCTCTCTTTATTGTTCAATGGTGAACTCTGACCATAACAGTGGCGAGTGAGGCCTGCAGTTCTTTAAATGTTATTCTGGGTTCTGTTTGTGACCTCCCAGATGCATCAATGAGCTCTCAGGGAGTGAATCTAACGCTCTTGGGACAGGTAGGTATGGATAGCTTGTTCCCCTTAATAAATGAAATCATCATTTAAAAACTGCACTGAAATACACTGTATTTACTCAAGTTATCTTTGACCACTATTGACATTTGTTTGCTCAGAAACATGTAAGTGTGACAAATATACAAAAAAAGTAACAACACTAAGAAATCAGGAAGGGGGCAAATACATTTTCACATCCTTGTATCTGTGGATGTGTTCTGCTACAGCAACACTTTCTCTCCTGAGACTCTAAACGTGTAAGCTTAACGTGATTAAAACTGCTTTGGTTCAAAGAGTGTTTGTATTTGACGGTTCCCTCAGAAAATAAACCCACAAAAAACTTCTTTGGTGTTTCTATTTCCACCCCGAATCACTTGAGCACCTGTCAGAAGTGATCATTATTTAAAAAGAGAGCTCACTCGGTCAATACTTCAAACAAAAACCGTATATTTGAAAAGCATTCGGTACCCAGGGATTCCCGGCTTAATTTAAGCCTTTTATCGATTGCTCTATGGAACTGCATTTAGTTAGTTAGCAATAACAGATCTGCACGCTGGCTGAAATTACATTGTATTTTGGCATTATAAAAATATCGAGCTGCCTCAAGTGGTTTCAAATCCACAGGTCTTTAAGCTAGATGATTGTATTGCAGTTATATAAAGCAGCAGGAACTCCAACGCGTTATCATTATTATGAGGGACGCAGCGTGTGTGCACGCAGATTTCCCTAAATCTTATGTTACAGATGCTGGTCTGTTTACGTGTGCGTGCAGTGTTGTGTCTTCAGCAGACGGTGCGGGCTCGTGCGCTGCAGAGCAGAGGTCAGCGTCTTTCATCTGTATATGAAGACAAAACACAAGTGCGATCCAACATCATCGCCATCTTCGCCCTCGCCAAAAGCGTGATTTGCCTCTTCTCCATTTTTTTTCTTCTACCGTTTCCCGCTTTAAAAACAACAAAGCGCTCAGAGCGAGTGAAGCAAAGCTTACCCTCGATGAGAGACAGACGCATTGATAAAGCCGAAGTTTGAAACAGGCACAGACAGGCAGAGGCTGAACGCCTACAGCTGCAGATAGCAGAGACTGCAACCTTCAGTCAGCCGCGATACCCGCTGAGCTAATTCATTTAGGTTCGCTGGAGGAATAACTCTTTCCAAAAGGCTACCTGCACGTCTCAAGGCCCGATGCACCTTTGGGTAAAAACCGAGCTCCATAGCAACTGTGTCGATGTGCGGATGAATGAATCTGGCATTACTGTTTACAGCATGTGTTTGTGATTTGCTCCCACACAGTCCCTCTTCTGCTTTTCCCCTGTTCTGTCACTAATTTAAGACACACAGGTTGAACCGTTTCGATAGGTGCGGGTCACAGACTTCATCTGAAGAACAACTCTTTGATAAATCCAATTACCGTCTGTCTGGAGCTTTTCTCCAACAGATAATAACTTCCTTAATAAAGCCCGCGTTTGCTGCTTTTTCCTGCAGTGCGGTGCCACCCTCCTCTATCAGCCATTTAGCTCTGCTCGCACCTCACTGATTAGCAGGAAAACAAGACTCGGTAAGAAGCTGGCTCCTCGAGAGCTGGCAGGAAGAAAAATCTTAGGTCTGTCCAACAGAGAAGACTTTAATGGGGTATCCTGGTGAGGCAGCAGGCTCGTATTTGCAACATTATCCTCCTGTGTGCAACAATGCGCTCGCAGATATGAGGGTTTGTACCACATCCAGCTGCTAGGAGACCCCTGAGGTTCCCCGCCGTAGTACATACTGTAGTGAGTGAGTATGGGAAAAGAAAAGAGTACCCGCTATGCTACAAACTAGGAGAAGAGAGATTTCACAGTTATTATCATCACAGAAAAAGCTGATTTTTTTTTCATTTCCAATTGTAGGAGGCTGATAACACAAATTACTACACTTTTCCAGAAATAACAGGATAATACTTTTAAAGTACAAATGAGGTTGTACAACGTTCATGGGAGAGTAGCACGTAGCAGCTTCCTGTCAGCTCCTCAGTGCTGACACTTTTCTGACATGTTGATTACACACTGCAAAACAAAGACGTCAGACGCATAGAAGTGGAGTTTGTGCACACCTGAATCACATGCACGCCCCCTTTTTTTCCTCTGCTCTGTGCCTCAGACATAATAATCAGCTGTGATGACGCCGAGTATTTCCCTCTCTCCCTTCAAACAACTCGGCTCAATACGAGCAGACTCGCTAATGGCTGAATATTAAAAGAAAAATCAATGTTCCCTAAGATAGACCACAATATCTTTGATCAAAAAAAAAAAACAAAACAACAGGAACATTTTGTCCAAAGGTTTTTCTATTGGAACACTGTGAAATTTCAGGGGTTTTTTTTTTTTTTTTTGCTCTATCAAATAATGCAGACAATTTGTCAGAGATGGCCACATTAATTTTTGCCTCCAACACCGTGATGTTAGCTTACAGGCACTGATACTGTGCTCAGAAAGTCTTTAAACTGTCATACACGAGCCGACAAGAGACACATTCTTCCAAATACGGGACTTTTCAGCTGATAATAGAGGAAATGCTATTTGCCAAGAGCTTTGATCTACACCACAGTATCATGACAGAGCTGAAGAAGCCAGCTGAACTAATTCTTCTGGCAGAGACGTGGTCTTTCAGATTATTCAAGAGTGGGCATTTGAAATAGCTGCCATGATAGTCCGAGTCCTACTCTTCATGCTGGCAGGATGCTGAATTCACCTCAAGGTGTTTGTGAGCACCAATAACACAATAAAGTGTAGCTTGTTGGATGCAAGCAGTATGTGTTACAAATAAGAGGGGGTGGTGAGATGCATATAAATATCTTGTGTTTTTGTGAGCTATAAAGGTTGCTCTGAAGTCTCACGCTGCACCACTCAACACTGCATCGACATCTGCCGGTTGCCCTTATCTCAATTTAATTAAAAACGTGACCCAAAGAAACACCAGCAGGAACCGAGGAAGTCACTGACATTTTATAAAGCGATTGCAGGTTAATTGGCAACACTTTGCAATCAGCACTTTGGGCTCTCTGATCATAATTATTAAGCATTTTATGTGTTTTTAAACACGCTTCCCACGCAAAAAAAATGATATGATCCTGGAAGTTAATAAGAGCAGTTACAAATTTCAAAATCACAGCTAAGAAAACATCCATGGTCTTGTTAGCAATTTGCTGCCACCTCCATTAGTCTCTTCTTTTGTCACAAAGAGGTGACATACAGGTTTAGCCACTCCCTGCATGAGTCTACTCAAACACCAACCAGAACAAGTGTTTTATGGCCATGGCGGAGAAATGAGGAGAAGGCTTGATAGCTGCAGCCTTCAGGGGCACTACTTTGTAGTTATATACACAGTTTAACACAGGGTCTGTTTTGTATTGGTGTAAACAGCCTTTCAGCAAATATAGGCTGAATAATAGCCTTAGGTAAATGCATTAAAATCATATGCTAATTAGCAATGTGTCCATCTAGCTTTTGTTTATTTAACCATGAGAAGCTGCTGGCTCCGGGTTACAGCATGCTAGTCTGATTAAAGCTATAATACTGAAGAGATATGTCAAGTTAGAGGTGTCACGATAGCTGTGTACTGCATGATATTTGAAACTAAAAGATAAGTGCCATTGATGTACATATAATGTAACTACGTTTTTGTATAAATTTGTAAAGCCCAGTTCAATTATTCCATTTTATTTTATTTCATTTTATTTAAATGTCACCAAATCTCAACAAACGTCACCTCAAGCCTCTGCATATTGCAAAGTAGCCTTAACCGGGGATTTACAGCTCTGTGGTAAATTTACACCATAGGTACACTGTAACTGCAAAACCCTCTGAAACTCTGCGCCTTAACCTCACGTGCACCACACCAGAAACTGTCGATTCTTCCCGTGCATTTCTGGATACTACTTCACCACAGTTTTTGAATTGATTAGTAGAGAACAGCAATCAATGCCTCATATATAAGAAAAGATATTTACAGTACCAGTACAAGGACTCACATGTGTCAGCAAATTCCGAGGGACATTCACAAAAATCAGAATAGATGTGAGGCAATGTACAAAGATGTGGAAAAACTTGAGGGACAAATGTGTTTCTCTAAGAAAAAAAAAGACCACAACAAAGAGCGAGGACCCAGAAGGCAAGAGAGTCCCAGCTTTCTATTTATTGTATTGTTGCTGGCACTGCATATGAAACATGACCACACAGTAATTAACACATAGAAATGGCCCCGAAGAGAAAACCCCAACCATCAGACAATTACCACATCCGTCAGCAACACTTGGGGATAGTGGGGAGGAAGAACTCCCTTTTGACAGGGAGAAACCTCCAGCAGAACCAGGGTGGGGCGGCCATCTGCCGAGACCAATTGCCGGTGAGGGGAGGACAACAGGACAAAAGACACACTGTGGAAATGCAAAGTGGTGTATGAACATACAGAGTGAAGAAGAAACACTGCATTGTGGGAAGGCTCCAGCAGCCTAGGCCTATTGCAGCGTAACTAAGGGAAGATTTAGAGTCACCTGATCTAACCTTAACTATACGCTTTATCGAAAAGGAAAGTTTTAAGCCTGATCTTAAAAAAAAGAGAGTTAATGAACAATATTAAGGTTTAACTAGGATGAATTCTCTACACATGTGGCTACATTATCATTTTTGTGAAGCCAAATGCTGACATCAGGAGAGCCCCGAGTTGAAATAATTGATTACATCTGCGGAAAATTGATTTTTCCATCTTTTCCTCCATTAATGGACTGAAACCAGTGCCCAAAAATCACTAATAAACCTAACTGTGGATTTGGGGAATTATTGCACCCCGGCCGGTAACTGTAAAATCTATGAATGTGTTATTCAGTTGGTTACAAAAAGCACATCCATGAAATTTAGTCAATCTTTTGAGAGTCTTGATGAAGCGTCGAGTCCATTTATTACGGAGTTTATTCCATGACAGCAAAGCGGGGGAGAGAGATCATTAAATGCTTCCGCTTTCTCAGACTGAGACGGGGGGAGATGCGATGGAAAAAACAACACTTCACCTGTGCAGCACCGCTTTTGTTTAACCAGATTAAATGTCCCTCTGTGTAAAGACACCAACCTGGTGGAGGCCATCATCCATATTAATGCCACCTGCAACCCAACGCCAGTGAAAGTTGCTTATTGTGGAGTGTCTCTTTGACCCCTCTAGGAACTACACACACACACACACACACACACACACACACACACAGAGTGAGGAAAGCTATCAGCCTAATGGAAAGGTAAAAGTGCTGCTAGGGTTGACTGATGCAAAGCAAACACAGAGAGACAGATAGGACAAGACAAGAGAAAGGTGGGATACACACAGGACATTCACACACATATACTCACACACACAGCCTGGAGAGGTAATAAAGGTAGTGTACTATGCACACAACCACCCATGCAGACCACACCTCACTCACTCACACACCAGAATTCACTGACTTACATTAGCACACAGGTACACACACATACACGCTAGGTGCTCTCCCAAGGCAAAACCCAGTGTCTCACATCTATCTCAGAAGATATGTGTAAGTTTAGCTTTGCCGTGCCTTACTCTTCATGAACACCTGGAGGTTATTTAACCTGGATTATGTACTGCTTGCATATACGGGCCAGATACTGAAATCCATGGCTCCTAAACATGCACAGAGTCACCCCACCAGCTGTGATGTTTCACCTTTATTGTCCGGCTGAACAGACAGCTACATGTCTTCAGGTTATTATAGAAAATCTAGTCTAATAGCTGCTGTAATGGAGGTTATAATGTTCAGGTTTTTATCAAAGTGTGTGTAGAAGTGTGCCAGTTCAACTGTGTGGTCACTTTGGAGGAGGCAGTTTGGGTTCATTTGCACTGCCTTATACTGAGAGGTGCTTCTATTAATACCAATATCAATTATCTTCTTTATTGATTAATCTGGCAGGTCATTTCTCAAGTAATCGTCTGATCCATAACACCAGACCTGAGCTGGCCAGTTGGAGAGGTGATGTCTTTATGCTGTTGCCCAAGTCAAGAACTCAAACCTTTTATAATATGTTAGGAAAAGGAGAAAGCAGCAAATTCCCATATTTGTTTCCCACTAAATATTATTTTTCATTATTGATGAACCTGCTGAAGTTTGGACTGTCACAGCATCTAGTGACTTTATCCGGACAGCATTCCGGGACAAGGACGTGAAAAAGAGAATTTTGAGGAACTTTTAAGATTTTTAAACTAGAAAAGTCAGAATATTTAATATCTCCTTTCATCTCCAACCTCTAATATTTAACCCTCTCTGATAGGCAAGAGGTGGACAGAATATGAGCCACATAAAGATAAATCTCTGGAGATTCACCGCAGGGCTGATAGACCGCGTTGCATCGGCTTAATTCAGTGTAAAAATGTTTTAACAAGGGGGGATCTGTGCAGCACAAAGTCTAAAATCAGAAGAAGAAATGTGTTTTAAAGACGCCGCTTTAAAAGAAAATCTCCTCCTGACAGCACAGTGCACGTAGAGCTTTAACCCGGCGTTAATCTGCACACTTCCTGATCTCTACCTAGTTATCGGAGCAGCAGCAGCTTGTGCTGACGTGCTCTATAGGCTAACCCCCACCACCACCGGTACCTCCACCTCCCCCGGCCCTGCGAGACAGGCCAGCAGCCTTATATTAATTACAACCCCCCTGTATGCTTGATTCCGCTGTCACATCAGCCGGCACCGTGAAGTGGTGAGCTGGGCTGCCTGGTGCAGACGCGCTCCGAGCCCCGGCACAGCGGGAGGTCTGTGTACGCCGACCAGCCAGGGAGTGAGCGAGCCATCCAGCCCCGCTACCCTTGTCCACACTCATCTCCAACCAAATCAATGCCTCGCCACTGATACAAGCAGGCCTTTCCCCCCCTTTTTTTTTTCTTTAAAAAAACTAATTCCTCTCCGCATCGTGCAGCCGCAACCCCCCCGAGCCCCCAGAAAGGAAGAAAAGAGGCTCAACAGCGCCGAACCACAGCGCTCCATCTTCGCTTTGTCCTGGAAGAAAACCTCCACACGGACACAAAAAAGCAGTCGAGGAAAGGAAATCCTACCTTTCGACTCAACGCTGTCCCCGAGTAGAAGTAGTAGGCTATCCCCAGCACCCACAGCACAGCAAAGCACAACAATATCCTTGATTTCCTCCGCATGGCTGCCTGGTTTTTGCGTCCCCCCGCCCGTGTGTGCGCTTCGCGGCTCCCCCTGCTCGGCTCTCCTTTCGGCTGTGAGCGGCGGCTTGTCCCGGTCTGCTGTGTCCGTGCAGGGCGCTTCGCCGAGCGGCTTCGGCAGGCTTCGTCAGTCGATCAGACGGAGCGGAGCGAGCAGGAAGCAGCAAGCAAACATCAGCGAGGTTAGAGGGCAAAGGCTAGCCGACTCTAATCCAATCAAAACACCGGCCTGGAAGAGGGCCGGAGCCGTCAGCGAGTCAAGCTGTACCGAGCGGTTCCTTACTGAAACCGAGAAACAGGGGCTGGATAGTCCCCGAAGGAAATGACTTGTAAACGTTCAGTTATGTGTCTGTGGGAGCTGTGAGAGAGGACGTGTGATCATCGTGATTTCACTCTGTGTGGAGCCGCATACGCTCTAAGGAGTCGGTAGGGGCGCCAGAGATATCCTCCCTGCTGCAAACCGGGTATAAAAACTGAAAACGAAAGCTTCCCGTTTAAACCTTTCATTGCCCTGACATGAACTGACCCATTAAAGGTAGAGACGGATTAAACAGCGCAGAGGTTTTGTTTGTTTGTTTGTGGGGGGGTTGAAGAGTTACTTCTTTTCCATGTCTCCTTCCTGCCCATGATGTTGCACATCGAAATAGGTTTATTTCAGTAAAAAGATCTGGGACAGCAAAGGAACAATGGGAACTGCATCCATTCCTTTAGATTGGTGTGAAATCCATAAAAATGAATCCCACAGTGGAACCTTTCGTGTCATTTCTCACTCATATTCGTATTTAATCTAATGAATGGTCAGAAAATAACAATACTGAGCTATTTTACTGTAAAATTAATTATTAATAATATTTTTTTACATTAAAAATGCCAGACTTCTTCCCTTTGTAAACTTAAACTGTGACTATTTACTGCTTTTCCATCACTTGTATCCTAAAGCAAAAATCTTGAGTTCCTCAACATGTGGAGCCACTTTACAATATTGAAGTGGTTAAGATCTTCCTACCTTTGATCCTCCCAGGAACATTAAAGTTCATAATTGACGCCTCTTGGTCTAACAATAGGTTTTTGATTTTGAACTGCAGACAAACAATCAATTAATCCACTGATTAATCAATAAAGAGATTAATGAGTTTAAGTAGAACGTTAAAGCAGACAGTCACAGTCATTCTAAGCTTGTTAGCTGTGTCTTACCTCTGTGCTCAGACCAGTCTGGATGTAGCTGGTTGGTCCTGATAAGCTGTTGAAGTTAAAATCTGGTGTTTGAAAACAACTTATCGGTTCTTTTAAATCAGTAATCAGTGCTCATAGTGGCCTGGCTGCTTCCCAAAGGACATGTACTATAAATATAAACATGTCCATGGAAACCTCAGACGCCTGTCTGCATTTATAAAGTGACTAACTATCACATCATCCATGCATTCAGTGACAAAAGATAAATCATGCTTAACTGGTTTTATTGAAAAAGCTAATAAATTTTGTCTCCTGTATTAGCCAGAGTTTCTTTTTTTTCCCCCTGCAAGGGCAGGAAAAGCGGGAAAGACTAATTAATTTTCTTCCTCGTTTAAGGAGCGGAGGTATTGTGCAGCTAATGCATGTGCATGTGTCCTAGAGGAACTTGACCTCATCCATCCACTCATGCATCCATTCATCCGTCTTATTATTTTGTAAGCACGATTCACGTACAGTATGATTTTCAGTATGGTCTTTCTTAAATAGGAAGAACAATTTCAATCTTTTATATTTTCCTTTTTTGCATGTCAGATATTCTGAAATGGTAAATGTATTGGTTCCCATGTTGCACTTTTCTAATCTACTTGAGCACTTAGAGCACTTTATACAACATGCCTCATTCACAAGCTCTTCTGAGCGGCTGCACCAAGCCCAGCAAGACGAATAAGGGTTTTGTGAGGCATGCAAAGCTGCTTTAGTAGAGTCCAACAACAAGAATATGGATCTGGAAATGAGTATCATAGGTTTCCTTTAAATTTCCTCAAATGTGCAGTATGTCATCACCTCCCCAGTATCTTTAGACTAATGAGAGGAGCAGTGAAAAACGTGACAACGATGGAAGAAAATCGTGCGCTTAGACTCCTTTGCTCACAGTAAAACGCTTTCAGAGGCTTTAAGCAGTCGAAATCCATAAAACTGCAAAACTTTCAGACACAAAGAAAAGGAAACATTCGTCCTGCCTAAAATTGTTAACATTTTTAAAACACAGTTGAAATAGACTTTTCTATGATCTGCAGCACTCAGACCAACTCTCTCTGACATCGAGCTCAGCTGGAACACCCCTGGCTAAACTAAAAGGTCTAGCTCATGTTCTGCGTGGTTCAATCTGCCTCTGACATTTTTCATTTTAATGGTGACAAAATGAGATTTTGACTGGAGAGCAAAATGCTTCTCGGTCCAAGAAAAGAAAAAAAGAAAAAAGAAAGAGATCCTATCAATACACACACTGTGCTTTTCTCCAAAGATGTCCCAGCAGATGTCCCAGCAGTACACACAGAGACAGACGCACATGCAGAAAAACACACATTTACTCAGCGCTGCTCTCGCTATGGTGGTCTGAGAAGAGACTCGGTGTGTTTATGTTACCTACAGTAGTTTTAAAGTATGGATGGATGGAAGTCAAACTGAGAGAATGGGGAGGAGGACTAAGAAGCACAGAAACAGATGTGCTTATTTAGCAGCACTGAAGTAAAAGAGGTTTTTATGTTTTGCCCTTTTGCCTCCGATGCCCTGATTAGCTCTTATGAGAATCTCAAGTTACCCCCGAAGGGGTCAGTTTGGCTCTAGGATTTCAGATAAAGATCAGCAGCAACAAGTGACATCTTTTTGGCTTTGATCATGGCTGTGAAGCTGTTATGCAGCAAGAAAATGTCATGTCTAACTTTGTTAAATCATGTTGTTGTCTTCTTGGTCTTATTTTTTTAAAGGCCTGTGCAGCAGCCATTAAACAAGAACAAGTGTGGTGTATTTTATCATTTTATGTTATGATAATATATATACACAGGAACTTAATTATATGCAAATTACAGTCTGTTTTGGCTTTTGGATTAAAGCTGAAATCTAAAAACTGTAATTAAAGTGTCAGTGAAACATGACGAAACCATCCGAGGGAAGTTTTTAATTTTACAAAATAAGCCACATTTAATGGGCAAATTTCCAAAGATGGCAACAATATGATAACAGGAAGTAGAATCCCAGGCTTTCTGAGACTCTGTGCAAATTTTTTAGTTAAATCTAACGTTATAAACACAGAGGAGAAAGAGTTGCACGGAGAATAACAGTCAGAGGAATATTTTGGCAGCGGAATATGAGCTCATTCACTTAAAGTGCAGGTGGTTCAACATTAGCTGAGCTGGGAGGACTGTTTAAAAGTCACTGCTGCCAAGAAAAAAAGGGATTTTCTTCCCCAGGTCTGGAACATGGAGGAATGGATCCAGTTTTGAAATTTCCCAGTGCAACTGCCAACTATTTGTCAGACTCAGAGATGAATTGTGCAAGTATTTTTCAAGCTGTGGTGACCGGGGACTGCTTTCTTGATGACAAAGTTTCCAGATCCATCGTACTTTACGATTAGTGTGTACCGATCCTTCAAGCTGACTTGCCAGAGATAAACTAAGGCCATCAGTTACTTTCAGTGTCAGCTGGCTCTTTGGGCATCGCTAGAGTCATTACAGAGTCTGCTTTTCTTCCAGACATATATGCAGTATTTAGACAGCGATTACACGAAAAACCTGAATGCTTGACTCCCACAGTGAGGTCACATACTGCGAGGCCATGTCGTACACCTCTTCAACTGCTTGTTAACTCAAATATCTAATTAGATAATCACATGGTTGCAACTCAGTGCGTTTAGACATGCAGACATAGTCCAGACAACCTGCTCAAGTTCAAACCAAGAATAGGAAAGAAAGGTGATGTCAGTGCCTTTTGAATGTAGGCTGTTGGTGCCAAACATGCTGGTCTGAGTACTTCAGAATCTGCTGATTTGCAGGGATTTTCCAACATAACCATCTCTAAGGTTTATGGAGATGGTTAATATCCTGTTAGCGCCACTTCTTTGGGTGAAAATGCCTATTTGATTTGAAGGCCTAGTTTGCCTTGTATCAGTAGTTCAGGCAGATGGTGGTGGTGTAATAGTGTGAGGAATATTCTCTTGATAGACTTTGGGCCCCATAGTACCAATTGAGCACCATATACAGCTTGTCTGAGTATAGTTGCTGACCATATCCATCCTGTTACGACCACAGTGTACCGATCTTCCGATGCCTGCAGCAGGATGGCGTTCCATGCATCATGATTGGCATCATGGCTGTGCAGCTGACAGAGCTGCAGCAACTGTGTGATGCTGTTATGTTAGTATGTTGAATTTATGGTTCTGAAGGAAAAAGAGGGTACAACCTAACCCTAATGACCTAATGAAGCAGCTTTTGAGTGTATATTAAGATGCGGTGAATCCTACAGTGAGGCGATCCAGTGGCTGTCTTATGCTGTGGGGGTCATACAGTTAGCCTTTACTCCAGGGCGAATCATTTCTGTTCTGCACAAACACCTTTGTTCTATATATAGACCCTAAAAGCAAACTTGCTCTGACACGCTGCTGGTTTGCAAAATCTAGTGACCCACACATTTTTTTTTTAAAAGGTGCAGCCTCTTCAGACTTCATTCCTCACACCTTCAGAGCTTTCAAGGAGCCAGAAGAAGTCAGAAAGAGCCAAAACAACAGCATCCAGTGTTTCTGAGAACAGCTGAAGACGTGCACGGGAAAACCTTTAACAAGACATTTCCTGTCTCCGTTGTTACCTGCAGTTTATGCCTCATTTGTGAAGCTTTTACCGAGGCAAGCGGCACCTCAAGGGAACGAGGTTTTTTTTTTCTTCCTTTTTTTTGTGTCCCGTTTGGATCTTTAGCCATCAGAATTGTTGTCTTAAGGCCAAGAAAGATGCCAAGCGGATTTATTTTACCAAGTGGATCATCATGGCCTTGCCATATTGGTCCATTTGATTGACCTTTATTATAATTATGAATTTATTTTATTTTCAGTTGCTACAAACGGGACAGACATGACTGGGGGATAGGACAGGGAGAAAGAATGAAAGAAAGAGAGGGAGAGAAAGAAAACCAAAGGGGAGAAGAGGTTTATAAAAAAAACAATTCTCTTGATCTGCGCTGTGACACTCCTGTAAATAAAAACGTTTTCCATTTATGCCATTAACGCAGAACCTGGAAGACGGGAGTTTTCAGAGTGATCGATGCATTATGAGAGGGTAAGTTCTGTACACGCAGGCACAGTGATGATGAGTCCATTTAGTACTTTTAAAAACACGTATATCTGACTACTTAGGGTTGTAAGAAAAAAAATGTTTTCGATTAATTTCTCCCCCCCCCCAACATTTAAAAACTGAGCACTTCCAGTTTTAAGAGACATCAAAGCTCCAGATCTGTTATTCAAGCACAAGTCACGCCAATATGTACAGTATATCTCTGTAAATACTGAAAGAGTTCGACTCTAGCCCCCCCACCCTTTTTTTCTTGACAGTTTTGCATTAATGTTTACAAACACTGTCAGTTTAAACACTCGCTCCAAAGCATGAAAATCCTAGCTGTCACTTACTGCCAGTCTTTGTAGCGCGGCTGATGTATTGAAAGATAGAAATATTAAAAGAACAAAACAAAAAAACTGTTAGATCAGTGTTTCTAAGAGGAGGGAGGGTCACACAATGGCAGATTTAAACTGCTCTTCATACACTTTTAATGGTAAATAGGCATGCTTTCATCGTTAGATGAACAGTTTTAGCAGCTGCAAACAAACAGAGCATGTACGATGAAAGCGTGTGTCTAGATGAAAGCTGCGATCATATAATAGCAATATCTGTCTTGCCAAAAAAGTGCCCACCGTGCACTATAAATCCAAATAATGAGTATCACTTTTTTCCCATTGTAAAACAGCTACAAATCCTATAGATCGAATCAACATTTGGTCTTTTTTTAAACGGTTAATTCATCAGCTTTTCCATCAATAGGCAGCGTTTTTTCCTGGAGCTCTTCTTATATGTATAACTGAAACGTCTCCTTTTTCTCTTGCTTTACTCTTTATTAAATTCTGGATGTTTATCCACCCAATTTCCACCTGACAATCAACATTCTTGACGCCGACCTTCACTTTGCATCTTTTCTTTTATCCAGCCCAGTTTTGTGTCTGTTTTCATTCAGGCATGTGTTGCTCTGGCTCACCTGTGAAGTGTGTAGATTTATTGCACTAAGTTGAAGCCTCTACACTAGAAACGACAATAAAAAGTGGGCTCAACACTGAGCCTAGCAGTCTGAAAGACACGCGGATAACCTGCAGCATCTCCCCTTTGAATCGGTCTCTGTAGAATACCAGCCTTTCAGATCTTCCCACACATTTCCTGTCTGATCCGCTTCTATATTCAACTGAATAAAGGCAAAAAATGCGCACAGAATTTTGCGACACATGAAATATCGAGCCCTTTGAATGTTTCACAAGCATTTGTCCCCCTAAAATCTGCAACAATGTCATATTTTGACTTTCATATTTTGATTACTCATAGCGGACAACAGCATATGTGTAAGTGCAGCAGATGAAAAATAGCAACATGCCCAGTATATCCATCAGAGAAAAAAAAAAGGATTTTTTCTCCATTTTCTAATTAATTATGTATTCATTCATTTATTCTTTCTTATGTAGGGCTTACAGTCAGGAAGTCTCAGGCTAAGTGGGTGAAGAAAAGAAGCAGGTGCGCTGGCTTATAATCACATTTTCAGTGGGAGGTGGTTTTGCTAATGAGCTTCTGGTTTTCAAACACGGTGTTAAGATTTCCTGTACTGACGTGATCACACCGGCGGTTAATAGCCACAGAGGACACAGGGTTGATTTCAGAAGTAGAGGGGCAAATCGGCAACCAACGCAAAGTCACTGCTGCAGGGGCTTGAAGATCTGCAGACTATATTAAGAAACATCATATCATCATGTAAGCCGCAGCACCAGTATGATTTCTATGTTTCAGTGTCGGTGCTTTGTTACCATTGCGAAACAGCTGCAAAACACAATGATATGATCTGTGCAAATGAATAAATTTACTTTAAAATGGTAGAAATATATCCAAAAATTGCATGTGGTGATTTAAAAGTTTCAAACTCCAGCAACATATTTCCTGCCATTGCTCATAAAGATGCTGAAGGGTGGAAGAATTTTGAGGAAGCATTTTTAATAAACTTACAAACTTAAAATTAATATATTTGTTACCATGCAATGATTGAAACGCAAAAAGAATACAGGACAAAGGAGTCATTTAAAGTCCTGCAATCACACATGTGCTGTGTCTTTAGGGTTCAGGGTGTAACTAAAGTGATCTCCTTGCAGTTTTGTATGCATTAAACAGATATTTATATGAGGTGCAACTGTGTTTGTGGTACCTGCAGGTCTGGTTACAACCCTCCTCAGGCCACTCCACGCAACTGCTTTACTTTACATAATCCTTGTAACTCTGCAAGTTCGAGCTGTTTAAATGTTCACAAAGGTGATGGTAGTCAGCTGTGGTGGTGCATAATACATCATGGAGCCAACACACACTCGAGACGCCGATCAAATAAAAAAGAAAGTTTCTTCTCTGTCCTCTAAAATATAAAAGGTATGATTTTATACATCTGATGACTTTGGAGGTTAAAGGTGCTTCTACACCACGCTGTTTTATTCTTTTTGAATAAAAACCTTCATCCAAAAGAAAGCAGCTGAATCTAACTTTTCAAAGGTTTGAAGTTTAAGTGAGTCAGTTAACTCTTTGGTATCCAGGGATGCTTGCTTGAGTTAACAATCTGTACATGTGATTTACAGGCAGGTATCCAACCATGAAACCAACATAAACAAAGTATGAGACGGCTTCACATTCCCATGAAATTTCAGAGATATTTATAAAACTGGACAATTTAAACTATCTGATCATCAATGGATGTGAACTATTGTGCAAGAACATGTCTTCTAAATTCAACTGTCAGATACATTATCATATATATTAATATTCAACAAGCTACTGGAAGGATTCCTGTTTTTTGGAGGGTGTAATGTCAGTCTATCACTGAATGTGTTCCTGTGACTGGTCAGCACTTCGTGGAGTGGGTGGGAAGTATTATTCAGCATTGTCTTTATCTTGAAAAACATCCAACACTCTAATACCACCAGCTCCACCCCCACAATGCTACAGGCCCTGCAGATCAGTTTATTGAGTCTGTTGGCATTCGCCACCCTCAACCTTCTGCCGCAGCATACAACAGTATAGAAAATGGGACTGACCATGACTTGTAGACAATCCTGAGCATGTTAAATGACCTCCACCACCTCAGAAAAAGGAGACGGCTCTGGCCCTTCCAGTAGAGTGCAGTGGTGGTTTTAAACCCAGTCCAGTTTATTGTCATTGTGAACTCCGAGGTATTTATAGTCCTCCGCTACGTCCACCTTGACCCTCTGGATTTCTGGTCTACTTAAAGTCTGCAATTATTTTCTTGGTTTTTGTTGCACCACATGACAAAGGAGTCCACCAAAGCCCGGTACTCTGTCACATCACTGCCACTGATGCATCCAACCACCTCAGTCATCAGAAAACCTCTGTAGATGGCAGGTCTCTGTTCAGTGGCTGAACTCCATAAAGAGATGGATAATACTGGATATAATCAGTAAATGATGCTCAGTTGGTATTAAGGGGACCAAAGTGTGGCAAGAAAATATCCCTACACCATTACACCACCATCAGACTGATCCACTGATACAAGGCAGGATGGATTCATGCCGTTTATGCCAGCTTTCTGCCAAATGTTGCACCAGAAATCCAGACTTATGAAACCAGGCAACCTTTCTCCAAACTTCTATTTTTAACAGGTTTAATATCTCTTCACACCTAAATGAAGGACAGGTGTGTAGGGGGAAAACATCTTTACACAGATAAACTTCACACACTGTCTTGCATAAATTGCATTTTAATCCAATTTAACTTCATTGAGTGAATTAAAGGTCACGAAGGTCAATTTAAGTCCAGGTTTTGTGAGCGTGAGTGAACTGTAGGCTTAGTTTCCTTCTTTTTAGATGGCAGGAGTGGCGCCCAGTGTGTTCTGCTGCTGCTGTAGCCCATCCAGGCTTTAAGGTTTGACAAGCGTTGCTGGAGTGTGGTTCAGAGATGTTCTTCTGGATTGTATTAAGTGGTTATTAATTCAAGCATTCTAGCCATTTTTCTGTCACTCCTGACATCAACAAAGCATTTTCATCGATAGATCTGCTGCTAACCGGACATTTTCTCTTTCTCCGTTTCTCTGGAGAAAGCAGTGTGGGAAGATCCCAGTAGATCAGCAGCTTCTGAAATACTCAGACCAACAACCGTGCCACATTCAAAATCACTTAAATCAGTTTTCTTCCCCATTCTGATGTTGGGCTTGAGCTTCAGCAGCTCATCTTGACCATGTCTACATGCCTAAATGTATTGAACTGCTGTCATGTGATCGCTTGATTAGATTAGTGGAGGTGTATCTAATAAAGTGGACAGTGAGTGTATTTTGTCTTGGTTTTGAAGACAGGACTTCTCACAACATTTAACAAAATTGCAGAAATCATATATTTATTGTCTTAGGTACAAAATCCACCGTCTTAATTTTACAATAAACTCCGAGGAGCAAGAACATCAACAGTGACATCATATGGTATACAAAACTGATTTTCTACTTAAAAATAATCAAACATAAGCAGAAAATCTACTTTTGTGTAATTAAACTGAAACCTAAACTGAAACCAAAGGCGATTTGGGCAGTTAAACAGTGTACTTTTCCTCTCCTTGCCTCTGTGCTTTGTGATAGTGGGTGTAGCTGCCGTACAGCTCGTTGAAGACCTCCCTGACTCCCATCGGCAGTCCTGCCCTCAGAAACTTGATATCCTGCTCCTTGCACAGGTCCAGTATCAGATAGATGCCCTCAGTAAGATGCAGCTTCACGTCTGGTCGCAGAGTAACCTGGAGAGGTCATTTATGAAAGAGGACGAGACAGCAGAGACAATAAGAGATACAAGAAGAATTTATATGAATCTGAGGTCAGACATCATTTGCTCATTTCATAAATCACATCTGTGTTCCAGCGAAATGATGATCCTGTGTACACACATCTCTTCCTCTCTGTTTTGCACTTAACAAGGTCAAATTTGCATAGGAATATGATACCGTATGCTGCAATATCCATCAACCCGATGTCAACATTTCAAACCGGAAATTATGCGCCGAAACAGTTAAATACACATTTAAGTCGTTAGTTCAGCCATAAGTTTCAATTAGAGAGACATCAAAGGACAGATATAATCATTTATACTGACAAAAACTATATTACTGCAAATGCTCAGAGTAGGACTACAAAAATTCAACAATGAAGATCAATTAATTCCCCAGAAACCCAGAAAATATCTAAATACAGAGCAGTCCATAGCAACGGTCCACAAACCTAGATTCAAACTTCCAGGTGCATCCCAAAAAGAGTTTCTCAAATAGGATCGATAAACATCACAACTTAAAAAAAACAACATGATCTACATTAATTTGCAGTTTGACACCTCATGACAGCAGATTTTATAGTAATAATCAGCAGTTTGCGTCACTGTTGCTCCAAAATGCGCTAAAAATGTAAAAAGTTGTATTTTTAATCCCACGCTGTAGTTTACATATGAAATTCAGTACAGGGTTTTGCCTGGGGGATCAAGTATACGTGGCGTCACACTGCTGCAGAGGATTTTTTAGTTTTCTGAAAATAGGAAGGTCTTACACGTTTCATCTGCACCTGAGTGACAGAAGCAGAGCAACGTGTTCAGCCAACGACGGGTGGAGCTGTCTTACTCTAATAACACGTAAAATAGTCAAACAACAATGATTGTGCTCAGTGGACCCTGCACAACGAGCCAAGTGGATATTCAATATCGTCTGGTTATTCATCTCTGTTACACTACACTGCCACAGACGCACAGGTGTAACACACCATGACCTGATGCTATCAGCGGTGACCGCAGTCTACAGACCTCTGACAATGAGCGAGGAGGTGATGGCTGCTCTGTGCTGCTGACTGTACCTGTTTAACGATTAGATAAAACCTGAGTCACATAATGATAGGCTTCACACATGAAGGAAACAACCCACCATGAGGATTTCTGCAAACAAAGCAGTCAGCAGCACATAGTAACTGCTTTGTGTGCAGAAAAATACGAAACTGAGACAGAAGAGGCAGAAAATGAAAGCTATGTAAAGCACTCGTCTATTTCCGCTTTTTATATTTACATTCAGTGTTTACTTATAAAGCACTACTTGTTTTTGCTCGAAAATAATACAATTATATTCAATTTTTTATGGTCCAACAAGCGTAACAGAAAACCCCCAACATGTGTTTATTTTTCAGGTGATGATAGGATAAGATTTCCTGTTCTGTTTTCTGGTCCTTGTTTCAAAATACTAAATTTTTTTTGGTATTTTCGGCTTCTCGTTTATATGTTTTATTTTACTTCCTGACAGAGTCCAGCTGATGGCTAGGTGTGCGTGTGTGCTCAAACCGGGGATCCTTCATGCATAAGACAAAAGTGTTAACGACTACATGCAGAGCGACAACTGCACAAAACAACCGATGGTTTTGAGATTGCATTTTGGCAAACAAACGGCCTCTTTTGGCCTCAGCACAGGACTGTTTACTGGCAACCAAATCCTGCTCATCATATAACTCTACATAGAAGAAGGGCAAACAAACAGAAACCACAAAGCAGAAAATCACCAAAATCATGCTCCTTGTGACCAGATTTTACGCATTCATACGCATGCAAATATCTGTTTAAACCTAGATCAGTCTACCCTGTGACTGATAAGTTCGAATCGCCCCTTTGCTCATCACGTGAGGTTTGGAGCTTTGCTCAAATCTACAATTCAGCACTTTGCACACCGACGAGTAGTCTCACAGTGGATTGCACATTTGTGCAAATACTGTCTCGATCTTCACTGGTCCTAACCGAGGGGAAACAAAACTGCAGTTCCTCCAGGTGTCACTTGAGGCTTTCTGCAAAAGCGAGTCAATCCCCATAGATTCCCGTATTAAAATGCCTTAACGTTACAGTATTAAAAAGCATATTTACAGGGTGATATGAAATCATAGCTTTCCCACTCATACAAACTCCATGTTTGGTGATTTAATTTAATAAACTGTTGATAAAATGTTGCTTTGCTGCTCCACAGGAGGTTTGCTTCAAAGAGCCACGAGGAGAAGCTCTGACACAGAGGCAGCTAAATTACAAAGAGCACAGAGTCTTTAAACTATTCCCATAAGTCCAATTTTAGGATTATTAGATGATTTACGGAGTACAAAGAATCCCAAATATGACTTCCACGCTATTTCTGTCTGTCTGTCTGCCCGCCGGTTTGCTCATTTTCTTTTCCCCAGTATGCGACTCGACTGGAAACTGCTGAGTCAGGCTGGCGTCATGTTAAATACAGTCTGGCAGCTGAGAGCAGCCGCTCTCAGGAGCCAGACGTGACTCACTGTACTGAGGGAGCTTCACTCCAGCACTCAGAGTTACAGTAATCCTGGACCTGTTCACTGAGATTTGTGAACATCTACAGTTTGGCCAATGGAAATCACCGCTTCTGAGCGTCAGCGCCTCCATCGCTCAGCTCAACGGCTACCAGACAAACTGGGCTGGATCAAAGGATCATCTGAGATCCTGCTGCCTCTTCCATACATCAATGTCTGTGTGTGTGTCACTCACAGCTGTAGAAAATCACAGGGGATGACAGATGGGGAACTGTCTTGGCTTTCTGTAATACTATGAGAGTGTGTGTGTGTGTGTGTGTGTGTGTGTGTGTGTGTGTACCTTCTGCAGCTCTGTGACGTACTGAGCCACCATGAAGGCTGAGAGCGCGGTGAAGCTCTGAGCGGCTGCAGCAATGTGAGAGTACATCCTCTCTACGAGCCTGGAGCACTGGAAATACACATCACTGTCTGGACCTTCAGAAAACAGAGAAAGGTGTTCATGTTATTCAGATGTTCATATGTGGAATGTAAAGATATTCTTTACTTTACAAGATTCTTATTTTATGTTACCCAAACCAAACTAATGATCAATAGATAAACTGGAGCGTAACACTGCATTGACCGGCCGGATGTTTTCAATGACAGCTGGAGATACAAAGCTGCAAATCCATGATCTGTATATAAAAGATGGACATTAGTAATGGCTCGTGTCACAAGCAAATTGAGCTGTTTTAGCTTCTAGGTGATCTTTTAAGAGCATTGCCTTCTTAGTGTCTTGAAAGCAGATTTGATGATACAGCACTTTATCCTCCATTTTGACTCTAACTGGGGCCATAATTTGCAAAATGAGCACCACGTTGCACTTACAAAACTCAATAATCTCATAATGAAAATGTTTAATGAACAAAAAAACCAAAGAGACATTTGAGAGCACGCCGAAAATGTCGTCAAATTTTGCTAACGTGGCCTGTCGTTTTGGTGGCCGATCGTGCGCCTCTCAATTTTTGCAACTTGCCATATTATGGTTGAAGACACGAGCGTAACAGTGCAGAAGCCCAGGGAGTGACAAATTATACAGAGGATGTTGCAGCGACTTCCTGTGAGCTAACAGCGGTGTAAATAGAAGTGACAGTGCGATGATGTTGCGCACCACACAAAGCGGCCAATCCGGTGGCGTACCCGCACCTTAAACTTGAAAACAAGGTGACAACAAGCCAATCTATGTGCTTTTCTATTCTGTTATTCTGTTCAGCTTCATTCACACAGCTAAAATCATTAAGGGAAACACTTGATCATCAACCTGTGCGCACACTAAAGCCTTTTTTGGGGAGTTGTCTGCCACCAATGCAGGGAAATGGATTCACAATAGTTTATGTTACCTAACTGATCAGGTGTCCCCTTAAAATCTCTGATTAGTATATTGTTGTATCACACTGAAAGAAGCTGGATAGGTACATCCCTAGAAATGTCCAGTTCTTATATACAGTCTGTGCTTCAGCCTTTTTTCCATTTCTTTAATTACACAGTGAAGCATTAATCAATCATACATGTTTATTTCTACAGATACAAGAGCCTGAGGACAATATCATCATGGTGTGATTGCAGCATTAAGACAGCTGAAAATTTAAAGCTAAACCCCAGAGTGCTCATGCAGCACTCTTATTGGTACAGAGAATAGTTCCTATGGTGACTAAGTAGGAGGTTACTGCAAACAGAGGTCTTAAATTTACAGTGGATTTAAAATGAGAAAATGAGCCTGTAACCTTCTCTACTTCTGGGAGGCTACTGCCAGAAGTGTTGAAACATGTGTGGGCATAGCACAAAGTTTGTGTCAGCTCCAGATTACACAACGCAATTTATTATTCTTCAGTAATCTGCAGTGTTACAAAACACAAGCCACATCTGTAGTGAACAGTGAACGCTAGTACAGCCCCTTCATCAGAGTAAAGCAGACTGTTTTTCTGGGCCTTGAAGACATGATAACGTTTCCTGTTATGTCTTTCACCTACAACTTTACACTGTGCAGTCCTAACAGCCTGACTGAGCTGGTTTGGCCACATTAGTGAACGATGTTAATGTTACCTGCGTCACCGTCTCCTCTTTGCCGACCTTCCTGCACAATAGAAGCCACTAGACGGTAGAAGACATTTAAGAAGGAGGGAGCTGCGTTTAACATCGCCTGGAAACACACACAAAAAGTAAACAGTCAGTAACATATATCTTAATAGGTCATACTTCTGCCTGATAAAACACTGTTATACTGCAATTGCTGAAAAGCAATAGATCCTGGCAGAAAACTGTAGACTCTTAAATTCCCAGAAGAGTCATTAGATTTATTCTTGAGGATTTGCAACTGACTTTGGATTATGTTACATTCCATTCACACCACTAATACAGCATTAACATGAATTGTGCTCAACCCGACCTAAACTCATGAAATACTGTCATATGTGTGGTAAAACACTCAAAGGAGGACAAATGTTACATGTTTTTAGGATCTGACAAATACAGAGCAGAGAACTGAATCCAAGACGGTTAAAAAAAAAATGGACTAAGCAGTCCTGACAGATCCATCTGTTACATCGCTTTCACAGAGTTGTAACGGAGCAGCCATAAACTTACAGCTCGCAAAATGACTGAGGTAAAAGTTGGATTCCCGCGAGAGCTACGCATGCATTTTTGTCTGTACCTTGCTCCCTTCGGGGAGACTGAGGCAGGGAAGGAGAGACGGGAAGAATATAAATGAGGAAGGGATGATGTCACCAGCTCTGGTTGGAGCTCAGCAACGGTTTCCATCGACTTAAACCTGCTCCATGCCAACCTACCCGGCCTGCCAGCTCCCCGACCTCTCCCTGCTGAGCCTCCTCCCTCACACCTCTCTGACATAACCCTCTTTTCTATTTTGTCTTGAAACTTCCCTCATGTATCACGTTCTCCATCTCCGGTTTTATCCTTTAATCTCTTTATCGCTTATCTTTTACTCCTGTCTCTTTCTCACTCTGCTTTCCTTCACTGCCTCCTTTTTCCTCCCCTCTTCCCCCTTCTCTTAGTCGTCTTTTGTCCTTGCAAACATCTGATATCACTTAGCTCGTTCATGGCTGGCTTTATTTAACACAGCTGCCCCATTTCAGCCCGGCTTTGTCGCTGTTACTGAACAACAAACTGTCAACATTTTAGATTCAGAAAAACTGAAAAAATTATCGCATTAACAAAGCCGGAGCAGAATAAAGCGTGTGGGCCGGGATGTAGATGGCTCCATTTCTTCAGGATAAAAAAAAAAAGTTCATTTTTACGACCTTTTGGGTGCAAAGTGAACACTCCCAGTACAAGGCAGAAAAAGTAGACATCGTGATGTTTTCCATGCAGCTGGTGAGCTGCAATATCCTTTTGTTGAAAGCGGAATTCCTTCGAGGCATCCTGTGAGCTCAGCGGCACCACATACCACATTTTCTTCAAATCAAGGATTCAAACCAGCAGCCTTGACCTACAGAGACCTTCATTATACAAGTGTGTAGGTCTGATTTCATAAGTCGGGGGCAGAGTGCAGGAACAGCTTTTAAAAAGTACCTTTTTAATGTTCTTTAGCTGTACAAAAGCATCTTGTAGAAATTTATTAGAAAATTATCTATGAGAATTAAACTGCTCATTCAGCTTTTTGTAATAATAATGTAAGCGAGCAGCCGCACCCAGCAGCCTGGCTGCGCATTACAGGCAGCAAAGCCAAATAAAAACCTGTTTGGTCAGAATGCATTATGAATGTGGTGACAAGGAGTTTGCAAAGTATTTTAAGGTCTAGATTTACGAGTGAAACTGGGCGGTAGCTGGATGGTTACACAGGATCTTTGCCTGTTTTATGAAGTAGACAATGATGGCAGAGTTCATGTTTGGAGACAGAGCCTGATGGTTCTGAATTTGAGTGACCATTCTAAAAAAAAAAGTAGGTGCTACCTTAGGCCATAAGTCTTTGTAGAAGTGTACTGGAAAACCTTCTGGTGCTGAGAATTTATTGTTTGGGAGATTTATTTATTTGTTGTGGATCATGAGTAATGTTCCCAGTGGAATCCTTTATAGAATGAATAACTGTTTTTTTTCACCTAAACGTTGAAATAAAGTCTTATTTGATATCAGAGCGGTGTGACACTTTGATCTTGTTGTCGGTACTAAAGTAGATCAGCAGCGAAGAGTGGCCTCACATCAAGGAGGTCATTCAGTGTTTGGAGTCCAGCTGCAGTTTACATAAACCTTACCTGCTGCTGAGTTATGGCTGAAAAACGATCTGTGTTTCTGCAGTAAATTAATTAACTGCTCATCTTTTTGCATAAAACACCAGGAGCACATAAACTCTTGAGTCAAGGCTAAAAACATCTTGTAACAGGTTAAACTGATCCTGAACTTTGGACACTGAAATCTAATCAGCTCATCTGCAATTCAAAGAGAAAGTTTGTTTGCAATTTGAAAATTCCCTTTAAGACATTCCAGAGAAACTTTCATTACTGTTCGCATGTCTCTGCCCAGGACACCAAGATGTTCCCAAGCCCATCGTGAGATCCTGGGCTCTCCAGTCCCTAACAGATCAGCACAGCGTCAGTATCACTGGTACCAATCCATCCATCCATCTCCTGCTCCATTCTCCCCTCCCCTGACCCAGAGTGAGCACTCCACCCTTTTCCAGCTGACAACTATGGTCTCAGATTGGTGCTTATTCTGGTCCCAGTCACTTCACACTCTGCTGCAAACTGCCTTAATGCACACTGAAGGTTATCACCTGATGAGCCCAGAAGAACCATGTCATCTGCATACAGCAGCGATATGATCCCAAGGGTGGCAAAGTGGAAACCCTCTGCTGCTTGGCTGCAACTAGAGCTTTGCACAATGTGAACAAAGCTCTTGGCACGCCTGTACAGGAACTGTAGGCAAGTGCAGTTTAAAGAACATACTTTTTCCACATTTCCAAAGCCACTGTCATGTGCATTACAATGTTCAGTGTCTATTTACACGCACAACACCTTGACATGGTCAACTATTTTAGAGCTAAGCAGCAGTGAAACACATTTTATATAATTTAACTGAATAAGTTCTCACTTATTAAAAAGCAATCCCCTATGCCAGACTGGACCCTCTTACACACTGCATGTTTCACACCCCTGCACCACTTCTTTTACCTGTCCCTTCATACCTGAGGATGACACTGGATGATGGCGAACAGCGCCTCGTGAACAGCCAAGAAAGCTGAATGATAGACTGTTGGGGTCATGTGGTCAAGGGGGACTGACTGGAGCGCTCCAAGAATCAAAGTCACATGATGAGGGCTGGTGATTTGCCCCTCCCCCTGTCGAAGCAGTGATGTCATCGACATTATCGTGGGAATGGTAAAGGGAAGGGTCAGCGAGACGTCCTGACTGGATAATCTCACTAAGAACTGTAACACAGAAAGACAAAGACACAGTAAAGGTTCGATAGATGAACACGTACAAACAATGAGAGCAAGAAGCTACAAAAATCCAAGCCTTCCAAACATTAAAGTATTTCCTTCACAACTCATCTTTTTTTTTTTTTTTTTTTTTTTTTTTTTTTTTTTTTAAAGCTTTCTGGATGTAATGAATACCGAAAATACATATTTAACAAAACTGACAACAAAAGGCTGTTTCACAGCAGACATGACTTCCCACAGCAGCACAGGTGTGCCTAACAATATTAACAATGGACCTGTTCATCGTATTTTAAGGTCCCATTAAATCAAGTCAGTGACAATGAGCCAGCATGCAAAGCAACAGAGTCCACATTCACAAAGTACTTGGCTCAGAGTAACTCCCAGAAATGAAATTCCAAGTGTCAATGTTTTCTAAGGACTGAAAGTTTGAACTAAACCCTGCAAAAATAACAGCTATTTACAAATATCTCAAACACCCAGGAAAGCCCTTAAGGTGAAAAACCATTAGGAGTACTGAGGATGATTTTTAAGAGAGCAAAGGCCACGGCCACAGCAACCCCCGCCCACGCCTTCTAGCAAGGACATTACATATTTGCAGTTTGCATTTGTTGACTGATTCATGGTGTCAGCTCATGCAAAAAACACAGTCCACCGAGTAGACAGGTAGAGCTGGAGATGAGGCTGGAGAGATGGATGACCTCATGAACTATTCATGCAGTGAGATTTTGATCACGTGGTTATAGGTGACTAACGGTGATTACATAACTGCAGAAACGACTCAGTGCATGCATGCAGGCACGCCTCACTGGTGGGCTCTGGGAATTGGTTTAAGAAGGAGAAATGTTTTCCAAACCCTGGAGTAGTCGTTATTTTGCACTTTTCCATATTACAAGCCTACATTCACACACAGTTACACAGCACTTTATTGTATGACATTAAAAGCTTTCTACCTACCACACACATAATAAATAAAGAATAAATAAAGAATAAATAATATAATTTTAAGATTTCTAAAATACTTGTGTTTCCTATGTTTTTAACTGGTGGTCTAATACATTTGTTAAGCATTGTAATACTGTACTAAATAAATGCAAACAAAAATATAACAATCGGCATGTAAATTAAAGTAGTTTTGTGTATTTCCAAAGAGAAATCGTGACAAGTAACCACCATTAAGGAGCTGAAGAAAAAAAGATTTTAATAAAATTCTGCCTCTTCACTTAAAAGAAGAATTTAATTAGAATATTTTATGCTTTTGAACAGGCTCTCTCTCACATGTATAAAAATACAGACTTGACAGATAACAAAAGCGTGAGTGAGGGGATGTGTGTCTATCAGAGCACTCCGTGTGAGTGGGTTGGGGTCTTGATGAAAAGGCCAAAAGAGCATAAGTGAAAATTACAAAGAAGATGAACAAAAGACTGTGGCTGTCTTTGGGCGCTGGTGGCTGTCAAGCATTAAAAAATTACAGGCATTTTTATTGAATAAAAGAATAAAAAAGGTCCCATGTACTTCCAGCGCATGGTCGCTAAAACCATCACAGATGATGAGCCGGAGATCGGACTGTCGCGTCTCATCATCATGGCCCAGTATCTGCTTGTCTTCACTATAATGTGAATGTTAAACTGATTATTCTTGTTTAATGGCTTTTACCTAAATAATAATAAAAAACCCCATAAATCCTAAACATGTAAGCAGTCATTTAACTTGTAGTTTGAAGCCAGTTCATTTTCTAGTCACAGTTTCTGACTCTGGCCTCAAAACAAAGCTGGCTTCATTTCGAGGCGTGCCCCACACCCATAACCCCGTTTGTCATCATTCCAGTGATTCCACACCAGGTGTGCAAACTGATTTAACCGTCTTTTTTTGTGAAACAAACAACTGACCAATGACACACAGCATTCCCGCAATAACACAAAAGGTTTTATATTCTTTTAGCTTGGACAGCAGCTCCTCCCGACAGGCAGGCAGGGAAACTACGAGCGTGAAATGCATTTTGTTTCTAAAACACTGTCCTCACTCTCTTCATGGTGATCTGGGACATTTTGGTGGTCTGGCAGAGATTTTAATACCAATTTTAAAAATTACCGCAGTAACCCAAAGTAGGTCGTTAAAATTAGGGGAAAAAATCATAATAATTTTAAACACAGTTCAAACCAGCATGCTATTGAACTGAAAAATGTGCATACATACAGGGGATGCGATTAAACTTTAAATATGATTGAGATTAGACAGAAGGATCAGAAGAAGCACATGTTTTGGAGCATAAACACCATGATGTAATCAACTGATATTCCTGATGGTTTACAGCTTCCACCTCAGCCTCTCTGCAGGTGCAGGTGGGGCCAATAAGAGACCCAGGAAGCATTTGACTTGCACGTCTCAAGAGGAAACCACTTGGGAAACAAAGCTGACGGTAGCTAACACCGAGCGCCGCCAGAGGCAGTCCAGTCGACTGACACAGGCAATGCAGAGAAAAAGGCAGCTGCAGGCAACAGTTAACAAGCCTACCAGAGGTTGCCTACAGTCTCTCTTACTGTCTTTATTGTACATTTAAGGGGCCCCTTTTAAGTACTGTATATATGTGCATGAGTAAAGTGGTGCTTTTGTGTGTGTGTATTCTCACTGCATTAAACTCTGTATGTGTTCGAGTGTGAGTGTTTGGTTTTCTCACCACCACAGCAGATATAATCTGTGGTGCAATGAGCCACAGAGCTCTGGAGCAGGTTTCAGGCAGCTGACAACAGGACAGCAGCTTAATGGTGATTACTGCAGATAGTGCCTCCTGGAGAGCAGCAAACAGATAGAAGAGTTTGAAAAAACAGTTAACACAGAGTATTAAACATTCTTATTCACTGTGGGGAAAAAAAAAAAACCAAAATCACAACCTCCCATTTGTCAGGTAGATAAAGAGAAAGCCTCTCATCTAAAACATTGTATTAACAACACAGAAAAATCTAAATTGTGCAGATTCTACAGGTTTTAAGATCATGAAATCTGAAATAGGAAAATTCAGTCTCAGCCTCACCCTGCAGTTTCCTGCCCTCAGCTTGCTAATGTCCAGTCCTTCCCTGATCGTCATCAGCAGTAGATTAAATCGACTTGTGGTACTTTTCGCCACCAAGTGGCGCAACAGCTCCTGCACAGCCGGCTCCAGCTCACTGAGGTCAGTTGAAGGCAGCCAGGGAGCTGAAATCAAAGAGATCGAAAGAGATTTTAGCAAGAAAACAGAATCATTAATGTGCTGCATTAATAATAAATCAGTCCATTCAATAACACGATGGATGCAAGCAATGGTTGCTTCACTGAGTGAATGGGTTAAATGCAGAGAGGAATTCCCCCACAGGGAACAATAAAGTACACATAAAATATACTGATCCAAACAGAAATGTTGTCACTAAAACTGACAAAGGCAACAGGGAGACTGGTTTCATAAAAAGGGGTTTATCAGGCTTTCTCTTTTATTATTTTATTACTTTTTGATCTGTGTGATGTCAACCAGAACAGATATTCTTAATTAAATATTCTTAATTGTGTTTGCAAGGAGCAGCCAATCAGAAGAAAGTTGCACCAAGGCCCCAGGATAAGTTGTCGAACTAAGCATCATGTAAAGCTGCTCTAGTGGAGCCCAAGAATCCTCTGCAACAGAATTCAAATTCAAACAACTTGAAATTTAACTAGCTGGGTTGAATCTGACTGTCGTACGTGCGACAGAGAAAAGCTCATTTTCTTTAACAGATGGCATGAAATACTCCCTTAGTTGTATTCCTGTGTCAATGTGTGCGATGTGCAGAGGTAATTACTGAAAGGACAACACTGACTGATTGCACAGGTGAATGAGATGTTTGTTTTTAATATGGTTGCATATACCTGTCAGTAGCCTGTGCACAGTCTGCAGTATCTGAATGTAAAGGTCATCCAGCTCATTTCTTCCCTTCTTCATCCCTCCTTCCTCCTCCGTGTCTTTTCCCTCCACCATCTGCACAGCTTGGTAAAAGGAGGACAGGAAGCGGAGAGAGGAAACCAGGAAGTCCATGGGCCTGGGGGCAGAGCTTATTTCTTTAAGGATCTGCTGGCAGAAGCCCTGATAAAGGCTCATATGAGTGAGCCTGGTGCCACTGTGCTTGTTCTCATCCTCCACTGAGAGTGAGGACAGCTCAGACTGCAGCATGACTGTTACGACATCTACTAGAAAAGCTTGACCGAGGATGCTGGCGGGCTGGTTCACCCCCTCACTGAGAGTTTGGGGCTTTAGGACAAACTCGACAGCTGGTACCAGCGAAGCAGTTATTTTTGCAAGTATTTGGGTTAAAATCTGATCCAGTGCCTTGCTTCTTCCCAAATTGGAGATCATCACTTGGGAGAAAGAAGTCACAGATGCCAGCAAAAGATGAACTGATGACAAGGAAGCCCCTGAACTGGATTCAGCATTTTGTATGCTTGTCACTTCCTCGCTAGTAAGATAGGAAGCAAACTGGTCCAGGTTGAGTCGAACACTACTGTTTCTGATAATTATCAAACTGACTAAGGTCTGTATGAAGACCTGCACCGCTTTGATAAAATCCAACCAATCAGTGCTGCATGTGGCTTGAGCTCTCGCACTACTTCTATGCCACAGGAAAGACGACAAAGCGGCCTGCAGCAAAGTACTACCGTGCATGAGCTTCAGAACACTTTGGAAATTCTTACTCTCTAGGAGATGAGTGAGAACCCCGAGCAGCTTTCCTAGGAACAGAGCATCACCTCCAGATTCTGTCATCCTCTCTGGCTTACAGGAGGTGGAGGTGAGCATAAAGAAAAGCAGGAGGAACACACAGGAGAGATCCTCGGAGCTCAATCCATCTGGATGTAGGATTGTTAAGATTTGAAGTAAGCCTACCAGCTCCCTGCTTTCTGTTTCAGTCAGCAGTACAAAAATCTCTCCAGTTTTAGAGGATGTCAAAATATCCTCAACTATAGTCTCTTTCTTCACCAGCGTGGGCAGAGGCTGACTGGCATCTCTCTGTGAAGAGACTGCCTCTCTTTCCTGAAATGTCAGAAGTGTGGAACAAACCTCGGGTGTATGTGCTGCCCCGAGCACACAGATAATCCTTTGTGTGAGCGACCAAACTGTGGCGGAGAACAGTGAAGGCAACTCAGCAAGCATTGGGCTTTGAAGAAGCTGCGAAGATATGAGGGAGACGGTCAGAGAGTCGGGCGGCAAGTCTTCTGATCCGTCTGTCCGTCTGTTCAGAAATGAGCTGATAAGTACGTCAGCTATGCAGCGCACGTCTTCGCTGCTCAGGTGGCAAAGGATCAAAGGTAAGTTGGTCGTAACAAGATACCAGTGCGCTGCAAAGTAGGAGCTGGTGGTCACGCTGCTGATCTGCCTGTCCCACGCCTGCTCTCCATCCAGACTCACCTCCAGCTCAGATGTAGCTAAAATAAACTGTGCTGACCTTTTTAGAAGCGCTGCGGTGCTGGATTCGCCTAATAACACGTCGTCCAGCAAAATCTTCTTCATCTGCTGTAAAGTGAGGAGCTTGAGCAGCATGCAGCTCATTGGGCTGTAGGAGGGGGACGGACGGTGACAAGCAGGTAAGATGTCACCTGATAAAAGACTCTCTATGTCAGAGATTGGAGAACTAGAAGGAGCTTCATCAGGAGATGCATATTTGTAGCAGTGCATGTGGAAGAGTGTATCCACCTCCACCCAGGTGTATCTGAGCAGGAGAGCTGCCTCCAGGGTCTTCTGCTCCCACAGTGCTCCAGTTTTAGACTCTGAAGGTTTCTCTTTGAGGTTCAGACTTTTTCTGCCTTTCTTTGAGGCCTTCTGAACTGAACTTGTATTTCTATTCTTCTTCTCTGTTGAAACCACACGTAGTAACTCCTTTATCAAGCTCTGAAACCCCTTCATTAGGTCCTGACTCTGCCTCACCAAGGGAACAGGAGAGGCATTGTCTAGAGTCTTCAGATTGAATAAAACAGCATGAAGCAGCTGACTGAGGGGGAGGAGTTTGAGAGAAGCGTCTTTTCTCTCTTGGTCCTCATGTTCTCCATCAGTCTCCATTCGCTCTCCCTCTGTTTTCTCCTTCACCAGGTCAGGCAGTATGTATTTCCTAATGGCCTCCATCACCGATGAACAGATCTCTAAAACTTGGGATGGAGGTGTGTCCAGAAGGCAGGTCCTGAGAGAGGTGGAGATGCTTTCAGGCAGAAGAGGAGGTCGAAGGTCATCCAGAGCAGGCTGGCAGATCACTGACACGAGCTCAGAGAACAGACGAGGCAGCTGACGGAGCTTAGTGTAGGTCTGGAGGAGGCTGCACACCATGAGCTGTTGGCAAGTAAAGTTTCATTAAAACATCACCATCTGAATATTCATAAATTAAAATGAATAAACTCAATTCTTAAAAAGTTGGTGGTGCTGTATAAAATGTATATTAAAACAGAACACAATGATCTGCAGATTTTATAAACTCACAGAAAAAACACAAAAACATATCAAATGCTTACATTTAGACATTTTCACATGTCATGACAAACATCAGCTTATTAAAACATTAAAAAAGCAAAGAGTTTTAATCTCATAATCTATAATACATAATTTCAAAAATTCAGGGATTTTGGAGAAATCTAACAAAGGCTAACAAATCAACACTGGATGACTGAACTTTGGACCGTCAGTTAGCCATCATTCTGTCATGGAAATAAGGAACACTTCCAGAAATCCAGAAAACTATTTTGTGGTCAAACAAATCCAAATTTGAAATTCTTTCTAGAAAACACGAACACTGCGTCCTCTATACTAAAGAGGAGAAGGGACCATCTGGCTTGTTATCACCGCTCAGTTCGAAAGCCTCCATCTCTGAGAATATGAGTGTGCATTAATGCCTATAGTATTGGCAGCTTGCACATCTTGAAAGGCAGCATAAGGGCTGAAATGTATATACAGGTTTTAGAGAAGCATGACCTATCTAGGTGACATCTGTTTCAGGGAAAGACTTCCTTGTCTTCCTTCCATATTTCAGCAGGTTAATCTGCAATATGCAGTTTAGCAATGCTACAACTTTATTACAGCAGCATGGCTTCATAGGAGAAGAGGGTCCAGGTGCTGAGCTGGCCTGCCTGCCTGCACTCCACACCTTTCATTAAGGGAAAACATTTGCACATAATGAAATGAAAAATATGACAAAGAAAACCTGGGACTGTTGAGCAGCTAAAATCCAATATGAGGATATACAAAGGTACTTTTTCTCAGTTTAAACAGTTAATATGTTTTCTGTGTTCTATTGTAAATAAAATATGGGGTTATGAGATTTGCAGATCACAGCATCTCAACTTTTAAGAACTGAGTTTGTAATTAAAAACACTGATTTATTGTCCTTTTTTTTTTTAATTTGTAAAATATAAAAGTTAAATGAAGACCTGTCTGGCGCGTTGCACTCGTGCTTCCATGCATTCGGCATTAATCCAGGCTGAAGATAAAAGCTGGTCCAGATCTGGCTCGAGAATCAGATGATTGAGACTCAAAAGCACTTTCAAACAGCGGTACCACGATGGAATGCTGAAAGTCAAGACGGGAAATTTTTCTATCATAAGAAAAGAAAATTATTCTGTAATTTTATTGGAATAAAAATGTTTTGCAGAGAAGTTGTTCTTTACCTCGGCTGGGCCTCGTTGAAGAGCAGTTGTCCCACGGCTCTGTAAAAGTTGAGCTGGACGTCTTTGTGTCGTATCCTGTCTGCGGCCACATTATAAATACCGGTCGACAGCGCCTGGCTTAGCAGGGACTCCACAGCCAGCAGAGCCAGGTTCCAGTTCTCTGGGGAGCTCATGGAAGCTGGAGGTGACTTCTGCTCACCAAGATGAAGATCTAAAGTTGGAACTAATCTGCTTAGAAAGTAGAAACACAGCATCCTCTGCTCCTCCTCATCTTCTACCCTCGCTTTCCCGTACTTTTCCAGAAAAAACTTAAACAACAGACACAAAGCACTGGACTTCACAGGGTAATGTAGTGATGGCTCACAGTAACCCCGGTCGCTCAGTTTGGAAAGTACAGCGTTGACAGGCTTGAAAGGCCCCTTTGTCCCTCTTGAACCACGTTTCCCAGAATCCTCTTTAGGTGGAAGGAGCTCCTCCTTGTACAAGTTCAGGTGCTCAGAGGGGAAGAGTGCCAACTGAAGGATGGAGTCCATCTTCATGCGGATGTCTCTACAAAGCTGTTGACGGAGACGCAGGTGAGCGAGACGCGCTGCAAATTCTCCCGAGGTCAGCAGGTGCCGGAGCAGGACGAAGGGTTGGAGTAGGTGGTTTGTCACCATACTAGAGACTCTGCTAGGATTGGCTTGTTGTCGCTGCACTGACAAATACGATGACAGCACCTGAAGCAACACCTCAAATAGGTTAGCTGAATGGAGGTTTTCCTTCGGCTTGGAAGAGGATTTGTCAACGTCCGACTGTGGCTGATCTACTGAACTGCCATTCAGCATGTCCATCTGGGAAGTCTCCATATTTGTTGCAGGTTCAGTCTGAAGACACTCGGCCATCGATTCATCGTGACTTGTGACAGGCTCCTTCTTTAGGTATTCCATGGGCAACTGCTCCTGCAGCTCACGACAGGCCAGCGAGCAGAGCTTGGCCAGCAGATCAACCATAAGTTCATACTTAGATGTAAAAACAGATGAGAGTGCAGGAGAAGAGAAAATGCACTGACACACGCTCAGTATATAGGACACACACCCCGACGACTTGGAGCCAACGTGTGCGCACTTCTGCAGCTGGTCAAGCAGCTGGAAGCAAAGAGAAAAAGCTGTGAGTAAAACTTCCACTTGTCAAGTTAGTAATTCTGGGACCTTTTAGTATAATTGCGTCTTTATCAATTCATGCTACAACTGTAGTATTAACCCAGAACTGTGCAGGACATGCTCTTACTATCTTCTAATGACACAAGACAGAGTCAGAGGAGATCACATGTGCTGTTATATCACAGACATGATTTCTGATTTAACTGCTGGAGTACCTGTGCCATGTTGAGCTTGAGAGTGATGGTCTTTCCCTGCTTGAGGAAAGACTGGAGCTTCCGGCTGTGAAGCACATCATCAAGGTAGCACCACAGGCCTTCCAAGAAATCCTGGGAAAACTCCACCTTTTTACTGTAGTAGAGTGAGAGGGCATGGGTGCACCAGTCCAACAGCACCTACAGACAGATTTAGGTTAGCTGCTGCTTAATACACGCCAAAAAAGAAATTACCGCGCTACAAACATTCACAAGCTTCCACTTTTACCTGTTCTTTGTTGGGCAGCAGGCACTGTGAGGAGATCCAGGCAAAACGTGCCAGCTTCAGCTTGTTATCCCATGGAGTCTGTGGGCTCTTTAGTTTCAGGTGGATACCCGAGTAGATGGCAGCCATCGCTGCAGCTGCTGATGCAAAAGGTCTGGAAAGACAGGAAGAAGACAAGGAGTGAGCGGTTACACAGAGGAGAAGAAAGAGGAAACCTGGATATTCCTGATAATCATTAGTGATGGTGAAACCAGCTAGCTGGGATTATATAAGACAGACAAGGAAACAGAAAGAGATAAGTAAGGCTTTTCCTGACTCTTATTTTATGCAACAATAATTGGAAGTTTTACTTCATTTTATTTTTATAAATAGATGCTATAGAAGTATGTAACTGTCTGTCAGTTATAAAGTAATATTCAGATCCTGTTTTTTATATAAAAGGGAAAAAACTATTCCATCCATTTTTTTAGTTTATTAGCATCCTCCAAATAGCTGCGATAAAATGAAAAGAATTACTATACACATGAAGTAGTTTAGTGACAAGTAAATTAAGTTTGGCACAGTGTTTAAACAAGCTGTCTGAAACAGTTAACCACATCATTTTAACTTCAAAGCTTTTTATATGTATTTGTCAATACCCTGAACTTCACCTACTCCTACTTAAATAACAGGAAATAGTGTCAAGAGTGAGGGGATATAGTGTTCTATAGAAGTGGCTGCTTGACTTTATTTTAGCACCAATGCGTGTCTTAGTATTTGTGACATATGTTGTAATGTATATATACACATATATATGTAATGACACTGTGAGTTTTACCTATGAACAAACAGCAAAACAGTTGTGTTAGGCTTCATCTAAATTATCAGACATCAGTTATCCCCATCATTGCAAACTCTCTGTACTCACTAGACTGCTCCCCATCTGTCTAACATCTGGATTACAACCGGATGTGACTACATTCAAGGCGGGGTTTTTTTTCACTTTATTGATCAAACAACTGATTATTTATATCTATTAAACTAATTATGAGCACAAAAAAAGACTGGAAATAAGCTGGCTGGTCTGACGAGTCTCAATTTTCTGCTGTGAACTGCTGTGATCAGCTCTCAATTCAATATGGTCCCCTTTGGGATGTGGTGGAAGACGAGATTCACACAGTGGTGAGGAAATGCACCTGACACATCTGCAGCTGTTGTGTAATACTATTATGTCAACATGGATCAAAATCTCTGAGGAATGTTTTCAAGATGAATCCACGAAGATTTAAGGAAGCTCTCAATGAAAAGGGGATCAAATCCGATATTAGCAAGGTGCTCCTAGTGAAGTGGCCTGAGAGTGTATCGCTTTGCACTATTTATAAGCAGCCCGAGAAGTCTTTACAGCAGTGATAAATTTTTCTTTACCGTTTTAAACAAAAGTCATCAATTCATAATCTAGAACTGATCGTTTTTATGCATTCTGTCGTTTTATATTATAGAGTACTTGTTGTTCCGAGTTTATTTGCCCATCTGTCGGAGTTACTTTAACTTATAAAGTAAAAAAAAAATCATTTATAAGAATGATAAACCAGTAGAAGTCCCATCACAGAAACACACACTGACATGCTTAATGCTAACGGCTAGCTACGCAGCATATATTGATACTAACATGGACTAATCCCGGTGCTGCTAGCCGCCTGCACGCATACAAATCAGCTCAGAACGTCTGATTTACTTGATTATTACCATCGACCCACATCTGACAAATTTAGGTCTTTCAACTTACTGCTTTGGAATCCGCACGTGTCTCCTGTTTTCTGATTTGAACGACCCCTCAACTTTCACCCTGCCGGCCCAGGCACAAGCAATCGAGAGACGATATGAACCTGTCGGCCAACGGAGACTGGAGCTGTGTCCCAATTCAGGGTCTGCACGCTTGAAGTACGCGCACTACGCGTACTACGTACGGTGCGTACTATAAGTACGAGAAGTGCGGAAGTGAGAGGCTTGTGAAATGGGACGGTATACGCTTCGTCGCGCTGTTCAGGTTGCCTAGCAACCATGATACTAACCGCGAGACACCTTACATACAGCATTGTTTGACAGAAATGAAGGAGAAAAATGTTTTGTTGGTCATTCATTTTTGTCATGACATCACTTTGATTAGTTGAGTATCTGAGGCTGAGACCACGGGACTGTAAAACATGATTGTTGGGCTTCATTTCTGTGCTGAACAGTCATTTAAGATTAGTTAGTAAATAACAATTAGTTAATGTTGTTCATGAGACTAAAATCATCTCACTGTGGTAATGTAAATATAATATGGCCAATATTATAGTATTGTCAGATTATTATGATATATATATATACATATACATATAAATAAAGTACAAAGTATAAAGTACAAAGTTGTTATGAAGTCTGTCACCCTTTTTTTCTTTTTTCCCTTTATTTATTTATCCTATATTTATCTTCTTATTTCATTGTACTGTATATTGTTACTCTTATTTGCCTTGTATGTCTACTGTACAAACTGAACTGGAATGACTGACTGTTCGCTTTATAATTTCAATAAAGTTGGGAGAAAAAAAACCTCTTCGGCTGCTCCCTTCTGGCAAAATTCTCCACACCCACCGCCGCGCTATGAATTGTGGGATATATGGGACCACGAAGCGTGCACCGGACCACGCTTGATATTTGGGGAAATCGACGGCACATTTTGAGTATGCATTTGAAGTACACTCCGAATTGGGACAGCCGTCGTCGCGTGGCGGTGACGTAACCGCACTTAAAATGCGTACTTCAAGCGTGCAGACCCTGAATTGGGACACAGCCAGTGACTACAGAGACCTGGGCGCCAACCACATGGTCTACCTGTACACTCGCCCCTCAAAGACAGTTTTAATGTCTCTATATTTTCAGGCAACACATATGTTTGTGTGAACTAAACATAATATCAATATGCATACAACTTTAATTGTTTTGGGTCCTTTCACTTTTAAGTCAAGGAAAAAGCAATTGCAAATAAAGACAACATAGAAATGCTGGCTAATTAATTTGTTGAGATACAAGAGAAACTAAAACTAAACTAAGGGGAAACTAAATGAGAGAGAGAAAGAACTAAAATAAATGAGACTGAACTGTTAAATGAGTAAATTTTGGAGATGAGCATAGTTTAAATGTGTAAAGCAGCACTCAAAGGCACAAAATAACTTCCTGTGGGAAAATCCAAGTATGCTCTGCCATGCTAATGTAGCTGAGAATTAAAGCTTAGGGAAGTAAAGAAACAGTAAGCAGCACTGTTTTGCTGTGAAAAAAAAATCAATTTTTTGGCTGTAGCTCAGGTGGCAGAGCAGGTCAGCCACTAATCAGAAGGTCGGTGGTTCGATCCCAGGCTGCATCCTGGCTGCATGCCAAATATCCTTGGGCAAGATACTAACCCCGTGTTTGCCTACTGGTGGTGGTCAGAGGGCCCGGTGGCGCCTGTGTCCGGCAGCCTCGCCTCTGTCAGTGCGCCCCAGGGCAGCTGTGGCTACAATGTAGCTTGCTATCACCAGTGTGTGAATGTGTGTGTGAATGGGTGAATGACTGAATGTAGTGTAAAGCGCTTTGGGGTCCTATGGACTAGAAAAGCGCTATAAAAATGCAGGCCATTTTACCATTTACCATTAAAAAGATGAGCATAAATCAAGGACTTGGCTGGAATAGCTCAGGGTAATTTAATCAACCCACTGCTCGTTCTAATCATGACTAATGATATATTTAATCAGGTATCAGGGGACATAGATAAATCAGTTTTCACTGACAACACAGCCACCTGGAAGAGAGGAAGGGAGCCTGCAGCAGGTTTCAAATAAATTACAGGAAATAGGCAGATACAGATGTGGGCAGCTATGTGGTGATTCCTTTTTTCTCTGGAGAAAATGAAAATGATGCAATTAACCAGAAAGCACACGAGAGAGGACTGTTTTACCCATACAAAGCAGATATGACAGCAATAATCATGTTACTATGGTGAACAATCTCACAGAAAGAAAAGTTTTGTTTTACATAATCTCAGTTCTGACAGTCAGTCAGATTTACTATACAAAGCACCCCCCACTATATTATTGCCTAGAAGAGAAGGGGAGGGAAATTAATTTGTACTGGAAAATGTGGGTACGAGAGGAAATGGACGAGGTGGAGGTGTCACTAGGTAAACTGGCATATTTCAGCAAATACTATGCTAAACTGCCTACTGCAGCAGTTTGGATTCATAGTAGAATAGTACAGGTGCTGCAGTGCCCTGCCTTCAGTCCAGACTTTTCACCAACTGAAAACATTTGGAGCATCATGAAATGAAGAATACAGCAAAAAAGGACTTTTAAGCAGGTAGCAACCTCTATCAGACAAGAATAGGACAGTATTCTGCTCCCAGAAGTCCAGCAGTGGGTCTCCTGTTACCAGATGTTTACAGATGGTTGTTAAAAGAAGAGGGGATGCTACACAGTGATAAACACGGTTCTATCCCAGATTATTGAAACCTGTTGCTGCCTTCAAAATTAAAACGAACTCTTATTTTTGACAAGATGAAACATATTCACAGAATAGTAAAATGTCTCTTTAAAAAAAAAAGTTTTATACATCTTCTATGTTCTATAAAGGGTGAATTTATGAGATGAGATTTATGAGCCACCATGTGCGAGTGATCTGGGATTGTTTGGTTATGTCTGGGAAAGTTTATATCGTCAGCCATTGAAGTCGGCGTTGAGTTGGAAGAGGTATCTTGTGTACGCGAGACAAATCAGGGTCACCGTTCCTGTTTATATCTTTTACCCTCTTCGTTAAAGTAGGTCTATCCTTTCCAGCGGACTTTCTGTTGGTCAGTATTTGGCAGCTGGTGTTTTCACTTCACCCGCCTGCCAAACGGACTTTTAGCGGCAGATGAGAGCGACAGGCGGGGTGTTGGTAGCTGTTCGGTGATAAGAGATAAAGTGGGTAAAAGGTGGCTGTCAGGAACAGATAAAATTGACAGCAACGGTCTAAAAGCGACAATGTAGCGGTTACAAGCTGTACGGGAGGACACGGTGTGTTGGCAGACCGGCTGGATGTCCAAAAATGTTTCTCCTGGTGGACTTACTGAACCAGAAACACATCGACACCCTCAAAGACTGAGTCCGGAGAAAGCAATACAAAGAGATTTATTTATATTTTTTGACGAAATCATCAAGTATCATATATTATCTGGTAAATAGCTGTGAAATAGGACGATGTGTCTTTTAATACGCGTGCCAGGCTGCACACACAAAGTGCATCTATCCAGGTTGAAGCTAATGCATTCTAGGTTGTTATGGCTGGAGCATCGTCCGACCTTCTCAGCTGCCCTCCGGAGGACGAGGCAGTCATCCGGGCTCAAATCCTCACTCCATCCGACCCTGGCATTCCCTGTGTGGGCTCCCAGGCCCTACATTACGGTCCTACCGCGCAGCCCCCTCACGGGTGTCCCTGTGCTCTGCGCACACAGCCGGACTCTCGCTCGCACACCTGTTGCCTTTGCTAGCTCTTCAGCGGCCTCTACACCCTCACCTGCCGGATCAGTGAAGACCCAGGCGGACACAGAAAGAAGCCAGGCCCCCACCACGGTCCCCCTGGAGGATGTTAAAAGGATTTTGAGACTGGCTCACCCGGAGAGAGGAAGACTGGCAGGTAAACTTTATGTGACCTTTTACCTTAAGGTGTAGCCATTAACAAAAACCATCAACAACATAACTGGATCATTAACTTTAGGTGTTTCACTGACAGAGTAAAAAGCATTTCTTATTTTTAAAGTGCTTTAACCTTAATAAAAACAAGGTGTCACTTTTATTGTAATTTTAGAAAACTGTGTCTGATACTCCCTTTTGTGGGAAATATACGTTGATTTTGCATTTTATAATTTAAATATCACTGACTCGCAAAATGTGGACTGCTGTAGGTGATTTACAATCATTAAAAAAAATGTAAATTTATTTTTAAACTTGACATGACGTGAATGTATTTTTAAACTTAAAAAAGCAGTGCTAGGGATTTAAAAGGAAAAAAGAAAGAAATAATAGTAGGCTTGAACAGTAGGAAAGACTTCAAATAAAACAGGTGCCCAAAGTAAATGTGTTACTGTGGAATCAGTTCGTTTGTTTTTTTTTTTAGTTATGTTGAGTGCCAAACACATTATATGCATGACAAACCCCACACTCTAGTCTGTGAGCTGTGATGCTACTCTGTGACATGTGCTGCAGAGTCCTAAAGCGTTGTAAACAATTATTTTGGTGCCCGGCTGATAGTGTCTCTATCTGCTGACACACTTTATCAGTTACCTTTAGGATATTTACAGCATTATGAAAGTTGATCCTTTCCTTCTTTTTTCCCGATGCCCACAAAAAACGTGTTAGCCTTCTGCTCAGTTTAAATTTCAGTTTTGTTCACAAAATGGGCAGCAATGTCAGAAAATGGACAGATGTCTATTAACCAAGGCAATATAGACTTGCTGTCCTAACCATACACAGCTCATTCACACTTATGTGCATAGCTGACACCATTAGGTCCATTTTAAGCCTGGAAAACCCCTGCTTATGTTGTGTAAATAGCTGTGGATTATTATTATTATTATTATTATTATTATTATTATTATTATTATTATTGGTCTGAAAACCTTCAAGCTCCCCTGGAGGTTTTTGCGTGTCGGGTTAAGTTTCAGAGCTGATGGTGTTCTGGCACACTTCATTTCTTCTGTTCTCTGGATTGATGATGGCACAAATATTACAAAAATAAAATCACAAATCTATTTCTGCTTGCCAAAGCTGACCTCACACATTAAACAAGAGGTTACTTCCTGTTTCTGTAGAAGTTTATTTGTAGTTTTATAAGGTTTTCGTAAGTCCTCCTGTTTCCCAACCCTCATGTCATGTGCATGCAAGCGTAACAATCAGTTGAAGTAAAACAGTGTCTACACTTTTACCGTGTTTTTTGTAATCAGTGACAACCGGTCACCTCACTGTACTTTACAAAGTGGTCATTGTATTTTCTTTTAGGTTAGGGTTGCATTTCTTTAGGGTTCACAGTTCTTTAGTATCTCTGGCTTACATTAACCTCATCTGATCTCATGTCGAGACTGCAGCTGTACATGTTGAAGTCAAATGGTATTCATTGCCTACTATAAACCTTTCTTGCTCCTCTTTGCTCTGTTTAAAATATCTGTGACATTAGAAAAACCTCCCATAGTAGTTGTGTTGGTATAACTCTTTCAAAGAAGAAGATAAGACTTTGTTTAATAATTTCTAGCCCTGGGTTTTTATTTTTCACACACATTTAAAGTGTCACATTTTTGCTTTGGTTCTGATTTTTCTCTCTTTTTGTTGTTTTATCCACCACAGCTGCTATAGGCTTCCTGACTGTCTCCAGTGCAGTAACGATGTCAGCTCCCTTCTTCCTGGGCAGAGTGATTGACACCATTTACGCCAGTGCATCAGACGCCGAGACGATGACGGCCTCGTTGACGTCGCTGTGTATCATGCTGGCGGGGGTGTTTCTGTGTGGTGGAGCGTGTAATGCCGCCAGAGTCTACCTCATGCAGTCCTCAGGTGAGATTTACTCACCTGACGTAAACGAAGGCACTTAATTGGGTAACTATTAAAAAATTAAAAACACTGGACAGCTGAGACTACAGTTAAATTTGAGCTCTCTCCTCATGGTCTGTGCTTTAATCTTCATAGTTCAGGGAAATAATCCAAACAACCATTTAAGGAATTATTTATTTAAGAGATTGTTTGCAAAGAGTTGGATCTAAAGGTCAGTCTTACAGTGTGACCTGAAGGCTTTGATGTGATTGTGTTACCACAGAGAGCCTCGTGTCTTGCCCTGTTTATTTATTCAAAAACATAAATGTCACAACTACAAAGAGGTGGTTTTATGGAAAACTTAGAAGCTGTAGTTACTTTTGCCAGCCATTATCCCAGCACAGAGACTTCCTGGAGTCTCTGCTTCTTTTTCTTTCTCAGCCAAGAGTAACATTAGAGTGTTGGGGGGTGGGATGAAGAGCAGGACGTCCCAACCTCCTGTCTGGCTGAGGCTGTGTGGCTTCTTTTCATACTTGGAAATCTAAATTGGCTGTAGATGTGAGCATGTGTGTTACAGGATTTACCCAACCTCTCAATGGATGGATGGACATGAATGAGGGAATCTCCCAAAATGTTATTCTATCTCTTTAGTTAATTAATAACACCTGTAAACATTGAATTTACAATTGGCCAAATACTTACCCGAACATAATCAAGTGTGAACCAGACGTTTTTCTGGCATGGCCAAGTGCATGTAATTTTGCACAGCAGCAGTTGCTTTCTCCCTCTCTGATCACGTTTCCCATCTCTCTGCAGGGCAACAGATTGTTCGTAATCTCCGTGCCTCCGTCTTCTCCTCCATTCTCAGACAGGAAGTGGCATTCTTTGACAAGAATAGGACTGGCGAGCTTATAAACCGTCTCTCTGCTGACACGGCCGTGGTGGGCCGCTCAATCACAGACAACTTGTCAGATGGGCTGAGAGCCGTTGCCCAGGCAGCTGCTGGTGTCAGCATGATGGTGAGTACATCCCCTCCGAGTGTGTTGCTCTTGTCCCTCAGGTCATATCTGAACCCTCTATTATTGTTTTTTGTTTGTTTGTTTGTTTTAATTCTTTATTTGCAGTTGATATTCATAAATGCAAATTCGGAGCCAGTACGATCTCATATCTTCTGTTGGCTTTTACAGAAATATGAAAGTCTCATGTAATCTATTCTGGGAGGGATGGAGTGCACACACAAAGTTATGAAGAATTTTCAGAGCGACTTCGAATTGATGATATAATATATCTATCTACTCATGAATTGTGGGTGCTTTAGGCAGCAACCAATGTCTTTAGTGAGTGCTTTTTTTTTTTTTGCAGGCAGAATATCAAATATGTATTCATTAGAGTGTATCAGAGGAGAGCTGCAAAGGTAGATGAGTGTTAAGTATGTGTTTCAGCCCTTTGTGAGAAGTGAATTAGTGAATGTCTGCGTCATAGGGCCTCATCAGCCGACATTCCCAGAATATATGCCAGTGATTGGTTTCCTGGAACCCACACAGCCACGTTTAGAATCTCCTCCTTCAAAATGTGCTTTCAGTTGTGGTGGGATAAACAAACAAATTAAATATGCCAATTCAAGTTCTTTCACTATCCGAGAATATGTATATTTCCACTGAAATTTAATACATTCAACTAGTTCTCATTGGATATTAAGAAATTGCTCCTTTTTTCCCTGCATTTCTCTTTAATGATTCCATGGTGTGAATATATTTATTTAATTATTTGGTCAAATGCTTTTTTTTTTTTTTTATAAATTTTAGAGCTGTTGCCCTTAGTTGAATCACTTTGGTAAGCATCAAGGAATATTTTCAATATTGGGTCATTAAGATCTAGTCTGTGTCTAATGGTGTGTTCAAATATCTGAAAAAGTCCTGTTTTTCACAGTGACAGACCTTCCTCAAACTTGATCCATTTCATTAGGCTTAACCTCAGCATGTATTTGTAAATTATCCTCTAGTTTATCTTCTCTTCTTAAAATATCCCAGACTTTCAGCTGAACCTTGATCCATGGATCTGTACATTATTTATAAGTCAGGTTTTATATGCCACTAGTGCACGCACCAAATCCAGTGGTATATAAAAAAAAATAATACGTAAAACAGTTGGGCTTACACCAAAGGAAAATCACAATGTGATGTTTTAAAAATAGGTTTTAAGTTGCTCAGTCATAAATATTTTTTGTCATAAAGTGTCAAAAAACAACAGAAAAATGCTAAAGTGTATTTTATATAATATAAAAAATACTGTACGTCTACATGAAGACCAGCTGGGAACCTGGAAAAACCCTGTGAATGAGGGAGGAAGCATAAAAAATTGCTGATTAAATAACTGTGTAATGATTACTATGGACATAAATATTATAAAGTCAATGTCCTGGAGCCACAAAGATAATTATCCTCCTCAGAATGAGCCTTTTGAAAAGGCACACACACAGCGGTGAAGTATTTTGCTCTTATCCGTGTGACTTCTGGAAGCAAAGAATTGTTGGAAATGTCATCTTCAAGCTGAAATGTCACGTAGTTCCTGTTTAAAAAAAAAACCTTCCTTGTATATCTCTCACGCTCTCTCTTACATTAAAGCTCTGTTTTAGTCATTGAGCAGCACTGGAGCAGAGCATGTCTGCTTTTGAAGTGTCTTATTATTATTTTTTCTGTGTCTGATCTGCAGCTTCTCATTCTCTGCTGCGTGCTTGTGGTCACAATGCTATTGTTAGACTATAAAACTGTTGTACAGCAGGTTTACCAAAATAATTATTAGCATGAGGAAATGAGTGTGAGGAGCTGCCACGTCTCTGACAAACAATGCTCATTACTAAAGTCACAAAATGTGTATATGTGAATATAAATCATGTAGAGTTTTGACAGAGAGGTTGCTAAATTGTTGCTTGCTTACTGGCCTTTTAATAAACTGGTTTATCAATAGTTCATTCTACCCATTTTCATACTTTATAAGATTTTCTTCATGGTTTAACCTCTCCCCCTTTACAAGGTGTTTTTACTTCTTGTAAGGAAGTAAATGTATTTCCACTTTTTGTAAATGGTCAAGGAAATGAATGGAAGTAATTACCGTAATCAGCTGTTAAACTGGGTGGATCAGAGTATCACAGATCACAATAGCTCCATTATCTGTCTAAGTCTTGTGATGTGTCACTGTGACCTCACTGATTTAAATGCTTTCACGCTTAACAACAAAAATGCACCCAGATTTCCGCACAGTGGCTTCTACAGTGGATTCAATCAGATCAGAGCGAAACCGGCAACTTTTTAAAATTTTAACACAAGTTTAACTTTTACTATTTGAAGAAGAAAAGATTTTCTTCCTTGTCAAGTGAGCTATAACTGAGGTTTTAATGTTGCTGATTAACTCGATTAAACTTTTCAGTAGTAATACTGAAACAACGCCAAAATAAAATAACACTCTGTCTTCTTGTGGTTGGTGTAGATTGTGTATTGGCCCTTGATGTTTGGTGTGGAGTATTATCGTGACTTAGGATGGTAAATGAGTAAATATATTTTCTTTCATGTTTTGCATCTTTATCAAACTCTTAAAGGTCATCAGCTGTGTTGTTACTGTGAAACCATTTTCTATAAACTTCCTTCACCAGAACTCCTGTTTTCGCTTCTTTCTCTCTTCTTCTAGTTCTACGTCTCGCCCAGTCTTGCGAGCTTTGTGTTGCTGATTGTTCCTCCTATGGCCGGTCTTGCTGTCATCTATGGCAGATACCTTCGCTCAATCTCCAAGCGCACACAGGACGCACTCGCACAAGCCACACAGGTACGCAAACAGACCGACACCGCATCTGGGTTAAACAGCTTGAATTTATATTACTAGGATTATTGTTATGATCCAGTGTTTTGGCTTTTAAGGGTAGTTACCCAGTGTTTTTGGCCTTTTCAAAAAAGATCCCATGTAAGTCCTACAAATAAAGTTTTCAATTCTTCACAAAATAAATATTATTAAATATAACAATAATTTGATAGGTTAAATAATAAAAAGATACAATAAAAGTAAAAAATAAGTTGAAAATGTATAATAAAGATAAACTACAATATAGAGCCATGTAAATATATGACTATAGTGCATAGCTTAAATAGTTTACTAAGTGTGGTGAATGTAATTCAAAGTGGCTTTGAAGGCAGTCAGTATAACAGAGTGTTGTGCAGTAGATCCTTAGTTTTGTGTACATGTCATATAAGTGCTTTACTTCCTTAGGTAACTTAATTAAATAGGCAGACAGAGTAAATTTTCTTGTTGATAATTTGATTTTCAATCAGTGAAGTCCTAATAAAATCACGTTCGTGTGTAGTTGGCAGAGGAGCGAATCAGCAACATGCGGACAGTCAGAGCTTTCGGTAAGGAGCTGTCAGAAGTCGACAAATACACACAGAAGACTGACCACGTCCTCGGCCTGGCTAAGAAGGAGGCTGTGATGCGGGCTGGTTTCTTTGGAGTGGTGAGTACGTTTGTGTCCTTTCAGTGATGCAAATCAAATACGTTAGCAAATGAGGTGTTGCACTCAAGCTTCTGCTTTTTGCCCCATAGTTTGAGCTTGTCACAATCAAGGAGGTGTTGCACCATAATTGCCGTTTGATTCAGTTCTCCATGCAACGACGGAGAATATTTAAACCAGCCTGTGTGCATTAAAAGTTAAATAAAGCGCAACGCAGCATGTCCAGCGTTATAGCTTTTAAACAGTTACGTAGTCTATAAAACCTGCACGTCTTCTCTTTTCATAGCTTGGATTACTCTCCTTCTTTTATGAACGTGATCATATATAAAGCATTTAATCAACACCATGTGATGCACTGTCAACAATAAACATGCACTGTGTGTTACCTTTTATTGCAGGGCTGATGAGTTTGTTTGTTGTGAGGCACCAGATAAATGTGCAATATTTGTAACAGGCATTAAGACAGAGACTGGTGAGAAAACTCAACATTTAGCTCGTTGTGCTGGTTCCCTAATAGATGATTATCAGTGTAATTGAGGAGCAGTGGTCCCAAATGTTATGTTAATTAGATAACATGTGATCGGTGTGTGTGTGCGTGCGTGTGTATTTCAGACTGGTCTGAGTGGTAACATGATGATCCTGTCGGTGCTCTACAAAGGAGGCCTTCTGATGGCCAGTCAGCACATGACTGTGGGAGAGCTCTCATCCTTCCTCATGTACACCTTTTGGGTGGGCATCAGTATCGCAGGTAAGATGTACATATTCATACATACATACCAGTGTATGTAGCATGTGGATGTGCAGTTGCTGACAGCACGCTGGTTTTGTGTTTTACTTGCAGGTCTGAGTTCGTTCTACTCTGAGCTGATGAAGGGTTTTGGAGCCGGGGCCAGGCTCTGGGAGCTGCTGGACAGAAAGCCTGAGTTTCCTCTAAATGGTCAGTACACACAACATTTTATTATTCTGATTTATACCTGCGCGTGTTATGTTGTACTACTACTCACTCAAAGTGTATTTGTATAATGCCTGAGCACATTTTACCTCTAAAGTCAAGTTCAAGTGAGTCTTGGACCAGGTCCATTATACCAGAGATGCCACATACAGACCATTGAAACTCTCCTTTCTGTCAGTGTAAAGAAGTGCAATTTAACAGTGCCTCTCAGTTTTCCTACATTATAAAGTCAGAGTCAGCACGACTCTTTGTGCTTAAAGTTTTAAGAAATAAATACAAATAAAAGAAAAGGCTCTGGTAGTTCATAGCCCAGACTGTGCTGTAATTATAAATCATAAAGAAAATATCTTTTTTTTTTTTTTTTTTAATTTTTTATCCTCATTGTGGACCCAATGTTGATAGTGGAAAAACAGGAACTTAATTGTTTATATTGTTTATCTATTGCTTAATTACATTGGTTCCCTATGAGTGGCCATGGGGAGGTCTTACCGTGTGTGCGTGGAAAGAGAGGAGTTGAGATGGTTAATGAAGTGCAGGCCAGCAGGAGAGCGGGGAGGAGGGACGATCAATTTAATGGGTCTCTGGTTTGTTTGGGGAGCTGAGCAATAACTGCTCTGAAACCTGAGTACGTGATCTTAGCCTGGCCACAGAACTCTCGAGTGGTTTTGTTTGTGGCGGCAATTTAATCTAACATCGAACTGATCCGACTACCAGGTCTGCTCCTCAAGTTTGAGCTAAACGGCTCCTGTTGTCAGGTGTGCTTTAAAATCTGGGGCAAACTGGAGCAAACAAATTGTAGCAACCTGCCTAGTTGTGCTAATGTTTCTCTCACTGTTGTCTGAACTGAAAACACAGGCCCCTAATTTATTTACAGGCCACAACTGAGCTTCAAGTACAGTAAAACTTCTCAGATGGAGAAGCGTCAGAAATGCAAATCCTGACACGTTTAGCATTTTGCTTTCATTTTTCCTTAATGAAATAAATAACCTAAAGCAAGTTTTCAGACTCTTTTCAAACCAGAACAAACTGTAGGTCAGAAACACAAAAGGTGGTACAGATGCTTTTATAAGCAAAGTATGACGTTGTTGCATAGAAGTGCGTTTACGCTGTATATTAATTTTCAGAGGTTTTATTGATAGTTTCAAGTTGCTACTATAAAACACAAGTTGATTTAACATTTCGAACATCTCTCCTAGAAACATTCATCTCACATTTACGTGTTTAAATGTACGATTTCTGTTTAAAATCAATCTCGAGTCGAGTTTTAAGCTTTGTCTGGTTTAATACAATAAAATCCTCTGCTCCTCCACAGAAGGTAAAATCCTCCCAGCGGACCAGCTGAAAGGCCAGCTCAAGTTCTGTGATGTCTCTTTTGCCTACCCGACACGTAAAGAAGCCCCCATTTTCCAGAATCTGAATCTCTTGGTCCCGGCCGGTAGCATCATGGCTGTGGTGGGGGCGAGTGGATCTGGGAAATCATCCATGGTTTCACTTCTTCTCAGGCTGTACGACCCCGATGCTGGTGAGAACGAGCTCGTTCTGTCCTCTCCGCCGTGACTGTAACACTTGAAGCTACTGATAAAGTGGATTTGACATGAATGTTTTTGTTCAGGTGTGATCACCATCGACGGTCATGACATCAGGGATTTAAATCCTTACTGGCTCAGAAGTCACATTGGAACTGTTAGCCAGGTAATACTTTAATGGTTAACTTGTTTTATACAGCAGATGTAACGCACACCACACAAGTTAAATACGGCAAAAGCAATGCATAATGTATTACAATACATGACCTCTCACCCCTGCTGCACTTTTCGCCTCCCTCTTGCAGGAGCCGGTGCTCTTTTCCTGCTCTATCAGAGAGAATATCGCTTATGGAGCGACGGATCCAGATGCTGTAACCACAGAGGACGTCTACAGAGCAGCCAAAGTAGCCAACGCCTATGACTTCATCCAGACGTTTCCTAAAGGCTTTGACACTGTGGTGGGGGAGAAAGGAGTGCTGCTGTCAGGTGAGGAACCAAATCAACTATTTATGAGCCGACACTACAGAAAGTTTTATTTGTGAGACTTAAATGGGAACTATTTTTTCATCTGTCCAATTCCTTAGACATTTATTTGTGCTTTCACTGTAGTGCCTTAGACTGCTCTAAATGCTCCCAGTATAAGATAAATTTAAAAAATATATATTTAGTGCCATGAATTAAATATTTAAGAGTAAAAATATGGAGCTGAACATGAACACAATAGACCTCATTTAATTTGTTTTAATTACTGAGGAAGCATGTTCAAAATTCTCATCATGAATGGATGGATTTAAACTCCAAAATCATTTTATGTTTTAATATTTGATACTACCTGTTCAGAAGCTCTATCTTTAGACTTTAAACTCCTTAAATGGGCGCAGGTTTCTTTTTTGAAAGCTCGCGCTATCAGAGCATCATTTCATTATTTCTTTCTGGGGTTTTTAGCTGCTGTTGACTAACTTGACTCTGACTGTGCACATAATTACCTTGTGTCTGTTTGTCAGGTGGTCAGAAGCAGAGGATAGCCATAGCCAGAGCTCTACTCAAGGTAAATAGACCGTAATTGTTTTACGCATCTAGAATCATTGCATTCACCGAAGAACTTGAGTAGATTTATTTTGACTAGAATCTTCTACTCTTTTTCCAGATTTCCTTTTTGTGTGAAATGGTGTCTTTTAATCATATTTGTGGTTTCTTTCCACAGAATCCAAAGATCCTGCTTTTAGATGAGGCTACCAGGTGAGAGACGGGGAATGAATTATAACTTATCATACTTTGTTGATTTGTTTGTCATTGTTTGCTCATCTGAACATGAATACGGATTGTAAGTAACCTGTGATAGAAACTTAGTTTAAAGGTGGATATTAATTTATTTTAATCTTCATTTTTCTGTAGTGCGCTGGATGCTGAGAATGAGTTTCTTGTCCAGGAGGCTTTGGAGCGTCTGATGGAAGGTACACTTTACCCGCTTTGCTTTCCCTGCCTTTCCTGTTGCGTCACACATACGTAACCACACTTATATTTTATTTCGTGCTGTTGTCGTCCTTTTAACAGGGAGGACAGTCGTGATCATCGCTCACCGTCTCTCTACGATTAAGAACGCGGACGCTGTTGCTGTGCTGGACCAGCGGCGCATAGCTGAGTGTGGCCAGCCTACTGAGCTGCTAGGAAACAGGCAAGGACTATTCAGGAAGCTGATGGAGAAACAGGCGTTTCTACAGGAAGAGCAGCAGCGAGCACTTATCTGATAGGACAGGGAGCACGGATGCGTGAATGATAGAGAAATCAGGAGGTGAGGTCACTGTCTGTGATAACCTTTGAACTCCAGTTGAAGGGAAGCCACTGGAAAAAATCAAATTTTATTTAAGGCTGAAGCTTTTCTTTCTGTCTCGTTGCTGAAAAGACTGCCGTACATAGCATCACATGTGGATCACTCAGTACTTTTTGAAAATATCTCATCTTATGCTGAAGAAGGTGAGATTAAGAGAAAGGACTTATAACTACAGTTTTAGGGGAAAAGCTCAAATCCTGTTTTCTATCATTCAGACGTTCAGGAGGAATTTTGAAGAATTTAAATGTGACACTGTGTCTGCATCTGGATTTCTTTTTTTTCTTTTTTTTTTGGTCAAGTTACCAAAACAGTCCAGATTGATTTTTACAACTCTGCTAAATGTATATTTGTTTTTGTCTCTCTACAGCTGATTTTTTTTTTCTATAAAGACTTGAAGCCTTTTACTGTCATATTAGAGTCTAAAGAACTAATGAAACAAATGAGCAGCTATATATATATATATTTATATATATGTATGTGGTGTTTACACCCTTGTAAAACAGGACTGAACACTATTTTAATACATTTTGATTAATGTAAGCACATTTGTCAGTTTTAGTCTAAACCAGTTACACTCGTGTAACTGTTTGTGTTCAGGATTTAACTGACAGCCTTGAAACTGTTGAACTCTACTGTCTTTGTTTGTCAAATGTAATACAAATGAGTTCAGATGCAGGGTAAAGCTGACTGAGGCTGCTGAGCAGACACTTTTATGTTTGGAGATCTGCTGCTCTCAAGGAGGAAGGACACTGGAGTCAAGTCAATAGCGTCTGTGCAGGTCTGCGTATCATCAAAACGTCTATTTCACTGTCAGAAATCCACATTTTCATCATCTTATATTGTTTTCAGAAAGCTATGCAGCGCAGATGAGAGTTTAACCTTTTAATTTGGAAAAGCCGAAAACGGCATTGCACCTTTAGACATGTGAGTGTACATGTGAGCACAGATGACGCTGCTTAAAACTGCCTATGTGGCACAATCGTCTCCTCTGTGCACAGCCGGGTGTTTACTGGATGTGCACTTGGCTGGCTTTAAGTTCTCTATAGACATGTAACCATCTACATGTAGCTACAGTGCTGAAGCTTATAAGACACAGACTCAGAAGCGATGACACTCCTGCATAAATATTAGGTTCATAAATGCCCTCTTCACGTCTCACTGAGATTCTGTTTGAGAGGATATTCCTTCATTTTTAACCCAGACATGTAAATGTCCTGAGGCCAAATTCCCTGCTTCTCTATCAGAAACGGCTCCTTTTGATTTGTCGCTGTAGAGCCCAGTTAACCTTTGTAACGAGTAGCTGGGAACATTACTGATGACAAGTCTGCATTAGTTACTAAACTCCTTTTATATTTCAGTGAGTGAGAAAAAACAAGCAACATGAAGGACTCGTATAATTTATCACGTATCATTAATATAGATGTTATAGTGCTGTCTTACACATATTTGCTGTTTGTTACATTTGGACACTCTGGTCCATTTTGAACTAATTAATCGTTGGAAACTGTCTATGACAACTGGCTAAAATATCAATTTAGCTCACAGTTTGTAGGCAGTGATGTGAGGTGGCTCATAAGTGACACTAATGCAGATGTAGTTTTAGGGGAAATGAATCCGGCATTGATCTGCAGTGACTTATCACTTTTAGAGTTATTTATTTATTCATTGCAGCGTGTAGCCTGTGTTTCAGGTGGATTTTATCTGTGTGTTCTTTATGTTAAGTATATTGAACACAAGGTGGTTTATTGTGGACCCGTTTCTTCTTTATCATTTTTTTTTTTCACTTTAGAAGGAAAAACAATTTTACTCAAATCACATTAGAGTTTCACATCATTGCGACATGTTAGTCCACATTTTAGAGCTAAGTTTACTTGAAAAGTTGCCTTGAATGTCTTTTTGCTAAACTGGAGAAGCTGGAGAGTAAATTCACTCCACACTAAAGTAAATGCTGAACGTCCAGCTGACAGCAGGTCAATGTGCTCACACAACTCACAGCTGCAAGTTTCTTTTTCTTTTTCTAACTTGTAAATAGTGACATATAAATATGACACGGTGGGTTTATTATGATACTTCTATGTAAAGATAAATAAAGTAAAATACTAATAAATTGCTGTGTGTGTGTGTGTGTGTGTGTGAGTTATGTGAATTTTTTGTAAGTGGTTTGTTATCATACACAGCTACTAGTCCCCATAGAATCAAATTACACCAAAAGTCACCCCAGGGTGCTTAATATTGTAAAGTAAAAAAAACATAGAAAACCCTAACAATCAGATGAACCCCTATGAGCAAGTACTTGGTAACAGTAGGAAGGAAAAACGTCCTCGTAACAGAAAGAAACCTCCTGTAGAACCAGGCTTGGGGAGGGGCGGCCGTCTGCCACGACAGGTTTGGGGATCTGGGGAGGGAGATGGAACAAAAAGACACTGTGAAGAGAACCAGAGCTTAGTAACCAATGATTAACAGGCCTTTTATGTTGCGGGTCAAACTGGCCTGTTTTAAAGTTAAAAAAAAATTTTCCCTTCGATTTTTTAAAGTATTTTTTAACCCCCGCATGTTTATATCACATAGATAGTGTTTGGGTCAGTTCGACCTGGCATTCAAAGTGGTTGTTAAAGGGGTCAAAATCTATTTGTTTTATGTGCAGCTGTGAGACACATTTCACCACACGCACAACACTCCCTACATGAGGTTCTATTGACCTCGTGTAAACCGCGTGAATGCAGGTGGCGTTATGACTTCTTCTCCACCCACATTGAGGGGACACTCGCCAGCAAGAGAGCAAAACGTGTAAAGAATCTCTGCAGTGGAGTCCTGACAACATTCCACAGCTACATATGAGACATTCTCCTGTCAGAGTTTTACCGAATGAGCAGCAGAATAAAGGGTCATAGCCCTGAAAGCTCTAAAATTCAACTTTGATCATAGAGGAGGAGGATCTGTCTGCAGATGAAGACCATCGTGAAGTTAATTCTGAATGTGAACCAAATAAAGAAACTGATTTATATTTCTCCAATCATGACAATAACATCAAAATGGTGAAATAGTCATCTTCATCCTCAAATATACATCAGGCAAAACTGCAACATAAAGATGGCCTTTTTGGCTCCCAGAACCAAATCTAAACAAAACCACATGCGTAGCATAGAGGAGAGAAGGGACATATTTTAAACAATCAGCCACGTGGTGACAGGTGTGCTTCCTCTTAAGCCTCGCGTCACACGGGTTGCCCACCTCCAAACCAAACCGAGAGAGTTGAATGAGTTGAATGGTCATCACACTAGTATTTAAACAGTTTACAAAGAAGCTGTTACACTCCCACTCTTCAATTGACTTTCCACTACAGTTCCAGCAGAAACCATGTGATGATGAATCAAGCAGTCCCAGCTGCTCTGCCGTTCTGTCATTATATCACATTTGTTCATCCATATTACATAAGTATCTGGATGATTACATTTTCAGCCTCAATTCAAGGAGTTTAATAAAAGTGTTGCACTAACTTGCAATGTAATATCCACGGGAAATAATTCTGTAGTTATCCACTATAGGTGCCTCTCAGGGCTTTTGGTGTTGCTGACTGAGAAGTGCTTTTATTCTTGAATGTATCCGGTCCGTGATTTGACCACTGTTAAAGTCTCTCTGATTGGTTTATTTTGGTTAATGATGAGCTCCTTCATTTGCACTGACATCACTTCACTTCATATTGAGAGTTCAGGTGAACAGCCTCTATATTGTTAACACTTGGGGGGGGGGGGGGGGGGAATCCAGATGTTTTATCAGCTAAATTTGTCATGAAAAAACTCAGTTGTCCAACTATGTGCAAAACGGCAGTAATTCTCCTCATGTTCATTGACCTAACCGCGTTTCAGTGCGTGCCTGTGCAGTGTTTCAGGCTCTCACTAGGTGGCACTGCTGCTTCATACACTGAGCTACCTTCCTGCTGTGAGGCTCTCACTTCAGGTTTCTGGTTCAGTCCTTCATACCAGACTGAAACCTCATGGTTGTGATATGATTAATGTGTATTCAGCTGCTGGTAGGTTGTGATGACAGTGCTGTGAGCTTTGCTGCAAATAGACCGTTGTCCCATCTGCTGGCACACAGACAGGTCGTGGCATTGAAGGGATGCAGTCGATATATTTATCCTTGTAAAACGTTTGTTACACCTGGGGGGGGGCAGCTTAAAAGTCCATGAAGATGAATCAAGTCTTTAAAATTTGAAATTTGTCAGTTCTGCTTTGTAAATGACAGGTTTTATAGCACATCCACACAAGACTGAACCACACTGAAAACATCTGGAATAAAACAATGATTTGATGAATAGTTTTATTAATTCTTGACCTTAGTGACCAAATAATGCTGTAAAAAAGACTATCTAATTTAAAGTCTAAATATCTGATCTTGGAATATTTCTGACATATTGCTCAAGACTTTGATGTCTTGCTGCTTCCATTAGTTGGCATTCAGCTTAAGACTATAGACTTTGGGTTCTCCCCTGCACCAGACCAGGTCTCCAATTCCAGCTCCATGTGCTGCAGCTCCCCTCACCGATCCCCACGTGACTACACTGAGCTATTTGAGGAACGCCAAGAAAAGAGGTCCTGACCCTTCTTGGCCTTACACAGCAGCATTCAAAGTCTTTATTTGTCACTTGGAAACACCACACAGAGCCTTACATTGCTAAAAAACAAACAAACAGGAATATAACTATATAATATATAATAATAAATATAACTAAATAACCAGAATAATTTACGTTGCGTTTTGAATCTCAGTCATGCCAAAGCACCATATGGAGGAATCTCAGGAGAATTTCTACAGTCACATAAAGCAGAGAAGACTCAATATAATTTTGAGAAATCCACCGAATAGGTAGCCATGCATCAACCTCTGCCTGTCTTTGGCATGTCACACCGCCCATCATCTTCCATAACACTGCCCACATGGTGACATTTTACCATCTTCATGTTATGCTCACCCCGAGCACTGGAGGGTGATTCCATGAGCTGATTGAATCAAAATGAAGAGAAACAAGAGCTGATAAAGGAGCTGATATTTTATGGTTGTGTTCGATTTTTACCTGTCCACTTACAACATCCTCAGTATCCTCAGCCACTCCTCACAGCAGCAAAATGGACAGCAAGTTCATTTAAATCTCCAACATCAAGTCCTGCCTATTCGCTCCTAAAATAAAGAAAGATCTACTGTACATGTCGAGCATGCTGCCACACTTTAAAAGGTAGCACGCTCATGTACAGCAAGAGTATTGGTTCCAGCTACTGAATGCCTGAGCTTGTGCTATTCTTACACGTTCCCTGTCACTCTCGCCCTCTGTGCTCCCATGATAGTCCTGAAACTTTCAGCTGAAGAAAGCCTCACTAGAAAAGTTGCAGGTAGGCAGCCACAGAGACTGAGGGAGCTTTTACAAAGAAAATACCCTTTTCCTTCAGCCTATTCACGTCTAAAAAGTGTCCAAAATGCTCTCTGTCACCAAACTACATCTAATTTTCAAAACACACAAACCCCCCAAAATATTCTACCCTTTCCAAAGTCTCTGTCTCTCTTCAGCTGCCTCGGTCACACATCTTCCGACCAACTGCACTCATCTTTTCTGCCACCTGCTGCACACACCCTTTCATCTCCATCTTCCTCCTCCCTCTATGCTCCAGGCTTGCTCTCTCTAATCTCCTCCCCCTCGGCCCCTCTGACCTCCTCTTGCGCGTCTCCCTCTTGCGCTCCCCAACAACTGCCCGTCCCTTTACATTTTAGGTGTTTCACTGGCCCCCGGATCCAAAATGGTTCACAGCAAGTGCATAAAAGTAGCTCAACCTTGCTCTGCAGCTCCTCCACCCCTTCAGCCCCCCCACACACACGCAAACACATTCCCTAATCCACATTCTCTACTTTCGGCCTGTACCCAAGGAAGCCCTGCTCATTTGCTCTCATCCACCAAGGCATCCAAGATTTTGTCAGCCTACCTCCTCTTTTCCTATTTTCATTGACATATCAGTGAGCACAGGTGCTGCAGAAATGCATTTTAAGTTCAGGAAGGAACCACTGAATTACTGAATGCAATTAAAAATTACCTGATTAAGTCCTCTGTTTACACAGGCAATCAATTCATTACCTCCAACCTCTTGCAGGCCATAGTTAGGAGCTGTAATGACAGTCCAGGTTATGTAAGACTATGTGTTGATATTTCTCTCTTCCCATTGAAACCCAGCTCGATAAGTAAAATATAGAGCAACCCCTTTTTATCAGTCAATATGTCCATTATTGATAAATTACCCATCATGATATATTTCAAAATATTTGCAATTAGATGTGTACAAACAGCCACAGTCAACACAAATAATCTACAAAGAAATCCTTGATCTAAGATCTGAATATTAAAAAAATAAATAAATGAATAATTAGTCATGTTAATGCTGTCCTGCTTTCTGTATGCTGCTTTCAGGTAGGAATTCCAGGAGTTGCCAGACCCATTGTGATTTTTTTTCTGTCTGATTGATCAGTTCACCATAAATATGGTTCTCTTCTCTCCTGCTTTAGATCCATCTCTGTTTTTGTTTTGTTTGTTTTTTTGTTTCTACTCTAATCTAATCCTCTCTCACTCCTCCTATGGAGTTATTATAACCACCTTGGCACCTCCTCTTTCATTCCTTTCGGTGTATCCGTCAGTAATACACACTAACATGCATGTACACACACGCACGCACACACTCTCCATTTGTCACACACGCACCAGCTCCCCTCCTCCATTGGAGTTATAATTAATCCAACTGCTTCACTGACAGAGCAGAGTAGCCCCTTCAGATAAGGTTTCAGCTGCTGGCTACTTCGAACTTAGAGCTCCGTGAATTTGAAGCCACATGGGCTGCAGGATCCGATTTTGAGTTTAATTCATTGCACGTCTTGATACACGATTTAATGCATCTTAATACACGATTTAATGCATCTTAATACATTTGTGGATGCAGTTATAACTGAGAAAGGGGGGGGGGGTTACGTTTGCAATCTCCTAATTCTGATTGGTTCTCTGTACATTGATCAATATGTTTAGTATTTAGTGTTTTAAAAAAAAAAAGAGTATATTTAAACTAGCAATCAATGAATAAAAAGTACACTTTTATAGCAACACTGTAAGTTAATTCTACTCTAATTAATGTGATTAATTAGAAATAAAGGGTTAATTCTGACATATGATGGCTGAAATAATGCAGTACATATTTAGCTGTTATATACAGAATTTCCAACTTCAGCTTTTGTCCGTTGACCTTTAATAAACCTGTATTAATTGAGTTATTAATTGGCCCTGTACAGCTCTCTTCCTGGTTGACCTGTCAGTCACTGCTTCAAGCCCTGGCCCTCACCGTGGCCTAAATCTGTTCAGATGAGGGAAGCATATTCCCATTTTAAGGCTGGATGAGGCCTACTAGCAACAAATCTATAACCCTGCTTGGTAGCAATTGGCGTCTCCCCTAGAAACACTCCCCAGTGGTCCGCATGGTCCTTATACGGCCCTCGAGGTGGGACCGCGAGCCTTGATGGGAGGTCAGAGCGACAGTTCCATATATGGCGCGCGCTCTCTCCACGTCGGGGGCGCGCAGCGTCACTTGTGATCCCCTCCTGAAATCCGATTGATGGAGTGCCCTCCTTGCCTTCACGTCGGCACCCCACCTCCACCCACTCCCTAGCCTCGGCCTGTCAGTATCCTAATATGGCAGAGGGCCGGGATGGGGGCCAGTGCTGAGGTTTGTGAATGGTGGACGTTCGGTATAAAAGGTGGACAGGCAGCAGTAAGGACTGTAGCTGGTTCAGCAGCAGCACTGGTTGGGTCGTTCTCTCCGAGCCGCAGACACACCCCTAAGGTAAGACCCTGCTAGGACCTGACACTCCTGAAGCCACTCATCCAGGCTGGGACACTAGACTAAGCCTTAACCGGGGAGCCACTGCAATTACTTAGGGGCAAAAATTAGGAAGGACCACCGGGGACAGGAGGCATAGGACTTGAGGCTGATTTGGGGCAACACGACTGCTGGAGGATAGCTAGACCATAGGAGAGACCTGAAGGAAGAAGAACTGTTTACAGTTGAGGAGGCAGAACACAAACACTGTGCTTGACAGGAGAAGCCTAAACTATCAGATCTGTAATTAAATAGACTAAATAATTGATAAATTGATAGATAGGTAGATAAAACATTTGGACTGAGTTTCTGGTCTGATCTTAAGCTGTTCTACTTTATGACAATTTAAAAACGAGAGAAATTTACCTGAGGGAGGATTGGTGAGACAATGGGAATACTAGGGATTTTGGTTCAACTTTAGCTTATTTTAGAGCCTTGATTTCTTCTAAGATTAAATAAAAAGTAAATCTTAGACAAGTCTGGCCAAATTCCAATAGAAAATTTAAAAATAATATCAGTTACTTTTAATAAGATTTAATTGACGTTTACAAAAGATACTCATCACGCGTTGGTTTGTTAATGCACCATAGATTTATATAGCGCAAGCAGTGGACTTGAACAGGTTCATGCTCCGTGAAATTATTTTTAGTCTTTTTAGCCACACGTAGGATGAGAATACAAAATAATGATAGAGTTAATCAACGCCTTACTGTGTAATTCATTTCTGTCACATACATTATGGATTTGATGTGATTTAAACTCAAATATTTTGTCTTCCTCTCCTCTCTTACAGAAGCCAACATGTGTGACGACGATGAGACTACCGCCCTTGTGTGCGACAACGGCTCCGGCCTGGTGAAGGCTGGCTTCGCCGGAGACGATGCCCCCAGGGCCGTGTTCCCCTCTATCGTCGGCCGTCCCCGCCACCAGGTAAACAGCGAAGAAAATTAACCGATAGACTTGATATTAGCCTGGACTAATTGGCGGCAGTCATTATTTCACACTCACTAATTGTCACACCTCACCCATCACACCGTTCAATATCAAGAAATACAATTAACCTTCCAAAAAATAAATTAAAATCAAAATGCAATAAACAAAAACAATAAATTAACATTTTGGATTGTTAAAACATTTAACATTTATTGCTAAAAATGATTGTAAAAGTTCAGCTGCTTGCGCAGCTGATATCAGCGCAGTCACAATATTTTTGGCTTCTTTTACCTGGAGCAGCCTTTAAATTAGTAACAGATGAAGTGCCAACTTCACAACTGCTCTGTCTGTCTCTGTGACTGATATGTGGCACATTTACGCAATGGTCACTGTGTCTGTCCGAAGACTTTAATCTGTCCAGGAAAGGTCGCACATCTGTATGGATCAGTTGACGTCCCCGGCTAACCTTCCTTTTATCTTCCCCTCTCTCCTCCCTTCAGGGTGTCATGGTCGGTATGGGTCAGAAGGACTCCTACGTCGGTGACGAGGCCCAGAGCAAGAGGGGTATCCTGACTCTGAAGTACCCCATTGAGCACGGCATCATCACCAACTGGGACGATATGGAGAAGATCTGGCACCACACCTTCTACAACGAGCTGAGAGTGGCCCCCGAGGAGCACCCCACCCTGCTCACTGAGGCCCCACTGAACCCCAAGGCCAACAGGGAGAAGATGACCCAGATCATGTTTGAGACCTTCAACGTCCCTGCCATGTATGTGGCCATCCAGGCTGTGCTGTCCCTGTACGCTTCCGGCCGTACCACTGGTAAGACTGACATAAAACAAATAAACAAACATAGCTTACTAAACACATAAAACACATATAGCTAGTTTACCTTATTACTTAATAATATGTTACTGACATAGTCAATCGATCTAACATAAATGACAATAACTATTGAGGGAGCAATTTCACAACAAAACGCTTTTACGCACAACTTTTACGCACACTCGACCAGCCTTTCTGGAACTGTTCATGTAGGTTTATTTGACTTTATCTCGTAAATTCACCCCCAAAGCACCCACTTTACCCATGATTTTACGCACAAAACGTATTTTTTAACCTTTTTTTTTTTCGTTTTTTGTCGCTCGGACTTTACTAAATTTTCTCCGTGGCTCTCTATAGGTATTGTGCTGGATGCTGGTGATGGTGTGACCCACAACGTCCCAGTCTATGAGGGTTACGCCCTGCCCCACGCCATCATGCGTCTGGACCTGGCTGGTCGCGATCTGACCGACTACCTGATGAAGATCCTGACTGAGCGTGGCTACTCCTTCGTGACCACTGGTGAGCAATTGAACAATAATCAACACGGCCTGAAAGAAAGAGGAAAAAGAAAGAAGGAAACTAACATTTTCTAGCAAGACGTTATCTGGGCGAAGACGAGTCTAAATTGTCAGTTAGCGTTCACTTTTATTAGCAGTGTTTGGGATAATTTGCTATGACATGCTTTGATCAAAGATTTACCCATACAGATAAAAAGGCGCAGCAAATAATTGTCACACTTTGTGAGGCCTATTAATGCCCACATGCGAGCATATTGATACTTAAATGTAAAGATATTGTTTTAAATAGAGTGAAAATAAGATGTGTACATGTTCACAACAGCGAAGAATTTGTGTAGTTTAGCCCATTAAATCCGTGTTATTACGCACATTAGTATTTCACGCTTCACGCTTTTGGCACTCTGAATAATAACTTATCAACTTATAACTCCACAGCCGAGCGTGAGATCGTGCGTGACATCAAGGAGAAGCTGTGCTATGTGGCTCTGGACTTCGAGAACGAGATGGCCACCGCTGCCTCCTCCTCCTCCCTGGAGAAGAGCTACGAGCTTCCCGACGGTCAGGTCATCACCATTGGTAACGAGAGGTTCCGTTGCCCCGAGACCCTCTTCCAGCCTTCCTTCATCGGTACTTCAAAGAATCAGTTCTTTTAAAAAAAAGTTTTTGCCACCAAATAGACTTATGGAGGCTACTGGTACATACCGGGTAATAATTGCTTAACACTTTTTCATCTCATCTGAACAGGTATGGAGTCTGCTGGTATTCATGAGACTGCCTACAACAGCATCATGAAGTGCGATATTGACATCCGTAAGGATCTGTACGCCAACAATGTGCTCTCCGGCGGTACCACCATGTACCCTGGTATTGCTGACCGTATGCAGAAGGAGATCACTGCCCTGGCTCCCAGCACCATGAAGATCAAGGTACTTGAAATTGAACTCAAATCAGAGAAGCAAAAGCTTCAGAGTTTACAAGAAGATTGAAATATTTTATGCATAAATTGGCAAATACGCACCCGATTTCACTGAACACTTGTTTACTTATAGAAACCGGCACTTTACTAATCCACTCTTTCCTCCTCCAGATCATTGCTCCTCCCGAGAGGAAGTACTCCGTCTGGATCGGTGGCTCCATCCTGGCTTCCCTGTCCACCTTCCAGCAGATGTGGATCTCCAAGCAGGAGTACGACGAGGCCGGCCCCAGCATTGTCCACAGGAAGTGCTTCTAAATCCTTCATCTTTTTCTCCAGCTTCTCCATCATCTCAATCATTTTTACCACCAGCCGTCTGGAGATCAAGCAAGGAGGAGGATCGACCTCTGCGGCACGACAACACTCTGCTGTCGATGGACTGTCTGTCCGCGCTGCTGACATTCATATGCATTTTTTAATCCTTTCAAAAATGTGCATATTTTATGGCTGTCTGTTGTCTGTGTTGCACGGAGAAAGGCTGTGAAAACCACCACTGAACCATGCATCCACCAAAAAAACTTTAATAAAAAAAATAAGAACAACATGTTGCCCAACACATGTGAATGTAAGTGTATATACATATTGATAATTTATTAAAGTCCATTATTTGGTAACTTTGCCCCTGGTCTTGTTTTTCCGGTATTGGCAGAGGATGACAAACAAAAGCGCAGGGAAATCAGACGATAAATATATTTTTATCTCTTAAAAGATAAATTTGCCATAAGCCAACAATGCAATATTACAGTATTCAACAAATCCTGCAAGAACTGTGGGAAATAAACCGGGATAACCACTAAACGAAACATAGTGCGGCTAATTGTTCCACGAAAGACCAGGTGCAGGGCGCATTCATGGACATCTAAACGCGAGCTGGCACTAATGTCTGGATCATATTTGGATGGACGAGAGGCAGGGGGAGGGGCTGCTAGGTGAAAGAGGTATTGAAGGGCGACGCCTTCGAGCAGTTGCCGACAGTCGGTGTTTGACTTGCCAGGAATGCGCGAAGGCAGCAGCAGCAGCTCAGCCTTTTAGACTGACTGGATTAGTAGCATATCCGACACCTGACACCCTCCCTGCACGACCATAGGAGCTCACCCACCGGCCCCCAGACCATCTTTAGACACAACCAGACTCCGGGTACCGTGGGTCATCTCCGCAGGATTATACCTTATATGCATATAAGCTCACAGGTTATGTAGATGTAGGTTTGGGAGTAGGCTGCAGGCGCGCACATCATTTATAGTACCCGAGTAGCCTATTGTAAGACAACATGTTTCCTGTTTCCCCCCCTACAGAGCACCATTTATCTTAACAAGTTGGCCTAGGTGTAATCACTGAAGCCTAAACGGCTCATACGACAAAAACAAACTGTATTTCCATCCTCTTTTGCCATTTTGTACAAGTTCCATGGCCGCACAGACGGCATTCCTGACACCCCGGCGCGGGGCCACCTGTTGCGGGTGTGTTTGGCTTTTTAAAAACGTCTTCAGGTGGGCGGAGCTAAGCTCGGAGACGCAGTCCCGTGTGTGATTACAGCAGCGGCACTGTGAACGCCATCTGTCCTGCTCTGCTTCCGTGAAATCCGACCCCGATGTGAGTATATTTACTGTACGCAAAATTAGACAGTTACAGCCCCGAATTTCTCCGTGCCAGGCGCGCACTGCTGTTGAGTAGTGACGATGGATGGTCTGTGACATTTAACGTTTACTGCGCTTCACCTGCGGGCGCTGACAGGCGATTATCACTGCCCTGTGTCAGTATTAGCGCCATATGATTAATAATGGAGGTTTATAAATAACACATTTGTCATGAGGAGGTAATAGCTATAAAAGCTACAGGCAATAAATAGCCAGCTCACTGATTCTCAGTTACAGCCTAATGGCGTATGGTACACTTGTGCTTTCTGTACGCAGGTGTTGATTAGCTGGACTACGGAACAGCATTTTTCAGCAGTGAGGACAGGCTTGTAGAGCTGTAGCTGGATGCGTTTCACAGCCTGTCGTGTTTTTTTGTTTCTTGTTTCCTTTTTTCACACTGATTTGTATCCGACCTGTAAATTGGAATACTCAAGAGCAGTTTACACCTCTGCGGCCAATCAGAGGAGAAGGTGGCACTTACGTCATCGCGTTCAGGAACTTTCTGCTCTTAACGATGTAACGGTTTTTACCGGAGGCCATTTAAAAAAACGAAACGCCGATTAAATGAATTAAAAATGGATCATTTACTATGTAATTGTCCCCAGATTTGTCTTTTGTCCTCTTTCCTAACACAAGGAAGCAAACTGCCCCCGCCTGCATCCGCCTTCGACAGGATGTAGGCGGGCTCCTTAGAGGAGGGGGAACCCCTCGTGCTGCTCCGTCATTGGTTTTAACGGCTTCCCCATTATCTTTTAAATGTCTGGCGGTGCTAACAAACACGGAGCTGTGTGTAAAGGGGCGTGGAGGCTGTTTAGGCGTGTTCTGCTTGAGTAACAACAAGCTGTTTTTTCAGTTTATAGAGTTTTCAGAGGAGCAAGATGGTGGCGAAGAGGATCCGCTCGGAGTACATGAAGAAGTTTAAAGATCCCAAATGGGACACGTACACTAAATGTTACGAGGAGATGTTGAAGTACAGGCTGACCCGCAGGCTGCTGGAACACACGCACAACCCCTGGTTCTGGAGCGGCTCCGATACTGACTCGGACTCGGGAGGTAGAAGTCCTCCTATTCCTCCAAGCAAGAACCAGGTACGGGACCAGGAGGATACCGGTGGCCGCGCGGAGGCTGAGCTAGAGGAGTGTGGGGGTGCGAGGACGGACACACAGCAGGAGCAGAGCAGAACCTCGGGGCCCGTACCCAGGCTTCCTATTCAAGAAGAGGAGGAGGATACAGGGCCTGCTGCACAGTCTGCACTTCATGGTAACCTGTATAAAACCCTTAATAACATACTGGGATGTATCATTTTAAATATTATGTATTAAAGCCACCGAAAATATAATAATAATAATAATAAAGATAAGATAAGACTTTATTGATCCCACAACGGGTAAATTTTTGCATCACCTCAGTTCAGGTACAGATATCAGAAGGAAATACAAAAATACAAATAAGTACAATCAATGAAAAAAAGTAAGATAATACACTATATACAATGGTAGCATACACAGTATGTGATTATGGATATGGTTGGAAATATGGAAGACATAAAGTATATAGCTTGATATAGCTATTGTACCACTACTATTCCTATTTATAGACATGTACACACACACATGTAGACACTAAATATACATATGTATACATATACATACATATATACCTGCAAATGTCCATACACATGGAAGGTCCATTATGCATGAAGTGGTGACCGTGGATGTTCACAGTGTCCAGTGACTTATGACATTGTGATTGAGGAGTTATAGAGTCTAACTGCTGTTGGGATAAATGATCGGCGAAAGCGCTCCTTCCTGCAGCGAGGGTGTTTCAGTCTGTGACTAAAGGAGCTGCTCAGCCCACTCAAATACTCATGCAGTGGGTGATGTGGGTTGTTCATAATAATAATAATAATAATAATAATAATAGTAATAATAATGTTCCCAGAAAAATTCTTAAGTCTTTGACTCAAAGCTTTTGGTTGTCAAGTTTATTCTCCAAATTTGAGCCCTCTTGTCCAGCTCCTTTATTTCTTTTTCATTCAGTTGCCCTATTACTGCATTGTAGGGATACATGCTTGATACTTTACTGTAACTTACGATTTTCTTTGCTCTTTTGGCCCAGCATCTGATGCTATGAGGGAGACAAAGGTACTACAAGAGGAGCAGAGAGCCAGCAACAGAGGTAATAAGTAATTAACAGTTGCTGAGTCAATTAAAAATAAATAAATAAATGAAAAAGCCTTATAATAAACACTGTTAATGAAATGATGAACTGAAAGTTGATTAAAGTTAAATCAATTTGTATTTTGCTTTTAGCAAACAACTCTGTGTTATAAGCAACGTCCATAGATAGTTTATAGTGCCTCTGGTTTATTTTGTGAGTTCCTCTTCCATGTTGGTGGTGCTTTAGCCCGTTTGCTTCTTCTGTTTATAGAGAGAGACTCTGAAGGACCCCGACCACAGCAGAGTAAACCCTCAAAGTCCTTGAGGCAACCCCGGCGATCACAGCGGGTCAGGCCTGCACCATCTCGACTGCCCAGAGAGGACAGTAAGGAGAGCAGACATCCTTTCGCCTTGTATGGGTCGGGGGAGAAAGATGCAGACACTGCAGGAAGGAAGACGCACAACGTCGGCCCAGTGGCTTCGACTAATGAGGTTATTTTACTGTCATAGTGGATTTGTTGACAGGTACATACAGAAGCTTGTTGTTACATTGGATTTTTGTTTACCTGATAGATCTATGAATCAGCTCTGCGTGCTAAGACCAGGCGGGAGGTGGAGCGTCATATCCAGACTCAGCGGTCTGAGCGGCGGAGAGCCAAGTCTGCTGACCTGGACAAGGCCAGAAAAGTGGTCCAACCTGAGTTCAACCCCTGGCTAACTGAGTACATGCGTTGCTTTTCGGCTCGCTCGCGATAGGACACAAACCGGAAAAAAGACCCTCTACATCAGGATGACTCTAGACAACAAACACAAAACTGAAGCCATCACTGCCTCTCACCTCTAAAGTTTAAACTTCAAGTGGCCGAGTAGGACTATATTTATACTGGGATTACTTTAATGTTCCCTACTATGAATTTGATAGTTACTTCATCTAGAGTTTTCTGCAGTTCCTTTTTTAAATGTTCTTTTCCCCTAAATTTTAGAGTTAAAATTGGCATGCTGTAAAACAAACATACCTCAAGGTTTAAAATGAATCTTTTTTTCCCCTAGTATTATTGAAACAAAGAAAATAGTTTTAATAGAAGTAACAGACAGACAATAAGGTCTGTTTTTTGCATAAACAATGCAAAAGAGCATAAAAAGCATTATTGAATGATATTAGAGCACAAGCACTAACAGAGCCCTTTAAAAAAAAAGAGTTCTTGCATATAATATAATAGGGTCATAAATGACCACACTTGGTCATTTTAGTGGCTAAAGGAGCATGGTCACTTGAGGGTTAAACACCGACACATGTAAATGATAACATGAAATGGATTCAAACAGATTCTCAGGATGGAAGCTGACTTTCCTTCAATGTTAAGTTTCACTGTGTGGCTTATTCCTCCATCTTTCTATAAACCGCTTTTACTAAGACAGTACAATAATATGTATTTTACAGAGTAAGATACTTTATAACAAATGTAAAAATAATGGATACGTCTGTAATACACAAGTTTAGTTGAGGATGAGGAGTCCCAAATGTATGTCAAAGCCATACTTTGATGCAGCCCCTTTAAATACATGCTGTATAAGATGTACCCATATTTTTATACATAGATCTCAAACTACAGTGGGACATGTCGAAAAGATAGAGCCTTGTTCTTCTGAGGTAAAGTGAACAATGGTGTGAACGTATATAATAATACGTCATTTCCTGTGTGCGCACACAGACACACAAATTTATGCCAAGAACTCGGAGTAGTTTAATCAGATGAAAGTTTTATTTCAAATTCACTTGACTTTTAATGTGCATATTTTCCTATTTGTGCAGAGTACAGCTGAGTACACTTAATTGATGTATAGATATATTGATATGTAAGAGTGGATTTTTAATGCTGGGAGCTGCTTCACGTTTGTGTCCCTCCTGATGGTTCAGACGTGGTTGTTAGGTAGTGACTCACTTTATGCTGACAGTGAAAATCACACGTGTTTTGTGACATTGCATTTTCAAGTATTTTCATGAACTCTGATGCGTTAGTGACTTAAAGTGGTTTTATAACTGATAGCATTGCTTTGTTCTTAATCATTTTGGTGCTAAGGTCTCAACGGTATTGTGGATACTGCGGACTTTCCTTCATACATCCACACACGCAAGTAGCAGCAGCATCAGAGAGAGTTGAACACACTGCAGTTTTTTTGTTTTAAAAGCACAGGTAAATAGAAAAAACACAAGCAGATTTAGAAACATTCAGAGAAAATAACCAACTACAGAGAAGTGCTGCACAGACAACACCTGAAAGATTTACAGGGGACGCAAAAACGATAGACTGTGTTTGGCTAACGGAGCACAGTCTATCGACTTGCAGCTGACTTGCTGCTGACTTCAATAACTTAAGTCACAAAAACAACAAGCATGTATGGAAGCTGTATGGACAACAAACATTTTTTGGCATCCATGAGTAAAATCTTTGACTAACTTCTGAGAAAATAACTTGAAATTGAAATAAATACATTTTTTACTTACGGCTCAAAACTAGGGTTGTCAACATTAATGCAGATTAATCCGTCATCACACTTAACGCGATTAAAATTTTATGCAATTCACCCATCTGAATTGCAGAATGACTCAAAATCCCTGAAATGTCTCCGTCAATGTATTTCGGGCAGTTTGTCCAAAGTTTGTCCATTCTGACCGCCAAAGATTTTAATCACATTAATCATGATGATGCGTTAATGTTGAGAGTCCTAGTCAAAATGTATGTATGTTTGTTTGTTTTTGGTGTGGTGGCAAAAAAGCTTCCTTATGGTTTGGTTTATCACCTCTTTGTGTCATCTAGAAATATTTCCAGTTTTTGAATAGGCCTTTGTGAGGGTTTGACTAGTACCTATGTAAGCACATACATGAAAGGCAACCAAAATCTGTGTTGTCCTGTTGCTTTCAACAATTTAATATTTGATATTTAGCAAAACTAAATATCAGAATATTTTAATCTACGTGATTTGGCTCCGTTTTAAGCCTCTGTATTTAAAACCTTCTGTCTGATTGAGTGTTGGATTTGCAGTTGATGCGCTGGCAGATGGAAGATACTTAAAAAAATTAATTGCTACTTGCATGCATGTCATTAAACTAGAGCGTGTTGAGCTCCCTTTGGTTTGTTGTTGAGGCCAAACGTCTTTATCGTTATTAATTTAGAGTCAGTTACAGCTTAAATAACCATTAACAGGAAATGCATACAAACACATTATGCTGATGTACTGTTTGGTTTTCAGCCAGTCAAGAAGCGCTTTGATCATTTAATCACTGTGTTGTTTTCATGTAATTAATTTATGAACATTAGACAAAAGTATGTAAACTCAAATAATGACTGTTCAAACCACAAGAAGTCAGATCTAGTAATGTAACAAAGATAAAATATGTTGGTGTAAATATTTTGCAGATGATAGTTTGGTTAGTGGCCCCGCTTTTACTTTTGTTTTTACTTTTTCACACTTGATTTCTGTGAATGTTGAAACTTTGAGTTCAGTATTACATTAAGATTTGCTTTTAAGTTATAATGAAATGCAGGTTGGTGCAATATTTTGATGCTTTAAAAGTCGGTTTTGAGCCTTTGTGATTTTAGATGTGATGAACTTTGACAATCTCAAAAAACAGGAGGGAAGCAGGACGATACATTCCTTACTTCTTTGTTAGTTATTGGGACAAAGCTTTATAGTCGACTTAGACTGTTTAGACGTGTACCTCTAGTCAGGAGATATTTTACTCACTATGTGTTTTTCTTAGGTTTACATGATAATGTGTGGCAGAAATCCACCAAGCCAAAACATTCCTGACACGTTACTCATTCACGCTTCACAGTGCAGGATGATGTTAGTGAAAAATGAGTTTCACGTGATTGTGAAGGCACTTGCATGACAAATAACTGATGTACTTGGTCTAGTTTACTAACAACAGATGTAACAACTGTAAAACTGCTTAATTCTGTACATTCTTTGTTTACATATTGAGCTTTGAACAAGCTTCATTGTCATAATTAAAGGATTTAAAACAGGTGGGCTTACGTGGTGTTACGCTGAGCTTTTAATAAAATACATTTACATCTGTGATTATTCTCAAGACTTATTTAATATTAACAGGCTATTTTCATTGTCTTAATCCTGATTCTTGCAGTGACATGGTGTGGTCTCTCAGTACATTATCAAGCACCTGCTGTATACTGAAATAAGTCTGTTTACACTAAGTTTTTGTACAATAAATTTAGCATATTTAATAAGGCCATGTACAATTTTAAAGGTCCTGCAAATATATATATATATATAAATACATTTTCAAGGCTTTTATTACCATTTGGGTTAGGTGGATCGCATGAAAGATCTGTTTTACCTACTGTTTGATAACCAGGCTCATCTCCTAGCTTTGCTCTGGACATACTCTATCTCATCTGATTTCAGAAGCTAAGCAGGCTTTTCAACATTGACACTAGACATCTAAAGTTCCATAAGTGGTCAAGAAGATTAGAGGACTGCTATTGAAATGCAGTAAATATGCACATGCAGTACTGTACATTACAGCTGTGAAACTGAGAAACTTCACTGGTGTTCACACGTTCTATATCATTGTTGCAACATTTCAGATTAAATCCAAAACAAGTTTGTCAAAGTGGGAACGTTTTTCATACTTGATTGATTTTATATTGAATGACCCTTTACTGAATCTATGACTGTTGCAAATAAAAGGAATCCTCTGATTTTACGTTTGACTATACTCCATCCATCAGAGCTCACAGAGCTCATTGAAATGGTTTCTGCTTGGTCAAAGATTGTAGGTAAAAAAGTCTCGTTTAGTGAAGACAATGCTGGATTTGTAGTAGTATTTATTTTAAAAACATATGCCTTTATCATACATAATAAATTATAAATCTATGATATTCATAATGACAGGAAAAAAGGACACACATAAATACAAACAAATGACCTGATGAGAAAAACACATGATAGAGAACAACCAAAGCCACCATCAGATATCAAACACCGAAGGATGGGAAACATTTGAAGTGTCTGATTCAAAATCCGCGTTTTAAAATGGCTAATATCATCTAAAGCGGGGAAGGTGAACGTATGGCCCGGGGGCCAGAGAAGGCCCCTCGTATGGCTTTGGAAAATGTGAAATCTTCACAAGGGCATAAACTTTGGACTCTCTTATTATTGTTAGATTCCATCACATAACAGAAAACCTTTTTTCCATGCTTCCTTATAGAAATGAAAACATATCGTAAGTTAACAGAAAATGTCTGTTTTTTTAATTAAATGATAAGTAGATAACTGGGAGGTAATGAACTGCCAGTGGTTTTCCTGTAATTTACACCTTTATTTTTTCAACTGTAAGCCTATATGTTATTAGTCGATAGTTTTACTGGTCTGACCTAATTGATATCAAATTGAGCTATATGTGGCCCAAAATGTAAAATGGGTTTGATACCCCTGATCTAAAGTATATCTGAGCTGATGCGACGCGTGAATGCTCTGATGCAAAACACGCCTCATAATCGTTTCCTCCGACTTAACACGGTCAAAGTTAACAACAGGAGATAACAAGGAGTAAAGCACACACTGGATAAGCCTCAAACCATCGTTAAAACTTAAAAACCAACAAGTTAGTATGACCCCACATCTGGCAGCAGTCAGCACTCATGTAAACAGGCAACATTTATGTACGACAGGTCAGTCATTAGACTTGAGTGGAAAACTTTGGATAAAGAAAGTTTTACACCAACATTTTAGTCAGTTGCGGTTGCTGACTTGTGAATTCAAAGATGTACCTTCATTTAACACAAATGAAAGCCCAGTGTCTACACAGAACATGTCAGGCTACCTCTGTTTATTATCTGTGAGCTTGTCAAAAAAAACCCAAAAACAACAAATAAAAATTTGTTTCAGAATCTTTCCCCTCATAATTCATAATAAAATCTGAATCAGCTTGTCCTGTTTAACAAAAAAAATAAAAATACTGAGTACTGCCCATCACTAGTATCCTGCTACAAGTTGCCAGTGTATAGTTGCTTCAAATGATAATGATGCAGTGGAGCACGAAGCAGATGCTGAATATGATATCTATTATAATATACACGTAATATCTCTTCATAATGAAATACTCTGATATTTTGTTTGAGAAAACATGCGTCAAACTATTTACAGAAACACTGTACAGGTACAGGGATGCTTTAGGGGAGAGGAGGAGAGAAAAAGGGGGATGTAAAAGTGTGTGTGTATTTCCTGCAATATCATATCAATATTAAGGTGTTGCCCTGGGACCATCACTGTTACTGATTAGTCATGCTTTTTAATAGAGAAATAACATCGTTAAAGACTCTGTTTTAGGAAAAGATCCATGTTTCTGCTAATTTTAATAAAATACGGTATTTTTCCCCTTTCTCAAAACACATTTTTACAATGAAAATGTAACAGGTCATGGAAGTACAAATATTTCCATGTTTGCTTTTGCTTGAAAGAAACAAATTAAGTGTTTCTCATCCACTCATTTCCTGCTGAAGGCCATGAGAGCAGCAGTGTAAGCAGAGATGCCTAGACCTCCCTGTTCCCAGCATCCACAGTTTTTAATGGTCCAGCTGAGAGATGCAATCTCAACAGCTTGTCTGACAACAGCCCATAGGACATGCATCAAACACCTCAACATGGAGGAGCAGTGTTTCTACTGACTGAGATCCTTACTCTATCTCTAACAGACCCCATACACTACAGCTGGGGATTGTTCGTCCACTAATTCTTTAGTTCAACACCCGCAGCTTGTGGCCACAGGTGAGGACAGGTAGATTAATCTGCTTCAGTCTCAGCTGAGAGCGGGTAATTCACCCTTTTACAGCCTGGGGTCTGATCTGAGGGTGCCAATTCTCATCCCATCCACTTCAACACTCAGATTTGAGCCATTCATCCACCACAACCTCATCTTTTTTTCCTCCTGTGACATCAAACCCATGACATCACATCCTATGCATAATTATTCAGTTGCAATGATGGTCTGGATATTTTAAGAAGAATACAAACAGTGATATCAGGTGAAGAAAGGGAGTGGAGGTGGCACACAAGAAGTGCAAACTGCACAGCTACACAGGATACTGTTAGTGGTGTGTTTGCAAATGCAAGCATGGAGTTAGCAGATAATTAGAGCAAGAGAAGCAGAAGACCTGTGGAAGGGAAGGGACTTAAATTAGCATGTGGTCGAAGGAATATTTCCACAAGACGAGAAAAAAATTTTTCTGAGAAAATCAAGACCACGCATCAGTGCACTAAGTATCAAACTGGAGCCAGGGGGCAGTTAGTTTAGCTCAATCTAAAGGTCTGTGGAGCTTGCTCCAAAAATCTGTATTTAGTATGTCTGTTTAAGTAGCTGGAGGGTCGACTGGGAAATCTAAAATGTGGTAATCTGGGTTGGCAGGTGTGTGGACGAGAGAAGTGTTGGGGGTGGTCTTGGTTGGAGGGACAGTTTGGTCCAATAGAAGAGCAGACTGTTGGCTGATCTCTGGTTACCTTGGAGATCTTTAAGTTCTGGGAGGGGGCGTGACAGGGAAGTCTTTTGAGCTATCTGCATGGCAACAAGGTTCTGAGGGGTCCGTGCAAAGGTTAGGGGTCAAAGGTCGGGGAGAAGTCACCAGCGTAGCGATCTGAACCCCACGTTATCAGGTCTCACATGGCTGTTTTTCTCCTGGTCTTCACAAACCTGCATATAAAACACACAGATGTTGCAGAAATATACAAAAGCTTATCAATATCAGGCTGTCCACCCAGTAATTAACAAATTTCCCTCTTGTGGGACTAATAAAGGTTAATAAAGGTTATCTTAATCATCTCTCATCATTATGAAGCAAGAAAGAATTACAGAGCTTTGACCAACTAGCTATTACAAAAAAAATTGAATCTGCCACTGAAAAAAAAAAACATTACGTCTAAATTGAATTAAGGTTATTCTCTCAAATTATTTTTTGACTCATTGTAAAACACCAGCAGTTCCAGAAAAAGAGGCTCCAGTAACTTTAAAGACCCAGCAGAGCAGAACCACAAGACTCAGTGATCGTTTCTCCCTGGAGTCTCTTCAGCTCTGGTGATCCTCAGCTACAATCCACCGCACACAATCTGACACTTGGAAACTGACTTGTCATTTACACTGTAAATATACTTCTTGCTCTTGTTTCTGTCGCTCTTGATGTGTTTTATCCTCATTGGCCTGAACAGGGACCAAAAATAAAAACTGTAATTCCACTTCATGTAAATACATGTGCTGGAATGAGAATTAAAAAAAAAAAAAAACCAAGAAAACTTGAATCATTAAACATTTCCACTTACTCGAGAGTCATAGATGAGATCATCACAATTAATCAAGCTATTTTAAATATCTGCCGCTGGTCTGGTTTTTAGCGCCCTGAGGAGTGCTTACTGGACTTCATGTAGGAATCAGCAAAACTGCTTCATAGTGTTCTGATGCTAATAATAATAATAATAATAACAACAACAATAACAATAACAACAACAACAACAATAATAATAATATCTAGGCAAAAGCAATAATCTGACATGTAAACAGGGAAAACTGTCAGACTGCAGCTGGAACTGTGGTGTAATGACTTTCTATCAGCGATCAGGCATCAGTGCAGCCAAAGTCTGGTGCAAATAGTTATGGACACCAGAATTTCTACGTTCATCTTATTGTGTAATATGTAGGTAATAACATACATCCACCTTTTACTTTATGCCACTATTTAATGATTACAGCCTTCATGATTACTGTCTTGGACAATCATAATGAAGGCTTCCTTTCAAATGATGGGTGGATCAAGTGCGCAGAAGCAAAAATGGGCACTGACTAAATATAGAATTACTGAGTCTGCACATCTGAGAGACACTGCGGGGAGCAGAAGGCATAATTTCAGCTTCTAAACACAGGTTCTCCTTATTTGAAAGCCCTCAGACACCTTTTCATTTTAATGCTGTGTAGACAGTACAGACTCAGGACCCCCTCACCTCGTCTGTATGTGTTACAGGACACGTCCACTAGCAGCCGCATTCTTGGGTGCCCTGTGGCTGAGCACGACGAGGAGAGCGAAGCTGTCGTAAAGCAGCGTCGCCGTATTGGATACCTGAGCCCATCCTTTCTGGATCCAGCTCCCCTGAAACACAAGAGATCACATGAGTGAACAGTCAGCGAGATAACCAACTTACACCTATTGTGCTTAGTTTACTGACAGTTAAGAAAAGGCTTTAATCATCTATATAAGTTTGCAAAAGGCTTTTGTTAAAGTTCGATGTGGTTTGACAGAATAAGCGCTGGGGCACACACAGGTAAGGGTGTTGACTACAGCTCATACCTGACTCTATCTTGTTGAGGATTTTCCGAGCACACTGGACAAAGGCCTCTTCGACGTTCTCCCCTGTTAGAGCGCTGGTTTCCAGGAACATCAGTTCTGTTACATCAGTTTACAATGAACACACTATAATAAATAACAATTCAATAATTCTTTGAAGTTGATGGTCTACACATCTAACAACAACAACAGGAATCGTTCCCAATAATCAGCTGCTGGTCTTACCGTTCTCCTGAGCGAAGCGGGAAGCCTCCAGAAAGGTGACCTCCCTGTCAGCATCCAGGTCCTTCTTGTTCCCACACAGGATTATGACGATGTTCTGACTCGCCAGCATCCTCGCGTCACTCAGCCATGTGGTCAGAGCGTTGTACGTCTCTCGACTGCAACAAAAAATAATAATAAAAAGGATGGCAGGTAATGACATGTTACAGTTTGGAATAGATGTGGAAGCTAATTAGAAAACAAAAATAAATTAGAGGCTTGAAACACAGAGCCTATCATATTTCTCAGTTTGTGCATCCTCAATTCCTTTTAGTCTTAGGCAAGAGGGTGGAGAGAGGAGAGGAGGAGGAACAAATTAGAGAAATGTGAAAAGCCTAGCATCACATTGTGTGATACCTGGTGATGTCATAGACCAGCAGGGCTCCTGCTGCTCCTCTGTAGTAGCTCCTGGTCACAGACCTAACACACAGACACACACAGATTAGTAGACATACATTGAGAACAATCAGGAAGTATACAATACATTCCCCCTGAAGAAAAGAAAAAACATCAATGCATGTGTGAAAAACCATTTAACTCCTGAACTTTGTAGAGACCTACTTAAATGTCTGCTGCAGTTTAATCAGGTTGGTCTTTAACTTGCTAGCTCTACAGTCCACGTGAGCTGGATTGTGGCAATGCACAGACAGACCTAACCGTCTGGGGCATGCATCACTAGTGAGTGGGTGTCATGTTTGCTGCTCAGTGCACCCTCTGTTCAGACAGCTGCATTTAGCCAGGACAAAACAACAGAACCAATTCCTGGCGTGTGCTACCTCAAAAAAAAAAAAAAAAAAGCAATTCTGGAAAATATCTTCACCAGATTCGCCTTAAATTGTTATAGCAGCTATAGCAGAAAATTGAATAAATAAAATAATCAGAAGCAACAAAACTATTCCTGTTTTACTCAGGACATCAATTAGGCAGCCGAGTTTAATAACAGCTTTTTGAGCTCTCCGTTACCTTCCAAAACTCCCGTGTCTGTTACTCTGGTCTTTAAGCTATAGTACTGCTAGCTGAATGTCTGCAGCATAACAGAGATGACTTGTGTGCCAAGTGCATATTCACGTTGGGCTTTTTTCCTACCTGAACCTCTCTTGTCCTGCGGTGTCCCAAATCTGAAGCTTGACCATTTTGTTGACCACGCTGATGATCTTAGAGCCAAACTCGACTCCGATTGTGTGGTTAGATTCATCCTTGACTAGAAAAAAAATAAATACATAAAACATGCAAATGCATTAATATTATTAAATAAGGGGGATTAATAGGGATGATATGATTATCACTGTGTGGCTGTAAGGAAAACAACTGTTGCTTCTGCACTTCAATGAAAAATAAGCCAATTTCAGCATGTGTAGATGAGACAATGATTTTCTTTGAAGTTTTTCTCCTGAAGTCTGGTTGTAGGTTTTGGTTTCACCCTTAAAAAACAGAACCAATCATAAAAATCACACATTTAGAAGTTGTTTTTTCATAAATGTATCCCTTCATGCCTTAAAATGTGGTTCAACCTGGTGTAAAATGTGATGTAGCTTGATGTCACTCACACTTTTGCCTCCTTTCGCATCTGTGAATATGAAATTTCATTCCAATCTCTACTGACACCCACTCCTCCCCTGCTGCTGTGCAGTTCCAGTAAATCGGTTCACCTCTGACTCTGCTCACACACTAACACTGCTCTACTTTACACAATGGCAAGTTGACACTGGAGTATTTGAGCTCTACATGTTTGAACTGGAAAGTCATTCTGAAGAAAAACAAGGGGAAATTGACCACATGTCAATATATCAGATTGGCTCAGACTGGCAAATTTCACATACACTATATTGCCGATAGCATTCACTCCCCCATCACAATCATTGAATGTAGGTGTTTCAGTCATTTCAAATCCCACTGGTGTATAAATATCAAGCACCTATGCCTGCAGACTGCTTCTACACACATTTATAAAAATGGGTTGATCTCAGGAGCTCAGTGAATTCCAGCGTGGTACTGTGATAGGATGCCACCTGCCCAACAAGTCCAGTCTGAAATTTTCTCACTACTAAATTTTACACAGTCAACTGTTAGTTGTATTATAACAAAGTGGAAGCATTTAAGAACGACAGCAACTCACACACACAGTGTCTAGAAATAAAAAAGTCAATTTTGTCAATCACTGCAGACCTCCAAACTACATGTGGCCTTTAGATCAGCTCAAGGACAGTGCATAGATAGCTTCATGGCCACACAGCTGCATCCAAGCGATGTATCACCAAACACAACTTAAAGCGTCGGTTGCAGTGGTGTAAAGAGCACACTGCCACTGGACACTAGAGCAGTGGACAAGTATGAGTTTGGTGGTTGCCAAGAGAACAGCACTTGTCTGACTGCAAACTCTTAATGCTTCAGCATATCAAGACACTTTGGACCATTTCATGATCCCTATTTTGTGGAAACAGTTTGGGGATAGCCCCTTCCTGCTCCAACATGACTGCACATGTTTACTTACAAAGTAAGGTCCATAAATGATTAAGTTTGGCATGGAAGCATTTGACTGGCCTGTAGAGTCCTGACCTCAACCCAACAGAGCACCTTTAGGATGAATTAGAGCAGAGACTGCAAGCCAGGCCTCCTCAAACCACATAAGTGTCTGACTTCACAAATGCACTTCTGGAAGAATGATCAGAAATTCCCATGAACACACACCTAGATCTTGTGGAAGAGATCTGGAGCTGTTATAGCTGCAAAGGGTGGGCTGACATATTAAACGCAATGGATTAAGAATGGGATGAGACTCAAGTTTATATGAGTGTGAAGGTGGACGAGCAAATAGTTTTGTCATTACAGTGGATCATCCTCAACAATATTAGAAATGTAAATGCTTTTCTTATCTAACACAACCCCCTTTCCAGCGTGTCAGCTCTGAGAAGCTTAGCTTTAACCCAAAGTTAACAGGACAGATTTCTTAGTTTTGCCTATAAAACTCAGAATGCAAGTATAAATGCACACAGTTAAATCCATGGATTAAGAATGCAGTCATATCCATTAATTTCACTGCTTATTTCACTCATGAAATATTGACTTAAAATGTTGAAATCTTGATTTCCATCCTAGGAATCTTTAACATGTGGAAATTACTGGCATATTTACTGTCTCATTTGCCTGAAGAAATTCCCTGATGTAGTGCTGTAGTTTGCAGTAAACAGTCAGGAGTGTAATGGATCTTTCAGACTTACACCTCTTCTCTATGAACTGGTGCAGAAGACAGGATTTTCCCGTTCCAGCATTCCCAATCACCAGGAATTTAAAGAGGAAATCTGCAAAGGGAAAAGCAAGGACACACATTACATCAGTTGGGCTATTATTATCAGACTATATGAAACTAGTTGCTATAGACGGTAGCTAAAACGACAGGAAATTACAAGAAAAATGTGGGAAAAGCTCAGTTACTGTAGTCTTAGTTTGGTATATCCAGCTCGTTTTTCTTGTCAATTTAGTTTCATTTCCACAGTGAGTTTGCTCGTTTCATTTTAGTGTTTAGCTTCAGTGCTAGCTTTCTTATTTATTGTAATCTGGGTTGTGCTTTTCAGGGGTTCAGAACAGATATTATAATACAAACACAGGCAGTTAGCTCACAGTCATTCCAAGCCTTAATAACCAAATGTACCAAGGCCTAATGAAGCTACATGTGACAACAAACTAAATAAGTTTAGTTTAATTAGTCAATGTCATGTCAGTTAGTCCATCTTTAAAAAACAGTTTTATTTTTTTAGTTTAGTTTTAGTGAACTGTAATAACTTGACCTGAGAGATAAAACTCATCCTTCAGTTGATCCATCTACAAACTCAGTTGTTCTTAAGGAAAGGAAACAGGGAGAAAAGGTTGAGGTATGCCAAATTACACAAGAATTGGAGTGAAACTCAGTGGCAGTTTGGGATCATCCTGATAGAAATCAGAAATAAAGGCAGTCAAAATCCAATGAAGAGCTTTGAATGTCCTTTGAGAAGTCCAGTGAACTATTCCTGAAGAGTACTTAAAAGAAATTACAAAAACCTGTCTAACAGAGTTCAGGCTGTGCTGAAGAATACCAAATCCTGACTTTCACACTCATTACAAACTCTGTTTTTGCCTTATATTCTGTATTTCCATATATTTTTGCATGTTTCAAAGAAAGTGCTGCACCTATTTCTTATTTTCCTTGCAAAATATAAACAAATGAGGGTGTGGCTCAAGTTCCGTAAACATGACCTTTCAAAATATTCTAGAGAAATCAGAAACTGTAGCTTCATATATTTTGTAGCTCATTTAAATTTAGTTTTCCCCCCACTTGAGTGGTGAGAGTTACCGTCACTGTTATGAAGTCCAGTAAATCCAGTAATCTCTGCAGTAGCCTTGCAAACACCCACATTTACCAGCATATACTCCTGTAGTATTATTATAGCTAAAGAGGACAAGTACATTTTTTCATACGAGACAGAAAAGAATCACCTGCGATAAAATACAATGCAAAAATCAAGGTGCAGACAAATCATATCACCACATCACCACAGTCCAGCACAGACTAAATTGTGGATTACAGAATGATTTTAAGAGTAGTAAACTAGAAATTTGATTTTTGTCTTTAATTTTCTTGGCAGGTGTTCTAAATGGGTTTCAGATATATAACTGTGACAAACTGTGCACATCGGCTCCCAAAATCAATTTATCAGTCAGGCTCAAGCATATGCTGCACAATACTGTGATGCTTTGGCCATAATAAACTGATGTTTAACAACAAACAGCGCATGGCTTTACTTGCTTGATTTTATAGCTTTCAAATATTGATATAGGTATCATCCTAATGAAAAACAAACAAAAAATTAAGTACCCCCCCCCCCCCCCCACAAAGAAAATATTGTGGAGGCTTTGATGTAGGCAAACAAAAACTACAGTCAGCTGTTCTGTGCAGCGGAGGAATTTCTCCACAATTAAACCACTAAACTAGCAAAATAATCATTATTTTGGTGTAAAATGGTCAAGCTAAGAAAACAATGCCTCATATATGACTGTAATGTTGCAGCTCAGTCAGATATTACAGCTGCACCAAGCCCCAGCCAGGTGTCAGCTTCCCTTGTCTTTTACGATACCCTCCGGGGAGCTTTGTAACCTTGTACCGTGGGTACGTTTTTTGCACACGGCGACACTAAACTCTGCTGTACAGCCTTTGTGGGTTTCCTTACGCTGACGAGGCAACTTTTAAGGCCAGCAGCCTTCAGCGGCGGCTCGGTTAGCCTGTCAGCTATCTGTTTACGATGAGAAAAAGCTCTCTGGGCACACCTGCCCCATCCCATCTCTGAGGCTACGGGAGGATGATAACGGTGGCCACAGGTCAAAAGTGCTATCTTACCGTACGACTCCGACATCGCCAGTGTGGCGGTTTGACAGCAATAAAGAAGGGAGGGAGAAATGGGAGTTGACAGATGGTTAGCTAGCTAAATAAAAGGAAAATACTCCTGTTGGTGATTTCCGCGGAGTCCAGCTGATTTTCCCCTCCGACTTCCCGTACGCGGTTTGTTTCAAAATAAAAGCCGTCTGTGCTCCTAACCGAAGAACCGTTGGATCACTGTAAAGTCTTCAGGCAGCCGCAGGGTGGCGCTGTGTCTGCTTGAGACTTTTGACACAGACTGCTGTTTGGGTCAATTTTTACATGTGACTAAACGAATAAATATTAATTATTTTATTTTGAAATTGGATGACTTTTCCTAAGGTATAAAAAATATTAATTTTTTATGTTTTAGGGATCCTAAAACTTAAAAAATAAATATTTTTTAAAATTTATGTGCTACATATTTCTGTACACTGAGACTGCTCCAATCAAATTTGACCTGTCCCGACTGAAATTAACTTTAAATCCACCAGTGTAGGTCAAATCAAGGAAAATGTCATACCTGTGTGCATTATTAATGGGACAGTGGTAAAGGTAAAACTATATGTGTTCCCATCACTCCTGTCCCAAATCTCTTCACTCCCAAGTGAAGATGCACTGTTGCCTCACAGCTGGCTTAAATCCTGGTTTGGGCTTAGCTGTGTGGAGTTCACATATTTTTCTTTGGGTACTCCAGCTTCTTCCCTTACTCTGAAGACATGCATGTTCGTGCACTGGTGATTCTAAACAGATCACGGATGTAAGGTAGTTGAAGTTTATAGAATAAAGTCCTGCATAAATGTGTAGTTGAAAGTGTTTTGAATCATCAATAAGACTAGAAAAGCATTATATAAATGCAAGTGTATTATCTGAAAGTGCTTTGCACCTGCAAGCATAGTACACAACGTAAGTTAACAATGCAACAATACAAAAATAATTAAATAAATCAATCTGTGGAAGCTCTACTTGAGACTAAGAGCAAAATGGTTAAGCAGAAAAAAGCAGAAATTAGACCACAAAACTAACTGAGGGTTTCATATGATTTACAATTTCACCTAGTCTAGCAACAGAAACCATATGAAGTCCCTCAAGAGTGTTCCTGACCACTGGACTGCTTAACGAAGTATCAGGAAAGGGAAAAAAATTGATCTAATGTGAGCAATCTTAACATGGAAAAACTTCCAAAACCTCTCACAGCCATTAGTTACAGCTTCAATGTCAGACAGATTCAGGATTCCCCTCACTGTTCTGAATGCACAGAGTAGTTTCTGCTCTAAATAAAAATAGTACTCATGGGGGGGGTGACACAGAAGTCAAGACAATGTTTAACACTAGTAATTTTATACATGTTTATATAATAATAAATTTATATTGCTGTTATGTTATCACATCTTTGGTAAAACAAGACATGATATTGCATGACAGTAAATGTTTTGAGTTTTTATAAACCCAAAAATGAGTTTTTATAAACCCCAAAAAAGAAACTCTTCTTATATCAGACAGGCATTCCAAAGTAAAAGTAACATGCCCATGTTGGAGCTCTTATAATTTGATGTAGAGAATTTTTTTACTTTCAACAATAATAAAATAACATAATAAAAAATTATGTTAAAGATTTTTTTTAAAGTAAGTGAAAAGAGTGACATAAAAATAATATGTACAGGGTGGGCCATTTATATACACCGTAATAACATGGGAATGGTTGGTGATATTAAAGTCCTGTTTGTGGCACATTAGTATATGTGAGGGGGCAAACTCATCAAGATGGGTGGTGACCATGGTGGCCATTTAGAAGTCGGCCATCTTGGATACAACTTTCGTTTTTTCAATAGGAAGAGGGCCATGTGACACATCAAACTTAGTGGTAATGTCACAAGAAAAACAATGGTGTGCTTGGTTTCAACGTAACTTTATTCTTTCATGAGTTATTTACAAGTTTCTTTTTGTTCACAGCCATTGACATGTCGAAGAGGTTAACACGTGAGGAGCGGATTGAAATTGTGTTGATATCTGGTGAACGCAGTAACCGGGTCATTGCAGCAGATTTCAATGCAAGACACCCTACGAGACCACCAATCTCCCATGCTACAGTTAGCAAACTGCTTGCAAAGTTTCATGAAACTGGTTTAGTGTTGGATTTGCCAAAATGTGGACGCAAGAAAACTGTCACTAATGAAGAAGCATCAGTGGCTGTCACCGCATGTCACTGGAGAGTGGCATTAGTTGGTACAACTAATTCCTCAATGGAAACCTCAAGGCCACTGGATATTTGAAATTGTTACATGATGATTTGTTTCCCTCTTTATGCACTGAAGCTGGCACGTTCCCTGAGTTTTTCCAGCAAGATGGTGCACCACCCCATTATGGGTGCCAGGTCGGAGCATTCCTAGAGGAACAGTTTCCTGGAAAGTGGATTGGTCGTTGTCGGCCAGTTGAATGGCCCCCAAGGTCTCCCGATCTGACCCCCTTAGACTTTTATCTTTGGGATCATCTGAAGGCAATTCTCTATGGTGTGAAGATACGAGATGTGCAGCACCTAAAACTATGGATACTGGATGCCTGTGCTGGCATTTCTCCTGTGGTGTTGCTATCAGTGTGTGAAGAGTGGGAGAAGAGGGTTGCACTGACAATCCAACACAATGGGCAGCACATTGAACACATTTTATAAGTGGTCAGAAACTTGTAAATAACTCATGAAAGAATAAAGTTACGTTGAAACCAAGCACACCATTGTTTTTCTTGTGACATTACCACTAAGTTTGATGTGTCACATGGCCCTCTTCCTATTGAAAAAGCAAAAGTTGTATCCAAGGGCATAGATTTGGTTTTGGCATTGGTAGGGACGGATGATTCAACCACCGAACTCTGCCCTGTTTCTTTTTTTTTCCTTTTTGTTTTTGCTTCTTAATAAAAAGAGGAGAAATATACTTGCCTACATATGCTATTCTACATGCTTTTAAACCATTTAAAATCACAATTCATAGTTGAATTATTAAACAAATGACTGACTAAGTATTTTAGGCTTTAGTTTACTTCAGCCATAATCCATATAAATCAGGTATCATACAAAAATAAAAATATCTTCAAATACAGTCATGACAATAAAAGAATATGACTTTAAGGACTTAACATCATTACTTCAGTTATAGTACACCAACATCTGTTATATTTTGGCACTAAGGGAACACTGAATGACCTGGTGGTTTTTGTCCATAAAACTACTCATCTAAGATTACCACAAAGTAAAAGATCTCTCAGCAAAATTATGCAACATTTTAGGCACTATTGCCCCGATCAAATCAGTGAGCTGAGATTTTCTATTCTAAACATGAACTACTGTTACAGCAACAGACATTAATACTACTGGTGTCCCACACAACAACTCAATGTCCACTATGTGAAGGAGCCAAACACATGCCTGCTCCTCTCGTTAACTGAGATAAACTGCTGGCATATTTGTTTTACATCTATACTGTCCAGTCTCTCCTGGTGGACATGGCATACAGCAGCATTCTTTAATCTCATTTGAGTCATTGTTAACCTTAGCCATCTTTTTAGTCTTCTGAGAGCACTGAAGCTTCTTTCAGCCTCAGTACATGCGTTTTATCCTCAGATTACAATTATTATTCTGTGCTTGATGTGCCTCACCTTTGGCCCTGGCTCTTCCCCTCTGACTGCACTAGGACATATTGCCACCTGATAAAATAACACATTGATTCGTGCCATATAAAAAGTGAGACATGTCAATTCAGATTCTTTGTCAAGTATACACTAATGAATCAGTTTACATCAGCAGCCTAACAATTGTCATGATAATAAATACTATTTAATCTATAGCACCAAATCATCAGTCAGTCACCTGTGACCTTGCCTCTTCACCTCTGTCTGAGCTACAACATGGCAGAGCTGCCTCTGTCACCTGATAAATAACAGTGAGACATTCCAAATACATGCAGTCACACATGTGCTTCAAATACAGTAATGAACCAACAAGTCATCATCCAATTTCACCTGTGATCTTGTATCACCATTGCTCTCTGAGCTTTGTGTTGGTTCTTCTGTCACCTGACAAATAGGACATACATGACAATAAGAATAAAATGTGGAGCTGCTTCAGTGTTTCTGTCAATTTGTGCAGATCTTGACTCATCAGTAATGGTTGTAGGGTGAGTGCATTTTTAAAACAATTTGTGGAAACTGCACTACAAGGTGGATATTTGCAAAATCATGACTACCTCATGACATTTTGTCTCAAAAATTAACCCTATGAATATGTCAGTACCATTAGGATGAAATTATTGTGTCACCAACATTTTAATGTTAGACATATAATTTTACCAGCCTCTGTAAACTAATATCCTGGCTTGCTCAAAGCTGCCGTTTTCTCTTACAGTTTCAATCAAAATTAGAAATGCTACTCTGGGAGACTGAGAAAACTAATAGTGCTGCCTGTCGTGCAGTTAGTTTCCAAAACACGTTATTCGTTGTTACATACAATTTTAGACTGATGTGGGCCAAAGCCTAGCATAGCCTGTAACGTTATTATACCGCGGTAAAGTGAGCCGTCATTTGTGAGCCGCGGTCAAGCCAGCCGCCTCCTATCCGCCGCATAAATTTCCTTGCGCTTTTACACCAGTCTTTACGGTAGCGCCTTTTCGCTTTATGTGCCGATTGAAAGCCTATACCCGCGCACACGTGCACGCGCGCGAACAGTCGCGCGCGCACAAATTACAATGTAACAGCCCGATACAGTCAATACAATTATGGAAATGTCAGAAATTCATTAAAAATCATCCTGAGTAGTTGATGTCCAACTTTCAACAAATTCCCCCTCTGGGACACCTACTGTACCTGTGTGCCAAGTTTCATCCAGATTTACTGTAGAATTCCTCAGAAATTAATGGAAACATTTATTCAATCTAATACAGCCAATGCACTACAATTGTGTCAATTTTCAAAAATTCATTAAAAATCATCCTGAGTAGTTGATGTCCAACTTTCAACACATCCCTCCTCTGGGACACCTACTGTACCTGTGTGCCAAGTTTCAGCCAGATTTACTGTAGAATTCCTCAGAAATTAAAGGAAACTTATATTCAATTCAATACAGTCAATACAATAGAATTATGTCAATTTTCAAAAATTCATTAAAAATCATCCTGAGTAGTTGATGTCCAACTTTCAACAGATTCCTTCTCTGGGACACCTACTGTACCTGTGTGCCAGGTTTCAGCCAGATTTACTGTAGAATTCCTCAGAAATTAAAGGAAACTTATATTCAATTCAATACAGTCAATACAATAGAATTATGTCAATTTTCAAAAATTCATTAAAAATCATCCTGAGTAGTTGATGTCCAACTTTCAACAGATTCCTTCTCTGGGACACCTACTGTACCTGTGTGCCAGGTTTCAGCCAGATTTACTGTAGAATTCCTCAGAAATTAAAGGGTACTGGTATTCAATGCAATACAGCCAATACACTATAATTATGTCAATTTTCAAAAATTCATTAAAAATCATCCTGAGTAGTTGATGTCCAACTTTCAACACATCCCCCCTCTGGGACACCTACTGTACCTGTGTGCCAAGTTTCATCCAGATTTACTGTAGAATTCCTCAGAAATTAATGGAAACATTTATTCAATCTAATACAGCCAATGCACTACAATTGTGTCAATTTTCAAAAATTCATTAAAAATCATCCTGAGTAGTTGATGTCCAACTTTCAACACATTCCTTCTCTGGGACACCTACTGTACCTGTGTGCCAGGTTTCATCCAGATTCACTGTAAAATTCCTCAGAAATTAAAGGACATTTATATGCAATTCAATACAGCCAATACACTACAATTATGGAAATTTCAAAAATTCATTAAAAATCATCCTTAATAGTTGAGGTCCAACTTTCAACACTTTCTTACTCTGGGCGTCCTACCGTACCTCTGGGCCAAGTTACATCTCAATTCACTGTAATCTTTATCAAAAATTGAAAGAACAATTATATGTCAATGCTGGATGTGTGTCCTTTCAAAGTGACACTAAATAACAGAACTCAGGCACATCAGGGAATAATCCAAAAGGCGGATTTATTAAACAAAAACAACATACAAAATATCTCTAACCCATACTACATAACCTAAAAAGAAACAAAGGGACACTTAGAAGCACAAGGAAACAATACTGAAAGGGCAAGAGACACAGCCCAAACATAATCCACAACTAAAATGCCAAAAGAACAAGTCATCCCACATAGCAGACGGGTCTTGCCTGGATCTGGTGTCAAGCCGGCACTGCTGGCTGACTTCTGGCATGGTAAGATGGCACTGTTTATGTGATGGCATGCCACATTTGGCCTGATTGGGTGAATGTGACATGTTGTATAGAGCACTTTGAGTAATATGGGTGAGTAAAAAAGTGCTGTATAAGAATCAGTCCATTCACTGTCTGAACAGAGTTTCGTCATGTTACTTTTGCACTATTATGTTCCAGCACATGTTGTTATTATTACATGGCTTACATGGCTAAGGTACACATTAGGCTGACATCTGGGGCCAGAGCTGAAACTGTTCTGGGCCAGCACAGGGCCAGCAGTGTGTCTGCAACTGGCCTTGTGCTGGCTCATGTGTGGGCCACCTCTGGTAAACCAGATCTGGGCCACCATAGGGCCGTCATTCTTTGCGGTACGCAGGCCATGTGTAAGCACATTGTGTGGGACAGATCCAGGCCATACCAATTTTGCTATGTGGGAGGAATTATGTAAAAATAGAAACATCATAAAAATGAAAATGAACATAAAGTAAAATGTACTGAAAAGAACATCAGTATGGCCATCATTATTTGCTTGGAAAGTCTAAAGTTCCATGGCTTTGAACAGCCAGAGAACGCAATGCCCAGCTTAGAATGACTAAAAGTAACTTCTTTTAACATTCTGTCATTCTGCTTCTATATCAAAAATCCACTAAAAATAGTCATTTGAAAAAAAATATTCGCCACTTTTCATCAGTTTGGGTTCCTCTGTTTATAGCAATTTTTAGAAAAGAACCCAATACCTTTGTCACTATACAGTTGTACAGTGAGATACAGAGCATCTCCTACTCATTGCAAACATGCTGGGAGGGTGGCTCTATCCGCCTTAGTGCAGCTGCTGTACCATACTGTGATGCAGTAAGTTAGTAGGCTCTCAATGGGCGAGTGGTGGAAGGGTGAGCTGTAGTCCACAAAGAGCATTCTGGCGTAGCTCTGCTGCTGTTCTAGGTGACTCAGCACCGAGTGGAGGGTGATGGCATCTTCTGTGAATCTGTTTGCACGGTATGCAAACTGGTGGGGGTCGAATTCTGGGGGGAGGTAATCCTTGGTGTGCTGAAGGACTAGTCTCTCAAAGCATTTCATGATTACCGGTGTGAGGGCCACAGGGCAATAATAGTTCAGGCTGGTGATGGGAGACTTCTTTGGTACTGGGATGATTGTGGCTGATTTTAGACAGGATGGGATGGCTGCTTCATCCAGTGAGAGGTTGAAGATTCTGGTGGAGATGAGGGTGAGCTGGTGGGCACATGGTCTTAGCACTTTACCACGTATTCCGTCTGGACGCCTTCCTGGGGTTCACTGCTAGAAACACTCATCTGACATCGTGCTCCGTTACAGTGAATGGAGCGGTGCAGGAACCAGGTGAGGATGAGGATGGGAGCAGGGCTGAGGCAGATGAATGCTGCTGTTGTGGTGTTTCAAAGCGGGCAAAGAAGCTGTTTATGTCCTCTGCTAGCTGCACACTCAGGTTTTCTGTTTTCACAGTTCTGCCTCTGTGGTTTATGATGTCTATTATTCCATGCCATGTGTTGTTGCTGGACAGGTGGGACCCCTTTTCAGGTCAGCTCGAGCAGACCTGTACAGAGCTCTGTCAACAGACCTACAGGGAGTGCAGAATTATTAGGCAAGTTGTATTTTTGAGGAATAATTTTATTATTGAACAACAACCATGTTCTCAATGAACCCAAAAAACTCATTAATATCAAAGCTGAATGTTTTTGGAAGTAGTTTTTAGTTTGTTTTTAGTTTTAGTTATTTTAGGGGGATATCTGTGTGTGCAGGTGACTATTACTGTGCATAATTATTAGGCAACTTAACAAAAAACAAATATATACCCATTTCAATTATTTATTTTTACCAGTGAAACCAATATAACATCTCCACATTCACAAATATACATCTCAGAATCAGAATCAGAATCAGAATCGTGTTTATTGGCCAAGTATATGTGCAGACACATACAGGGAATTTGGTTCCGGTAGATGGTGGCTCTCAAGCACAGCAATGTAAATCTCACACACACACACACACACACACACGTGTCTATATATACACATTACACATACATACACAAAGCTATGTAAACCAACTATAAATAACGAATCTAAACTTATATACATAAAATACAGAAATGAATGAGGTGGAATGAATACTACAAAATGTACATAAGGTGCAGCTGCAGTCTGGCAGTGGGAGCAGTGTGACAGGTCAACTGTTAAGAAGGGAGATGGCGAGGGGAAAGAAACTGTTCCTGTGTCGGGTGGTCCTGGTCTGCAGGCTTCTGTACCGTCTGCCAGAGGGCAGCAGATCAAAAAGTCTGTGTGCAGGGTGTGAGGGGTCTGTGATGATTTTCCCTGCCCGTTTCCTGGTTCTTGAGAGGTACAGATCCTGGATGGAGGGCAGGGGGGCGCCGATGATCCTTTCTGCTGCCCGTACAGTCCGCTGCAGTCTGCTCCTGTCCTGTTTAGTGGCTGCTCCATACCAGACTGTGATGGAGGAGCACAGGACAGACTCAATGACCGCAGTGTAGAACTGGATCAGCAGCTCCTGTGGAAGACTGTACTTCTCCAGTTGTCTCAGGAAGTACATCCTCTGCTGGGTCTTTTTGAGGATGGAGTTGATGTTGGTCTCCCACTTCAGGTCCTGGGAGATGGTTGTACCCAGGAACTTGAAGATCTTCACAGTCGACACAGGGCTGTCTGATATGGTGAGGGGGAGCAGAGTTGAGGGATGTCTCCTGAAGTCCACTGTCATCTCTACAGTCTTAAGAGTGTTCAGCTCCAGATTGTGCTGACTGCACCAGAGTACCAGCCGCTCAACTTCCTGCCGGTATGCAGACTCATCACCATCTTGAATGAGGCCAATGACAGTGGTGTCATCTGCAAACTTTAGGAGTTTGACAGCAGAGTTATTGGAGGTGCAGTCGTTAGTGTAGAGGGAGAACAGTAGTGGTGAGAGGACACATCCTTGAGGGGCACCAATACTGAGGGACCGGGTTTCAGAGGTGATCTCCCCCAGCCTCACTTGTTGCTTTCTGTCTGTCAGGAAGCTGGTGATCCACTGACAGGTAGCTGGTGACACGCTGAGCTGGGAGAGTTTGGAGGAAAGAAGTTCAGGCACAATGGTGTTAAAAGCCGAACTAAAGTCCACAAACAGGACCCTGGCATAAGTTCCCGGGCGGTCAAGGTGTTGCAGGATGTAATGCAGCCCCATGTTCACTGCATCATCCACTGACCTGTTTGCCCGGTAGGCAAACTGCAGAGGGTCCAGCTGGTGGCCTGTAATGTCTTTCAGATGGGCTAACACCAGTCGTTCGAAGGATTTCATGACCACAGACGTCAAGGCGACAGGTCTGTAGTCATCCAGTCCTGTGATGGTGGGTTTCTTGGGAACAGGGATGATGGTGGAGCGTTTGAAGCAGGAGGGAACTTCACACAGCTCCAGGGATCTGTTGAAGATGCGAGTAAAGATGGGAGCCAGCTGTTCAGCACAGGTTTTAAGGCAGGAGGGTGAGACGCCATCTGGTCCGGGGGCTTTCCTGGGCTTCTGTTTCTGGAATAGTCGGCTCACATCCTGAGTGTGTATTCTTAGTTTCAGGGAGGAGGAAAGGGGGGTGAGAGGTGTAGTGGAGGTCGTTGAGTCTGGGTTGGAGAGGGTGGTGGTGGTGGTTGAGTCTGGATTGGGGAGGGTGGGGGTGGTCGTTGAGTCTTGATTGGGGAGGGGCAGGGTGAAGGGGGGAGAGGTGGAAGGTGTGTTGGGGGTCAATGTCTGAAGCAATGTCCCTGGGGAGGGGAGGGTGGGGCGTGGGAGTCTGTCCGTCTCAAACCTGCAATAGAAAGTGTTTAACTCGTTGGCCAGGTCTTTGTTTGCTTCAATAGTGGGTGGGGGGCGTCTGTAGCTGGTGATTTCCTGCAGGCCCCTCCACACTGATGCAGGGTCGTTGGCTGAGAGCCGTTCTTCCAGCTTCTGGGAATAGATCCTTTTAGCTGCTTTGATCTCCTTGGTCAGTGTGTTCCTGGCTTGCTTGTACAGGACCCTGTCACCACTTCTGTAAGCGTCCTCCTTGGCCTTGCGAAGATGTTGGAGTTTAGGAGTGAACCATGGTTTATTGTTGTTGTATGTGCAAAAGGTCTTTGTTGGCACACACACGTCTTCACAGAAACTGATGTATGATGTCACAGTGTCCGTGAGCTCATCTAGGTTCTCAGATGCAGCTTCAAAAACAGTCCAATCAGTGGAGTCAAAACAGTCCTGCAGTTCCTGCTTTGCTGCGTTAGTCCACTTCTTCACAGTTTTGACTACAGGCTTGGCACGTTTGAGTTTTTGCCTATAAACTGGAATAAGATGGACCATGCAGTGATCAGAATGTCCCAAAGCTGCCCGGGGCACAGAGCGATAGGCATCTTTTAGAGTGGTGTAGCAGTGATCCAGTATGATGTTGTCCCTGGTGGGGCAGTCTATATGCTGTCTGTATTTAGGGAGTTCGTAGTTTAGGTTTGCTCTGTTAAAATCCCCAAGAATAATTGTAAAGGAATCCGGGAATTTCCTCTCCAGGGTAGTAATCTGGTCAGCCAGCTCGCACAGTGCGTTGTTCGCGTTGGCCTGTGGAGGGATGTAAACTCCGACCAGCATGAAGGAAGAAAACTCCCGCGGTGAATAAAAAGGTTTACAGTTGATGAGAAAACTTTCCAAGTGTGGGCTGCAGTGTTTCTGTAACACTGTGACATCAGTACACCAACCTTCATTAATGTAGAAGCAGACTCCACCACCCTTTGTTTTCCCTGAGAGCTCTGTTTCGCGGTCCGCCCGGTGAAGTTGGAAGCCCGGCAGATTTAAGACAGCGTCTGGGACTCGCTCACTGAGCCAGGTTTCAGTGAAGCAGAGGGCAGCAGAGCGTGCAAAGTCCTTGTTAGTCCGGTTTAAGAGCAGTAATTCGTCGACTTTGTTTGGAAGAGAGCGGAGATTCGCGAGGTGAATGGAGGGGAGTGCCGTGCGGAATCCTCGCCGACATTCAAAAACAAAACAACAACAAATCAGCGACCAATATAGCCACCTTTCTTTGCAAGGACACTCAAAAGCCTGTCATCCATGGATTCTGTCAGTGTTTTGATCTGTTCACCATCAACATTGCGTGCAGCAGCAACCACAGCCTCCCAGACACTGTTCAGAGAGGTGTACTGTTTTCCCTCCTTGTAAATCTCACATTTGATGATGGACCACAGGTTCTCAATGGGGTTCAGATCAGGTGAACAAGGTGGCCATGTCATTAGTTTTTCTTCTTTTATACCCTTTCTTGCCAGCCACGCTGTGGAGTACTTGGACGCGTGTGATGGAGCATTGTCCTGCATGAGAATCATGTTTTTCTTGAAGGATGCAGACTTCTTCCTGTACCACTGCTTGAAGAAGGTGTCTTCCAGAAACTGGCAGTAGGACTGGGAGTTGAGCTTGACTCCATCCTCAACCCGAAAAGGCCCCACAAGCTCATCTTTGATGATACCAGCCCAAACCAGTACTCCACCTCCACCTTGCTGGCGTCTGAGTCAGACTGGAGCTATCTGCCCTTTACCAATCCAGCCACGGGCCCATCCATCTGGCCCATCAAGACTCACTCTCATTTCATCAGTCCATAAAACCTTAGAAAAACCAGTCTTGAGATATTTCTTGGCCCAGTCTTGACGTTTCAGCTTGTGTGTCTTGTTCAGTGGTGGTCGTCTTTCAGCCTTTCTTGCACTGAACATAAGTTCCCTGCAATTTCTGAAGAATATTACAGTAAATCTGGCTGAAACTTGGCCCAGACGTACAGCAGGTTTCCCGGAGGAGGGATGTGTTGAAAGTTGGACCTCAACTACTCAGGATGATTTTTAACGAATTTCTGAAATTTCCATAATTGTAGTGTATTGGCTGTATTGAATTGCATATAAATGTCCATTAATTTCTGAGGAATTTTACAGTGAATCTGGCTGAAACTTGGCACACAGGTACAGTAGGTGTCCCAGAGAAGGAATCTGTTGAAAGTTGGACCTCAACTATTCAGGATGACTTTTAATGAATTTTTGAAATAAACATAATTGTAGTGCATTGACTGTATTGCACTGAATATGAGTTTACTGTGATTTCTGAGTAATATTACAGTAAATCTGGCCCAGAGGTAAAGTAGGTGTCCGAGAAGAGGATTGTGTTGAAAGCTTGGCATCAACTTTTAAGAATGATTTTTAATGAATTTTTGAATATGCAACCAGACTGTCACGATGGCTGTATTGGGCTGTTCCATTGTAATTTGTGTGCGCGCGTGCGTGTGACTGTTTACGCGCGTGCGTGTGTGCGCGAGTCTAGGCTTTCAATCAGGATATAAAGCGAAAAGGCGCTACCGTAAAGACTGGTGTAAAAGCGCAAGGAAATTCATGCGGCGGATAGGAGGCGGCTGGCTTTACCGCAGTGTTATTATGACGGACACATTTTATGAGTTCATTTGGATTCTTCCTTTTTGCTGCCATCATCCTCTTGCCGCTGCTAAAACTAAACAGAGCTCCCTGAAAGGCACAGCCAATCACATTGGCCATATTTGTCACATGAGGTAGGACTCCAGTAGAGGACGTAATTTAACTCTTTCTGCACCGCTGGGTGAATGAGACGTTGACAGATCGTTTTTTTTCTTTCTATCGGGTTTGATTTTCTTTACTGGAATAGATCAAATTATTGGTGGGGACAATTTAATAATCGCTGAATATTGGTGGGGACATGTCCCTTCCGTTCATGTCAAATCTACGCCCTTGGATTTAATAATAACGAATTAAATCATAGATAAGAAATGTTTGTCCACTTTTCGCGCATAGAATTTCGAAAAAACATCGGTGAAAATTATAAGTATGTATTATCACGCCCCCATCACGATGTTGCCCTGGGCAACCGCCCATGTCGCCTATATCAAACCCCGCTACTGTGTGGATCAAAATTCGTTGTAGGTACTTTTTATGAGGGAATTCTTGGCCTATGTCAAAACTGGCCTAAACCACGTTGTCAAAGAAATGACACGTGAACAGCATGTAAGGGTTAATATAACTCAAACTTGTTCAAACTTCTCATCAAACGTAGTTTTTAATTTATGCAGACTGTAACGACCATGAATTCACTTTAACTGTCTATAATAATTAAGATAAATCGAGATTATACCACACAGTCCCAGTCCTGTCCTGAAGTCACGCGTCCAGTCCAGCAGGTGTCGGCCATGTTTCAACGCTCGCCAACAGCCGCGAAACTTCACCAACGAAGGAGTAACGAGCTAGTATGCTAGCCTAGCTGCAGAAATCATTTAGCAAAAAATATGGCTGCTGTGCTCCCCGTCAGGCCGCCCTGCGATAGCAACCCCGCTACCCCCGGAGCACAATCCATAAAGGTGACATTTGTACGCCATAACAATATTAATAATACTAATAATAAAAACACGAGTCACTGTTTGCTCAGTTCCCTCGGCTCTGTACGGCTATAGCCTGAGCTAATAGCTAACTGGCCATTTATGGGACACTTTAGTCCATGATTGATGATCAGTAGCCACATTAGCGTCCCTCCTTTGTTTTCAGCTGTGTAGTAATTGGTTAGTTAGCTCGTTCGGTTTGAATTTCCTCGTTTTATGTATCTGCAGTGATCTGGTCTGTGTACGTTTTGAATGATCTAAGTAAAAACGCGACGTTTAATGTCGTAATATTATAAGTGATTTGACAATTTGTGCTCCTTCTGTCAGTCAGTTCTGGCGTGTAAACTCATACATGTTTTGGTCTGTATTTAGCATAAAAAGTAATTATAATCTAACTCTATAATCTAACCGTCAATAATATTGAATAAAGCTTCGTGTTGATGTAAGAGGGAAAATATCCTTATCTGAAATCATTTTTTAGTGTGTTTCAAAATGAACCCTCTGTATTAAACTGGCTAAATCTCTGAATGTTAACTTTTGCAGTTGTTTAAAAAGTTTTCATCAGGCCGGGAAATACTATCATGTCTAAAATAGCAGTAGTGTGCACTGTGTGTGATTTTTATCTCATGCCTGTGGAGCATATACAGAAAATCACACTCGGTTTAAATACACTGTGATTCATTAATAGTAAAAGTATGCACTGCTCAGCCATTAAGTGGGCCTGATTTGTGGATACAGCAGGCTGAGCAGAGATGCCCAGACCTCTCTCTCCCTGGCCCCCTCTTCTATCTTTTCTTGGTGGGATACTAAGCTGTTACCAGGCCAGCTGAGAGAAGTAATCTTTCCAGCACATCCTGGGTCTTATCTTAGAATATGAAACAACTCATCTAGGAGGTGTCGTAGTCCCTCCATGAATTGTCACATTAACATGGTGTCAACCAAGTGATCCTGGGAGCCTCTAGTGGGGTCTCTCAAGGCAAATTGGTCTTAAGCGATGATAGAATGGAAACTCTTTCAGGAACCAAGTGGGTCAGATGGGCCCCCCACTTGGAGAATCACATGTTAAAATTTGTTGTAGCAACAGGAAGATGAATCCTGCAATTATGAGTCCTAGGGTTCAGGTTTACCAAGCAAAAATGAATTTGGGCTCTATTCATTTCTGTGTCATAAAAGTGTCGAATACAAAATCAGAAAGCTCCTAAAAGCTTTGTGGATATACTTCATGCTCTGGAGTTTTCAAACATCACATTATGTAATGTTAAAAATTAATTCTGATTTTTCTTTTCCTCTGAAGGAGGATGTCATAGAAGAAGTGTCCAATGATGGCAGCCAACCTCCCAAGAGAAGGAGAATGGGTTCAGGGGACAGCTCTCGAAGCTGTGATACCTCAAGTCAAGATCTTGGGTAAGCTGGTTTGGCATTCGGCAAGAAACATCCACTGGCATAATTTTCAAGCATTCTTGACAACCAAGTAGGACAGAAAATTTGTTGTTACCATATGTCACATTCTTTTTATTTTAATATATATCCCCAAAATATACTTGTATATGATAAACCCTAAAAGCTGTAACTGTCAGTATTGATGTCTATTTAGTTCTTCCAATGGCGATTTTTTTGTCTATATCAGCAAAGATTAATCTTACAAAATCTTGTCCAATCATCAAACTCTGTTGTCCCTCCAACCTTCCTTTCCAGTCCGACGTATTTCCCAGCAGAAAACCTGACGGAATACAAATGGCCACCAGACGATACAGGAGAGTACTATATGCTGCAGGAGCAGGTCAGCGAGTATCTGGGAGTCACATCGTTCAAGAGGAAGTATCCTGGTAAGAAGTGAGATTTTTTTGTGTTTACCTGTTTTTTGTTGTAAAGAGTTACTCTAAGATATTAACTGGTGGTGTTGGTTTGTGCTTTTCTGTTTCTTTTTAGATATGGAGAGGAGAGACTTGTCCCACAAAGAGAAGCTCTACCTTCGTGAACAGAATGTCATCACTGAGACACAATGCACTCTGGGTAGAAACCAGTCCTTCAAACTCAGACTCGACCGCTGTTCCAGTTGTGATATTAGAAGGTAACATCTTTCCGTTTCTTTCCTGTTCTTCAGGTTTGACAGCTCTGAGGAGTGATGAGGTGATCGATCTGATGATAAAGGAATATCCCACTAAACATTCAGAGTATTCTGTCATACTGCAGGAGAGGGAGCGACAGAGAATAGCAAAAGAGTACTCCGTAAGTTCACAAGCAACAAAAAAAGATCCTGTAGAAGTAGAGCCACATTATTTTCATCTAAAGTGTAATGAAAATCTTCTGCATACATCTCCAAATATATTTCTAACATTCTTTATTCTTTCATAGCAAATGCAACAGCAGAACCCTCAGAAGGTGGAGGCCAGCAAAGTCCCCGAGTACATAAAGAAGGCAGCAAAAAAAGCTGCCGAGTTCAACAGTAACTTCAACAGGGAGCGCATGGAAGAGAGGAGAGCTTACTTTGACCTCCAGACACATGTAAATCCAAACTAAAGTTGTTGTTTTTTTCAGGGTTTTAGTAATAGCCCAATAGATGACTTAATTTAAATTTCAGGCATTTATCAAAAAAAGAAAGCAGAGCGGATGTCTGTCTCCCAAAACCAAAAACAGCTTGCAAAGCTTTTTTTGGCTTCCTCTTTGGAGGCTATTGTTTCACTTACTTCAACTGGAAATTCTCCAGTTTTATGCCCTAGCGGTGCAGGTTTTTCTCTTAAAACATCATTACTTCTTTCTCTGTGATGTTTCTCTATAAAGAGAAAATCCGTGTATGGCACTATGTAGTTTAAAATGACTCGTGATACACTGATATATTCACATTGGTTAGATCAAAATTTGTTAGATGGTGCACAGGTGTCAAAAAAGTAAAATTGAATGACATAATTGTATATGTGGTTATAGCTGATTAGAGGCTTATGAATGCCACAACAAACTGTCTTTTTTGTTGTTGAGGTTTTTGTTTTTTTTTTAATTTTCTTATATGTGTTGTGTTTTGTTGTCCCAGATCATCCAGGTGCCCCAGGGCAGGTTTAAGGTGCTGGCTCCAGAGCTAACCAGGACAGGGCCCTACCCTGTGGCTCTTATACCAGGACAGTTCCAAGACTATTACAAAAAGTACGGCACCCACTAAAATAAGTACTTTCACTTCTAATTACTGTTCGGTGCAATGTATCAAAGGTTTCGCCCTGATCCTCTGTTATTTTGATGTATGACAGATACTCTCCCAATGAGCTGCGGTACTTGCCGCTGAACACAGCTCTGTTCGAACCTCCACTGGATCCAGAGCTTCCTGCACCGGACTCAGAGCCTGACTCAGACGACGCTGAGGATGGCAAGGATGACAAGAAGATCAAGAACTCATCTGTAAGACAGTATTTTGTGCACAGCTATATGAATTTGTTATGGGAGTAATATTAATCCGATGAAAGAGGTTTAGTTTATTGTATAGATTTTCTATTTAACCAGATATTCACAAAAAGAAAATCAGAAGTATAGAGTAACTGGATGCTACTTTAACCAAAAAGTTAACTAAAACAAAGAGTGACTTCTATTGTAGGTGTCACTGCTGTCCATGAATATTTTGATTAATCACAAGGCAAACTACCCAAGCTTTCATTAGTCATAAATGAGCCAATCTAGTTGCCTCTTACTCATGTTTGTATGTGATTACTCACTCTTCATTTTACATCGCCCTGTTGGGTATTTTCACAGAGTGATTTGATTGGCTGGGAAGGGAGAAGTTAAACCTTTCTAAGCTTTTTAACACAAACAGTGCAAGGAAAGTGAAGCAATGGATCCACATTACAGTTTGGTAACACACTGAAGTCTGAAATGCCCAACTGTGAGACTGATCCTAGGTCTCATGTCAAAGTCACTAACCTCCATCACAGTTACCTCGTCATGGATATGCTCTCTCGCACAGCAGTGCTATATCATTTGTCCTTCACTGATCCTCCACCTGTTTAATTCTTTTAATATATAGGACAGTTCTTCCGGCAACACATCTGATGTGGAGAGCCAGGAGGGTGTGGGGAGACAGAGCCACAAGTCCAAGGCCAAAGACAGGACATCAACAACGGGAAAAGACGGCAGCCAGCGCCACTCTGCATCCCAGAAAGCCACCGCAGGGTACAAGGTAGAGGACAAAACCACCTGAACTCTTCTCCAACAACAGCAGCAGCACTTTTCTACCCCCTCCTCCTCTTTCTACTACTACCACTCCCTTACTCCATCCATCCCGCCACCCCTCCCTAGCTTTCTTCACTTTTTTTCTCCAGCTTCTACAGTTTGTCAGTTTTTCAGCTGGGACAGCCTGGTCCACACAAACACACAAACACACACACAAACACACACTGGGAGTCCCATCTTCAGGTTTTTTGTTGTTGTTGTTTTTAGGATTGCCACGTGGCTTCCCCCCCCCCCCCCCCGTTTTTTTGTTCCTCTTTGTACAAGACTGTGAGCAATAAGAACTTTTAAAGGAACAGTTCACGTTTCTTTCACCGCACTTTCACTTTTTTGATGATTTTATGTTTTTTTGGTGAAGACAAAGTTTTGCTTTTTGATCGTCTTCAGTATACCTCTTGTCTGTCCTCACTTGTCAGAAAAAATACTTCCAAGACAAGTAAGTGGATGTTTTTGGCTGCTAGTTTCTTCCTTTTTGGTCAAAAATGATAAAATGATTTTGTTAATCTAATATAGAAAATATAAACCACATATAGTTTGTAGTTGCTTTTAAAAAGTAGTTAATGTTAACACTAAAGAATTTTAACATTTATCTCCTTAAGTCTAGAAGGCACTTAACCCTACTGTTTTAAGTGTGTATCGGTAAAGTAACATACTTTGTTTATACACTCTGTGATGTACTGTTAATAAGTATCAGACAGCTGTTTTGACAAGGGCATTACCTGCCCCTGTGATGTCATCATGGCGTGACGAGGCCTTGCTGACCTTATTCACACTGTCGCTGAGCTGAGCTAGAAGTAGACTGACACACAGTCGTGGAATATCCTCATTTTAAACTAAAAGTCTTTGAACTTGATGCAAATGCACCACTTTGCTTCCCCACAGCTCATTGTGCACTTTCCATTTGTCTGTAGTTTTCCAATCCAACTTTATAGGACTATTCAGATGTTAAAATGGACCTGGGTATGTCCAGTTGAGTTCAGCTCAGCTTTGTGGTGTGGGCATGGTCCTTTTGATAGTGTAAGACCTGTTAAGACTTTCAGTGTTTGTTTTGTTTTTTTTAAAGTTTGCTTTAATTGACATTTTTATCATCACAACTTTCTGCATAAGAGCGTCCAAATGTGGCATGGCATGTTGGTAGCCAGAATCAACTAGAGGTAGTCAGCTAATAAAAGTATATGATATAGTATGACCTATCATTTTGTTAAGTAAAAATATGCCTGCTTCCTGTTAAGTGATGAAGAATTTATTTTTTTCCCCAGTGGATGAAAAGTTTGAGTGATTTTTTTTAAATGACTGTTACTGTTTTTCAAATGTCACCACATGTGAAAGGCTGCTAGCTGATTAACGTTACTTCGCTCTGGTTTGGCTACCATCTACTGGACATGCAGTGCTTAATGGTGACCTCACTTGAAAGCTGTTTTATAAGCAACTCACAAATAAAAGCTAATTATGAACACCAAAGATGGAATTAGATTGTTGAATACCTGGCTCTACAGCAGACTTTTGTTCAGGTTTTGCACGTTTAATATTTAGCGTAATATAAACAAAGTAAGTGTAGTGAGTAAAAGAGAAAAATCCTACTGAAGCTTTGGCTCTAGAGCCTTTCGGTAGCTTACACGTTGTTTCAGTCCTTAAATACGTGGCTCAGAGGAACCTAAAATATGTGACGCACTACACTGCTGCATTTTAAGCATTTTAAAGATGCAAACAAACACAAATAAGTGAGACTGGAGCCCCGGCAAAAGCAAACGAAAGAGTAACAATGCAAACCAACCCCACAATAGTTAGATTCAGCATTTCTCCTCATTTAATAAACAAAAATAATAAAACTAACATTAAAAACAAGACTGCTTATAAATCCAAACCAAACTAATAATTAATAGTGCGAGTCGAACCCCATGCCTTCCCTTCTCTGGCTTCTTATGCATGCAGGTGACGCAAGCCAATCAGTCAAGAGTCAACAGGTTAATAAGGATGATAGTAAATTATTATTATTAACCGTTATTTAACCAGGAAAAAAATTAACTCTTGAGCTAAAAATATATATATTTTTTTGAGATTGGGATTAAAAATGTGCCTGCACATCAAGGCACCGCCCTGCTGGTTCACTTGTATTGGCATTAATTGCATTAACATAACAATCAATCAGTAGATTGTATTAACAGTAAATCCAGCAGTTATAATGCAATAAAAAAACGAAAGTAGATTAAGTGTCATGATTGCTCTTATTCATTTTTGCTGTGTGAAAGTTAAAAAATTATGCTTCACCGTAACATATGACGTAACCGGAAACCCCTCTTAACTCCACGCTGTAATCTTCTACGTAACCTGACGTAACCCGACCTCCTGGGAAATGTAACTACCTGTCAGGCAGATGACTTAATATTAAAGTTACGGCGTAGGGGTAAGAAAGGTTTCCTTTTGTGTCGTAAGTTTCCACCCAGATTTCCCGCCTAAGCAAAATGCAGGCATGACTTATCTACAACCAACAAATACGTTTAAAGAGTCCGTTTTAAATGGCAGTATAGATGTTACTGGTGACATCAGTAATCCAGCCAGACCAAACACATAATCAGCGGGGCTCAGTTCAAGAGACTACTCTTAGTTTTTTCTCGTTTCCTTCTCCTGCTGCTGTTTCACTCTTAGTTTTCTTCTCTGCTCTGTTTCTAGTTTTTGATTGCCACCATTAGTAAGCCACGCCTTTTGTATAGTCTAATCTCATCTGTCAGGGGATATTTTTAATGATGGATGTCACGCTGTATCTTCAGGCATTTGAAGTAATTGGACATAATGCTATGAGTTTATAAGGATAAATAAATATAATAACAGTAATAAAGGGCTACATGTGATTAATGGGATGTTTCCATTAGCTCAGTTCATCTTTATAAGAATTTCATCCTCTTTAGATACTTGCTGAGTTGACTTTTACTCAACTTTTTGTTTTTAGAGCTGTGGCTCTACCCTCAGATGTTTATTTCTTCAGCTTCCTGTACAGTTACATCAAGATTCATAAGTTTTAAATGGTTGTCCATTTGTGTGATGTCTGGACTTAAATGTCCCCGAGCCACTTTTTTTCTGCTCTTTCTGTTTCTTTACTCTCTGCCATCTTTTGAACTAGACGGTGAATTCACAGGGTGGTCGTTCCATGTAAAATCAGTCAGTTCAGGAAAAGACCTGACTCCCCAGAATTGGCTGGTTTGATGTTTGTTTGTTTGTATTTATACAATAACTTAAGCATATCTAATAAGGTCAGGTGAACTTTATCCTCATACTGTGAAAACTGTCAGTTACATGCCCTTAGAAAGTACATTGTTATGGGTTGCAATTTGCCGCCATTTGTCGTCTATTTTGAGTCCTTTTAGCTTCCTCAGTAAAGGAGATATCCACATGAGTTAAAACGACCTTTAAGATCCTTTCAGAACTGCAACCCAATCAATATAACACTACCGGGGTCAAAATCTAAAGCTTATAATATAATGGGATGTCAGTTTCACCCTGTCTGTGATGTAGAGTAAAAAGTAACAGAAACAAGCATTGGTACCCTGGATGCTTGATTTGATGTCTAATAGTACACTGGAGAAAAACTTTAAAAAGTGCATTTTGGGGTCAACTTTATCGAAACAAGTTACAACATATGAAAGGTCCCATATTTTCTTACATTTTGACAACTGGCTAAAATCCTTTTAACCCACTCCTGTGTATGTCCAAAGCCTGTAGTTCGGGGAGTTATATAGGATAGGATTCTCAAATCTTCTAGGAGGCTGATGGGTAGCACTGCCAGCCACCAGTATTTTTATAGTTTGCATGGTGTCATTAGATATGCTAAAGTTACTAGAAGTTCCTACATTAAAAATCAGGTGATTCTCAGGGGGTCAGGTGGGGGTAACTCACTGATTTTCTATGGAATGAGTCAGGTACTTCATATTTCCACATTCATAAGTCATCATGAGAGAGTTTGCACACTCGTGGGGAGGACAGAAGTTATGTTAGGGTCAAAGCATTCATTAGTCAGAGTGTATAAATGTTTTTCAAATTTATTGAACATTTTAACATCATAAAGGGTAACTTTGTGTGGTGCTGCAGCTGATTGATCAGATGATATTTTAGGGCCATCCTGGGGTCACTTTTATTTAAAGATCACATTTATAGTTAAATAAGAAACATAATAAAATCTATGTTCACCAAAACCTTAAATGCAGCTTTGACACCAAATATTGAAAGTTTTGTTTCTAATTACACCCATGACTGCAGGATGCTCGTGTGTGATTTTTATAGCATTATTCTGCCCTTGCAGCCTAAGGTCATTCCCAGTGATATATGTGGCATTTGCCAGAAGGGTAAAGAGGCCAACAAGAAAGGCAAGCCAGAGGCTCTCATTCACTGCTCCGAGTGTGAAAACAGCGGTAAGTTCACACACTCAACTCCAGAGGGCAGTTTAATCACATCTGTTTGTATTTTGCTACAAATTGTCTAGTTAGTCATCAGCAGTTAACATGTATTAAGTCACCTCCATATTTAGTCAAAGGAAACTTTTAGTTAAGTGTTAAACAGCTGGCTAACCTTATATACCTGTGTGTAAGCATGATTTAAAGTATTTGTACTGTTTATGATACTGTATGTAAGAGAGTTTAGCTTGTGTGGTTCAAAGTCATCTGTCAATTGAATTAGCAGGTATTTGGATGAAGGCTGTTTAATTGGTAGAAAAATTCAGCATCTTATTTATTATACCTGAAAATGTTCTAATGTCACAAATATTACTGTTTTAGATGATGGGCTTTAGTATGCCGGTGGATAAATGCCTTACTGGGGTCAGTAAAATATCAGGGCGGTATTTTGCCTGTCTTTTCCATGTGTCATGTATTTATCTGGGTTCGTGTGTGTCTCTCCGGCTCTTCTGCTTCTTTGCACATGTCCGTGAACTTCAGGCCACCCATCCTGCTTGGATATGAGCGAGGAGCTGGTGAGCATGATCCAGACGTACCGCTGGCAGTGCATGGAGTGTAAGACCTGCACCGTGTGCCAGCAGCCCCACCACGAGGACGAGATGATGTTCTGCGACATGTGCGATCGAGGATATCACACCTTCTGCGTGGGCATGGATTCCATACCTACAGGTGAGTAGATGGACCTACAAAGGCGATTTTTAGACCAACAAATACCTGAGGCTTGTACTGCGAAACACGATTTGGGGCTTAGCCAAGTAACCTTCAGGTTTAATCCCAGATTTTTAGGTTTGCAAAGGAAGTTCACTTCTTGAGCTGAGTGTAGTTTTTTTCATGTTTTTGATTAATTCTCTCTGTCTCCTCAGGTCTTTGGATATGTGAAGTTTGCGACAAAAATTTCACCACGCCCAAGAAGAAAGGAGGAGCTAAAACACCCAAAAAGAACAAGTCAGCTCAGAAATGATCAGCGGTTCCATTAATCATAACAATCCTGTTATCACATTCTAGACAAATGCACTGCTATTAGAAGCTGTGGAACTGGAAAATGACAGATAAGTGTTTGGCCAAACAGCTTTGACGGAAAAAGATAAATGCACAGTTTGTGATCCATTTAAAAAGAAAAAAAAAGCAAACACAGTAGTGAAGCTTCCTTCCTAATATTAAAAAATCCAAACTGAATGTTTAACCTGCTGTTGCTGTTTGGTGTGTCTTTAATATACAGACTAAGACTTTTCTGCTACAGGCCTATAATTTAAAACATAATTAATTCCCACCAATAAACACGATCAGTGCATTACGGTTTTATTAACTTATGTATGTGTCCACATTAGGGATTACCTTCAACAGAGCAGCTCGGGAGAATGACCTCCACATACATAAATAATGTAGAAGCTAAACTGGAACTTGGATCCATCCAGATTTGCTGCACTGAATCCTTTGACCAAACCACTAACAGTGTCGCCTGTTCATTGTTAAATCGTGCAGTTTGTGCCTCGTTATGTTGCTGCAGTGATAACTTGTTTGCTGGGAAAATGGTGCTTTTGATCGTTTTACTACTGAAACAGCTGATCTTTTTTTCTCTCAAAATTCTGTCTTTGTCTTTGTTTTTTTGGTGTGTTTTTATTTTTTTTATATCTTTTGAATTACAGTTTGTATGTTGATAATGTGTGATTCACAGAGGCGGGCCAGTAAAATCTTATTCAAGTGAATAATGACATGGTGCTTATGTAAAAGACACTGGCTGTCAGACCTCATAGCTGCAGGAGTTTTCAAGTTTTGGGAGTGAGTCTTTATTAACGAAACAAAGTCTCAGAAAAATGGAACCACTCGTAATTACATTGAATTGTGATTACATTGAATTTAGCGTCCATCACCTCGATGGTTAATTGATGTTTCTGCAATTAACTTGAAAAGTTTCCTGCTGTCCTGCAATAAGCAGGTTGTTAACGGGATATTTGTTGTTGAATATAATGCTTTGGTTATTGAAGTTAAATGTGTTTTTTGTTGTTTTTTTTAAATAAAGCTTTTTTTTTTAAAAAAAAAAAGAACAGTTTATCTTTTTTTCTATCAGTATTTTATGATGTTAAAAGGAGCCCCTGTCAGTCATGTGTCCTCCTGCTTTACCTTTCCATTTATTTTTTTCACAGGCTGAGCAGAAAAAACTGTCTCAGTTCAGCATTGCATTATTTTATCTCTTAAATATCAGAGCCAAACAGCTTTACCACCGCATAGACAGATGGCAATTTAGTTAATACTGTAAGGTTATATTGTGTACATTGCATTATTTATAGAGAAGTACATCCATAGTTCATATATTACTGATAAAATTTTCAGTATGTACTAACAGGTGTGCTTTTATCGCTAAGTGTGATTTTAATTTAGGTATTTTGTGCAGAAACTATAAATTTGAGATGCATGCTCACAGCAGTTCAGCAGTGTGATGAGGCTGAAGTAATCTGATTCAGCCACTGAGCCATGTTGGAGAAAGTGGCCTGCCACAGCACCATACAGGATAACTTTTTTTTTTTTTTTTAACTCTCCCAGAGAAAATCATCCTGGATCAGGCAACTGCTGCACTAAAATGTCACACACAGACTTAAGAATAGGTGATAATTAAAAAACAACTAACTTTAAAAAACCTCGACACTTCTCTGTCATTCACTCATGACCTGCTCATTTATCAGTTTAATTGACAGTGGAACAAATAATGTTTACAACAGTTATACTTACACTGGGGACTTGGTTCCTTCTGCCAGAGTTCATAAACTCTGAGAACAGGACGTGTGAGGGGTCGGATAAAATCCTGGTAGCCTGCTCAAAAGCAGGCAAAAATATCTTGGTGACTGAGGAGTGTTGTTGCTGTGATTTTTTTTTCTCCTGCCGTTTTAATCAAATTAAAATTTGATCTTGAGTGGTAAATTTCCAAACCAGTTGCTGATGCCATAAATTTAAGACAAACTTTGTAGTAGTTCTATAAAAAATTGACACAGTGTTGCAGCAGACCCCAAAAACTCAGTCTCCAGTGAAAATGAAGCTGCTGATGAACTCTGACACATATACTTTTCACATGTATGTTCCAGGTAAGTGCATTATGAATTTGCACCCCTAAGTATTTGTACATTATAAGCTGTCTAATGGCATTACCATGTATATTAATATGGGTCAAATCTCCAACTGATTTTAGATTCTTATTAATTTCTTCCTGTTTCTTTACATTAATATGCAAGTGATACACAAAGGTTCCAAGAAGCCAGTATCCCCAGTATTTCAAGCCTAAAATAAACTAAAACTGTAATTGCTCAAAAAGAAATGCGCTTCAAGTCAATTCAGACTCTTAAGATTCTGAAGTATCTTATTTCAAAAAAAAAACGGAGCAAATTTGATCTTTCGATTACAATTTGTCTTTCTTTCTTCAATTTCAGAGATATTTTTTTGGCTAGTGAAAGCATTAAACGTGTGGTGTGCATTACTTCGAGCGGCCTGTGGAGGCGCTGTCACGCGGAGGCGCTTTGAGGACTCGGTTGTGACGACCGTAAAAGAAGAGGCTGCCATATTGCAGTGATACAGCGAGTTTATCTGAAAGAAGCTTCAGCACCGTCGGCCTTTTCCTTCAATTATGCTTTCTTCTCAGCATTTCGGGGATCCTGGGAAGATGAAAGATTATCATTATACTGGTCCAGTAGAGCACAAGTTCTCTCCATACGCCTTCAACGGAGGGTGAGGGCTTATTTTCAATTCCTGTGTAGTTAGCTTGCTTCTTTGCTAACGTTTACATCCTATTACATTGGACTCAAGCTAACCCGCTCCGAAAATGAATTGTCAACAAAGCAGTTGTTGAGTTAATGAAAGGTTTCTGATCCTGTCTGCGATATAACTGTATACCTATATATTTATCTAACCTTAGTGGAAAAAAGTTATATTGTGAGCGAGAGATTTTTGTTAGAAATTAGTTAAACCTACAGTTTCAGTTTCGGATCAGTAGCCTGTAGCTGCCATTTGCAGTTTCCTGGTGCAGCAGACTTTTTTCCGCTCTTGTGAGGTGAACAGGCTGACCTCTGTGGTGTATTTCCTCAGAACTGTACTGGCTGTTGCCGGAGAAGACTTTGCCATTGTAGCCTCAGACACCAGGCTGAGTGAAGGCTACTCAATCCACAGCCGGGACTCCCCAAAATGCTATAAGCTGTAAGTGCACTGTCATCTCTCTGTGAAGCCACTGGGAAACAACAGGTTATGAATTATGGGTAGAGCCCCGTGAGACCTTTAATAGTGTGTACATTTTTTCTTTTTTGTGCCAAAAATGAGCTGTTGTTTTCTGGGGATAAAGCTACCAGATAAATAATATATTGATCAGAATGTTCTCCTCTTGCAGGACTGACACAACTGTAATTGGCTGCAGTGGTTTCCATGGCGACTGCCTGACTCTGACAAAAATAATTGATGCCAGACTAAAGGTGAAGTGGTACAGAAAGACTTCACATTGCATGATGGATAATATAACAGGCTATCATCCACACCCACTTCAGGACTCTCAGTCAGCATCGTCTTGCTAAAACACAGCTGTTCTAATGCTTTCTCTCCTTTCAGATGTACAAACACTCGAACAACAAGACGATGACCAGCGGAGCCATTGCAGCCATGTTGTCCACCATCCTGTACAGCAGAAGATTCTTTCCTTACTACGTCTACAACATCATTGGAGGATTGGATGAAGAGGGTGGGTGCTGATATTATGATGACTACATTTTTTTTTTAAACTGTGTTTGGGCTGCAGATCTTTTTTTCTTGCTATGGTTATAGATTATTTTTTGTGCAGAAGACACATTTAAGTGAATAAAGTTTGTGAGACTACATTAGTTTGTATAACAACTTTGGGAAACAAACTAAAAGTTGCCAAGAGACTTCATTAAACAACTTTTATTAACATGGTAAAATAATTGAGCTAAAGCTTGAGTGGACAAGCTATGATGAGCATTTCCACTGTAATGTGTCTATATATTAAAAAAGCAATTATTGTAGATATCAAGTCAGTTGGATATCAGACCTCTCTTAGCATACATAGCCATGAAAGATAGGTAACAAGAACTTGGGAGCCTTCATCCACTAGTGTGTGAACTTACCTGGCACATAGTCTAACACTCAGAATTTTTAGTCCGGTAAAAATGTCAGGAAAGATCACAGAGAAAACAACATACTTTTATTCTAAAGGCATTTTTGGAGCAGTCCACTGTTTGGCAGGCTAACTGGATTTTAACAGCATGTCTTGAACTCTGAATTTGTGCTAATGAACTCGGTAAAAGGTACAGGATACAGTTAAATACGTTTTTACTCTCTCAGTTAAACTGATAAATGAAAATGTCTTGCAGGATAGACAAAGAAGGAGGGAGGTTTTGATCTGATCACACTTTTTTAACCAAAACTTCAAGGTTTACTTACTTTAGTGTTCATATTTAAGAACTTTATTATTATTCTCTCTAATCCACCACTATAATCTAATGACAACATGCACAAAATAATAAGAACAAACGGGCATCCCCCCCGAAAAACGACAATGATCCCAAAGAGGTGACAGTCTACAAAAAATAATTCATGTGTAGTGTAGTGCTGGGTGAGGTGTTATTTTTAATGTTACTCTTATGTCATACTGTTAGTTTGTGTTATGTTTAAAACTATTAAGATTTTACTGTGTTACTGTATGTAAAATCCTGTTTCTGTTTGTAATATTGTGTAATTGTAATACAGGTAAGGGAGCAGTGTACAGCTTTGACCCAGTGGGTTCCTACCAGAGAGACACCTACAAGGCCGGAGGATCAGCCAGCGCCATGCTACAGCCACTACTAGATAACCAGGTTTTTTAAAACGCGCGTGTACTAACCTGATGTTTCCATATTAACATTACTATATTCATGTGCTTGTATCTTGGGTGTGTATTTTTAAGCTTATTTAGCCTCCCAGTATCCACCAAGTCATGATAAACCACTTCATAGCCACATTTTAGGTTTCAGAATCTCGACCTTCCAGTTATTCTGTTATAAGACCTGCATTGAGGTATGCCATATGGAAAAAAAAAACCATTCTGTATAAAGGAGAAAAGGCAAACCTGAACTTAGCTCTAAACAGGGTGCTGGTGACCTGGTGGATGGTAAGGGTGGACCTGCTCAGAGACTGCAGGTGGAAGGGAGCCTAATCTGGTCTCTGGACCCTTTTTTCTCTCGCTCGCTCACTCAAGATTTTTTTTGTACTTGGGTCCTTTCTAAACAAAAAATCAACTAAACATATTTTTCTGAGAATACAGACAAATACAGGACTCTGTCTTCTCTCTCTCTCCACAGATTGGTTTCAAGAACATGGAGGGTGTTGAGCATGTTCCTCTGACTAAGGATAAGGCAGTTCAGCTGGTCAAAGACGTCTTCATCTCAGCCGCAGAGAGAGATGTCTACACCGGAGATGCCCTTCGGGTCTGTGTCATCACTAAGGAGGGCATTAATGAGGAGACTATACCTCTGAGGAAAGACTGAGGAGGAAACGTATTGTTTCCATCTGCCTCTAGTTTTTCTGTTTGGTGCACATTCATTTTATGGCTTTGGCACCTTTACGTCAGGTTTCTCAAAACAGGAGTGTTGATTCAAGTAGCCACCTTAGTGGCTAACTGGGGAGCTAGTTTCCTTCCCCCTGTTTCCCAGATACTCCAGTTCTCCTGTTCACATGCTCTTTTATGTGGTCTGGCAGGCTGATCCTGGATCAGCACTCCTATTCTGAGAAGTAAGTTCTTCACTCGCCCATACCTAGACCCTGCCTCTGTTATGATTTTTCATTATGTTTTCAAAGGAGATCCTCTCTGCTATTCTTTTTACATTCTTAATAAATGTAAAGAATTTAAAAGTCTGCTCTGCTTGTTCATTGCACATTCCACCTCAGATAGACCTGTCTTTTATGACCAAAAGAATACAAATGGAAACAGTATCTTAATACAATATCTTGTTAAATAATAAAATTGGTTTGTTTTTTTGGTTTTGTTTTGTTTTGCTTTTTCCATTTAGAACCATCGGTTAGCATAGTAGGCATAAATAATTCATACACATCATCAGTGGATTAAAATCATTTTAGTTTGTTGGCTATGTACAACCCAAGTGATCTCATGTGACTGTATAATAAAATAAATGAAGCACCCAGTGAACAGTCAGCTATTGAAACTGATGTGCTTGAAACCAATAAAATTAGTTAGGTCAACTTTGACAAGGGCCAAATTGTAAAAACTGAGCTTGTCACATTAAGTACTTGTAAAAGTATTTCAAAGAAATGTATGACATCATCATCGTAGGCTGATGTATAAAAGGGTTGTGTGGCTGTAGAACAGTTGGAGCGCTCAGTGTGTGTCTATATGGTTGTCAAATTAAAAGCATGACTCATGTCGTGATCAGAACAAGTGTGTGTATAGGAAAAGAAAATCTAAAATGTGAACAGCCAGCATGTATTCATTGATCCATCCATTTTCTTCCACTTGGTATACAGTCGATCCAGGGTTCGGTATTCATGGATTTTTCTGTGGAAAGCAACTCCAAAATATTTGCAGATTATTTCATGGATTTTTAATGTAATTTTTCTGACTAAATACATTTTTTATGATAAAAAATGTACTTTTCAAATTTGAATATTAATGTAAACACAGCAAAATATCATTCAAATTGTTTTTTTTTTTCTTAACAAAAGATGCGCAAATTCCAAACACAAAGATTCCGAAAAGATTGAAATAGGTAGTTATAAGCATTTTTAGAGGGGGTACTGAGTATTTGTGGATTTCAGATATTCATAGGGAGTTGTGGTCCCTAATACGGGGGTTGACTGTACAGAATTGTTGGAATAATGAAGGACTACCTCCAAATTCTTCCACTTCACTTTAGATTAACAGCAAAATAGTTGAAACTTGGAGACAGTTGGACAATGATCCCAAACGTGTTAAAACTGATTAAGGAAAGGATAAACCAGGCTGATGCTGAGCTTCTGAAATGGCCTTTCCAAAACTCCAGTCTCAACCCTTTTGAAAATTTCTGGACTATGCTTAACAGCCAAGTCAAAAGACCGGAAACCAACCAATATAAATTAACTCTACCATTCCCCAGAATTTTTACTAAAGAACATTAAACGAAATAGTGTGTGTGTGTGTGTGTTTTGACCACAACTGTATGTTGAACCCTGCCATCTATTCTTAACTTTAACTGCTTTAAGTTAAGAATAAATTCATGACTACTATGCAATTCCAGATGTGCAGCTTCTAAATAGCACCAGGTACCCTTACATTATTTTTTTTAAAATTGTTAGCGGAAATAACAAAAGATACTCGAGGCATTTTATTTATTTTATTGACTCAAGATAATGAGAAATCATAACATGTGTTTTCTCAACAGCTTTTAATAGTAATCAAAGACTCTCACACACAAATACACAGACACAGGTAGTGTCCTCAGGCATAGTACTGAAGGTTAGCCTTCTTCTTAGCTTGGACCTCCAGGATTCCCTCCATGTAATCCTCATGGTTCAGCTCTGTGGCTCCGCGGCGCAGCGCGATCATACCGGCCTCCACGCACACAGCTTTGCACTGAGCGCCGTTGAAGTCATCGGTGCAGCGGGCCAGCTCCTCATAGTTGACGTCGGGGCTGACATTCATCTTACGAGAGTGAATTTGCATGATGCGAGCCCTGGCCTCTTCGTTTGGCATGGGGAACTCGATCTTCCTGTCCAGACGACCTGAACGGAGCAGGGCAGGATCCAGGATGTCCACTCTGTTGGTGGCAGCAATCACCTAAATAATAAAGACAGTATCATTGCAATAAACTCCAGTCATCATAAAAGTATTAATGTGGGGGTTTGGATATTGATGAAATTTTAACGTTTTTCTTAATGAATTGTTGTACAAATTCACTTTAAGTGCCTCAGATCTACTCAGATGTAGTTTAAAATGTTTTATCAGTATTGAACATTAAATAACAGTGAAGTGGTAGCAGAATTGAGGTGCACTTTTGCTGTATTCAAGAGTAAAAAGGCAAATTTACCTTGACCAGCATGTTTGGCTGAAATCCATCCAGCTGGTTGAGCAGCTCCAGCATGGTCCTCTGCACCTCCCTGTCTCCAGCCTTCTCGCTGTCAAACCTCTTGGTTCCAATGGCGTCCAACTCATCTATGAAGATGATGGATGGGGCCTTCTCTTTAGCCAGGGCGAAGGCATCTCTCACCAGCTTGGCACCGTCTCCAATGAACATCTGCACCAGCTGTGGACCTGCAAGCTTCAGGAATGTGGCTTTGGTTTGAGCGGCACATGCCCTGGCCAGTAGGGTCTTCCCGGTGCCAGGGGGTCCATACATGAGGACTCCCTTTGGGGGCTGGATGCCCAGGTTTTCAAACTTCTCCTTGTGGTTCATCGGCAGCACTATCGCCTCCACCAGCTCCTGGATCTGCTTATCCAGACCTCCAATGTCGCTGTACTGCTCTGTGGGGCGCTCATCCACCTCCATGGCCTTGACTCTGGAGTCATACTCGGTTGGTAAGGTCTCCAGGATCAGGTAGGAGTCTTTGTTAACACCTACGAGGTCTCCCGGTTTTAGCTTCTCGGCGTCCACCAGCCCGATCACCGGCAGGAAGTAGGTCTGCCGGGTTGAAGTTTTGATAACTGCGCACTTTCCTTTTCTCTGGGAGTCCAGGTCCACGTTAGCCCCGTCCTCCTCCTGGTCGTTGGGGTCCACATCCAGCAGCTCGATCACGTTAGACACCAGGTAGGGCAGCGTTTTGTTCACCTTTATCTTCTCCGTGTTTTCTTTAATTTTATCCTTCATAGCCTGAAGCTCGTGGGTTACTCTCAGCACTTCGCTCTTCATTATCTTTATCTCGCTGTCGAGGAGACGAGTGCGCTGAACTATCTCCTCTGTGGACATTTTTAACACTTCTTCGCCGATCCCATCCTCCACTTCATCCCAAACTGATTTGTCACTCAGCGACGCCATCTTTGCTGTGTCTGCGGTGAACTGTGACACGACGGAAGAAGAAGAAGCTTCCGGAAGTAGGTCGTGAGCGCCCAAGAACAAGTCCGGGGTAGTTACGGAGCTAGAGCTGAATTTATGCTGTTCGTGTGTTGATTTTAACAGCGACATCTTGATTGTAAGCTAAAGAATGATTTTCTGGTTCATGCGGACAGATTTTCGAGTTATTTGCAGTTGTTTTTACCGCATAAATCCGAAATTTTTTAACGTTTAGCTTGCAGATTCATGATTGCTAAATTTGCTAATGCTAACTTCAGCTAGCCCGTGTGCTTACACGTTTCATTTTGTGCGAGGAATGTTTGGTAACTTTATTAGCGGCATTTTGCACGCTTAACTGGTTAAAGGACACCTCATGTACTGGGCAAGATATGAACGAGAGAGTTAAAGTAATGTTAGAAAAGGTTAAAGTTATTTAAATGAGTTCGCGCCACCGCTTGCTGCTGCACGATTTTGGTTTCATTCATTTGCATGTTGTTTACGCCACTTTGTTTGAGTTTTATCTGAGTAAAGTGTGCTTCTTGTCATCTTTTCAGCCAAGACACTACTGCCAGGGGTAAAAAGAAGAGTGCAGTGTTTGCGTCTGGTGTTTGACATTGTAGGCTGGAGGTTTAAAGAGCCCTGCTGGGTTAGTTATCACGCTTTTACTGCCTTCTACTGGGTGGCAGTGAAGTAACGTGGGAATCTAAAGGGATGGACCAGAACAACAGCATACCAGCCTTCCAAGGGCTGGTGGCTTCCCCTCAGGTAACATGGGCTTTGTGTTTCATCATTAAGACTTTTTGAAAATTAAGTCACAGATTTAGCCATCCGTTGTTTCTTTATATTTATGCATCCAAGGAGCCACGTTTTCTTCTATTTTTGAAGTGGTCTTAAACAATAGTTCTTCAGGCTTTCTAAAGTTCTTAAAATGGGTGCTTTTCTCCACATTTTCAGTTCAGTCCCTGTTTTCATAGAAATCTTTTTTGTTTGTTAAACCACTTAAAATGACGTATGAGTCATTAAAGCATTAAAAAGGTACCTAATTCAAGGCATGTACCAGTGTTGTGTCTTGTGCTTCACTTCATTCATACATCTGCTGTATACTGAAGCCTCATCAGAAATGGTCTTAGTGGAACAATTATGGTCAAGAAGCCTTTCTTAAGAAAGGGAAACTGGAGGGGGAAATGCTACAACAAATTACACAAGAACTGGATTGAAAATCAGTGGTGAAGGGAAGAGGTCTAGAGCCATTCCCTGCAGGAAGTGAATTACTGTGATGACCTAAGACCATATACAATCAGGGATATTCAAAGACTTAAATCGATACAGGGTGAAATAGGTGTTGGTGATGCAAAGTGGGTGGACACAAAGTTTTACGTTTCTCAAATTTGAGGTGACTGATTGAAGTGACTCCCAATGAGAATGAGGGATACTGCTGATGAATGTATGTTACTTATGCAACTGGAGCCTGCTTTCCAGTGATGAACCATTAGACCATGACATGCTGGTCAGTCACAGGAGCACGTTCAGTGAGAGACTGAGATTACCGAAAAGCACCACTGAACGACACAGGAAATCATTCCTGCCTGTGGCCATCTCCCTGTACAACGCATCCACTTAACACACTGTTTGCTGCTACAACTACACATGTTTCTTTTCCAAATATTTATTTATAAGTGACTTATGTATGTATGTATGTATATATATGTATATATTGTACTATTCTTAGTTAGCGTATTGTCTGTCTTGTCTTAATGTTGGTTTAAAATGGAGCACTGTAACAAAAAAATAATTTCCCCCAGGGATCAATAAAGTATTCTGATTCTGATTCTGATTAGCGACAAAGTGATGGATGATGAGTAATTTCCTCCCTGTGTCAACACCCCTTAAATCATCTTATGTGTTATTAAATATTAAGGTTGGGTGATTGGACAATATATTGACTATTGACGATAGGCTGAGCCTTTCACCGATCATTTTTACAAGAATGATTGATTTATTTATTTGCCTATGAGTAAGTTTGCTAATGATGTTGGTTAAAGCTAAGACAAGCAGTCAACGGAAAAAATAATTTAACTCAAACTCATAATAGAAAAAGGCAGTAGCCTATGTTCAGAAGAAAAAAACAACAATCATATTTTTAAAAAATTAAAAAAAAAACCCACACACAATGGTGGGGAGGGAAACGGAGATACTGGCTAATAATCCAAAAAGTAGCTGTAATAATACTGAAACAAACAAGAAAAGAAGGTGAACTATTCCCTCCAAACAAAACATATAAATTCTAAATGCGCAAATCAGATTACATTACATCAAAAAGCCTGCACCTGCGTGAATATATTGTATATCGTTATTTATCGGGCCGACGATTGTCGTTTGGAAAATTTTACATATCATCCAACCTTACTAAGTATGATTTATTTCTAAAGTTACGTCTTTATTTCATGAAAAAAAGACACCTTGAGCTGTCACAGTTGTGATCTTTTCTGTTCTTTCACTGGTCTGAAATGGCTGTACTTCCAACAGAACCGACATATTCTTCATGGGTTTAAAGTCCGTGGAGAGACTGCTGTCATTTAGATTTTTCGTTTTATTTGTGTAAAGAGAAGAATCAGACCTAAAAACAAGAATACTAACACTGAGGGAACTGTCTTATATCTCTAGTTAGTTTCTGCTTCATTACGCCCTTCTTTTTGCTTTATCCCCATGCAGGGAGCCATGACTCCAGGCATGCCGCTCTTCAGCCCCATGATGCCATATGGCTCTGGTCTGACACCCCAGCCAGTGCAGAACACCAACAGTTTGTCAATACTGGAGGAACAGCAGAGGCAACAGCAGGCTCAGCAACAGCAGCAACAGGCACAACAACAGGCACAACAGGCCAGCTCAGGTACTCCACAAGCTGTCATTTTTTTATCTTCCACATTTATTATGAGAAATCTTGGTTTTATTTAGCCGTGGTGGAAGTTAATCTCCGGTTACACATAAATAACCACCTTTTTTTTTTTTTTTTCCCCCTTCGCAGGGACATCAGGGCAGACCCCTCAACTTTTCCACTCCCAGGCAGTGGGAGGCTCGACCACAACTGCACTGCCAGGAAACACCCCCCTCTTTACCACCCCGCTGACCCCCATGACCCCCATCACGCCGGCCACCCCTTCTTCAGAAACCTCTGGCATAGTACCGCAGCTACAGTATGTTTCACATCTCATCCCACCCACCCCCATTTTTGGTGATAACTGCTTTAAAAGGAAAGAAATTCCTGCACATATATTGAACCAAATTGTAGGGAATGAAATTTTTAATTGTTTGTATGTCCTTCACTCAGTTGTTTTCTCTTGTTCTTTTCTCCCCTTCACTTTTAGAAATATAGTATCTACTGTAAACTTAGGCTGTAAACTGGATTTGAAGACCATTGCCCTGAGAGCCAGAAATGCAGAGTACAACCCAAAGGTGAGGCTCTTGGCTTTTTATTGCTCTACAGCTTACTGATGTGACTTTACTGGCTGCAGGCTACAAATTACAAATTGTGGATGTTCCTGGTAATTAATTTACTAGAAAGGCCTAAAGTCAAGAGTGCTGTGGCCCACTTGAAAACCAGGAATTCTGACAGGGCCCAAATCTTAAATATCCACTCTAATCAAAATAAAAGACAGAGTGGCGTATTTCCTTGATAATTGTATTCAAAAACTTAAACAACACAGGCCATTGGCTATAAATTGCTAATGCTACCCAATCATATGCAAAGTGACACAAACTTCAGTACAAGAGGAGTAAATTAAGGTCAGTGTAATGATTAATATAACAAATGAACTACCTCATATTTCCAGTTTTTAATTCATTTTTATATAATTAAATTCATTAATACAAATATGTAACTATAAATACTTGTGAGTGATTACAAACTGAATTTCTGTTATTACTTCGACGCACACTCTGGAATCCACTGTACTAGATAATAAACCAGAGAGAGAAACTGTCATCAGCTGATTAGTCTAAATTGGTCAAAAGAGACAGGGTGTGCTGTCTTTATATATATATATTCTGTGGGTTTTTAAGATCCAGCTGAAACAGTTAGGTACATTTTGTTGCACAATGATTGGTCGTGTAGATTTGCACTACTACACACAGCTGTCAGCTACCTAATTTCCACCCTGTTTACAACTTCTCATCACATAGAGATATTGCAGAAAGTGATGTCATTACATATTACAACTAACGGTTATCTGGTGTTGTAAATCCATCCAGCTGTCCATAGCGTTCATTTTCTGCCTGTGATCTGGGTGTGGGACTCAGGGGCGGCAGTCTAAGCAGGGATGCCTTCTTCTGAGTCAGCCACCACCTCTAGAAGAGCTGTAAGAGATGGCTGGTGGGAGGAGAGTTAAACTGCTTTTGAAACTGAAAAAACACGTTAACAGACTTGTGTTCTTGTTTATTCTTGTAGTCGACTAGTTGCACACAGCTCTAGTCTCAACATCTTTCCTTCTTCAGCCCCCTGTTTAACTCACTTTTAAAAAAATAAATATTTAAACATGTCTCCTCTACCGAACTCAAATATCTATATAGAATTAAAATCCCAGCTTGGATCAAATTCAAGCAGAAATTATTGTATTTTAAAAGTAACGTGTGTAATAATGGTCAGCCTCGCTGTCTCCGTTCATTAGCGTTTTGCTGCTGTCATCATGAGAATACGAGAGCCCAGGACCACTGCTCTGATCTTCAGCTCTGGAAAGATGGTCTGCACAGGAGCCAAGAGGTCAGATTACAGTTAAATTTTTTTATTTTATTTTTTTTACAAAAAAGGGGGGAAAAGTCTTTCTGCTTTACTTTACTAATATTTGACTGCTCCCCTGGGCTCTCGATGACATTTATCTTTCTAGTGAGGAGCAGTCGAGGTTAGCAGCCAGAAAATATGCGCGTGTTGTGCAGAAGCTCGGTTTTCCCGCCAAGTTCCTGGACTTCAAGATTCAGAACATGGTGGGCAGCTGTGATGTGAAGTTCCCCATTCGGCTGGAGGGATTGGTCCTCACACATCAGCAGTTTAGCAGGTAGTTTTTGTTTGTTTTAAAATGACTGAAAGCATGTGAATTGCAAAATTAAAAATGATTGTTAATGATTTTGTACTCTTTGCTTTTTAAGAACTAAAATAACCGACTTGTGTTTTGCAGCTACGAGCCGGAGCTGTTTCCAGGACTCATTTACAGAATGATCAAACCCCGAATTGTCCTGCTCATCTTTGTGTCTGGGAAAGTTGTACTCACAGGTAAGAGCCCATCCTGTCTGCTTAAAAAAACAAAACATTTCTCTTTTGTGTGTATTAAACACAGGAGGAGAAGTTAAAGTTTGTTAGTCTTGTTTTCTAAATGTCCTCATGTCCTTGCCACTCATCGTAAATAAGATAAATTATTTTGATGTATGAGCCATACAAAAGAAATCGCGAGTCCAAGAATTAAACATGGAGTTGATGATACATTTAAAGTTGATACTGAACTGGACATTTTGTAGTTGGGAAAATGTTTCACACAGAATCTCTGCACAGTCGAATGATATACTGACTGTCGGAGAGACAGAAAGGATTTGATTTAATAGCTTCTCCAGTCGTAAATGATAAAGTTTGAGGGAGTTCCAGTCAGTTGATTTGTGTAGTTGGCGAAAATCAAATGAACAAAATATCTTCAAATAACCTCCTTGAACCCATGATCCAATGAATCTATAATAAAACTATATAAAACTATAATAGTACTAAACGTTGATCAATAGATGCTTTTTTTTTTTTTTGATTTCGTAACAGGAAATTGTTTTAAAGTGGATCGGGATAAAAATAATACAATAAATCTATAATAAACAAACAACAGTTAAAGTGCCACAGTGCATCGTGAGGACGTTATTCTGTGAGGGTGCAAACATTTTAAATTCAGTTTTCAAACTCTGTTAATGATTGTTGTGAATTAACTTTTGTAACTTACTGTACTCCCTGTTTTTGTTTAAGGTGCCAAAGTGAGAGGAGAGATCTACGACGCTTTTGAAAACATATACCCCATCCTCAAAGGCTTTCGGAAGACAACATAGACCCTGCATCTCTTCTTTTATCATCCCCACAACCCTGTTTCAAACATTGTTTTTTCTTTTTTAAGCTTCACATCAAGCATCAGCCTTACGCTGACCTCTTCATGTGGACCTCTGTAAGAGATGTGCTACAATGAAGTGATTCCCTCACTTTTACTTTTTGTCCCTACAGTATTTCATGTTATCTTAAAAGCAGGGTTTTAAGGATTGTCTTTTCTGTGTTATGATCTCACAAGTTTCTATATTTAAAAGTCAGTTTATTTCATACACATTTTAAGTCCTCTTTCGATTGTACATAAGATTGTAAGAAAGTGTAAAAACTGCTAATTAGAAAAGGGGCAGTCCTGGACTGTTTTATTTTATTTTTTGTTTTTTTGCAGTTAGTTTTCTACTTCTGGTTTTTATTAATTGCTCATATTTTATTTTGACATAATCAGCTCTGTAAGCCCCAAATCAGAGAGAGAGACTTCAAAACCGAACTCGCCTACTTTGCAAAGGTAGATTTCTTTCTAAATTTAAGGCCGGTAAGTTCAGCAGTTATTGACAGTGAATTCTCTTAAAGTTTGAAACACTTAAAGTTGAACTAAACTGATCCAAATCCTACAGCTGAAGTTGAGTAGTTCATCAGTTTGGTTTCCTGTTGCAATCCTGCTTAATTCTTTAATAGTTTGGAGTCGGTCTAAAATTTTCTCTGGAGCAGATAACATGTTGTAATTTTTGAAAGAAGTGTTTTAATGCTCAAACTTTCATGTGTATGTACATATAGAAATATTTTTTCTACTGTAAATAAGTGATTCCGACCTTGAAGGAGATGCTGCTCTGCAGATATTCTTTTTGTTTCTTTGACTAACAGGACAGCGTGTTTGTAAGATCACTGGCATTTAAGTTTAGCCAGGATTGAAATGTGACCTGCAAGAAAGACGCTATTAGCTTTGAGTACAAGAAGCGGCTGCCAACCTAATCCTGAATTTACATCTAGTGATTGATGGCAGGTAAAATATGCATCACGTTGCTGCATATTTTTAATATTTTTAATTTTAATAATTTTTTTTCGGCTAATCAAACCTATATTTAAGTTTTTTTTAGGTACGTTTTACAAACAGAAAAATATGACTCTGTCCTGGTTACTAGTGAACTGTGCTCAGACACACAGCTGGGGAAAAAAGCCGTTTAAATGTGTTTTAATTCTGGTCACGTTTTGATGTGCTTGTGTATCTCATGCAGGTTCAGCTGGGCACATCCTTCACACCAGTGTTAACATGTAGTTCTTAACCGGTTCAGAATATTTGATTGGCAGATCGTTTGGTTCACATGTTCAGTTAAGCCACTTTTATCAACTGTATGTATGGAAATCAATCAGGAACCTGTCGCATCTACATGCTTCTTAAACTGTTAATGTACTTCTCAGTGCGTTAATAAACTTGTACATACGGACTCCTTTGTTGGATCTGGGTCTTCTGTTGGATTAAGCACCGTTTTTGTTTGGTTAACCCCCTGTGTTTTGAATTCAATGTTATTTATGTCACCTCAAAGTGCTTTAATATTGCAAGCTAAGCACCCTACAATATTAAAAATACAAAAGCAACAATCGTGACTTACTATGAGGAAGCACTTGGTGATGGTGGGAAAGGAAAACTTCCTTTTAACAGGAAGAAACCTCTGGCAGAACCAGGCTCAGGGAGGGGCCTCGGACTATAGCAGAATCAGAAAGGGGTTTATTGCCAAATGTTGAGCAGGTTTACAACATTAGGAAATTGCTGCGGTGCTTCAGTGCAAACATAGTGTCATAAATAGCACTTAAATAGACATGAAAAAATAAAAGTAGGGATAAGAATTAAAAGTGCTACGTAGAAAGATATGTGCATGAGCGTAACTGCGTAGTGTTGTTCAGGGTCACTCAATTCAGCCATAATTGTAAACTTTAAAAGTTTTAATTCTAGAGAGGGTTTCCTGATTCCCAACCTGGGAGCTGGTTCCACAGAGGCGTCTGATAACTGAAGGCTTTGCCTCCCATTTTACTTTTGGAAATTCTAGGAACCACAAATGAGCCAGCAGTTTGAGAGGGAAGAGCTCTTACTAGGATAATATGGTACTAATTTTAGGTTAAATCCACAGCTGTAAACAGGTTTGGCAGTGGCTTCATCCTTGTTTCATATTATATAGCAGTAAAGGAGCATGCATCATAGCATACTGTAGCTGGTATCAAGTATTTGATGTGTTTTTCCTGTGCAGCCCTTTATCAGACTTGTTCATTAAAACATTCGGTTTTCTGTATCTGAATACATTTTAATTACTTAAATGTTCTGGCTAAGATACTTAACCTGAACTATGAATAGAGTTTGAAAGACGTAGTCAGTAACTTGAGGTGAGTCTTGCTGGTAAATGTCAGAATTTGTCTCAATTGGTGACTTATTGCTGTGGTTATTAAACTGTGTGGGTGGACGCTGGTGAGCCGCTGTGAGGTGATTAGTGGAAAAATCCAGATGTTTCTTTAAACATTGTTTTGCTAAATTTGTTTTTAATGATGCAACACACGTCGTTTATACATTTGGAGATGGCATTTTACACTGATGTTTATGTTTGCACAAAGTTTATGATTAGTTAAATCTCCAGTCCATTTAATAGGGAGAGGCAGCATTACTCCCATGTGATTAGCTCAGTCAGCATAAGTAGTCAGCTCTTACCTGCAGCACCACGCAGCTTTTTGACTGAATGACAAGTTCAGGTGAAACATTTGGATATGTCAACATCAGGTGTCCCACCAAGCCACGTGGGTGAACGAACACACTGAAGCGGAGTCGCCTAAACATATTAATGAAATCAGCACCACCTGTGCTTTTCCTGCTATGCATGAAACAAGGGACGCCCATCATCTTCGTTCAGTCTGCGTGTGTTGATCTGAGCTGAAGTCCTGCTTCCAGATGAACTCGGGGCAGTACTGGTCGCTGCATTCACAGCTGGCAGAGCACGTGTAGACAGCCGCAGTCCCCCAGTCAATGCTAGCTCCAGTCGAGTCCACGCTTAGACTGTTTAACAGCTGCGGCATCACCTACACACACACAGGATAGCAACAGCACAAACTTGTGAATAAATCAACCATTAGCGAAAGATTAATAATAATAATAATAATAATAATAATAATAATGGATACTTTATTGATCCCCATGGGGAAATTACTTGTTTTTCTCTGCATTTGACCCATTCACTCAGTGAAGCAGTGGGCAGCCCACTAAGCAGGCGCCCGGGGAGCAGTGTGTAGGGACGGTACCTTGCTCAGGGGTACCTCAGGGTAGCCGTTAAGTGGATTCGAACCGCCGACCTTCCGATCATGGGGCGACCACTTTACCTACTGAGCTATCCCTGCCCCTAAAGACCCGAGCAGGTCTTCAACAGATCAGCAGGTCGATTACCTGGAACTCAAACGTCCTCTTGGCACCACAGGTGCATGGTGGGATATCCTCATCTGAAGGGATGTGCTGAGAGGAGACCCACAAGGGAGAGCCCCCTCGACTGTAACGTATCACCTAGAAATGACAAACACTGTGAGATATGGACAGAAGAAAACAACCGTCTGGATCTTTTCAGCTCTTCTATTTTCTACCTGGTGAGGTTCAGGTGCGATCTTCTTCTTAAACCTCTGGAACACTTTACTGTCTTCAGTCTCGTGCATTGCCATCTCGTCCAGGTCGCTCTCTGCCAGGGCTGATAGAGAACAGAAGGGTCAGGATTGGTTATAAATTATAATGAAATAAATATACAGTGGGGCAAAAAAGTATTTAGTCAGCCACCGATTGTGCAAGTTCCCCCACTTAAAATGATGACAGAGGTCAGTAATTTGCACCAGAGGTACACTTCAACTGTGAGAGACAGAATGTGAAAAAAAAATCCATGAATCCACATGGTAGGATTTGTAAAGAATTTATTCGTAAATCAGGGTGGAAAATAAGTATTTGGTCACCTCAAACGAGGAAAATCTCTGGCTCTCACAGACCTGTAACGTCTTCTGTAAGAAGCTTTTCTGTCCCCCACTCGTTACCTGTATGAATGGCACCTGTTTGAACTCATCATCTGTATAAAAGACACCTGTCCACAGCCTCAAACAGTCAGACTCCAAACTCCGCCATGGCCAAGACCAAAGAGCTGTGGAAGGACACCAGGAAAAGTATTGTAGACCTGCACCAGACTGGGAAGAGTGAATCTACAATAGGCAAGCAGCTTGGTGTGAAAAAATCAACTGTGGGAGCAATCATCAGAAAATGGAAGACATACAAGACCACTGATAATCTCCCTCGATCTGGGGCTCCACGCAAGATCTCATCCCGTGGGGTCAAAATGATAATGAGAACGGTGAGCAAAGATCCCAGAACCACACGGGGGGACCTGGTGAATGACCTGCAGAGAGCTGGGACCAAAGTAACAAAGGTCACCATCAGTAACACACTACAACGGCAGGGAATCAAATCCCGCAGTGCCAGACGTGTTCCGCTGCTGAAGCCAGTGCATGTCCAGGCCCGTCTGAAGTTTGCCAGAGAGCACATGGATGATACAGCAGAGGATTGGGAGAATGTCATGTGGTCAGATGAAACCAAAGTAGAACTTTTTGGTATAAACTCAACTCGTCGTGTTTGGAGGAAGAAGAATACTGAGTTGCATCCCAAGAACACCATACCTACTGTGAAGCATGGGGGTGGAAACATCATGCTATGGGGCTGTTTTTCTGCCAAGGGGACAGGACGACTGATCCGTGTTAAGGACAGAATGAATGGGGCCATGTATCGTGAGATTTTGAGCCAAAACCTCCTTCCATCAGTGAGAACTTTGAAGATGAAACGAGGCTGGGTCTTCCAACATGACAATGATCCAAAACACACCGCCCGGGCAACAAAGGAGTGGCTCCGTAAGAAGCATTTGAAAGTCCTGGAGTGGCCTAGCCAGTCTCCAGACCTCAACCCCATAGAAAATCTGTGGCGGGAGTTGAAAGTCCGTGTTGCTCGGCGACAGCCCCAAAACATCACTGCTCTCGAGAAGATCTGCATGGAGGAATGGGCCAAAATACCAGCTACTGTGTGTGCAAACCTGGTAAAGACCTATAGTAAACGTTTGACCTCTGTTATTGCCAACAAAGGTTATGTTACAAAGTATTGAGTTGTATTTTTGTTATTGACCAAATACTTATTTTCCACCCTGATTTACGAATAAATTCTTTACAAATCCTACCATGTGGATTCATGGATTTTTTTTTTTTTCACATTCTGTCTCTCACAGTTGAAGTGTACCTCTGGTGCAAATTACTGACCTCTGTCATCATTTTAGGTGGGGGAACTTGCACAATCGGTGGCTGACTAAATACTTTTTTGCCCCACTGTATACATCACTAAGACTGGACTTTTCTACATAAAAGTTCACTTTTCAATTGAAAACTGAGAAAAACTTTAACCTTTAACCTTACATTCTGCCAAGGCGGGACAATCCACACTCCTCTGAGTAATGATCCCTCCACCGTCCTCTTCTTCTTGTTCTCCTTCAGCCTCTTTGACATCTTTCTCCTCCTCCTCTGGCTCAGTGACCAGCTCAGTCTCAGGAAAGAGGAGCGGGGAGGGTGTAACAGGAGACCCTTCTAGACAGAGACGGACAAGTTTAGTCTTTCTAGTGATGAGAAATGACGGTCATAATTCTCTTAACTCAGGGAAAAGGATTATGGACCACTTCTCTTTTTATCCATCGCTTTTCTAAATATAGATACACTCTGGATCAGATCGGCTGCCCACTAAAGGGCTAACACCCATTTTACAATCACCAATTAATCTAAATGTACCGAGGGCTGTGAAATTACTCAAATATTATTTTCAATTACAACCTTAGCTTCCATCAATTAATAAAAGGTTTATTGTGCTGTTTTATGATTTTGAACTCATCACCTTTCTTTACTTTTGCCTCTTTATAAAAATCCAAATTCACTCCTTTCATTTTTTTTTTTTACTCTAAATTCATTTTATGTATTCATCTATTAAAATTTCAGAACCAGATTTCTTCTTTGGAAGGTTTAATGAACACAATCATTAAACTCAACACTGAAAAAATGTGATTACGATTTTTGCAGCTCCAGTAAATATCCCCCACACACACCTTGGCTGCAACACTCCTTTTTGTGAGATTGTTTCCAGTGGAGGGTCTGGTGGTGTTTTCCACAGTAGGTCACAGTGTGGCACCGAGAGCAGGCTTTGTTACCGGGGCATCCGCACACCCAACACAGTTTAACTCCCGAAACGGGCAACACACTCTGGCCCTCCTCAGCATCACAGGGTGGTTCATCCTCTAAAGGGAAGATGATAATTTTATATTTGTTGATATACAGTTTTGGTCAAAGGTTCACATACATACACATTTTTATACTCCACACAGGGTGAAAAGTATAGTATAAGGTTCAAATATATACATACACACTCTGTATATTTTGTTAAATGTTCTTTAGCAAATTGCACCTCAACCAGAAACTTTTGGTAGCTGGAAGGAACATCCAAGTGTGACAAAGTGGTTAAACTGGTATTCCATTCCTTCATTATTTCATCCACTTTGTGGAACCACCAGCACTACTAACAACAAAACAGTCCCAGAGTATGATGCTACCACCACCATATTCTTCTACAAATACTCAGAAATTGAATCTTGAATACTTCATTAAGAGTTAGGCAGCAAAAATTCACAAACCTGCTGGAGGGTCATAGGGGTAGAACTCGTTCCTCCTCTGTAACTGGTTTCTGAAAACTGGCATGAAGGAAAACACAGCTTTTTAAGAAATACTGCAAAATCTATTGAGAAAAATTATTAGAATCAGACAACATCTCACAACATCACCCCTGGGAAGTGACAGACATCAAACAGTGAAGAACTACCTTTCATGCAGCGGCTGTCATTTCGCGTGTAGCACTCTGGAGTTTTGCAGCAGAAGAGAAAGAGCGTTCGGTGAAAACTTCTGTCCTGACCGGATATTGGTGCATACACCTGCAACAAGTCAGGTAAATCTAGTATTTATTTATTTATAGTGAATAAGGCTGAGGTGGGATGCAGAAGTTAAATTGGAGTTGACCCAGATTTGAGTATGTGTGCACTTAGGTATAGGGTGGGTGGGTGTGTGTGTGTGTGAGAGAGAGAGAGAGATCAGGCTTGTAAAAAGTACTTAATTAAAGTTGAAAAATACTCACACATTGTACACCACCTGGGTAATATGTTCAGATTCTTATATCAGAATATATATCAATAACCAGCCGGCTAATGAAGGTCTAGTACCTAAACCATGCAATTAAATATATTTTGGGGGATTCTAATTTATTAAGGATATATTTCAGTATGTACCTTTTTAGGAGGCTTATAAAATACAAATGTTTGATATGTGTGCCACTTTCCTTTCTTTGTGTTTATGCTGCTAAAAATGTTGTGTTAATATGTTTACTGTTTGTCTGTGAAGGTTCTCAGTCATCCAGGTCATCGTAGTCAAAGGAGCTTGCAAAGAAAAGCGTCTGGACTTCTTTAAGTTTACTGTTTAACTCTTTATACAGGACACCAAAACTGTAGTCTAAAAGTTATTTCAGTCTTTATATTATACTGTCAGCACATCTCTCTATACCACAGTACAGTGAAGTAAATATTTTTATGAAGTAGGATAACATGGCTCCTGGAGATTCACCTGCAGCAGGAAAACCATAGGCAGACGGCATATCTCACACTCCAGTCCGGGCAGAGAGGGCAGGCCTCTCTGGCTGAGCCACGCCGGCTTCCCTCCGACTTTACTCGGGAACTGAGGAGACCGAAGCCGCCACGGCTCCGCATCCTCCAGGAAACCCAGAACTACCTCCGCCGAGGACATACTGGTATTACAGAATATTTAACGAACAGACTCTAACCCTTACTAACGGAGCGTCTTCTACATCTCACAACCAAAACACATGCTGCTACAGTTCTGAAACTCGTCCGTGAGGAAACACAGCCCAGACTTTTGTTCCGTGGGCCTCGAAACTGTCACTCTGTTGGTAAATACTCATAAATATATGATAGTGCTTGGTGGCTTGAATTAACACGTTTGACTGCTATTCTACAAGTAGAGTTTTAATATGTTTTAATAAGTTTAACTTTAGTTGTATTTTGTTGTGTCCACCAGATGGCGCAAATGTCACACCTGTAGTCTAAAAAGTTTTACAAAAAGTCACGTTTGAATAATATAATTTCACGTTATTACAATATACATAATTATAACGTTCGTACATTATAATATTTATATTGTACTTTTCACGTTATAACGTGATATAGCTCTATTTTTCTTTCCCGAGGCTCCCCTCAATATTTATATTTTGCTTTAAATTGGAATTGGAGGGACTATGCTAGGAGGCTATTTCAGCTGTCATAAGGCTGGAATAGCAAGGCTAATAAGTAAGGCTAATAAAGCAAGAGGCAGAGGGGGGGGGGGAAAGAAAAAAAAAATCCCATCCATGTTCTTAAGACACAGTTCTCTGGGTTTTCTGGGGGTCTTTCAAAGTTTTTGTTAAGCTACTTAACACTTCCCTATGAGTCAGGCAAGCATAAAAACAACAGAATACAAGGGATGAATCAATGTTGTGTCTGGCCCTTCATCCACGCACTGTTCACTAATGCCTCATTCATTCAATCTCATTCTTAAGAAGGGGAAATAAGGGGGGGGGGTTAAGGCAGAGGTATTAATAATTACACAAGAACTGGACTCAAAATCAGTAGCAGCGGATCTGATGGAGTGATGAATCATCATCAATGGAGGAGTTCAAGAGAGTTGAATGTCTACAGCCAACTGTAAAACACAGTGGAGGCACTGTTATGTTTTACAGCTGCATTTCAGCCTTGGTGTTGGGATCTTGTCAAAATTGATGAAATTATGAACGCAGAAAAGCACCATCAGTTTTGAAAAGCATCTGATTGGTAGCAGCTACAGTTCTTTTCTTTTTTTTAGCATAGTAATGATCCCACTAAAAATGCAGCATATGCATACCTGGATAGAAAAACACACAATAGTCTCCCCAGAACCTGGACCCTAACATTACTGAAGAAGTGTGGGATCATTCAGTTCAGTTAAATTTTATATAGTGCCAAATTGCAACAGTCATCCCATGGTGCTTTATAACTATTTTAAGGTGAAGACCTTACAATAATACAGAAGGAAACAACAAAAATCAGATGACCCTCTATAAACAAGAACTTGGTGACAGTGGGAAGGAAAAACTCCCTTTTAAGACAAAGAAACATCCAGCAAAACCAGGCTCAGGGAGGGGCAACCGTTTGGGGGTGAGAGGAAGGGGACAGGACAAAAGACACACTGTGGAAATGAGCCAGATATTAATTATAAGTAATGATTAAATGCAAAGTGGTGTATCAATACACAGAAAGTGAAAAGAGATGAGTGAAAAAGAAATGCTCAGTACATCGTGGGAAGCCCCCATCAGCTTAGACTTGGTGTAAATAAGGGAGGGTTCAGCATCACTTGATCGTCTTGACAGAAAATGGAACAAAAGGCAGCCAATGTCCAAAAAAGAACTTTGAATGTCCTACAAGAAGCCTATAGAACTATTCTTGAAGACCACTTAAAGAAATCACAAGAAAGCTGGCTATGAGAGTTCAGACTGTGTTGAAGAATAGAGGTGGTCACACCAAATATTGACTTTCAACTCATTACAATTGGACAAAACTTTTCCCCCCTCATATACTGTGTATCCATGTGTGTGTATATATATATATATATATATATGCAAACCACAAGGCATTTGTGTCTCTGTGAACTGGGGATCTTTTGTTCCTCTATGTTTGACTTCAGTTTGTTTTTAAGTTCCAGTAGTAAAGTACATAATAGGCTACCAGTAAACCAGCTTTGCTGTGGTGTGATAAGATGTGGTATGCGATTTGCAGTAAGTACTCCAGAATAGACAAAAAGAAGAGAAAACCACATACCATGGTTTTCATTTCAAAAAATGAAAATAAAGATGTTAGACTATAATGCTGATATTTCATACAAGGAAAACGCCACTATAATGCTTGATGAAAGCAGCAGAGCATTTTCAAAAGAAAGAAAACAAAAGCAACAGGAAAAAAAGAGGGAAAAAATAGATCAAATTTCAGTCTATGAAACCATCGTCTACTACTTTTTTTACTTAGTTAACACCAACATCAATCTAAACCTTAATGGATTTGTAAGACATCCGAAGAGTTTGTCCTCCGAAGAGTTGCAAGTCCATACAGTGTGAGTGCGTGCAACCGCTATGTGTCCCCACAACACCTGTAATCCAAGCACACACACACACACACACACACACACACACACACACACACAGAGGCACCGTGATGTCACTGAAGGGGAGTTAGCGGCGGGTCTGTCCGTTGGACGTCTGGACGGACATAGACTCAGACCAGCGGCCAACGTTAATTCATCCTCCGCTCTTAGAATCGGACTCTCATTAATAATTTAATAAATCATGACGCTTAAAGGGGCTGTGTTGGGTGAGCCTCGGGTCCAACCTTGGTGATTTAACCATGGTAACTAAAAGGAAGAGGGCTTCGGCTACCACATAAAGTCAGTTGACAAACTGTGGCGGACGTTAACGGAAGAATGGACGGAGTGAAAACTGGCCCTCAACAGGACTGAACCTCCCGCCCGGGTCTCCTCGGGCTCCATGTCACCCTCCTCTCCGTGCCAGATGCCCCAGCGGGGCGATGGCTGCTACAAGCCGGCACCGGTGTCCCCTGCTCCGCCTGTGCCCCCGCGGAGGGTCCGGAGCCGGGACAGAGGCTCGGGCAGGACGCGGCGATCCGCGGCAGGGTCAGCGGGAGCCGGAGCAGCGGAGAAGCGGGTGAAGTGCGTCCTGGTCGGGGACGGGGCTGTGGGGAAAACCAGCCTGGTGGTCAGCTACACCACCAACGGCTATCCAACCGAGTACGTCCCGACTGCGTTTGACAACTTCTCAGGTAAAAAATAGGAGAAACTCATGACATGGTTCATAGGATCCAATAAATCCAATGATCTAAGTTTCAGTTCATCAAGTGTTAGAAATGATATCTTTGGCTTTAATGATCCTATTTCACACAGCCACAGTTTTGCCTACTAGATGCTGTCTCAAGGGATTGATTTATGTGTTTACTTGACTTATTTAATATATTAAATATTTTAATTCATATTCTTTTAATTTTTTTTTATCATACTGACTTTTTTGCCAGTTTGTGTTGTCATCAAAGTCAAAGTTTGTCATTTTATTACAACAGTAAACTTTACATTGGTGATACTAACCTCAAGATGATGTGTGTGTGTGTGTGTGTGTGTGTGTGTGTGTGTGTGTGTGTGTGTGTGTGTGTGTGTGTGTGTGTGTGTGTGCATGTGTGCATGTAGCGGTGGTATCAGTGGACGGGCAGCCAGTTAAACTACAACTCTGTGACACAGCTGGACAGGTCAGTGACCTCTGTACAAACTAACACTAGACACTCAGAGGGCAGTGTTTCCTGTTGTTCTTTTTTTAAATTCATGTTGGACACAATGCCTCTCCCAAGGAAATCATTCTTTCTTACTTTCTTGCCTGTCTGAGTAGCATCCAGTAAGACAAATGCCTTTTTTTTTTTTGCCTGAGCTACAAAGGAAATGGGAGGGAAGAGGGGTAAGACGTGCTAAAGAGGCTGCATTGAAACAGGACAATGCACGTCCTAGCCCTAGTCAGTGGGATAACATGTAAACAGGTTAAAACATGAAGTTCATTAGGTTCTACATTGCAGGGATGTTTCATAGATGACAGGAACATAGATTAGGATTACTCACAGACTAAAGATAAATCAGTGTTTTGTGTATCTCTAGGTCTTTCCTTGGAATAACTCTCTGGCACACAGGAAGTGATGTAATTCTGTCTACATTTGCGAAGGAGTAGATGTTTGTTTGAAGATAGTGGAAGATGTAGAACACTGTGATAAGCTACAACTGGTTAAACATCAAACAGAGGGTATATGCTGATAGAGATAAAACAAATATGGTAAAACAAAATCACCACACATGCAGTATAATCACATAATCATGCACCAGAGTTATTATAGTCTTTTTTTTTCTAATGAGTTTTTATTTTTACTTCATTTTGACTTTTTGTTTTTAATTCAGTTTAGTTTCAGTAAGTTTCCAGAGTGGATTTTCTTATTTCAGTTTAGTTTTTATTGTTCAAAAATGTTTAGTTTTAATTTATGTTTTATTAGTTTCAGTGTTAGTTTTTTAAGCATTATTTTTGAGGGCATAATAATAATAATCAGAGGCAAGATTTAGGAAAATTACTATAGGTATAACAAAAAACCCCAAAACATTTTAACTCACAGTCAGCTCACAGTCTTGTAAATAGAGTCTCAAAAAAACAAGTCTATCAGTGACTCATCAGGCAAGTTGTAATACATTTATTTGATCCAAAGTAACAAATACTCAAACATTAAAACTAAAAATGGACATTTCCTCTATGTTTTTATTTTATTTTTGTTAGTTTAAGTTTACAAAATCATTTCATTTGGTTCTAGTTTTTATTTTTATTTTAGTTTCACATCTAGTTTTAGTTTTTAAGTTTCATTTTAGTTAGCTGTAATAACCTTGACATGTAACATGTAAAAAACATTATAATCACCATTTTTCAGCTCACTTCAGCTGTATTTATATGTAAGACAGTTTGTAGTATCTGGAAACTGCAACCATCAGCTGATGCCCTATGAGAAAGGATTTGGTGACAATGGGGAGAAAGAACTTATTTTTAGCAGGAAGAGAAACAGTAAAGTAAATCAGTAAGTAAAAGTTTATTTATATAGCACTTTTCACAGACATATGTCACAAAGTGTTTCACAAGAGAGGTAACAAAAACTCAATACAATCACAAATACATCATAAAAGCCCTGGTCTAATTAAAAGCTTTTTGAAATAAAAATGTCCTTAGCTGCTTTTTGAAGGTCTCCACAGAGTCTGAACGCTGTAGAAATATAGGAAGTGCATTCCACAGTCTGGATGCAAGGAAAGGTCAGTCCCCTCAAGCTCTGAAATGAGTGTGGGGGAACACCGTGGTCCCCCGGAGGTTACGAGAGAGGTGTATATGTGAATCAAATCAGCAATATAGGGAGGGGCCTGTCCATGTAGTGCTCTAAAGGTTAAAACAAAAATTTTAAAATGCAACCTAGATCTGATTAGTAGCCAGTGAAAGTGGTAGCCTTCTGGTACAACCAGATAAAGAATGAGGGGAAAGAGAAGAGTAAGGAGAAAGGAGGAACAGACAAACAAAAAACAGCAGAAAATACAAACTCTGGGAGAGAGAAGACAAACATTAATGACATGTAGCATCATCAGTTGTACAATCACCCTGGTTCTATAGCAAATGGCAAGAAACAAAAGTTAAACCTGCACTTCCAGAGAAAAGTGCACTGCTGGGATAATATGGTAGATTATCACTACAATGATCAGCTGCCCTCAAAAACAGTGGGACATTGAATGAGAGAGGAAAGATAAAGTTGGAGATCAAGGAAAAACAGAAAGACAATTTTTAGGTTTTGATAAAATGTGCTTCTCAAACTTTTTCTGATAGGCCTTTTTCTGATACCAGAAGCAGAAATAAAGTTCACACTCTTCTACCAATTATTATCTATCATGAACAGTAAAATGGGATCTGAGGTGAACTTTAATAAACTAAAGGTTAGCATGATAGCTTAAGTATGCTATATATTAAAACCAAAATCACATTAATTGAACATTGTGTTACTCCTAGTCCTCATCATCCCACCTGCAGTGGGGCCCGTCCTTTAGTTTAAGAACCACTGCCTTGAAGCAGAGGTAGGCAGTGATGAATCACAGTATCTCTGTGTGAACACTCTCGGTCTCTCACAACCTTTCCAGGATGAGTTCGACAAGCTGCGCCCTCTGTGTTACACCAGTGCAGATGTGTTCCTGCTGTGCTTCAGCGTCGTCAGCCCTGCCTCATTTCAGAACGTTCCTGAGAAGTGGGTACCAGAGATTCGGAAACACGCCCCCTTTGCGCCGCTGGTTCTTGTCGGGACGCAGTGTGATCTCAGAGAGGATGTCAAGGTGTTGATTTTTATTCTGTACATAAATCACAATTTATGTAATTCTATTGCCTGTTTCTCTCTCTTATCATTCTTATCATTGTGTAAACCAATGACACCATGCACAAACTAAATGGAAGCGTTATTATAGTTATTGCACAGCTTGGTTGTGAATCTAGAATTAAACTGTAACATTTTGAAGGTTATGACGTTCAGCTGGTGTTGATTCTCTTGTAGAGAAATATTTATTCACCTTTATGGTCATTTTGGCAGCCTTAGTTATACCACTGTCGAGGTTTATACATTTTGTCTGCTCCATTTAAATCAGTCAGGGTAGAGTAAATATTAGAAACACAGCATCGTTCAGCAGCACCACAAACTGGAGCCTCGTAAATGTCCAAGTCTCCGTGCTGTCTGGATGTTTTTTTGTGACCACAGAGAAGAGTTGTCGCAATGTCACAAGTTGGTAATGTTGCAACTTTCGACATTATGACCAAATGCAATTTTGGCATTGCATAATGTGTTTGTAGGAAAAAGCACATGCATGTATACTCAGGGGCTGTAGCTGTTTGGATTATAAAACCTTTTTGTGCAACTTACCCAGTGCATAAAAACGCTAAAGCCTGTACAGATGCATCTTTCCTGTCTCCTCAACTGATTGTGTGCTGAGGTCAGTACTGTCACTTTACAGCAAGCAGGTTCCTGCAAATGTGTTCCTGCTATACATCAGTGTTGTCAGATTCTAATCTTTCTGGCTTCGTCCCACAGTAAAAAGATATGTGAGTTTAACTGGCAATTCTAAAATTGACCATGGATGCAATTTACCCTTAATGAAAGTATGAAGATGCAATCTGATATCAAAGCGTGTAATAAACACGCTGGTCCACCGTGTCCATTTTCATGTCCACTTCATGTTTTGACCGTCATAGATTTCACGTTTTTGCTTACACGTTTTTCGATGATGCTGGGTATATATATATATCTGTTGTAGTCTAAAGCACTTTGAATGATCAGTACAAATGTCAGTCCATTTCCAGCAAGTAGCAATTGGAAAAAACACAAGACTAATTCATTTAAGAAAAAGAGACAAACAAGAGCTTAGACGAAAAACATACAAAACAGGCAAAAAATGTAAAAAATTATAAAAAGGAAGACTAAAAGCAGGCAATACAGATTAAGAGGACCGAAAAGGGAAAACAATAACTAACTCTGTGAGAAGGATCTCCTCAGGCCGGTGCTCATGTAAACATGCAGTCACCCTCTTGACTTTAAAACAGCCACAAGGGCCACACCTGGATCTACTTTTATGCTGTATGTCTTTCCCCCATAAAGATGAGATTTGACTCTAATAGGCATCCAAGGGGGAAAGAGATATAACTTAAAGTCAGATCCAGATATACCTTAAAAGGCTCAATTAAAATGTAAAAAGCAATTCTAAGACAAATAGTATTGGGGTGATGTGATGCTATTTGCTTAAACTAGTAAGTATATTTATTTCATATTTTTGTAATTTTCTTTAGGTCCTCATTGATCTGGCGAAGTACCGTGAAAGACCCGTGGACCCAGTGGATGCCCAGGACTGTGCGATGGAGATTGGAGCAGTGGCCTACTTAGAGTGCTCTTCGCTGACCCAAAAAAATCTCAAGGAAGTGTTTGACACAGCCATATTGGCCAGCCTGCAGAACTACAGCTCCCATAAGCACCAAAGGGGGAAAAAGAAACGCAGAAAAAAGCAAAGACAGACACCGGACAAGATGAAAAGTCTGTCAAAGTCGTGGTGGAGAAGGTACTGTTGTGTGGCTTAGAGGAGACTTTATTCTTGTCTGATTCAGCTGGGTTTTAGTTGACAAGCACAGAAAGGTGGTTTTCTCTTTAAAAGGAGACGGATACAGGACCTCTCCTGGACTGCGGCTGGGAAGTGTCACAGATGTAAAATATTTTGTTTTTAGCCCCCATTCTGGATTCTGGATGAGATTTACTACTGAGCCTCCCTGCAGGAGAAGGTGGTGCTGTGTCTCCTGGAATTAAACTGGCATGAACCAGTTCTATTGTGGGACTAGCAGAAGATGTGATAATATTGTTCAGGATTAGACTGGTACAGATTTGAACAGGAACTTGGAACTGTGTTTTCTCTGGAGTTAGATCCAACCTATAATGGATTTATGCAGCCTGGTTACGAACCCTGGAGGGGAACTGGACTGTCTTCAGAATATAATTGTTATTATTGGTGGCTTAAAAACTGTGCGTCCAATTCCTGGTCCTTTTTTTAAATTGCTTCTAAATTTAGTCTGGTTTCAGATGCCCATGATTAGAAAGAACTGCTAACTGAAATAGACCGGACCAGACCAAAGGTTGTCATTTTGGAGTTTCTGACCCAGACAATGATCAGTGGCTATAATTATAGTCAGAACAAGTCCAACCCTCAGTTAATTTTAGAGCTGCTTTTTATAACTGGGGCCATTGTTATTCATAATGAAAAAAAAAACTTTATTAAACTGTTAAGTATTTCCTGGTGACACACATGTTTAGTCTATAACCTGGATCAGGTTTTCCCCTTTTATTATAGTGCTGATCTGGACAATTATGCTGTTAGATCTGGCATGAAATTAAGCATAGTTTTCAGCGTGTCCTGACAGAAAAAGGTTCGGTGAGGCTTAGGCTTTGGATAGGTGCCAATCATGTCTTTCTTCTTGTGCTTTGATCAAAAGTGAGATTTCAAAGAATAAGGAGCCAGATAATGAAGAAAAAATCATAATATGTTAAAAAGCATGTCTGAATATCCACTGCTCTCTAATAGCAAGTTGTATCTTTAGTCAAGAAGATACAACCTGGATCCAGGACTCAGTGACCCACTTTGGGTTTCCACTGGTAGCTGTGGTATTTTATCATCTTCATCTAGCCCCCATTATCACTGAAAGACTGAACAATCTGTTAAAATAGAGTGGTACCAGTGTGGCGTGGTTAAATATAAATCTCTGCACTGTGCTGGTGACTGGTGCTTGACCTTAATCGGGCAGGAGGACATTTTGTAATTCATGATCGCATTGTTCCACAAACGAGAACGTTGCTCAGTGCAGTACTCAAGTGGCTCTTTTCACATGGAAATGAAGAATTCAGTTTAAAACTGAGACATTCGAATCTAAATCATCTACAGGCACAAGCTGCAAGGCAGGCAAATAAAAGCCAATTGATGTTAGATATTTGTTCTGCTTGATGTGGGTTTGATTTATCTTTGCAGACACTTAAACAACCTTAACTATGAGCACGTAATGTAATTAAACCCACGCAGTGCTCTTTGCATGTGCTTGTTTCTGTAAGTTTGCAAAAAAAAAGAAAAAAAAGAAAGTGACTTCACCTTTTTTTTTTTAAATGCAATTAAGACTGTGAAGTTTGAATTTTCTACTAGCAATGTTAACCATCCGTTTTTCTGCCCTCACTGTTATAGCCAACCCTGTGTTTACTGTTTTCTGTGATAGTGCTTGCAGGCTGTCCTCTCTCAAATAGATGTAGCTTTATGTGTTGTAAAGCAGCAATAAAAACAAAAGTGAAGATGGAAAACATGTGGCTGTCACACACTCAGCTGCCACACCTTCCTTCGTACACCATAGTTACTAAACCGAGAGCACAGACCAGCAGGGTCTGTTTTATTTTTCTTCAGTGTCTCCGTCTAAAAAGGCCCGTTGTATTAAAGTCACTGCAGCAGACAGGAAAGAGCACAATGTTTGTTATGCCATTTTGTAGCATAAAACACAATTATTCATAGAGATCAGACATGAACACTGTCATAGCTGCATTTCAAAATTTGGAAGTTTTATCTAACTTCCCAGTTAAATGTCAGAATTTATTAGAAAAAAAAAAGATAATTATATTATGAAAAACAGATTTATTATTTGACTGACGCATTTCAGCTTGCGGCCTTCATAAAACATATCACAGACCAGATTCTAAACAGCACAGAGTAAAGAGTACAGTAAAAATATATACAAGAGCCAGCATACATATCCACCAATGAGGCACCAAAAAGGATGGCCTGGGCAAATGGTTTAAAGCTCAGGGTCTTAAAATTGTTTAAAAGATTTGATTTAATGACATATTTTCCTTCTTGTATTGTTAGTGACATAAAAATAACTGAGGCTGTGGATGTGTGAAGTTACAATGATATCAGGCCCATGTAAGATGTAACTGACAGGTATTTTGGCTTTTAAGCGTGGTGTGAAAACCTTGTACAGTTCTCAAAAATAAGCATTTTCCCCCAAAGAACTACCCCGCATCACATCTGTGGCCATTGGGTTCTTTACTGGTGTGAAGCAGAGTAAGCCATGTTGTGCCTGGGAAGTTCAATTCATTTTAATAATGAGACTTTTATTTAGATTAAAATATCCACAGTTTGGAATCCACGTAGTGTTTTCTGTCAGAGTTGCATATTTTCAGCCAATTAGTAAATTACACTCTTGTGCTCATTTTCAGCTTCATATTTATTCTTGGACTCTAGAGTAGGTTTGCATGAGTCACAGTTCAAAATAATCCTTATGTTTCTTGCACTGGGCCTTCTGTCATCTTCTGTCTGAAACAAACTGTTTTTAGGCCCTTTCAACCTTTTTTGGATTCCTCTTGTAAACAGAAGGTCTGAAAAGTTTGGCAGGTGGGTGGAGCTTCTGTGCTCAGAAATTACCATATTAAAGTCATCACCTCTCAGTGACATCATAAAGATCCAAGAGTAAAAAAACAGCCTCAGCCTTTGGGCTCACAGGGATATCTGATGTCATTATTTGAAAATTTGCCTGTGTTTAATACGACCATCCATGAGTGTAACAGTTGATGTATAACAGAAAATAAGAAAAAGCAAAACAGATCAGCTTTAGAATGGGTTTTACTAGAGCTGCTTGGTAGCTTTCTATTGAAGATGTTACAGTGGAGACTGAATGGTTTCACTGTTTCACGGTGTTTTAGGCTTGATAGCAAACGCATTGTTTCTTGCAGGGGAAAAGGCATAATAGGTTACTTGTCTTGCTGTTTGTGTGCAGTCTTGGCTGATGGTGCAGTAAAGTAGGCTAAAGGTCATGCAGAGTCTTTATCATAGCTTGTGTTTCCCTTTATCAGCTTTTACCTAGTTTAAATTTTCTGGAAAGTAGGATGTTTGCTCACTGCAGTCTTTCAGTAAATATACTTTTTTTTTAAAAAATGTATACCTACTGAAATACATTAAATCAACATATTCTTACATAGGTCTGAGTTGGATTTGAGGATAAATCCTCCTTGATGATTTTTTCTCCTCCTTATACATTAAAATTTGATTCCATAAAGCATGCAAATTATGCCACTCTGTTCATGACTGACTGATTAATAGGATATTACAATTCAAACTGCTGTCATGTGATACAACTTTTAATGTGTAAGACTGACTGTGCTACCAGAAAACAGCATAGATTAAGTTTTACTTCTTTTAGCTGCCCCCTCCCCCCTTTTCCCCCAAGTGTTCAACAGCAGCATGCACCCTGCACTGTATGATGGATGTAAGGAATTGCAATGTAGAACAGATCGGTCTCGGGAAGTGAGCAGTGTTTAAAGACAGTCAGAGAAGACATGTGGTGTGCTGGTATTCTTCTAAAGCTAAGACAGAAATGTTCTGTGTTTGGAGCAGGTCCAAAGTCAGGAGTTTTATAGGTGTTATTGAGCTATGAGTTTTCAGAGATGTGGTTGAGTTTAGCTATTGCAGTAGATTTGGTGCTGGAACTGGATTCCAGAGTGACCTAATTATCCCTGCTGAGGACACTTATCAATAAGTAACTTGTGTAGTGCTATTGGATAGCAAGTTAAAGTCATCCAATAGGAAAATGTTTGAGTCAGACTACAACAAGAACTGATCCTCTGTTTACTTTAGGTCTAAATGTGCAACTTCATGCACATTTAGACCTAACTGGGCACTAAATGCCCATGTTGACCTAATTTCTGATTGCACAAGACTGCACCACGTGGTTATGTGAGTGTAAACAGAAGCATTGCCAAACAGAAGGTCTCATTTTTGAGGTTCAATTGTTTTACTGAGGTTGATACCCCCTAGAGGACACCTGAGCTCACTCACATGAGACACCAGCTGAAAGCTTCTCTTAGGAAACTAGTCCACTGAGCCTGTGTGAAGCGCCAGTGTTTTCATTTTCTCTGCATATAAAAACACTGCTACAATTCTCTGTTTAACCGAGGGCTTTGGTTTGTGTTTGATATATTTGTACAGATGTTTTATACCCTGAGAAATAAAGAATATTTGGTATAAAAATATGTTGTGTTTGAGTGCTTAGTGGCAGACTGAGAATGTGTGTGTATATAAACTCTACTCCCACAGGCTGTAAACAAGACTGAGGTTTCATTTTAAGGTGCATGCATGTTTGAAATGAGGGCAGTAGGGCATGCAGCATTTTAGCACCATTGCTTGAATGCAGAACGGTTTTGAGTTTGACAAAAGTCCAAACTCCACAGAAAGTACCTGAAGTCCAGAAAATAACTACGAGCACCAAAAAGGCATGAAAAACCTTAGGAATACTGGAAAGCTTGAAGGAGACAACACACTCTGGCAGGTAAGAAGAACAAATTCAGGTATATATGCTGAGGAGACTGATGGCTATCTGTAAACATGTGTGAAGGACCACACGGCTGAGATATTTGGCGGGATGGAACATGCAAACTAACAAGGCCAGGAAATAAAACTGACAACAGTGTAAACAGACTAAGAATCATAAAGTAAAACAGCACATGACTTATTATTGCTTTCTTTGGCTTCCTCTCAGAGTCCCAATACATGCTTTTGAGGTTAAATGGTGATTCCAAACTGTCTACATGTGTGTGGAGGTGAGAGTGTGTGATGGTCAGTCTCTTTGTGTTAGCCCAATGATGGACTGGCACCCTCCTGCCCTCGCCTTGTGCCAGCTGGGTTAGATCCCAGCCTCTCTATGACCCTGAGTTAAATAAGCAGTCAAGAAAACAGGCCAGTGGTGTCAAGCGTGCATTCACTCAAGCCCACTGGATAGCTTTGCCACTGATTAATCATTAGTCATTAATATTTTGGGGTTTTTCAATAAAATCCACTGCTACTCCTAGTGGGCACTTGTATGGGTGAGAAAATGCATGGAAAGTTAAAAGCATTTCTAGAGTTGATTGCCTGGATGGGTGGCATCTTGTGTAGTCAATCTTTTGTGTCTTTAACTTTATATCAAGCTTTCTTAACATTAAAGGAAATCTAAGCTATGGAATTTTTTAATGGAATCAAACTGAGCTTCATATGGCCCATTAACTGAAGGGAGTTTAACACCCCTGAAGTATGAAATAGTTCGTTTACAACATGTGGTTTATATTTGTGTGTTTTGTCAAAAAGGAGGTTTATAGTTAACTTTCTAAGTTAACTTTTAAATAAGCAGACCCTCAACTACTTTGTTAGAAAGTACGAGCGCCTACTAACATGTTTGTTCATGTTGTTTTTGCTGATGTCGTGTTCCAGCTTGCTTTGTGATGTTACGCTCAGCTGATGAACATCAGGACAGTGAGATGAAAGATGTGAGCAACGTCTGAGGGCATAGAGACCAAACACAGATACAGACAAATACACACACACACAAAGAAAGCCTACAGAAAGTCATCCAAATTCAGACTGGATCATTGTAAACAGACTCTCTGCTTCCAGGCCCTTACGGTTATGCAAGAGCTTTATTTTGAAGGCTGTCATGTGACATTTGGTTAGTGGTCTGTCTCAGCTCTTGGAGACTCTGTGTGTGTGTGTATAGGAGAAAGTGATTGTAAATCTTACTGAGATACAAACTGCTTTGCTCCACATGACAACACAGTTAGTGAATAAAGAGGCGGCCGACTTTGTTCTCCTTAGGTCAGCTGCTCTGTGACTCGAGCAGTGCCAGGTCCTGTTGGATGATCAGCTCCTGACACAAATTACAGCCTGTTTTCCAAAATGCAATAATGTTATTCCCTTATTTCATGTCAGTTCTGTTTTGATGGTTTTTATGTGCCAACCGAACCTCGTAGGAGCAGTAACAAATGATTATGTAATTCTGCAATCGTAGTCAAAATGTAATACAATACCCCCATTAACTATGCTTATGATAAAACTGACTAAAAACACATGTCACGAAGGCTGACACATCACTAGTTTTATAAAGCCACTGACCTCATGATGAGGTCTTAAAAGTGTTGGTGATGCCAGTTCTCAGAGGTTCCCGAAGCTTTCCGTGTTTTTGTTGCATTAGTCTTATCGAATTGCTCAAGTTTCAGATTTGTTTGGTTTACCATTCATAGCCACATCCTGTGTCCAGCTGGTGTTTTTAAGACTTAAAATGATTAAAATTGTACACTGTGAAATTAGTATAAAACTGCTGGTTAACTTAATAAGGTGCAAAATAAGATCATGCTGCAGTTGCATTAATGTTACTGTATTAGGCAGATGTTTTATCAATATGATGATATTCACACAAGAAGCAATAAGAATGGAAATCGGTAATACACATGAGAGTGCATTTATGCTAATAAATGTTACAGTCACATGTTCACAAAGCTGCCAGTATAGTCAATGGTTTAAGTGTTGGCTCCAATTCATTTTATAATTTTATAGCCCTCTCTGTGTGCGTGCGTGCGTGCATGCGCGCGCGTGTGTGTGTTATGTAACCAAAAAAGGAGCCAAAGTGACATCAGTGCTGACTCTTAATGAGCAGAGCTGAAATATGATCTCCACTTTCCTAACAAGCTATAAACCCAATCAATGTGTGTTCTGACAGCTGCTGTATGTATGTGTGTGTGTGTGTGGGCACGCGCATGTGCTAAAGAGTGTTAAGAGAAAGTACAGAACAGGAAGTTCAGGGGAAAAACAGATGGGCAGGAGTAGATAGAAAAACACAAATAAATACTTGATCAGTTAGTGACAGAGTGAGAATTAGAGATCTTTAAAATCCAGTTTTAATACATTAGAAAACTTTATGTAAAATTAAGAAATAAGAGATGCCTCCTGCCACATTAATCAGACTCACTGAACTATCTCCAGAGATCCAGGCTTGATAACAAGCTGGACTGTCCCTCTTCTCTTTAGTCTGGAGGACACGGCGTCCATGATTTCTGATTACTGAACACTTTTTCTCTGAGATACTCGTCCTCTCCAACATGCTCTTTTTAGACCCAATCATATAAACCCAATCAACTGCCAGTTAGCATAACATTAGTTGCAAAATGTTCCTACGGCTTGTCTCTTTTTTTAGTACCACTTACTTTTACAACCCTTTAATTGCCCTGTCTGAGCTTTCTTTGTTTTAAGTGTTTATGTCATCAAATTCAAAAGAATTTACATGAAATGATAAATGTCACAGTTTAAACGTTTTTGTTTTCTATATTCTTTTGTGAAACAATATAGGTATATGAGATTTGCAAATCACTGAATTCTGTTTTTAGTTGCATTTCACACAGCATCCAGTGGGATTGTGTATTATGGAGACAATAGTAATGACAGGGCAATCTTCAAAGATAACATTTTTTGTACTGAATAAAGAAACAGGACATAATCTGGACTGCATTAAGCAATCCTTTAAAACTTACTTGCTGCGGTAAATGATTTTTATTTTAATGTAATTTCTAGCAAAGTTGATAACAACCAGCTGCTTTCGTTTTGAGTGCTCAGCTTGTCTTTGTTAAGTAACACTAATAGTGTTGCCTTGCTGACAACATTATTAGTGTTACTTATTTTTTATACTGAATCCAGGTGTTATCCATAAGAAAACATCTTGCAACTAGCTGACTCAATAGTTTACAATCATGAGAGGCTATCATTTTTACTGAAGGGTTTTGACCTTTTTCCACAGAGTGCAGTCACAATCAGAAAAGCACAAGAGTGAGGCTGAATGGCTGATTTATATTTAGCGTTGCTGTTTTTGTTTCAGGTTCTTGGTAGGGTGGATGCTGGCCTGCTGACCATGACCATGACTCATGACATTGTTAGTTACACCTGTGTTTTTCCTGCCATGGCGAGTCAAAATATCTTCTGTAAGTAAAGCTCTTCTGTTATCTGCATCAGACAGGAAAACAGCTCAAAAAGAACCAGATGTTGTATCCATCTACACTGATTACTGGAACTAAAAAATAGATTATGACTATGGCTTATACCCAGCAGCTGTTAGTCAGACATTAGTAAGACATCTACGTACAGAAATGTAAAAATGAAAATTTTCATAGAGCTCCATGCACTACTGTGAAACTGTGAAAAACTAAGCATAACCATAGTAAGGTTGGTCTTCTGCACTATTTGTGATACTGTTCACCCATTTACACATCCATCATTTAGGTGTCTCCAGCACCAATTGACAATGGACGGTGGTAGAAAACCTTTGCAGGCACAGAGGGAACATGCAAATGTCATACAAAAAGGCCAGAGGAGATCACAAAATACACAGCAACAACTTAATCTACACATTGTGACAATGAGTGGATTTTCCCCTCACAATGATCCGCACAGACCCACTGTTCAAACACGCTGACACACGCTCCTGGAATCTTTACTGAACGAGTGAAACTGCTGCCTGAATGGACTTTATCTCTGGCCATTCACCTGCTCTCAAACAAATATGCTCTTTCCTTTTTTTTTCTCCCTTTCCGTATCACTTTCCAGTCAAATACACTCTCTCCTCTCTTGGTCTCTCTCTGCCCTCTTGCTCACATAGTTTATGAGGATACCCCATGAGGGAGAAGGTGCCATATAGCATTTGAGTTGAGAAACAGTGTGACACACATTCAGTTTATACACCTTCCTCCCACTTTCCAACTCTTCACATTAATACAGCTCATCTGTGAACTGCTAACAACAGCTGACGACTGTAACCGCCATAAAATCCCTGTAACCGCCCTGGAAATGCTGTGTATTTAATAAATGTGTTATTTCAAATGCCACTAAGCCTTTATATCATGGCCTCCATGATATAAAGGCTTAGGGGTCACCAGCACTGTGAAAACTTGAAGAAACACTTTTAGCTTGAAGTAATTGTTTTCTGCATGACTTCATCAGTCCCTCACATCCTTGCTGGGGAACTCTGGCCTGCTCTTCTTTACAACACGGCTGTAGGTCATTGAGGTTTGTTGGGATTTGTTTATGCATAGCTCTCAGTCCCACCACCGCATTTTAATCGGCTTGAAGTCTGAACTGTCATTGCAACACCTTGAGTCTTTTTTTAATTTAGCCGTTTTGTTTTAGATTTGTTGGCATACTTGGACTCATTGTCCTATTCCAGTTTCAGCTAGGCTTTAGTTGTCAGACAGATGACCTCACAATGAATACTCTGGCATACAAAGGAGTTCATGGAGGACCCAATGATTTCAAGGTTCCCAGATCCTGTGTCTGTGAAACACATCCGAATTATCACCCCTCCCTCCACCACTCTATTTCACAGTTGGTGTCAGGTATTTGGTTTTAACCAAGCGGGGTTCTATGCATTATGACCAAACATCTCCACTTATTGGTCTAAAATACATTGCTACTGAAAGTCTTGTGGTTTGTTCAGCTTTTATAGAGGCTCTGATGATCAGTTAATCAGATACATTTGATTAGACACAGTAGACCTAAACTGGATAAACGTTTAAGGACATGGACAGATTAATGCTGTATTTAATTTTTCACAGGACTGTACACAATTGACACTCAGCTATTTTGAAAACAAATTATTATTTTCATGTTTTACATTTTCCCATAAACAGCCGCAACCAAAAAGTACTGCAGGGGGACTGATTAGGATTTTCCTTATTTTCTGTATATAGACTGCAACAATAATGAATGCTCATATTACAAAGTTTCAAAGACTGAGGTATGTGCTGTTAATAACTATGACTTAAGCTTTAAAATGTTTGTTTTGTGTTTTTTAACTCTTGCTTCTAGATGATCAGTTAATCAGGGACAGGATATCTCTAATATGATCATCTCATAGCAGCTCCACCTGTCTGACCATCAAACTTTCTGTTTGAGACATAAAACAGCTCGTTTCAGGGAGTCGATGACTTTGAGGGGCTATATTAATGCTCCATACAGGATTGACGAGTATTATTTTTAAATTTGAGTCGTGTAAGTATAGAATAAAACTGTGAAGAAAGAAATGAGCACAGCAGGTTCTCTTTAAATTAAAAAACAAACAAACAAACAAAAAAACTTTTTGCAGCAGTTTAGCCTTGATTTTTGACAGGATATGAGAGCAGATAGACACACAGGAAATGGCAGGGGTGGACTCAAATGTGGGTGCCTGGAAAAATCTTTCAGTATATGGGTCACATGCTCAACTAAGTAAGCTATACTGGCAGCCCAACAGGTCCTCTTTATGAAAGATTTAACTAAATGGTACAATTGGTGTTTTAATACTCAATAAACCATAATAAAATACAAAAATACTCAAAGTCCTTATAATCCAAAGTCCTTTAGTAATCTGTTATATGAATGTAAATGCCTTGTAATAAAACTATAAATGTTTTATTAATAATCATTATACTGGCACATACTAATTATTAATAAGCATGTTATAAGGACTTTTACAATTTTTACCACCAATTAAGTAACACCTATTACAAGGACCTTACAAGTATTACCCAAGTCTCTTTTTGGCGTATGCATAAAACGTGGTATTTGCATACTTCTCGTTTGTCAAGATAAACCTCTTGTTATCAAAGGCATGTGGTTTCATATCATTGCTTGTTCTGACTTAATATATCTCATCTAATTAGTCGCTGCTCGAGTGTGTTTACTGGAAAAGATAAAAGCTCTCGGTAATGAAGTCTGCAGGGTGCGTTTCAGTCTGCAGCAGCTGCAGCTGACACCACAGCTGATTCACAAGGAAGCTTTAAACTCTGAATCGGACACTCAAACAGCGTGAATCAGCCCAGCATTACACTTGTTTTTCAGTTTTAAAGAACATACTTTTTCTAACAATGTCAGGGTTCACTACGTCAATGAAAGTAAAAATACTAGCCTCAGTATTTTGCATGTGATACACATTAACTTTAAGCATATAATAGCAAACTGTACATGATGTTTTTGCTGAATTTACTTCACCTGAGAAGCTCCACAGGGGTCAGTGGACTTCATGCACCACTAAGAACAATAAAGGTGTAATTTTTCATTTGTCATGCCACAGATGATATCAATTAAATACAGTATATCCACACAGTCCAGAGGGAGACATGCTGATCTGAAAGCAGATGTCGAGCTATAATGTTGAGTTAATAGACTTGAATTTTGAGCTAAAAATGCAATAAAACTAAGTAGAAAATAATCTCTTTTTCTTACATAGACTCATGAGCAAAGCCTTATTTAATGACCTTTTTTCTGTCACACCTCTGAAAACCTGTCGTGTGTTTGATTCGCTCAGCTGAAGTTTATTTGCAAAATGCAACAGTTTATACAGGGATGCTATTCTGTTTCACTTCATTCATTAATTGAGTGAAACTGGAGCTGTGAGAAGTCTGGAAGTAGGAGCTTTGACAAATCTCATTTAGAGGAGAGCAGATCAGTCTTAAATTGCTCACAAATCAGTGCCTCAGCAAGAGTCAGAAATTCCTAATAATTATAAGAATGCCTAACATCTGGGCAAAGTCTGCTGATGCTTTCCATCGGTCGTGTGTTTCCATGTTATCAGTAAACGGGACATACTGACAGGTTTTTCCAACTGCTCATTTCATGGCGTAGATAAGACCTTCAAGAACAAAGCGGAAAATGGCTCATAATTTCTGGATTATCGTGGAGCGAATAACCAAATGTCAGTTGATCCCGAGCCTGTTAGATGTAATTAGATGTACTAGGCTTTGTTGCAGAGCTGTATTATAAGACTGAGATTTAATGCTCATGGGTGTTTTTTAATGTGACACTCTTTAACATTGTTAAGTTGACTGGTTTGATGCAGTTTCTTAGTACAGGAACGTGTAGGATCCCAGTTTGAGAAACATTAGAAGACAGCTTTGTGTTTGTTGGGCTTCAGCTGTAGTGGAAGAAAAGAAGTGCAAGAAACCGTGATACACAGCTACACCTACACATGTTTTTTATGGTTGGAAAAATCCAGGTGTGACTAATAATATTAACGACTTCACTTCTCAATTAAGTGTCCCAATGAGCCATGACAGAAAGTCTGCAATAGCAGGAAGCAGGAATGAAGTGGAAGCATCATTAAAACTATTAATTACATGAATGGCTTTCCAGCTATAATTTGGCAATAAGTGAAAAAGGTGCATTGACCACTCACTTTTAAAGGTGAAGGTCAGTGCTAAGAGCTGAAGCATGTGAATTTTCACACGCACTTTAGTAAATTACAACACAGTGACTAAGGTCAGGATTCAAGACTCTGTAGTCCTTTACACGTTGACAGTTTGTAACAGAGTCGTGCTTTGTTGCAGATGCAGCAGTTGGAGACTCAGCATGTCTGTTTGCTTCATCCTCTTCTTTTCTTTCTTTCTGTTCCTTTTCTTTTTCTATTCTTCCGCTTCGCCTATTTTCACTAACCTGGCCTTCACCTCCTGTCTGCTGCAGCAGAATATCCACACAGATGATAATATGAATAACAAAATAAAATAAACAAGCAGAATAAAAACATTACAGTGCTCCCTTTTAGCAGGAAGAATATTTTAAAAATTTTCCAGTTTTATTTTGAACTTTGTTTATACGTTTTCCAAATTCTACTTTTACTTCCTGTCTTTTCCAGCTTTTGAGACCTCATGCTCATAGCTTGGCAGGAAAATTTTCTTTGTTTACTTAAGAGTCTCTTCTGGAACAAATGGTTAGCATTTTAAGTGTTGTCTTTATTAATTTATACAATATAATAAATGTATTTTTAAGTAAAATTTGCTGTTAGCCAAATTTAGGTTGCTCATGTTAGCTTGCTAAAAGCATTAGCTACTTTTTTGGCTAATGCTGACTGAATGCTCAGAAAATGTCATTGGTTAACTGCAATGTTGATCGTGGACCAACATTATTATGAAGATGTAGGAACAACACTAACACAGAGATATTATACTGTACATACGCACACATAGCTCTGTGTTTCCTTCGTCTGTGCTAGTTTGTATGCTAGCTCTTTGTGTTCCTGCAGTCACTTTAAACTTCTTGGGACTTTGTTCATTTTCAAGTTTCTCATTAGCCTCAATAAAAGCGTGCCTTTTGTCATTAATTGTGCTTGGATTATAACTGTACAGTAAACACAGTGAACTGTGGCAAACATATGCTATGATATTGGTGCTCAAGTTATACTAAAAAAATATGCCGATTGTGGCTTTAAGCTAAAGAATAAAAGGCTTAAATGCAAGATTTCAACCCACCCTTATGTACTTTGTGTGGTTGTAACTTGAAAAATATTCATAGTATGAATAACTATTTACAGAGCTTTGTTAAATATGATTCTGAGTCGGTCAGTGGGAGGTAATGATTGATCACACTGATGAAACCGACAGGTGAATGAGACAGGTGAATATAGCGTCTGCCACCTTGACAGTTTGTAATTGGATTTCATGCTCTGTCACAGTTCTCAGGATTTACAGTATCTTAACATTTTAAAATGAACACATTTTGTGAGTCTCTCTCTTTCACATACAGACACACATAAACACTGTTCTGGGAAATGGGGATTAGTTACTGATACTGAGAGGTGGGAGTAATCAGCCTCCCTGTGTAGCCTCTGAAACCAGATGTAACCAGCTGGGACACACACACACACACACACACACACACACACACACACACACACTGTGACCAACAGGCTCATGGCCAGAACTTTTGTCCTTTTCTCAACTGTGTGAGCTGACACACAATGAGGAGAGAGGGAGGCCTAGTTTCAGCTGTGCAGAGTTCAGAGACGCTGCTTCAAATGAATCTTTGTGATCGAGGACAAATGTTCTTCAAAGGTCTGGAACACTTGGACTTTATTACCTTTCCGTGCTGCCGCTTTAATTAAACGCTTTAATCTTTATCTTCACATTAAAATCACGGGCAAGTGAAAGTTGCACATGAGCTTGGATAAGTGTGTGTTTTTTTGGAAAGAAGCACAAGTGCATGTGTGAAGTGCACCTTGCAGGACTTGCATGTCTGTTTGTTTAACCCAGAACAGGCAGCAGGGGAGAGACTGGGTGTGTAGTGTTGAGGCAGTAACTGAAGGGAGTAGGATTAATCCAATACAATGAGTCATGAGAGACTGATCCTTAAAGCAAAGGGAGGATGATTTTGCACAGTTTGTGTTTTTCTGGACAAATTATGCTGAATCTAGATTATCACAGAAGCCTCACCTCTATAAATAGCAAACCTTTTATTTATTTAAATTTAGATAGCTTTAATAGAAAACCCTGAATATGATACCTATTTTAAGCTCTTCTGTCAATAATTGAAGACCTTTGGGACTTAACGTATATGGAACACACTGTTCTGATTTATTGATAGCAGGTTGCCACTTTGAAAACCTACCTGTCAATATAATAGTATACATAAAGCAACAGAAGACTAGCTTATTAATGTCCTGTAATAACAAGTATGTAGTTTATCAAGGAAAAAAATGTCCCATGCTCTCTCCCCCCCCCCCCCCCCCCCCCCCACACACACACACACACACAAAACGGGACTATTTCTTAAGGTTTTGGGTGAATCCCCAAGCGAATCATGAATCATACAACCTTTCAACAATTCCTTGAGTAAGCCCTTGGTGACAGTGGAGAGAAAAACCTCCCTTTCATTAGGAAGAAATGCCGGATTCAGAGTGGACAGGGTTTGTTGAGGGCAGATAAGCAGAAAAGAAAAAGCAGAGCGTGGAGAGGCAACAGACTGTAAACACTGAGCCTGTTGCTCTGATCAGCAAATGTAGATTTGAGACGGTCAGCTCCACCAGCATCAGAGCAAAGATGTAAAGAGACAGAGAGAATCAGAAGAAAAGGGATAAACTACAGGGGAGAGAAGATACAGTTTTAAAAAATAAGCAATAGTAGCAAGTAAATACGTGAGACTGAAGTGGAGGAGAGGTGCTCAGTGCTTCATGGGAACTCCCTCTGCACCGTGGGCCTGCAGCAGCACATTTAAGGAATGGATCAACCCAAAACTGGGAGCTGTTTTCACACTGAGGAGCCTGATAGTTGAAGATAAGCTAAGATATACTTTATTTATCCCAAGAGTTGGGAAATGTTTGCATCACGGCAGCCAAAACTTTAAACACAACCTTTAACAACAGAGCTTAAATGAAGTATCCTTCCATCGATCTTCTTATACCTACCTAATTCAGGGTTGCCACAGTGCTGGAGCTGATCCCAGCTGTTAGGGGCCGAGAGCCAGGGTACACCCTCGATGGTTTGCCAGTCTATCATAGGGATAACACAGATACAGATAACCATTAATGCTCACATTTACATATATGTTCAATGTATAATCACCAGTTAAAGTCAGATGCATGTCTTTGGACTGTGGGAGGAAGGTGGAGGACTAGAGCCCAGACCCTCTTGCGGTTTGTTTGTTGTTTGTTTCAGAAACTCATCGACGTGTCTTTAACACCCTTTACGAATTAGATTTCTCGGGGATGTTTAGTTAGCAGCAGAGGCTTTAAGGTTGTAAACCTTGTGCTAAAAACTTGCACATGAGCCTAGTGTTTTAGACACAGATCAATAACCAACCTCCCTTTTATTTTAGAAAGTTATAGCCTCATAACATAAAAAAGCCCCTCTCTGAGCTAGAACTGCATAGCATTCATCAGCTCAGCAGTCATGAGCTCAGACAATTGTTCATATGATCCAGTTGTGCTGCATATAGACTGCAGAGCCTCTGATGCAGCAATGAGATGGCTATCAACCCAGTCACAAGATAAAACAGCTGTGGGGAAAATCAAGATTGCTCCAGTCACGAGATCTTCAAACCACCTTCAGATGTATCTATTCTTCCTTTAAGATGTCAGCGTTTATTTTTAATCGGTGTCACAAACATGTTTTACTTGAAGAACGGCCTTTCTTTGCTGTAATGTCTATGACAGCTGAACAAATTCTCTTTCACTGGTAAACACGCAGATGACAGGAAGTGTTGTCTGCTCCACACTATAATGAGACCTCTTGGCCATTAAACACTCTCCGTAATGGCATTAAATGTCCTCACTGCGGACGCTCGCTCATGGGGGCTTCAGATTGATAGAAGGAATTAGGTCTGGTTAAACTAAACGTTTGACTTGCACACGTGTGATATCACATATACAAACATGTACACACATACGGTGGCCTTGGCTGTCTTTGAGTTATCACTAAACTACCAGTTATTCAATTATTATTTACTGAAGGTGCAGCTTTGACTTTTTCATCTTTGTATGTTTTTCTCTTTTTTTCCCCATCAGCACCCCGTTACTAAATCCATCCATCCTTTTTCTTAACCATGTATCCAATTCAGGATCAAGGTGGGGCTGGAGCCTATCCCAGCTGTCCTAGGGTGAAAGACACACAAGTTTCTGGAAGGTGGGAAGAAGCCGGAGTACCCGGAGAAGACCTCCACACAGAAAGGTTAGAGATTTGAGGCTTAGAGGTTATCACTTCACTGCTTTTGCATCTTTGGATTAAACCTTTAAATTCAGAAGTGTCTCAGCTGCATTTTGCTGATCCCTTTGCATTGTCTTCTTTTTCCTGTAACCTTGCCGTGCTAATACAGTAATGCTGTTTTTGTGAGATTCATAGTTGTGCTACCAAATTTTTAACCATGATGAGGTTGGGGGGCTGGCAGTGCTCAGAAGATTTAGATAAAAGTCAAACTTGACATTGACACCAAATGAATATCTGTAAAGCCAAAGGCTGCTTATTCATCACAGCTTTGCCCTTCATGCCTGCTTAAAGAGCCATTAAAATGACAAGCTCATGACAAGGTTAGAAGAACAAAATGTTCTGCTTCTATTATATCTGATTTACTTTGACTACTGTGAGATAATCCTTACAGTTATCTATTTACAGGAATGCTCAGTTTTACTTTTCTGTTTGATGATAAACAGTTTGAGTAAGAAATGGGAGATAAGGGAGGAAAGAAACCAGAGAAGGAAAAATATCTTTGAGGAAAACAGGCGGGTATGCTGATTTTTAAAAATGGAGTTAAAGGAGGAGAATCTGTGGCTGGGAAAGAGTGAATAAATGAGACGGTGAAGAAATGCGTGGTGATGTAAGGGCAGCAGTATGTCCGCTGATCAGACAGCAGCTTGTTTCCTCATCCTCTTATCTCTGACCTCACCGCTCTGGTGTGTGAGTGTTTGCCTACTGTACATACTGATGTCCTGATATATGTGTAGTAGTTCCTGCATGCACACTTTTCTTTGTGTGTCTGTGTAGGCAAACAATCATCTGTGTGGTATGTGCTACCCTGATATAGTGGGCTTTCTATTTATATTTAGCATGTCTTGTATCTTACTGTGTACACTCATTTGCTAGCATGTATGCACAGTGCTGTGAAAAGGTTTTTTTTTTGCACATACACCTTTTAGATCATCAGATTAGACAAAAACTAACCTGCGTAAATACAAAATGCACTATTTTGAAACGAGTTCATTTATTTAGGTTAAAAAAATTGAGCGAAACCTACCTGACCCTGTGTGAAAAAGTAATTATCTCTTAAACTGGCTGTGCCACCTTTGGTAGCAAGAACTGCAGTCAAGTGTTTGTGATGGCAGTGAGGTTTTCACATCGCTGTGGAGAAATACCGGCCCAATGTTCTTTTCAGAATTGTTTTAAATCAGCCACATTGGAGGTTTTTCTTATAACAACCTGTTTGAGGTCATGCCAAAGCATCTCAATCTGGTTTAAGTCCAGACTTTGACTAGGCCACTCCAAAACCTTTGTGTTATTGTTGTTGTTTTTTAAAGCCATTCAGCGATGGACTGTGTTTTGGATCATTGTGCTACTGATGGCCGGACATTCTCCTTCAGGATTTTCTGGTAGAGAGCAAAATTTATGGTTCCACCATTTACACCGCAGACCATCACACTACCGTGACCATTCTTTAACTGTTGGTATGATGTTCTCTTTTTAGGAAATGCTGTGTTAGTTATATGTCAGATGTAAGAGGATTCAAACCTTTCAAAAAGAGCCACAGAATTATTTTCAAATTTTTTTGATCATCAAAATGTCTTCAGGCAAATGTGAGACAAGTCATATTTTTCTTTGTGGTCAGCGTGTTTTTCTCCTTTGAGCTCTCTCATGGATGCCATTTTTGCCCAGTCTCTTTCTTATTGTTGAATCATGAACTCTGACCTTAAATGAGGCAAGTGAGGCCTACAGGTCTTTAGATGATGATCCATTCTTGGATTAATTTTGGTGGGTTGGGGAATCCTGGGAATTTTCACCCTCATTCCAAGTTTTTTCTTTTTTTGGACAATGGCTTTCACTGTGGAGCCCCAAAGCCTCAGAAATGGCTTTGTAAGACTAGTAGATATAATTGATTTTGTTTCTCATCTGTCCTTCGAGTTTCTTTAGATCGTGACATGATGTGTTACGTGTTGAGATCTTTTAGCCTGCTTCTTTTTGTCACACTGGTTCTGTTTAAGTGATTTCTTCTTCTAGCCTTGGTGTGGCTAGTGAAATTAAACTCACTGACCTTTCTAATCACTTTATTTCATTTGAGTGTCACTTGATCATGTTTTGCTTCTAATTTTTTAATATTTAAATCATCTACAGATAAACAGTTTAAAACATTTAATATCTAACATAAAGTATCTTAAAGGAAATTACTGAGAGTGAAATCATTGTGTTGGTGATTTGGTGATTTTATTTGAGGGTTGCAGTACAAACATCTTTCTTATCTTTCGTATATTTAAATTAGCTTTACACTAGGGTTGTTTCAGTAAGGGCATCTGATGCTGTCCACTGTGGTAAGGCCTTGGGAATACAGAATATGGAATATAAGTTAGAGGTTAATGAAACCTACAAATTAACCCGTGCTGTGCTACAAGTCTACAAATCTGTTGAAATCTGTGAAAACTGAACACGAGAACAGGAAGGGAGCGAACGGGACATGAGACAAAGTTATCACAGTGAAGAGGAAAGATCAGAAGACAGGGAGGAAGGGAAAAAAGAGGAAGTGGAGTGAAGAGGTGACAGGAAGTAGGAGTGGGTGGAGGAGAAAATGGAAAAAAGGGAGGTGAAAGGGACAAGAGGAAAAGAAAAGGAAAAAAAGGATGTGAGGAGTTCTTTTTACTATCAGTTTGTTCAATGTGCTTAGGCTGAAAACACACAAACACTCACAGAGGATGTATCTGGAACTGACACGCTGGTACTTCCTGCAAAAGAACAGCTGACTGTGACATATGTGTGTGTCTGCGTTATCAGCTACGCTCATGCTGATAGGACAGTCCTGTGATTTGTGGTGGACATACGTCTTCAGAGGTCAATTTGTGGACTTTTTGTGTGCCCTTTATTTATTACATAATTTACACAAACAAAAAAATGCACATGAATGTAACACCCTCTCGTTTAGCTCTGGTTTTAGTCTTCCTGGGGAAATTTTTGGCTTTGTTGGTTCAGGTTTTTCAAATAACCTTTTCACAGAAAAGAGGTGCTGACAAAAGAGTGACGTCAAACTAAAAATTGAAGAGTTCACAGATTGAACTCCTTACCCCTAACCGGTCTCAGCAGATGACCGCCCCTCACTGAGCTTGGTTCTGCAGGAGTTTTCTTCCTGTTAAAAATGAGTTTTTCCCCTCACTGTCGCTTGGTGGGGTTGTCTCTGCATTATTGTGGGGTCTTTACCTTGCAGTATAAAGTGCTTTTAGGTGACAGTTGTTGTGATTTGGTGATATATAAATTAAATTGAAATTTACCATCTACCAGCTTGTGGAGGATCCCGTATCTGGGCCACATGGGTTTTACAGGATGAGAGGCTATAAGTGGCATGGAAGACATATGCACTTGGCTTCCTGTTCACAGCTAGCCAGTGGTGAAACTGGAATGAAAGTTTACAAGCGCAGACACCAATGCACCCACACTGTACACATGCCACAATCTTCTGGTAGACATACCAGGGTGAAATGACAAATGGACAATCAAGATCTGAGCTACACAGGCTCTGCTAAAACACCCATCAAAAAGGGTCCTTATGGGGCTGTTATTATGTAGTTTTAATCATCCTCTATCATGTGTAGCATCAATGCACAGGGACACGAATGCAGATTAGAAGTGTCTGCCTTTAAAAAGACCTTGCAGTTAACCGTTTTTGGTCGCTGCCCATATTTTAATTGCACTACTGTGACCACTGGAATGTGTGTGTCTGTGTGTGTGTGTTTGCTGGGAAACAGCTAAACTCTACAGCGTGAGGGCAACAAGGCCAATGCAGTTTTAGAGCATGAGATCGAAAAAGACTGTGTAAGTCTAGATGAATGCCTACAGTGTCTGGCTACAACCTGCTATTGTGGTCTAGCTTTCTATATAGGACCTGTTGGCTAGACTACACACACACAGACACACACACGAACGCACGGTTCTATATGTACAATTGCAGGTCTCCTGTGGTTCTCTTCCACAGTCATCAGTCAAGTTTAAGAGTCTACAGACAGAAACAGCTCCCCCAGCACGCACACAGCTGGACAAGGCCACCATTGAGCTCCATGGCCGTAGCCTTTAAAGAAACTTTTTTACATCTAAAGCAGGGAAGAAAAAACTAGCAGCAGCTTTGGACAGTGGCCTGAGTATTTGAGAAACTGCCAAAACATAAAATCTTGTGCAGAAAATCCTGGAAATTATGGGACTGGTTTTCAGAAGCAACAACAAAAGTCACATTCACACTGATAGAGACACAAAATCTTGTGTGTTTCGGTCTGTATTTCTGTCCTTTAGTCCAATAATGATACCCCCCCCCCCCCCCCCCCCCACACACACACACAAACTAATAAACTTTGCACGCACTCTCTGTACACACAGCACAGTGCTAATCTGGACTACCAGAACAAAAAACATCCTGCCTGGTAAAGACCCGGAGAAATCGCGTGTATTTGTGTCTGCAAAAACATTTTTAGATTCCAAGGACAGTGTGTGTTTCCTCTCTTGCTTTCTATTGTTCCTGCAGCAACTATGATCCTCGGGGAGCTGCACAGCCACCAGAACTGAAGGGCTTCGACCAATGACGAGGCAGGAACAGAGAAGCCCCGAGGCTAGCGAGGAGTCAAGTCTGTCCTCCTTTGCTTTGCTGTTCCTGTGGGGGTTTAAAGTATAACACATTTTGTCTTCCATAGAAGGCCTGGAACTGTGTACTATGGACGAAGGACAAACTGTATGAAGGGTTTTTCATTCAATACAGAGAATGTGATCTACATGATTAGTTGTTCCACCTGGTTAAAGTCCACGAACATCAGCAGGGCATGAAACCCCCTGCCTCTTTGCCCTTCATGGAACATAGATTTATATACACTACATTGTCTTTTAACTTTATCACATGGCAGAAACACAGTGCAGATGTGGTAAACGACCTGCTAAAGTTCAAATCGAACATCCGAATGGGGAAGAAAGAGAAACTGAGGGACTTTTAACAGGGATTTTTCCACTCAACTATCTCTACGGTTTACAGAGAATGGTCTAGAAGAAAAGAGAAGAAAAGTCCAGTGAGCAGCAGTTCTCTGGGTGAAAAAGTATTGTTGATGTCAGAGGTCAGAGAATGGTCAGACCACTTCGAGCTGATAGGAAGGCAACAGTAACTCAAATAACCACTTGTAACAACACGTCGACCCTTGAAGTAGATGGTCTACAATAACCCACACTAGGTGCTATTCCTGACAACTGAGGCTACAATTCACACAGCTTCACCAAAACTGGACAATAAGGTTGAAAAAAATGTTGCCTGGTCTGATGAGTCTCAATTTCTGCTGTGACATTCACATGGAGGGTCAGGATTTGGTGTAAACAACGTGCATCCTGCCTTAATCAACAGTTCAGGCTGCTGGTGGTCTAACAGCGTGTGGGATATTTTCTTGGCATACTTTGAGCTCCTTAATACCAACTGAGCATCATTTTAACATCTTCTGATGACTACTGATGTCACAAAGTGCCAGTCATCTCAAACTGGTTTCTTAAACATCACAATAGAGCACCTCTAGGATGTGGTGGAACAGGAAATTCACACGACGGACAGGTGATACGCGTATGATGCTGTCAAATCAATATGGACCATAAGGACAATATAGATCTGAGGAATGTTTCTAGCACCTTGTTAGTTCTGTGTGATAAAGAATTAAAGGCAAAAGAGTGGCCAACCCAATAATAAAAAGGTGTTCCTATTAGTGTCCTGGTACCTCTGTATCAAATCAAGTCTATTGTCTGCTGCCATCTGCAGGACTTTCTGAGAATTACCTTTAAGACTGGTACCTCCACAACTGGATATTTCTAACTGGTAGCAAAAAAAGATTTTTCTCTGTTCAGCTTCTATATGGATAATTTAAGAATTAAAGCATTTGGGTATTTAGTGTGTGCCTTTTGTGAATTTAAGAACTTACTAAAACGCTGATTGCAGGGGCTGAAGCAATGGGTCCAATTATTTTTACATTGTATGCAGTAAATACTTTAGTGCAGGATGGCTGCATGGCACTATGGGTTCATAATCTAAAAATCTTGTTAATAATTTTACCGACTCTGGATACTGTAGGTCCTGTGAAAACTAAGGTCTCTAATCAGAAGTACCTGACTCCGTGGTATAATTCTCAAACACGTACCCTAAAGCAGATGACTCGTAATCTGGAGAGGAAATGGCGTGTCACAAATTTAGAGGATCATCATTTAGCCTGGAGAAATAGTTTGCTGCTTTATAAGAAAGCCCTCCGCAAAGCCAGAACATCTTACTATTCATCACTGATTGAAGAAAATAAGAACAACCCCAGGTTTCTCTTCAGCACTGTAGCCAGGCTGACAAAAGGTCAGAGCTCTGTTGAGCCAACAATCCCTTTAACGTTAACTAGTAATGACTTCATGAACTTCTTCACAAATAAAATTTTAATCATTAGACAAAAAAAAAATTACCAATAATCATCCCACAGATGTAATATTATCTACAGCTACTCTTAGTACCGTTGATGTTAAGTTAGACTCTTTTTCTCCAATTGATCTTTCTGAGTTAACTTCAATAATTACTTCCTCCAAACCATCAACGTGTCTTTTAGACCCCATTCCTACAAAACTGCTCAAAGAAGTCCTGCCATTAATTAATTCTTCGATCTTAAATATGATCAACCTATCTCTAATGATCGGCTATGTACCACAGGCCTTCAAGCTGGCTGTAGTTAAACCTTTACTCAAAAAGCCATCTCTAGACCCAGCAGTCTTAGCTAATTATAGGCCAATCTCCAACCTTCCTTTCATATCAAAAATCCTTGAAGTTGTCAAACAGCTAACAGATCATCTGCAGAGGAATGGCTTATTTGAAGAGTTTCAGTCTGGTTTCAGAGTTCATTAAAGCACAGAAACAGCTTTAGTGAAGGTTACAAATGATCTTCTTATGGCCTCTGACAGTGGACTCATCTCTGTGCTTGTCCTGCTAGACCTTAGTGCAGCATTCGATACTGTTGACCATAATATCCTATTAGAGTGATTAGAACAGCGTTCTTCCATTTGCGCAACATCTCTAAAATTAGAAATATCCTGTCTCAGAGTGACGCTGAAAAACTAGTTCATGCATTTATTACTTCCAGGCTGGACTACTGTAATTCATTATTATCAGGATGTCCTAAAAATTCCCCGAAGGCCTTCAATTAATCCAAAATGCTGCAGCAAGAGTCCTGACAGGGACTAGAAAGAGAGAGCATATTTCTCCTGTTTTGGCTTCCCTTCATTGGCTTCCTGTTAAATCCAGAATTGAATTCAAAATCCTGCTCCTCACATACAAGGTCTTAAATAATCAGGCCCCATCTTATCTTAAGGACCTTGTAGTACCATATCACCCTATTAGAGCACTTCGCTCTCGCTCTGCAGGCCTACTTGTTGTTCCTAGAGTATTTAAAAGTAGAATGGGAGGGAGAGCCTTCAGTTTTCAGGCCCCTCTTCTGTGGAACCAGCTTCCAGTTTGGATTCAGGAGACAGACACTATCTCTACTTTTAAGATTAGGCTTAAAACTTTCCTTTTTGCTAAAGCATATAGTTAGGGCTGGACCAGGTGACCCTGAATCCTCCCTTAGTTATGCTGCAATAGACGTAGGCTGCCGGGGATTCCCATGATGCATTGAGTTTTTCCTTTCCAGTCACCTTTCTCACTCACTATGTATTAACAGACCTCTCTGCATTGAATCATATCTGTTATTAACCTCTGTTTCTCTTCCACAGCATGTCTTTATCCTGTCTTCCTTCTCTCACCCCAACCGGTTGCAGCAGATGGCCGCCCCTCCCTGAGCCTGGTTCTGCTGGAGGTTTCTTCCTGTTAAAAGGGAATTTTTCCTTCCCACTGTCGCCAAAGTGCTTGGTCATAGGGGGTCATATGATTGTTGGGTTTTTCTCTGTATCTATGAAGCGCCTTGAGGCGACTTTTGTTGTGATTTGGCGCTATATAAATAAAATTGAATTGAATTAAAAAGGACTACCTGAAATTAATGAAAACCAAAAACCCACAAATATTTCCAGTGACCTCAGCTTGACCACCTTAAATGTTTGGAAAAAACCCCAAAAAAACAAAAACCCAAACAAACATGAATCTGGTTTTAACAATAAATAACAGGCGCACACACACAAATACGGTTGATTATTTAAAAAAATGTATTTGTATGTACTTACATACTGGTGTCAAAAGAGTATGCACCAAAATGTCACACCGACTCACAATTACAAAGAAAAAGCATTTTCCATTTCTTCAATTACAAGTATTGAAAAAAAAAACTATGTACAGAAAAAAAGGGCATGGTGACGAGATAGGACACTGGAAACAACTTTACAGTCACACGATGTCTTAAATGAGACTGGGGAAAAAAAAAAAAAAAAGTCTACACCGTTTTCTTAACCTCAATTTGTATTTCCACTCAGGAAAAAAAACCTTGTGCATCCTTCCCCCAGTCCAGCGTCAAGGAGATTTCAGAGTGTGCTCACAAAAAGACTTTAATTTTTTTAATTGTTAGAAAAACTGCCAGAGGACTGATTATCATAAATGAAAAACAAACAGCTGAGTGGAAATACTTTTTACTTAAAACGCATCCTAAAGATATCCTTAAAAATTAGTTATAGTGGGAATGAGACAGGCGGCGTGCGAGTAGCTGAGGTGAAGATAGGTCCCGGGCTCTAATCGCCACTTCTCTCTGGATGGACATTAAAGGCCTCGGTTCCCCTGCTATCAAATCTTACTGATGGAAAGCACACAAGCTCAAAAACCCTGGCTGGAAACAGAATTGAAATGAACCAAAACACAAAACCAGGAATGAAGAAAGGCAAGATAAGGTGAGGTGTTGGGCTGTTGCATCAGCAGCAAGACTGAAATTAAAAAATATATATATCTTTATCCTTACTTGTGAAAGAGTGCTAAAGGGAGAAAAATATAAATGGCAAATTAGAGCAACTGGACAAGAGTCTGTGTGGTCCTCATCCTGATGGGCAGTGCTACACAAACTGACAGAGCTAAACCAGCACATCCATTCTCACTGCATCCTGAAGCTTCACTTTGGGAGTCCTCTCGTTCAATTCATTCTTATACAGTTACAGCGTAGCAACCAGCATCCATTCCAGCACTCTGGGTTCAGTGTGTCTGAAGAGGATGTGAAACAAGAATTCATGGTTGGCAAAATTTACACTGCAAAGCCACAATGGAAGTGCATGTGTCACACACGTGAACATGAATTAGACTCATAACTTCACAAACTGATCAAAATTTTACCAAAACAACCTGCTACGTGAAAAGTGATTTAAAAAACAAAACAAAAAAACAACAGTGTCTGCAGGGATCTACACATCTGACTCTTTAGACTGGTTCCCCCCCTGCAGCATCCTACTGGTTGGAAAATGATGTGGTATTTCGTGTGTGCCTTTTGTGAATTTAAGAATCTCTTTCCAGCTGAATCAATCAAAAGAAACTACTGCAGGGTGTGTCTTAATTGAAAATCCACCAAGAACAGAGCACAGGAAAAAAAACGAACTTCTCATGGTCTCAGTTCGGCAGAGCTTTTCTAATGTCTGCTTCAGGGTGAAATGACGTTTGTGAGGTCAGGATTTAATTTTGAACAGAATGTGTCTCTGTGTTGTGTCTGGGGTAGCGTGGGACCAGCTGCTCCGTCTGGGACAGTTTCTCTCGTCTCCTCTTTAGTCACTTTTTGCCTTTTTGCTGTCATTTCCATTCTCCTCCTGCTCAGTCCCTTCTCCCTCTGCATGCTTCCTCTTCTTTGTGTCGTCCGAATCTGTGGAAGACGGGTGTGCCTGGAAGGTGACTATGACGCAAGTCATGTTATCACATCCTGTCCCATCTCCAGATGTGTCGGGGGCCAAACAGTGGTCCAACAGCTGTCAGGAGGACATGTGAAACTTGAAATTGAAGACTGAGACCTTGGACAATATTTTTTAGGCAATTAAGGCAGTAAGACAGACAACAGTGATTACTTGTGATTTTCCTGGTAACTAATTTACTTGTCACTTAAATGTGAAGAAAAAGACTAGTCTAAGAATAAATTATCAATTAAAAGGAAGAGATCGAACATTGTACAAATGCCACATTATAGATCAGTTTAACCCCTGCATGCATGAGGATGATAATGACAAGGGTGAGCGGTTATAGGTTTGTTCCTGAAAGGTGCGCTCTTTCACAGGAATATCGTAGGCCATACTTATTTCCAACTCCCTGTCACTGACGAGACAGAACCCTGACGCAACATGGATGGATGTGAAAAAATTTATTAAGCTGGCATGATGGTGTGTTGGTAGCAGGCAGGCGATACGCAGTACTTTGTCACATGATGACAGAGCCTGAAATACTGGCGATGGCCAATGCTACCCCTCAGCCTCCCAGTAGACACATCTATGGTACTGATATGAAAATACATAACCTTGTTCTCAAGTTATTGCATTCACAAGATTTTCAGAAAACTTGGCCTCTGACCTTGAGGTCAAGGTCACTGAGATTCGAACTCATTCACAAACTGGGGTGACAGCAATACCCCATCAGCCTTTTACAGCTGAGGGATAAAAACCCCAATAGCTACATCTCAGACACTACAGGCCTCACTTAGCATGTTAAATATTAAAGTTCATGACAGCACAATTGGAATTGGAACAGGTTTGGTTGGGCTGCCAGGACAAAGCGTCTTCTCTCTATGGTAGCATGGCTTAGGTTTGGAAAGGTGCGTCTGAACAAACCTCAAGATTTCTGGAACAATATCAATTGGACAGACAAGATAAGTGGAGATGTTTGGAGGGGATGCGCAGCACCACATTCGGTGAAAATATCAGCACAAACACCTCACATTAACTATTAAGCACGGTGGTGGAGGGGTGAGGATTTGGGCTGTTTTGGAGCCACAGGACCTGAACACCTTCTAGTCACTGAGACAACCATGAACTTTTCTGCATACCAAAGTATTCTAGAGCCAGATGTGAGGCCAGGACAATGAACCCAATCACAGCAGCAAATCGAAAAAGGAGCCCAATCTGTTTAAAATGTTGTGGCAGGATCTTAAAAGAGCTGTGCATGAACAAATCTCTATGAACTGAAGCAGCATTTTAAAGAGGAGCGAGCATAAATTGCTCTAAAATGATGTGAGAGACGAATCGTTCAGAAAATAATTACTTCCAAGTTCCTGCTGCTGAAGGTGTTTGTAACAGTTCCTGAATCATGGGATGTACTTTGTGGAACTGTGAAGAACCGAGTCCCGTGAAAACTGTTTCACATGACTGTACACAATGTTGCCTTCTGAGAACTGCACAAGTGTTTTTTAAGCTACTGCATGGATTAAATTTCCACAATCTTATCTCTGTGTGGCAGAAGAACTAATAGTTCTAAGAGCAAATGCTATGTGATTAGTTCTAATGCTCTACTCTTAGATCTAATTGTTTACAAAAACTGTATATCTATCGCTTATCCATTTAGTTTTTGCCCTGCTGCTGAGTAGAGCATTGTTTAATCCCTGATGACTACACTGTACTTCAATATAAAATCTGAGTTTTTCCTTCATGCTCACCTCTTCCACAATCGAGGAAAGTGCTCTGGTTTTGCCATTCTGGTCTGGTTTGATCTTCTCGCTGATGAAGTCCACCACCTCCTGACTGCTCAACACATTCCTGCAAACACACAGAAGCACAAACGGGATTTAAACAGCTGAATCAAAACATGGTAACTTTGGTGTCCGTTTTTTTTTTGTCTCAAATTACAAAATTATTTGACTAGCTCCAGTTTTGGACATCATTTTACTAACACGCCTGAAATTAGTTACCGGTAATGGGGCAAATAACCATTTACACTCACCAGATGCCGTCGCACGCAATAACCATAAAGTCGTGGTCCTCGTTAAGTGTCAGAACTTTAACATCGGGCATTGCAGAAATCATCTGCTCCTCTGGTGGCAGAGACTTGTTCCTCTTATAGAAGTGGTCACCTGAGAGTCAGAGTTCAGACTAAGTTTGGTCACTGCAGTTGAGAACATGCAAACACTGGACATCAATGAAGAACTGCTACTATATTCAAAAGAAAATGAATAGGAGTGATTCCAAGAACCCGAATATTAATAATCTGAAGGTTTCAGAGTCACCTACCAATGGCTCTGGAAAGGTTCAGTCCACCATTGACACGCCCATCCATCGTCACCTTCCCTCCAGCGTTTTTGATGCGAGCTAACTCCACCTCGTCCTCTGGCTTGTGGTCGTAGGACATGTCAACAGCTTTGCCTGCAGTCACACAGAAACAGAGTGCTCACAAATTAGATAAAGACTGTGCAGAAATCCACCTTTACTCCAAGTCTGATCCTTCAACAAACTGTTCAGTAAAACATCAGAGAATAAATAAGAGAAGCAAGGTCAAGGTTCCTGCTGCTGGAGGAGGTACCACAACAACTGATTCAGCTAAGAGGTTTTCAATGTTTATCGTGGCACTGGAGAAATCCTGGGTCCTATTTCTTACGTAACACACAATATAAACATACTGTATGCTGCACATTAGCAGTGGGGAGAGTCACTACTATGCCAGAAACCCTCAGCTTTGACAACTGTTTTATAACTCAGTGCTTGAATCAGATAGTTTGGACCTACCGCGTTCAGACACCACGCAGCGAGAGTCTCCAGCATTGGCCACAATCAGCTGTTTCCCTCGGATCAGAGCCACGACGGCCGTGGTTCCGCTGTCTGAGCCAGGCTGTAAACACAAACACGTGAGCTGTAACACGCTGCCAAAACTACGAGGGCTTATAACGATGTAACCGAACCACCGTCTTTCATATGAATGAGACTATTTGATTTGATTCAAATCAAATGGTCTGTGTCATGTCCACTCAGGCATGTGATACGTAATTTTTGCCATCAGACATGGATGTCCAGCTTTCGGTCTGTTTTCTGTGACCAAGAGAATTAACATTACAATGCACCAACTATCCACGTGCCCCAGGCGGCAGACTTCAAACAAGTATAACAAGAATGACTGATAAGCTGCCGGGTCTCTAGCTGTCCGTGTCTGCAACAGAGTATAACCAAGGCTTGAGGCAGTCATCAAAATTTCTTCCACTTAACAAGATGTACAAATGACCATTTGTTGAAAACAAACCTCATTTTTGGTTTAATAAAACCAATAAAAAAAATACATCAAACAGCAAAAATAAAACTTAAGTCTTTACAACACACCTCTTCTTTGCCATCCATTCCAGGTAGACACATTTCCTCCTCCTCTTCATCCTCAGAGTCTTCTTCTCCCTCTTCTGTATCCTCCTCTTCTTCCAGCTCACTGCTGTCACCATCTTCATCTTCACTGACATCCTGAGTTAAAACAGTGATTACACTGGCGTTTCAGAGTAAAGTTTCACAGCCCAAAAAATTCCAATATTCTACTCCCTTAGTCTCACCTCTTCCTCACTAGCCTCCTCCTCCTCTCCTTCAGACTCGCTATCATCAAAAAACCTGGACTTCGAATCTCCTGAAGCCTTTGAGGATGAAGAGGAGCAGGAAGGGCCTGCATCTCCTTCTGCTTTACTGGCCTTTTCCTCACCATTGGAGCTTCCTGAATCAGCTCCACTGTCAGCTGTAGGAACGAGAAAAGAAAAATGTATAAGAGAGTGAAAATAAATACACTGAGAGAGCACTGACTGATACATCTACTTTTGAGCAGACTAGACTGCAGCTGGGAACCGACATCTTTGTTCACGCGGCACGTTCTGATTACAATGACCTCAGCAGATTTCTGGTGAAGGAGGCCCACCACCAGCTACAGTCCAATGCCTGTTTTCCACCAGCATCTACTCAGCTTGATATTCTACTTTACTCTGTTTCGGTCATTTTGGAATACAAAGAGCACCACCTAAATGTGTGTGGGATGGTTCCAGCAAGGTGGCCCGAAAGTCCTGTGATGTAATTTGTATGCAACACAAACAAAAATGGAGGATACTGAGGTGACGGTACACTGTGGCTCTGTGTCAGACTCAGGGTGTGAAAGAAGAGATCAGAAAAGGCTAAAAGCAGCAAGAAGAAACACTCTGAAAAAGTTGCTCAAATTAGTGATATTTGTGATTTGTAGACGAAAGGATGGACATGTTGCTATGACATAAGCTCAATGGTCATAAGGCTAGAAGGGCTAACAAAAAAGAAAAAAAAAAAAAACAATTAAAAAAAAACCCCAACACAATTAAGTTGTCCAATATACTTATATGGCTGATACAACTGCAAAATCCATGTGTGCTTAACACTGAGTGAAAACACAGACACTCATATGCATTTAACATGTTAAAATTGGATCTGCAGTTCTAGAATTTCTGCAATAGACCGACTGAACATCTCTGTACCTGAGCCACTGCCTTCGCCACCTCCTCTTCGCCGACAGGCTCGTAGCTTAGACCCGCACGCTGCTCCTTCGCCTTCCTTTGTTTCCTCATTGCTTTCCTCCACTTCTCCATTTAGCCCCTCTTTCTTCTGCTCCTCCAAACCGTCCCCCTTATCTCCTGAGGACTCAGGCTGCGAACTGGAGCCCTTCTTAGCTGAAACACTAAGATTTAAAACAAAACAAAATTCATTCTTGCAGCTTCTAATTGTGCCGACCAACATGAAACAAGTAGCTGAACCATCCAGACTGTTGGATATCATGAATTTCTGACCCGCTGAAAAGGTGGCAAGAGGAGAACAATTGTGAGATATCTGACACCAGTATCGATTAACTTGCATGACATGACCTCTTGCAGTAACATTTCTATTTTTTTTTAATTTCTACTTTCTTCAGGTGAAAACTTCACACATAAATCATAACAACTTTAATGATGTACCTCATGGCGGCCGCATGTTTGATAGCATTGCGGTTTTGGCCGTATCGTACCAGCAGCTCCTCTATAGTCATCGTGGCCTCCTCGTGGAGCAAAGCTGCCTCCTCTGTGTCCACTGAGAAAAGGAAAAGAAAACAGAATTACTTGTATTATCATTTGACGTCAGAGATTCAAGCTACAAATAGTGCACGCACTCTAAGCATATAATTTACTTGCTGTATTCCCACAAATTTTTTGGTTTGATTTTTATTGCTGGTGATCATTTGAGTAGTTACAGTCAATGCACTTTGAATAAATACAGAAGGGCAAACAAAACAAGATGAATGCTGTTGTGCCAAAAGTTTACGGTTAAAACATTAAGTTGTTGAAGTGACAATAAAATTATAATCGCATAAACACAAATCCAGGCACAAGTACACTTGCACATGACCTTCATCTTTCATATGGGCCCAATCGTAATGACCACCTCAAGGTCTATAAGCACTAAATGATGTCATCTGTCTGCACAGCTGTAGGCATGAGTGAGAATTCAAAAAAGCACAACATGGCAGAAACCGGAGAGCATTTTGTGACAAATGACAAAATAAGCAAAGAAAAAACAACTTTCTTTGCACTCGGGGAACTTAAAGCACCAAATGTCTTTCAAACTTGTGCTTTTTAGAGGGGACCATAAATCACTGTCCAAAAAATAATTAACCTATTTTTAAAACACAGAATAATCTTGGCTTGCAGCAAAGCACACGTTGCATTCCTTTGATTTTATTTAACCTTTTTTCCCTAAATTTCCAGATTGCTGCTTCTCCTTTTTCAAGTGCTTTTGTCTAAAGAGGGATCCAAACAGGATGTGAACAGTAGTGACCAGAGATAATGACATTAAGCGATTTAAGGCCTTGACGTGGAAAGTTACTGCTGATGACACGAAACACAAGTCTCAACTTGCAAGTGAGCACTTGAAGCAAAGCAACGTACTACTTATGAAGATGTGATAGATATGTTATGATGCGTTCACATCAAATGTAACATTTTTGCTCAGTGTGATTATAAACAAAGTCTAAAGTGTAACTAGCTATCAGCTGCAGTCCTCCCACTACATTGGCTGCTGGAGGCACACGTTTTAAGTAGTGAGAGTTAAAACTTCACTTTGCGTTTGTTGTGAACATACCATTAATTAAAAGTTTCAGCCCTGCAAAGGAGGAGAGGGGTTTTCACCCACTCAAGATGCGCTCCCGTGCAGTACTCCAAGACCCCGACTAAGCCTATAATGTATGTGATTGCTGAATATTGATTGCACAAGTGGGCTGGAATAGAGAAGTGAGTGATAGTGGAATTCACCGGGAACGGGAGAAGCGCAAAACAAATGTCAAAGATAAAATATTACAGTATGAAACTGTGACTGTGGGACAGCTGTAAGCCCTTATACACTTAGCAGGAGCACACCGCGAAATGTGAGTGTAGACATCAATTTTTCTGTTGTGTAACTTCAGGCTCGGACAGATTTTATCTATGGTAAGAATAACATTGTTCCTGGTTTATTATATTGTAATTTATGTCATATACTAACAATTCTGCATTATCATTCAAAAAGGATAAGCATTTATTATGTGTTCACTGACACTAGAATCCACATGAAATGTCACAAGCAGTGGTGTACTCACAATCGTCCTCCTCTGCCACCTTTTCAGTGGGTGGCTCCTCGGTGGGCCGTCCAGCGATCTGGACAAGCTCTTTAATGACTTCCTCTGTGGTTATCCTGCCGTCGATGGCCAAGAAGGCATCCTCCAGTGCCTGGAAAACGAAATTCAAACATGTTGATACTGTAAGAGCAGAGAAGAGGCAACCATGCCCTCATAATACACCGTTTCTAATATGGCTTTAAGTATACCACAGCCAAGCAGCATGTGGTCATGGGCATTTTTCTTCAAACTCATTTAAGTCCTGCAAACATTTCTTGATGCAGCTCACCTTTTGAAGTTTGCCATCTTTGTAGGCTTTCTGCTCCTTGATGATGTCAGGAAGGTACTTTGAACAGTACAGCGCTACCTCTTCACCTAAAATGGAAAATAAGTAATATAAATGAACTGAAGTGTGTGCACATAGTACTCTGATGTGCAAACAAACAAACAAACTTCAAATCAGTGCGTTACCTCCGTGTCCATCATACACGGCAAACATGGCAGTATCCTCATCGAAGTCTGGGATACTGTTGTGAGCATCCTGTGACAAAGAAAGATGGGGATAAAAATCAAAATCACAGTGAACATGAAATTTAGGTGAGACCAATGTATTTTATATTTGTTAAGCAACAAAGTTTCTTTTCTTTAAAAAAAAACAAACCCCCAAAACAAAACAAAAAACCCACTTAAAATAAGAACAACCTCAGTCCAGGGAGCATTTTCATCTGCAAATTCCATGAAGCAATTACAGATTTATTTGCACGTGCTGATAATGAGGTGGAGCGGTTACAGAAAGTAAAGTAACTGAGAGTTGTTGCAAAGCAAATATGTTAACAGCGCCATAGGAAGTCCCAACTAGAATGAAATAATTAAAAGGTAGATAAGATAATATCTATCAATCTATCCAGGGAATGGTCATGAGGGGACACCGATTAAACAGTAAATCAAGAGTTTAACTTTTAAACTCAGGTTTCATCACTGCAGCCTCTGTCCCAATCCATCTGTTGATGATCTGGTCCCCTGTCCTCTAACTTGTGAACAAAATCCTGAGATACTTAAACTCCTCCACCTGGGGCAGCAAATTGTCCCCGACTCTCCACACATTTCTGCCTATGAACCATGGCCTCAGACTCAATGGCGCTATTTCCCATTCCTAGAGATGACCACCTGATGAAGCTAACAGAACCACATCATCCACAAAAAGCAGAGATGGGACTCTTGGGCAATCAAAGTGGAGAGTGGAGCTAAAATATGTATAAGCTTAATTTGGATGACCCAGCAAGAAGGTTAGAGGTTTTGAGCTCCGCGCAAGCAAACAAACAAAACAGAAATGTCTTGCAGTTCTCATTTATAACCCAGTAAAATGTTTTTCGCTTCGTTTCATTTGGCAAACACAGCAGCAACACCACTGTCTCTGATGCGTTTATTCATTTTCCGCCTCACCTCCATGGAGACCCGCCAGCCCTGCATGGCAGAGAAACCGTAGCTCATGTTGCTGTTGCCGCCATCTGAAGAGGTCTTGGTGGTGCTAGGCTGAGACAGATATGCCCCCATGGTGGTCCGTTTCTATGGCTTTACACCTGGAGGGAAGACAACAGGAGAAAGAAGCGTCACATTTTTTTATGTTCACGTTACATTTTACATTACCCTGTCCCTACTAGCTGCGGGTGCTAGCTGGCTAACGTTAGCAACACCACAACAAAAAGTAGGCGCAGCGGCTAGCTAATACCACCATGCTAAACCCGGCTAAACTTCCAGCGGTAACCTCTGCCCCCGCGCGAGCGGCTGCGCAGCTGCGGGGAAAATAAAACGCCTAACACCGACGGCTGATTTACCTGTTGTGACGGCGCAGGAAAAGTTTAAAAGCGGCTCCAAACAGAAAGAGATTCACATAGGAATGATTGCACGTGTGGAAGCAAAAGCCGCTATCAACACACACAGAGAAGAGAGAAGCACGAGCCGCGAAGGAAGTGAATGCGCGCGCATGCCCCTTTCGCTCGAACAAGGTGGGCGTGTCAGAGGGCCACGTCACACGCTTTGGTCATGCGCATTGTTTAATCAACAGAAAATCTTTTCAACTTTTTGTTTGTTTGTTTGTTTTTTAAATTTGAATAAGCGGAGTTATTAACTAAAACTAAAGTTGAAAATAAATTTAATAAATTTAAATTAAAAAGAAATTATTTTATTTATTATTTATTTTTTTAGACGTTATACTCTATTTTTTTAAGATGATAAAAAAACAATACAAAAATGAAACTGTCAACAGCAGGGGTGTCGAACTCCAGGCCTCGAGGGGCAGTGTCCTGCAGGTTTTAGATATCACCCTGGGTCAACACACCCAAATCACATGATTAGTTTATTAGCAGGTTTCTGGAGAACTACAAGACATGTTGAGGAGGTAGTTTAGCAATTTGAACCAGCTGTGTTGGATCAAGGAAACATCTAAAACCTGCAGGACACCGGCCCTCCAGGCCTGGAGTTCGACACATGTGGTCTACAGGCTCTAGAAAGGACCAGTTTTAACATCACATCATCTGCAGATGTATACCCCTCACCCCAACCGAAACTTTTTCCACACAGCTAGCATAAGGAGGGATTAATGCCTACGTTTATTGCTACTACAATAAAAACATATACTTTGGCTGTGAGTGAAGTGTTTGTATTTTATGTGGTATTTCCAAAAGTGTGAAATTTTTATAAATAAAAAAGACCCCTAGATTAAAATTAAGAATTTCCTATTTGTCATTAACAACTTCTATCGGTTGGTGGCGGTAAAGATCCATTTCTACATTTGCTGCCCGAAAACATCTCAACTATGACCAGGAAGAAGAAGGACAATTCGTTCCAGACCATACTCCATACCAGTTGGTGGCGGTAATGCACCTTTCACTTGTTTGCCAACCGCCAATATAACTGTAAGAAAGAAAGAAGGACAATTAGCGATTGAACATGGCGCGGGAAACCCGGGAAGCAGAGGTAATGGATGTCAACGGAGAGGACGTCTCAGAGGCGGACAGTCTCTCTCCGGCTCAGCTAAAACTGTATGAGACGCAGTTTTTCGGCTTCACCCCGCAGACCTGCATGATCCGTGTTCACAGTGCTTTTCTGGATTGTTTGTACGAAATTTTGCCCGTTGTGGAGAAGGTTTGCGTGCGGCAGTTGAGTAAAGGGGAACCGGACGGGACTGAGGAACTGCTCCGGTCCCGGGCTAGAGAGTGCAGCCGAAAGCTGCAGCAGTTCCTCGAAGAGCGGTTCAAACAGCTGTCAAAGCGGATGGATGGGCTGCTGGTTAGCCACTGTTTCTCCGTGCCGCCAAACGTCCTGCTACCCGAGGATCAGTCGCACAAAAACAACCCCCAAGACATCCAGGTGGGTGGGGAGGCCAATGGAGTTGATTATTTTTTTAGGGCTCTGTATGTCTAAGATAATGTTAAAACCCTAACCCTGGCACATTTTCGTTCCATTAATCTCTATTTAAGTCGGAAAACCTCAAGTTAAACATCTGGGTGTTGACCTAGGCAACGCATGTTTGTTTATATAGCACGTTTATTTATATAGCAGGTTTCAAACACTAGCTAAAACCAATAGCTAAAATCGGAGAAGATCTGGGTAGTTGGTTTCAGCAATTGACAGCATAACTTCTAAATGCCGTATTCTCTTTAATTTCCCAATAATTTCAATTATTGAAAAGTATGCTCTCTTGGGTTGAGATCAGGTGATTGACCTGGCCACTGAAGAATTAAGAAACTCTGAAGTTCTGTCCTATCAGTTTTGCAGTTCTGCATTTGATAGTGGAAATGTACAAGCACAAAATTATACAAGTGTGTAGATCAAAAACCTATGGACCTAACTGTGTTTAATTGCAGTAAGTGTTAAAAATCAACTTAAATGCAGTAAAACTAAAACCCAGACTTTTGTGGGGAAAAAAGAGGAAGGAAAATCAGGAAGGTTTACTAAGTGGACACCGAGTTATGAATATCTGTGAAATTTCAAGAATACGAGCAACTTTTTAATGGCATTAAACCTGTTCTAACTTCATTTTAACATTGAATTCATCATGATTGTTCAAAGCATGATTAAAACTGATATTTCTCCCCCTTGCTTTGAATGGGATCTTGCATGGTCCAGGAGGTACTGAAGCTGGAGTCCTCCCTGGTGGACCTCCAGAGAGCCTATGAAGCAGAAGTCTGTGCCAGACAGGCCCTGCTAGCTGAGCTAGAAGAGCAGAGGGAGGTGCAGAAACAGCTGGACGAGATCCTGACATGGGTCAGTGAGCTCCAGGAAGCCTGGGTGAGGGAAGGTAACGGCAACTTCCATGAAAGTTTTCGACTGGTGATGGAGTCTGTAAAGAAACTGCAGGAGGCCATAAGGGCGGTGCTGGTCTGCAGCACAGCTCCTCAATGAACCGAACTCATATTTAAAGTCTGTCGCCCAAATTAATAAGTTCTTCAATTGTTTGCCAATTCATTTTGGTCACCACTGGTCATAAATAAATGGAAATATTGTGAAAACACAAATAAAACCCCACTTGTTATCCTTAAAAAGACACTGCAACTCTGAGAAGGCGCAGACAGCTTTATCACCTTTTCCCCATAAAAGTGTAATGTAAATAATAAAGCCCATATATGCAGTTGAGTCTGTTTAATAACCTTTTAGTTAATATTCAAAGGGGTTGTATTGTATGGGAGCAGTTCTCAAAGTTTTACTGCCAGGCTCTCCTGCAGAAGCTAAAAAAAAGTTCAGAAAAGAAAAAATAAATTGTAAAGCTACATTCAGTTGCTTCCTTTTTCCACAAATTGTAGATTTCTAAATTGGATTTCCTTCATGACACAACCCAAATATCTTTTCTTTTCTCCCAGAAGGAGAGTCAAATATCATTGTCATTTTTGCCTGTCAGGCGAATATTATTGAAAAATCCATATTTTTTTCCCCCTGCTTGTCCAATAATCATACCTACATCCTCAACATGAAGACTGCAGCCTTAATGATGTACTGCTTTGTTTTTCTTTCATCATATGTGTCTTTAGCTCTTTTATCAGGTTAACCAGTTGATTAAGATTAACGCTGTCCAGCAGATGGCGCTGTCTGCATGTTAATGTCAGGGAATCACTATTCACTTAAGCAGAAATAACAAATACGCTGGTCTGAGCTTCTTACGTGTCATTATTTGATGTATTTCTCTGTACAGTATGACGGCAAACTGAATAACTTTTTGTCTTGCATAAGACATTGTCACATTGTTCAGATATTTTAGATTAAAAACTGTTTTGAGAAAGAAACTTAGAGTAAATTTACTCACCAGCAATGAAAACATTTGTTAACCGCTCATTCAGTGTTGGGAAGCACAGGATAAAAATTACTGGCCTTGTGTTGTAAAGAATAAATGTTTGTTTACAGAGTAAAAGCTGCTTCTTGGGTTTTTTTTTTTTTCTTCACATAATAACTCTTTACTGCATGATTAAGAAATACATTAAGACAGTTTTTCAGAGCAAATTACCAACAGAAAGAAACACAAAATTGTTTGTGTCATTAATGCTAACACATTTAAGATATGCACAATAATTTATTGATCTCAACATTTCTAAAAAAATTTCTTGAGATAAACATATATGTTATCTCTGTTTTGGTTTATTGTGGTGTCTTTACCTGTTGTTGTGATTTGGCCTTATATAAATAAAACTAAATTGAATTGAATGTTCTGCAGACCGTCCACCAGCAGTGATAAAACCTGCAGTAAAACTGGTGTATACTGATGGCTGAACTCCTGCATTCAAGGGCTTTCTCTTCAAAGACTCTGTCACTCAATCACGATTCAGTGGGACACTTTAAATAATATGTTTACTGAAACAGAGGAGTGGGTTATGCTGTGAGAAGGTCTTTGAGCAGTTTTTATTGATGATTGTTTTCCCCCATAACTGTGTTGTAATTTGAATACGCCCTACCCCCCCCAAGGGCCACCTTGGTTATTGTCAATAGCATTGTAATTCAGAAGTTTCTCATAATATTTTTTTCTGCTAACCAGCCTCCCCACCCCCTGCAAAAAAAGAACTTAATACTTTCTAATCAGTAGGGGGCAGTACCTCTCTGTGATTTAATGCAAAAGTGGGGTTACTTGTGTTTAATGACTACAAGTTTTTCTGACAGTTTTCACATTAATAATAATAACTTTATTTATAAAGCGCTTTCAAACAAAGTGCTGTACAACTAAAGAGATAAATAAAATAAAAGCGATACATAGCAATACAGGTAAAAGACATAATACAAGTTAAAAACAATAAAAATTAAAAAATTAAAAGCCATAGAATTAAGACATGTAGGATAGGGTGAACAAATGTGTCTTCAACTTAGTTTTAAAAACCTCCACAGAGCATGCCTGCCGAATATCTTGAGGGAGGTTGTTCCACAGAAATGGGGCACGAAAAGAAAAAGCACGCTCTCCAATTGTCTTTTTTCTGGCTCTAGGAACTTTTAGAAGGCCAGAGCCCTGAGACAAGTCCATTAACAAAAAATTAGTTTATTCCTGAATCACAACACTTTTTTTTTTTTTTTTTTTTTAAATATCCACACTGCAACAGGTTGAACACATGTGTTTGATGTTTGATATTTGTCATTATAGTAAGATACAACACAATTTAATTTGGTGACTATCAATAATTATTGTGATTATAATCAAAGGTAACTGCAGATGAATGTGGTCAGTGGAAGCTTATATTCTAATGGTTAATAGAATTAGCAGTGTTGCTGCAGGCAGAAGCTGTGATTGGTGTTGCCGTTGTCTGATTTACAGCCCTAAAAATAACAAGCGGACCTGAAAGAAAGTGCATAAACAACAACAGGTTGAGTGTAAACAGTCAACATTTGTTTTGCGCATTCTTTGAATGTGTGTGTCTGTCTCCTTGAGAAATGATCGGTCCAAATGGAGAGGTGTGAGAACTGCTCTGTTTTACTTTGCTAATGAGACCAGCAGCGGGAATGATGAAAACCCAACACGTTGTAACTTGATTTTTACCAAGCAGAAGACATTCGTGTAGGAATCAGACTTCAAAGACTTTGTTTAAAAAATATCCATTAATCTTTACTTTTTATCTTTACATGCATTTATTATAACAGCGGTGGGGTAAAGGCAGTCATATTTCCAGTAATTTCTACAAGAGCTGCTCTTACATACAGCCCAGACTATACAGACTTTTCTTCTTGCTATTAAGACTTTTAAGGAAATTCAGATTTAGAATGGGCCAAGTTTCAGTTTTAATGAGTATGTTTGTATCAGTACAGTGGAAAAAAAACATTAAAAGTAAAAAAAAATAACAAAAATCATCCTTTGCAGGCGTGCACTGCTTGAACTCTTCGAAACACAAACCTCACCGTCTCTGTATTGTCCCCACTGATGATCTCACAGGCTTAACCACAGCCACACACAGCTCCTGCTTGCTGTGGGGTCTCTGCCTTTAGGCTGCTCTTCAGCAGGTGGAATTCAGATTAAGTTCAGGCCATTGGTGTGGCCTGCTAAAGGTATTTCACCTCTTCACCCTTAACCCTGAACATTTACACCAGTTCCATTCATACATGTCTGTGTTTGACGTTGTATGAGGATGTGCCGGTTCTTAAGCTGTTCTTCATCAGTTTATTGAGCTATTATTCCAAAACCCACTGCTACACATGTTTTTGAACTCCTGGCTTGTTTTTCTTTTTGAGACTTACCAGCTGGTTTCCATCTCGTGGTAGTTCCTCTAATTTGGGGTCATGAACTTTTCTCTCAGTCATTAAAATTTTGCCTCCATCGTGGACATCATTGCTGACTTGCTGGTTAGTTGTAATGGAGGCTTTTATTGCACATTTTCAGGCCTGTAGGCCAAACCTACAGCGTCTAATACCACTGTATTAAAAGCTGTAGGTTTATAGTGTTTACTATTGATTTCATGAATCTGAGATATCTTGCAGATGACCTTTGAACTGATCTGATGTGGACAGAAAAGAAGGAAATTACACTACCCTTCTCAGTTGGTGCTAAAAATTCCAGCACCAGCACCTGCATTACAAATCTGCTGGGTCTAAAGTTGGAGGCACCAATGTCAGTGGCTTTTGTAAGAAATTCATCAGTGGTCGGCAGATGCAGCTCACCTCACAATGATTTCCTTACCATAGAAATGACTCCAAATATAATCAGTTTTCATACCTGTTCAAATGCCGGCTGATACTATGAAAGGCACCAGAGAAGAACTGTCCCTGCAGCAGGTAACAGTGACAGGGTGGAGATTAACACTTAGCTTCATTTTTGCATCTTCTTGTTCTTGTTCTTGTTCAGGACTTCCTCACAGGTTCATATGGGAACAAAGTTTGTGGCAGTATATTAAAAGTCAAACCCTGCCCTTCTACTGTGTATGTGTTGACACAGCCAGGCTCAAAGAGGGTGAGAGACAACATGAGCAGCTCATGTGTATATATGAAGAAACAAGACATGCATGCAGTAACAGAGCTGCCCAGAGAGTCACTGAAAGAGTGCAGGGAAGAGGGAGTGTCTATAGGTGAGCATTACCTCTAGGCCATCTTTTGCATCTTGCAAATTATATTTTAAACAGTATACGGACACAGCTGCATGCAACTGGCAGCACACAGAGTTTATGTCTCAAGGGTCTGAATTATGTTCACTGTCTGAAGGCAGAGAGAGAATAAAGCAATACAGCAAGATTCTAATCTAATCAACATGGAGTCAGACAAGTTTGAGAGAGTATGTTTTAAAAAGTGAATGTGTTTGTATTTGAAGGGTGAGGGGACAAAATAGAGACAGGAGGTCGAGGAGGAAAGTGTCCAGCAGAGTCTCAAGATTTCACACTGATGTCCTAAACTGTTTTATCACTCACACTGCATCTATGTAGCAGCTGTCTGAAGATGTCATAAATCAACATGCTGCTTCTGTCCATCTGCAAAAAGAAACATACCGCCCTCTCTTTATCTGAAAACGGCGCATAACATGTAGCGGTTCGACTTCTGCTCTCGCTTCACATTTCATAAAAAAAATCAGGAGGCAGAGCCTTCAGCTTTCTGTGGAACCAGCTCCCAGTTTGGATTCGGGAGACAATCAACTTTTCCTTTTGAGATTGTGCTAAAAACATTACATTTTAGATAAAAGCATACAGTTAGGGTTAAATCAGGGGACCTGGCTGCCACTCTGCATTTAACCATTAGTTATTAATCTTAATAATTGACCAGTCTGTCTTTCATCCTGTATCCCTCCCCTCATCCCCATTAAATCCCCTTTTCTTCCTGTTTAGAGGATGTTCTTTTGTCCCACTGTTGCCAAGTGTTTGCTCACAGTGGTTTGTTTGATTGTTGGGGTTTTCTCTGTGTTTTATCTTTATCCTACAATATAAAGCAGCTTGAGGAAACAGTTGTGATTTGGAGCTATACAAATAACAGTGAATTGAACTGAACTTTGGGTAAAATATCACAATATGTAGTTCTTCTAAATTTAGGGTGTTCTAGTTGTCATTTACTATGAAATACTTACGGAATAACAATGAACTTTCAGAGAGAGACTTTTAAATGACAAGAATTTTTTTTATCTAATGAAAGAAAGTTTATTTAAACTACAGTCTAAGGTATTTTTAATGTAATATCTATGTAATAATGAACTCCAGGGTATTTCACAGGAGATTGCAAATAATATTTCTCTTTCTTACATTGTTATTACACATTACCATTAGGGCCGCTGGTTGTATACTGAAGTGCTACTCATTTATTCATTTATTTACAAACTTTGACTTATCACAACAGTAATCAGTTGTCATTGATTTTGTGCATTTAACCCTTTCATGCATGAATTACGACAACCTCAATCAGGATTTTTTTCTTAAGTATTTTTATTCATCTGTAGGCATGAAAAAAAGATTTTTGAACTTTTAGACATGTATTTTTCAAATAGTTTTTTGCATGTACACTTAGGTGGACAACATCCTTTTTGGAGTGGGTGGCAGGGTATGGAGTTACACATCAGTGTCCAATGTGGTGGTTTATGCGCAAGTATACCATCAACACTGACACAAATACAAGATAACAGCCTTTGAATAGCTGTCCACTGTAGTGTCCACAATGCGTGAAAAGGGTTCAATTCATTAGGTCACAGCAGGCTTTCATCTGGAAAAAGAAATCTTAACTCAAGGTCCACCTTTTAACCTTTTTGGGGGCTTTTAGATTCTTCTGACTGTGTTTCTCAGTGAAATGATGTATAGTTCTTTGGTCAACTTAAAATGAACTGGGTCCTGTCAACCATCTTAGTCTGGTCGGTAATGTCCTAAAGAGGAAAACAACCAAATCTTCAGAAATCGTCATTAAGTTGAATAATCTCGAGTGATTCTTCTCCCTCGGAGCACTCAAAGCGCTTTATATATCATGCCTCATTCACTCAGTCATACAAGCACTTTTTCTAGCAGACTGGGGTGGCCAGGAATCAAACTACTAACCTTTCTATTAGTAGATGACCTGCTAACTGGACTTGGTCTTAGGTATTTTTTTTAATGTTAATATTTTCATTTTGACCGTTGGCATAGCTCTGAGGGTTTCATTTTATGTTATTAGATGTTAATAACATAAAATACACACCAATTCTGGCCCTATTATCTCCTCACAAAGACAAGCATGAAGTGTGTGTTTGTGCTGGAAAAACTGTGCACCAATTGTTTACACTGGGTGATCTGAACATTCGTTGTATAATGTGAGTCCTGCTGTTTTTCATGCATGTGTCTGCATACTTGCAGGAGCTCATGTATGTACCTGCTGGAACGTGTGACTGTACCGATCTCTGCTCTGTTTTTTTTTTTTTCCAAGTGTGTGAATCTGCATGTGTTTGTGTGAGTGAAGACAGCATATGGACAGTGCCCTCCTTCCTGTTGGGAGGGGAACAACGTGGCTCTCTGTGAACCACAGCTTGAACTCTGACCTTTTAGGATCACACACAAAGAAAGACACACACACACAAACTCAGATACCTTCACACACGTATGCAGATATACATCCACTGTCATCCAGCCAGCCAGCTGTCCTCATTGACTTTTGGAGTCCCACACAGAGGCAGGAGGAGAGAGGAGGTGAGAGTGACAGTCGGGCCCACAGACTCCATTGTTTTTTCAGGCTGTGAGAGAGTGACTGTGATTTTTTTTAAACCCACGTGTCACACAGCAGGGAGACCAATACATCAGCGGAGCCTCTTTTCCTATTATACACAACTGTAGGACTCTGTGATGTCACCAGTTTGGAGAAAAGTAAATATCCTTAAACAGCTGTAAACGATCACATGTACTAGCTGCCATTTGCCTAAGGTGAACCAAAAGTCTTCCCATTAACCTTGGTGAAATTTTGAAGGTGACACTTTTTTTCCCCCCTTTTTGTGTTGACTGCCAGTAGTTTATATATATTTAATATATAATAGATATTAGAGACGGACCGATCCGATATTACGTATCGTTATCGGTCCGATACTGACTTGACTGGATCGGATATCGGAGAGAAATAAAAAATGTAATCGATCCGAAGTATCACAAAATCACCTCACAAAACGCGCTAATTGGCATAACCCAGCTCGGCGCATCGGAGCAGTATGTGTCACGTGATAGAGCAGCTGTTGGAGCCTCCCTACATGCTTCCTAACTGGGTATTTCATCTCGGCGAAAACTATCCCAGAGAAGTAAAGCAAGTGTGTAAGTTCATCCCCGAATGTTTGCATAGTATTTCCACATTAAGCTTAACAACTGATATATTGAGCCACAGCTGGACTGGCCATCAGAGATCCATATTGAGGTGAAAAGGAAGCGATTTGTCCCGTACTTCAGCTAGAATTAAAAAATAGACACAAAGCTGGAGCTATTCTGTCTTTGCTGCGCAGTTGCATCTACTTCTCTCATTCACTCCCCCTTCCTCTCCTGTTATTACTTCAAACATGAAACTGATCAATGATCAGCTGATCGGCTTTTCTGCCGCAAGTCCGTCTTTTTTGTTTGTTTATCGCCCACTTTACGCTAGAAAGAGGAGACCAGCGGATAAACAACAGCAGCACGTTTAAGCTTGATAAGCTGTTGTTAGAATGTATTTAATATTACTTTCTAGTATCAGCTGAGGTTTGCTGAAGCCACGCCTGTAAAAGCTGCTGGTCATTATATCCGTTTGGATATGTGGTGAGAGGGAAACATGAAGATGAAACCAGGAGATGTCCTTACTGAATCATCAGAGCTGAACAGGTGATGGAGAAACAGGTTTACCTTTTAGTTAACATGAATGAGTTGAAGGGAAGTTATGAACTGTTTCTGAGAGACAAATAACACCAGGATCCTTTTCTAGGTTGCTGACGGCTGGTAACTGTGCAGGGGCGGGTTTAGCAAAGTTTTGTCGGGGGCCAGGTAGGACATTAACAGGGAAAGGGGGGCACAAAGAAATATTTTTCTTTGTTATGTCATTTAAAAACTTTGAATAAATAATTATCTGAATCTTACAACAAAAGTGGTCATCTGATTAAATGTATAGAAATCCATTATTGTATATAGTAACTAATAAGTCTAATATACACCCTTGTAAGCTGTAGTACGTTTTCCTTTGGGAAGGTACCATCTGTGCAGTCTGCAATTCTGTTGAAGAAAGATGTTGAATCTATTTAAATATTGTAGAAAAATAATTAATTTCTGTGCATTTGTTTTACACATGCATTAAATTAAAGTTGATTACATCGATTAAGGGTGGGGGGTGGTTCCCTAATATTTTTGCTGGGAGTTGGCAACCCTATTAGTTAGGTAGGTAAGTACTCTTTAAAATACCAGAATAGGGAGGATGGTGTAGGTTTAAATTTATTAAATTGATCAGTGTTGCTGAACTATAAAATGTTTTGGGTGGAGTTTTATTTTTTGCATACAGGTACAACAGAATAGCTTCAGTCTCTTGTTTTTTAAAACTTGAGTATGAACTTATACAAAATGCAGCAAGATATTTATAAAAAACAGTTTTATTGATTACAAATCACTGCGCTGTATCGGATTCATATCGGTATCGGCAGATATCCAAATTTATGATATCGGTATCGGACATTAAAAAGTGATATCGTGCCATCTCTAATAGATATAAAGGAATACCGTTGGTGGGGAAACTACTTTACATTCTTTGGCAAACTATCAACTGCAGTCATGTGAAAGAGATGTTTTCACATGACCAAGTGCAGCTTTAGTGCTTCCTTTCCTAAAGGAAACTAATGTACTTAACAATTAGTCAGTTGCTTGGTCTTGCCAAGTATCATAAACTTGAGTCAAATGTTATTTTTCCTCATTTAAGAACTTGAATTGTTTGTTAAAAAGTACTTTACTTATATTGAAAAGATGAATATAGTTGAACACTGGAAAATTAAGTTAAACTATTAATTTCCTTTCTTGTTGTACTGCACGGCAATGCCAGTTGCCCAGTGTGTGAATGTTTAAAACTGTGACAGTGTAATTTGTAACTGGATGAGATGCAGATGAAATGATGGCAGAGAGGCTTACTGGACACTGAACAAACTTTAGTTTTTCGTTGTTTTGTGATCTTTTGTGATCTTTTCGTCGTTATTCTGGTGCCCTTTTCGGTTACTTGAGGTTGTGGTCTATGACAATGGGATTATGTTTTCTCTGTGTACAGCTATATACATTTTTATTTGCATATCATAGAGTATAATAAGTAGTTGATCCCTGGTGGAGAAAACATTTTTGGCACGCGTAGCGGTACAATGTTTCTTGTAGTTGCTCACCAGTTATCTCATATCTACATATCTCAGAAGGACTTTGGGTCCACTTCTCTAAATCATTTAGATTTCTGCAACCTGGCAATATGAAGCTTCAGCTACACAGTTTTTCTAAATTACTGAGCTTTGGAGACTGGCTAGGCAACTCCATGACTTTAATGTGTTTCTTCTTCAACCAGTCCTTTGTTGCCATGGTGGTATGTTTTGGGTCACACTACATCCACACTAGCCCGGATAGATTTGAAAACGGCGTTTTCGTCCACACTAGCATTTATAGTTGTTTGCACAGAGTTGTGCGTCCACATTGAAATGGCTGAAAACGCTTACGTTCTAGTACTGCGCGTGTGTGAAACGCAAGAAGATTCGGCCTGCCTCATTCCTGTCTGCCGTTTATTTATTTTCTGGCTCGTTGAAACGTTGCGGCAAAATGTCGAGGAAAAGCACCGAGTTTTTTAAATGGACTAACAATGAGGTGGAGTTGTTGCTGCGAGTAACACAAAAGTACAAAGTTGCAAAAGTGAGTGAGAATTAAAGAAACGCTATCTGGAGCATGTACAGATTGATATTAATCTCTAATAGGGCTGTCAAAATTGAGAGCAAACAAAACAACTGCTGTATAATGCCCTCCGCTATCTTTGTTTAATTGGTCACATGACTGCATCTGACTAACGCGTGTCATCGTTTTCAAAAAGTCTCCGTTTTCACTGTCCACATTGCGATGCTAAAAGCACCGTTTTCAAATGTATGTGTTTTCAAGAGCGTTTTCAAAACGCTGCATTTTCCTTCAGCGAAAACGCAGTCTCAGTGTGGACAGGAGGCCAAAATGGAGAGAAAACAGTGCATTTTCAAACTAAAACACATTAGTGTGGACGTAGCCTCAATGTTCTTGCCAAGGGAAGGAAGCTCTCATCTAAGATTTTGTGTTACAGTGGACCTCAATGAGGTGAAGTTGTCCTGCATCCTTAGCAGAAGAACAGCCCAAAGCACAATGTCTGCACTCCCGCGCTTGACTGTGAGGTGTTCTTTGGGTCATACTCAGCATTTCTCTTCCTCCTTCTTCCTACACAGTGGCTTGAGTTGATGCAAAAGAGCTCAATTTTGATTTCACCTGACCATAGCATTTTCTTCTAGATCAGACATGTCAAACATTAGGCACAGGGGCCAAAATTGGCCTGGCAAAGACTTCAATCTGCCCGCTGGACCACTATGGAAAATTGATTGACTTATTGTAATCTGTGTACTACATGGGAACAACTAATCTGTGTGAACCGGAGTGAACAAACTTGTAAATTCATCAGGGATCAATTTTGGAAGTTTGTTTTTTTTTAAGTTAAAGTTTGGGGGGTTTTTTTAGTCTCAAAAACTAAACAGTTAAGACTTATGCATAGCAAAGAAAACAGAAAAAAAAAGGAAAATTTCAGAGTTGGAAATAAGGTTATAGGTTTTATTTTCTGAACTTTTTTAAAAAAGTTTATTGTTGAGAAAGAGCTTCCTTAACAAAAACAGCTTTGTGCAGAAGCTGATTTTTGTTGTTTTCATGGCATTTGTTGTTTGCGCTCCAAATCCAAACAAAAATATCTGCAGCAGAGAGCCAAGATTCTTTAAAACACCTCAAACACCTGCGATCACAACCCTCAAACCTCATTTGGCATTTGTATAAACCTTTCCTTTCCAAAATGGAATGGGTGTTTCCAATTTCATTCACTCTGAAGAGGGCGAAACATGTGTTCTTGCTGGTTAAAAACAGAGGCTTAAAGAGGACATGAACATATAAAAAGATCAGCTTTTAACATTTCAGATTTAGCCCCATGTGTTTGGAAGGGTGAGGGTGGTTTGTAAGTGCGATCGCACTAAAACTCGATCAGTGACTCCATTTAAGTAACAGTGGCCTTCGAGTTTTATAAAACTTTCCTTAAAAGCATCTTTTTTGAGGAATCTGAACCTGAAATCTTATTTCTATATGCTATCAATGTCTAGTAATGACATGACGATGTTGTTTGAAATAATTATCTGATAATCTCGATTCAGTTTAAAAATATAGCAAAAACATCATTAACTTTGCTAAATATGAAAACAAATGATATTACCTAATACCTACTTCAAGATTTGGCCTGTCAAACCCAAATACCCTCACAGATCTCCAGATGTCCTGGATTCCTTCCACTTTCTTATTTATGTGATCTTTAAAGGACAGAGAAACAAAGAAATAGTGATCACACCTCCTTCCTCCTGCTGCTCTTATATGATCATCTAAATGTCTTTGCAGTGAAAAGTGGCTACAATTAGAGGACACAAAGGAAGAAAGAAAGGAGCAGTGAACGTAACAAAGAGGGAGAAAAAAGGGAAGAAGTGAGGTGAGAGGAGAGTGGAAAAGAAAAGAGGTGAGGAGGAGCACAGCAGCAGCTGGCAGGTGTCAGGAGTCACAAAGGGCCATCTGTCCATCGAGTACCATCTCTACACACACACACACACACACACACACACACACACACACACACACACACACACACTGCATTAAACTTTCCTCCACACAACCTGAAACAACAAAGCTTTTTCTTCATTTCTTGTCTTGACGGATTTCATCATAGCTTAAAAATTGAACTTGTAGAAATTCCTGCCCTCTGGATGATTGAGTCTATGTTTACAGTAAAATGCACGTTTTGAATACCAGTCTTGTATAGTTTTGTATAGGTAGGTAGGTATAGTTTTTGGAGAAAGAAGCGTCATGATGACAAAATAGGGAATGTAGTGAAAACAGGACCTTTCGTATCCACACATGTGGTAAAGCCTCTCTGAACACTGAAAACTCAAATATCTCAGCTATTTACAAGAAAGACTTGTATGTGGGCATAGACACACACACACACACATGGTGCTGACCCCTGACCTTTCACCTCAAATGATCTCTCCCTTGGGAGATTTTAAGAGTGTGAGGAACGCTGGGTGAACACATGTTAAAAACTTCATGCATGCAACGGCTACTGTCTCAAGGCAGAGTTCACAGGGACGGTGTGAGGGCGCTTCAAGGATAGGAACAGCTCTTCACCTGTTTTGTAGTTGACAATGATGTGTGCTACAAGCAAAAACATAAATGGGGCTATATCTTTAAGTAAATCCTTAAGTAAATCACAGTAAAGAACAAACAAACAAAAAACTCCCCAAACAAACAAAACCTGTTCAATTACGTTGCAGCAACTCAGTGCATTTAAGCATTTAGGCAGCATTAAGATCAGAGTCAGAAACATTTAATAATCCCTAAGGATTATGTGAAGATCAAGTTCAAATCAAGTGTCTGGAGGGTGACGAACTGTGGTTTAAGTGACTTTGAACATGGAGTGGTTGTAGGTGCCAGATAGGTTTGTATTTCAGAAACTGATCTACTGGAATTTCTACTGGAACTCATCCTTAGAGTTAACAGAAAATGATCCAAACAAGGGAAAATATCCAGTGAGCGACAGGTCTCTGGTCGAAAATGTCTTGTTGATCCCAGAGGTCAGAGGCGAATGGTCAGACTTTGAGCCGATAGTAAGACAACAGTAATTCACATAACCACTCATTATAACCAAAATATGCAGAAGATCTCTGAAGGAACAATGTGTTGAACCTTGAGGCAGATGGGCTATAGCAGCAGGAAACCACAATTGGACCAAAATTGGACAATAGAAGATTGGAAAAACATTGCCTGGTATGTCTCAATTTCTGCTGCAACATTGCCTGCTAGGGTCAGAATTTGGCGTAAACTACATGAAAGTACGGGCCACAGTGACCACAATGTACCCATCTTCTGATGGCTGCTTCCACCAGACTCTATCTATCCACCCTCACATGATCATTTGCATAATGTCAATATATGGCGAAATCTCTATATGCAAAACACAAGGCCAATACCCGGCGCTGAGTGGGTATGATCTTTAGGCCCTCAGGCAACACTGCATTCAGAACACAGATGGAAATCGCTGCATATGCTCAGGAACACTTCTCAGAACTCTTGTTAGAAAAATGGTTTGATGCTACATCTACAAATGCAAATTAAAACTCTACCAGACAAAGGAATGAGCATGGTCAAATAGTTCCAGAATTGCTGTCTACTTTGAGTACTACTTTTGTAAGATTGAGGAAAAGTGGAAAACTGTGGTCCTGTGGTTGCACCAATCAAAACGCAAAGACGGTCGGACTGCACTGGTGTCGGCTGTTTTGAGGCACTAGTGAAGTTCTTCTGCGCCATAGTAAGGCCATTTTATTCAATTTTCAATTCAATTTTATTTATATAGCCCCAAATCCCAACAACAGTCGCCTCAAGGCGCTTAGAGTAAGGTCTTAATTTTAAGGTCTTAAAATTAAGACCTTAATTAAGACCTTACTCTTGGGTGTATTATCATTTATGTTTGCAATCATGTCATTTTCTGTACTATAATCTTACTGACAGTATTTTGGTTGGATCTGTACCAGTGGCACCAGCTACATCCTTGAAAGTGGACCTCTCCTTTGTTGTTTATCTTGAGTTTTCTTTAATTCATTTTCTTTAAAAAAAAAAAAGGGGGGGGTGGGAATCCTTTGTTCAAATTCAAACTAAACTACATTCTCATCACCGCTATATACAGTACAGACAAACGTGACGACGAGGCTCCAGTTACAGCAGTGCAAAAAAACAAACAATAAATATAAGAAGAGTAAGAAAGCAAATATACACTTTAGGACTGGGGGTAAAAGGATCAATAACATTTTAAAATTTTTGTTGCCTCTGGTTCAGGGGTATAAGGACAGATGATAACATATGCTGTACAGATTGTATAGCTGCTATATAACTGACGTTTACCTAAGTTGACAGCAAAGAGTCCTCCCAAAGTTGTTGCCAAAATGTTAAAACCACAGTTTTACATAACTAAGAGAACAAATATGCAGACAAAGTTGGGCTGTATAACTAAAAACTCAACAGCACAATTTCCATCTTAACAACGTGCTTGATCTCCATTTTGTGGGTTTGAGTATTTATGTTTTGTCTTTTATCAAAGGTTCCTGGTGTTATCAGAGTTATAGTTTGGGAAACATTAAAGCAGCTTTCACACATGCGTTGCAGTCCTGAACCTTTCTAGGCAATAGGCTTACACATTGAAGGTGAATGTAGGAATGGAAATGTCTGACACCGTGCTGATTTGAATCAATGTGAGAGTAGCACAGGTAATAGTAAGTTTAGTTTAATGTTATCGAGCGGTCACCCTGCCTCCTGTATGTTTCAGGCAGCTCCCTCATCTAAACCAGATGGAGTATTTCTAGTATATGGACCATAAGAGCTTCACACCTTGAGAAATGTAACACTGACCTGAACTGATGTAAGTCTTACCTCATTAAAAAGTCATTTTCTGTCTTCTAACACTGCCTCTGTGATGTGTGGTGTACCTAATATTTTGTTCTTGGTCCAATTCTCCTTGCGCTGTATATAGACTTGAGTCTATGTTTTACGGACATCATATTGCAAACCACTTCTATGTCGTCGATACCCAGATATACCTACCGCTCAACCCAGACACCAACTCTTCTGCAATTTCCGTAACTTACTGTTTAGCTGATGATAACACATGGCTCTTACAAAAGTTCCTGTATCTTTGAAATATGATAGAAATATTAGTGATGCATCCCACCCAATGGCAGGCAATTACACTTTTTATACTCGATCATATCTTGTGTCACTGGTATCCTATCCTCAACCTCGGGTAAAACATTTTGGTGTTCTCTTCGACTATTTTCTTAAATTTGACTTACAGACAGTAAACTTTTTCTTTTTTTCAATTAAAACCTGACTAAATTTAAACAATTTCTTCCAGTTCATTTATACTTTCATTGCATCTAGATAAGATTATTACAGTTTGTTACAAGAAAACACTAAAATCACATTTGCAGTTGGTTCAAAATGCTAGATTGAATACATCCTTTCTTAAATCTTCATACTGGCTTTCTGTGACGTGCTGCATTCATTTTAAAATACTGTTCCTTACGTATAAGTGCTTGCTCCAAGTTATTTATCAGATCTCTTACAATGCTGTGCTCATGGCACTCATTCAGAAACTTTTAGCAATTAAGGATCCCCAATTTTCCCAGTTTTAAAAAATTAACTGTGGTTTTCCTTTTAACTGTTAATGGGTTTATTTGCTGTGCAGCACTGCTTAAGTGTTAGCCCATCTGGTGACTCAGGAATGAATCAGTTGTAGAGGGTGCAGTCAGATGCCATATAACATTCCCCAGCTTGTAAAAAAGTGTGTGTGTTTGTGTTTTTTTAACTGCATTGGCATGTGGAACATCTGAGACACAGAAAGAAGGACTTCTGCTGAAGACAGCAGCTAAAAGTTGTTTTTCAGGGCAGCTCAGACGTCATCTGGATCTCCCTCACAGTCTCTAGCAGCGCTGCCGCTCTGCCTCTCTTCTTCCTAAAACAACTTTATTTCATTCTCCCTCTTCCTCTGGCCCTCACTACCCCTCTCCCTCCTTCCTTCCACATCCAGCAGACAGAGGGCGGATGCTGGCAAACACTTCCCCTCTCCACGAAGTTACTTCCTGTCTCTGGGAATCTATTTCCTGCCCGCAGATACTACAACAGCACTAAGAGCATTCCTCAGGAATCTCTCACTCTCTCTCTTGCGCGTGCGCGTGCGCGTGCGCGCACACACACACACACACACACACACACACACACACACACACACACACACACAATATAAGTATAGCTCTTACTGTGCAAATGTCAGAAATGATCAGTATGTTCTGATAATATTGATACTGATATATTGTGCTGCATATTTAGAATGAAAACATCTACTACTGTTTATGCCCCAGAAGTGCTTAAGACTAGTTTGATTTAAAGATCATCCTGTGTGTTTGTGTGTATCCTTGTTTTTCTTGAATTGGAGACATTAGTGTGTGTTTGCTCAGCAATCTTCTCCTGTTGTCAGATGTTTTTCCTCAGAGCTCAGGTATTCTTAGCAAGTTTTCCCCTCCTTCTACTGTTTGAGGTGACAATGAGAACTGCTCAAAAGTGATAAATTTTCACCTGCTTTGTTCTATCAGAGGGATTCGACCTAAAAAAAACTGCAAGTAAATATGATGTTTGTGTCATTAAATGGAGCATAACAGTAAAAATAATGAAAGTAAGAATGAAAAATTAAAAAGCGGTAGGTGGCAGGAAACAGGCATAGTTTCCTGGGGTGTTAATGCCCAGTGGAGCTCTCTAATACACAAACACAAATACGCACAGTTTTGTCTCTAATCAGTGGCAACGTTATCTAGACTTACAAGGAGGAAGTGTTTGTATTTGTGTAAAAGGTTGGACCTCCACTCAGAGCTGGAAATGACACACAAAAGCAAAACTGATCAGCAGAGACGCCCTCCTCCACAGTCTGTCACACACTGTAACACTCAGAACATACTGTAAATGTATTTTGTGTCTAACCACGTAAACGGTGAGCGTGCACACAGCTACCCTCATGTCCCAATGTCTTTATTCCCTCTCTCAGTACTTTCTTTAGATGTAATGGTCTTAATCTAAAGGCTACTGAAACACAGGAAACTGCTGCAGGATTTATTGCTCCGACTTTCTGTTGTGTTTGGGAGCGAGGTGTGAGTTCAGCAACATGTCTTAAGTTAAGTCACTACAGCCAAACAAAATGTTTTAACATATACGACCTTGGGCGAGCTTACCTTTATTAAACTTAAATCACTTTAGGGTAGTTTCATATTAATGCCACCATTATATTGTTTGAATGTTTATCATAAACATGCTGGTTACTTTAATACAGGGGTGCCCAATCCCGGTCCTCGAGAGCTACCGTCCTGCAGCTTTTAGATGCATCCCTACTCCAACACAGCTGAATCAAATGGTTTGATTACCTCTTCAGCATGCCATCGTGTTTGGCAAAGGCCTGATAACAAGCCATTCATTTGATTCAGCTGTGTTGGAGTAGGGATGCATCTAAAAGCTGCAGGATAGTAGCTCTCGAGGACTGGGATTGGGCAGCCCTGCTTTAATACTTCTAATAGAAGTGTTCTAATGTCATTAATTATCTCATTCAATCATTTTTATCATTTTACTTCACAGCTCTATAAGTTTGGGGCCACAGGCGGAATCTTCCACGGCATGCATTTTTAATTTCTCTTTGATATTTGGGCATATTGGGGCCCGATGAATGTAAAAGCAAAAAATTAAAAGATTTTTTTTTTTTACCTTAATTTTATTTTTAAGAAAAATAAGAGCCACATATGAGGATATTCGTTTAAAGTTTTGATAGAACAGTAGTAGTATAATGTCCTTGTAAGTCGATATCAGGCCTTTGCAGAGCAAAATTGAGTATTTTCGTCTAAATAACCCAAAATGTGATGTCCACATATATGGACGCCAGGTCCTAGGAGGTTAAATTTAAAATTTCAGACTGGACCAGAACACCTGAACCTTTTGTTGTGGCTTTTTCCGTGAGTGGCCGTGAATTTGGTTTCAGTTAAAAATGGTGAAAATAACAGGATCACCATGTGTGTCAATAATAAAATTAGATGTGTAGCCAGATGTATTGTTAGTGGGACCAACTTGCCTCTTTACACCTATATCTTTGCACATGTACCATAAATACACAAATCCTCAGTATTTCATATTATGCAGACGTTTATGTATCTCATGTACATAACTGTTCACACACACAAAGACACAACAAGCACACAGCTATGTGAAAAAGAAAAATCCCAGGACTCTGCAAAGTCCTGTTGAAAAGTAAGTGCACCCCATGACCGAGAAGCTTGTAGAACCACATTTAGCAGCAGTAATGTGACATAATTATTTTCTTTATAACTTTATCAAACTCACATTGTTGAAGAGGAATTTTGTCTGACTCCTGTTTGCAACATTGCTTTAGTAAATTGAGGCTTGTGGGTATTTATTGACTTTTGGAAATGGAGCAAAATTAATGTATATCTTAAATGTATATTTTTATTAATTCATAGACTTGTGAATGTACTGGCATTTGTATAACTGTTATCTAGAGATTTATCTTTTTTTTAAATCATATTTGCTCCTACATACAACCTAGAATGATCAGTTAAGCTGAGATGTGTGTCTTTGAATTATGAGAAACCCCATTAGTACCACTGAATCCTGTCAGTGTATTAAATGCTTTATATTTGACTTAGAGGAAACTGGAAAACCTTAAAATAATGGGTAAAAGAAAAATACCTGAATAACCTTTGGACTTGTGCATGTACTTTTAACTGACTGGAAACACATACTGTACATGCATATCTTTTTTACCCTGGAAAAATAAGCATACTTAAAAATATGTCAAAACATTAACCAGTACGGGTCAAATTTGTTATAATTAGTCACTAGAATATGTGTACAGAAATATAGAAGCCCTGTTTTCTGAGATAATCATAGTGCTTAAATGCACATATGTAAATAAAACAGTTTTTACCAATGTAAACAGAATGTAAACCCAAAATCATGAATACAGTGATGTTCTTTTCCTATTTTTTTTTTTACATATATATCACACTTAAATGTTTCAGATCATCAAACAAATTTTAATATTAATACTGTTACTGTTGGTTTGATGTTCTTTTTATTAAACGGTGTGTTAGCTTTATGATTTAACAGGACTCAAGCCTTCTAAAAAATCCCTGTTTTTGTCTCATCAGTCCACAGAATATTTTTGAGAGATCATCAAGATGTCTTTTGGCAAACATGAGATGAGTCTTTTTGTTCTTTTTGTTCAGCAGTGACTGAGGCAACTTTGACCTGCATTTCTTTAGATGTTGTTCTGGGTTCTTTTATGACCTCCTGGATGGGTCGTCATTGCACTCTTGGTTGTTGCTTGTTTGCTTTTTTCCCCTTAATACAGGGAGTGCAGAATTATTAGGCAAGTTGTATTTTTGAGGAATAATTTTATTATTGAACAACAATCATGTTCTCAATGAACCCAAAAAAACTCATTAATATCAAAGCTGAATGTTTTTGGAAGTAGTTTGTAGTTTGTTTTTAGTTTTAGCTATTTTAGGGGGATATCTGTGTGTGCAGGTGACTATTACTGTGCATAATTATTAGGCAACTTAGCAAAAAACAAATATATACCCATTTCAATTATTTATTTTTACCAGTGAAACCAATATAACATCTCCACATTCACAAATATACATTTCTGACATTCAAAAACAAAACAAAAACAAATCAGCGACCAATATAGCCACCTTTCTTTGCAAGGACACTCAAAAGCCTGCCATCCATGGATTCTGTCAGTGTTTTGATCTGTTCACCATCAACATTGTGTGCAGCAGCAACCACAGCCTCCCAGACACTGTTCAGAGAGGTGTACTGTTTTCCCTCCTTGTAAATCTCACATTTGATGATGGACCACAGGTTCTCAATGGGGTTCAGATCAGGTGAACAAGGTGGCCATGTCATTAGTTTTTCTTCTTTTATACCCTTTCTTGCCAGCCACGCTGTGGAGTACTTGGACACGTGTGATGGAGCATTGTCCTGCATGAAAATCATGTTTTTCTTGAAGGATGCAGACTTCTTCCTGTACCACTGCTTGAAGAAGGTGTCTTCCAGAAACTGGCAGTAGGACTGGGAGTTGAGCTTGACTCCATCCTCAACCTGAAAAGGCCCCACAAGCTCATCTTTGATGATACCAACCCAAACCAGTACTCCACCTCCACCTTGCTGGCGTCTGAGTCGGACTGGAGCTCTCTGCCCTTTACCAATCCAGCCACGGGCCCATCCATCTGGCCCATCAAGACTCACTCTCATTTCATCAGTCCATAAAACCTTAGAAAAACCAGTCTTGAGATATTTCTTGGCCCAGTCTTGACGTTTCAGCTTGCGTGTCTTGTGCAGTGGTGCTCGTCTTTCAGCCTTTCTTACCTTGGCCATGTCTCTGAGTATTGCACACCTTGTGCTTTTGGGCACTCCAGTGATGTTGCAGCTCTGAAATATGGCCAAACTGGTGGCAAGTGGCATCTTGGCAGCTGCACGCTTGACTTTTCTCAGTTCATGGGTAGTTATTTTGCGCCTTGGTTTTTCCACACGCTTCTTGCGACCCTGTTGACTATTTTGAATGAAACGCTTGATTGTTCGATGATCACGCTTCAGAAGCTTTGCAATTTTGAGACTGCTGCATCCCTCTGCAAGATATCTCACTATTTTTGACTTTTCTGAGCCTGTCAAGTCCTTCTTTTGACCCATTTTGCCAAAGGAAAGGACGTTGCCTAATAATTATGCACACCTGATATAGGGTGTTGATGTCATTAGACCACACCCCTTCTCATTACAGAGATGCACATCACCTAATATGCTTAATTGGTAGTAGGCTTTCGGGCCTATACAGCTTGGAGTAAGACAACATGCATGAAGAGGATGATGTGGACAAAATACTCATTTGCCTAATAATTCTGCACTCCCTGTAGTGAAATTTCTTTTGAAAACTACATGCTGTATTTGTCTAATATTAAAGTTTGTTGATGATCTGAACAAATGTGACATATACCCAAAAAAACCTAAGGGGGTAAAAACTTTTTCACAGTATGTTCTTACAGGGAGTACATGGTGTGTAGCTCCAGTAAATATTGAAAAATAAACATGTTTCAATCACTCTAGTGCCTGTGTTACACTCCAAAGAATCCATCAGTTTTAGCCATAAGCTGTAGTGTCTTGTTTGCTGATATTAGCATCCCAACATGCGATGATTAAAATGAAGACAGAGTTGACGGGATTCAGTGTTTAGATTCTCCAGCCAACAAAAAGAAAGGTCATAATATCAGAGTGTTCGTCTGGGAGGAAACACACCATACAGGAGGGTCTGTTTGGTCTTTTTTTAGTTGTACGGCTGCTGGTGCGTTTGTTCATTGTTGGTCCGGCCTCCTCTCTCCCATCTGCCGCTACTCATTAGCATGGAAACAGGACCAGGAGCTTTTTCACACATACACACATTGGCCATTAATCAACAAGTCAGGCCAGGGTCCATTCCCACACATACACACCACACACATGAAAACAAAGACCATACAGACACAGCGCCTAATCACAGAAATATCCCAGAGCACACTTTACTAGATTTCAACCACTCCTCATGTCTCAGAGGATCAGACCTGGCAACCCAATTTTCTTTTCTCTCAAATCTGCCAACATAGTGACGTCTCAATTGCTTTATATTTAAGTGATGACTGCTCCCTCGTGGCTCTGTGAGCGAACACGAGAAGATTTGTTCCCATCAGCTGTTCTCCCTTTTGTCTTGAAGGGATGAATTGGCAAGTATTATTGTGTGAATTTGCTATCTAATTTGTCTGGCCATCATGAATGGCCGCATTGAAAGGAAGAGTGTATTCCCATGAACTGACAATGTAAGTCTGAGTGGTGCGTAAAGGCTAACTCCATGGCTGACGTAAATGTCGACTATGTTGGGATATAAAAACGTGTCAGGACCATGAATGTAACTGACCAAATGTAGATTTAGTCCAAGGACATAAAAAACAAGAATTGTAAAAGTTTTGAAAGCACAGAGATCCTTAGAAATGAGATCATGGGAGCATCAGGAAAAGGCACAAAGACACAAAAACAGTCTCTATTTAGGTTCTTGTAGATGAACCTAAATAGTGATTGTTATTATTTACAGCATCAATATGGGAATAATATAGGACATTAAAAGAGAAATTAGAGATTGAAGTGTTAACTGAGAACATTTCATAATTAGTTACGACTGCTATTTAGGTATGTAATGTTGAACTTTCTGAAAGCAACTACTTTGTGTAATTAAAATAAAATGAATAAAAGTCACTTTATTAAATCTGTATTTAACATTCTATTTAACATTTGTTCAGTGAACTCGTCCTCATTCATAGGGTGTCAAAGTCGCAGTCGTCTCATTTATATACATGAGTGAGTGAGTCATGAGTCGTGGAAATAATGAGACACGTCTCTTATTCCAGTTCATTGTATTTTAATCCAAAACACAATCTTTTCTTAAACCTAAACAGGCTGTTTTTGTACGTACACAAAGCACCAGCAAGTAGCAAAAGAAAATAATGAAAACACAAAGTTAACAGTCTTCTAACTGACACCAATAACACCCCACTCCTGCCTGCTTATACCTTCTTTAAACGACTTTCATTTCTCAAAGTATCGAGCAAATAGTTATTGATATTAATTATTTTTATTATATCCTAATTTTCAATACTTTTGCTTAACCTACACTTAGTGTTTCTTCTTTCCAAGTAATCTGCTCAGAAATCCAATTTGCAACCAACTCTCTAATAACAATTACACATGGATTACATATTGCAGTCTTCATCCCTGCACTGAAAAACACATGTAATATCTGCTCAAAATGGTAAAATCAAGTTTACAGGAACAAGATTTTGGCTTTATAACAATCCAAAGCCAACATTTTGATTTTTCCTCTAAAAGCAACTTTGAGCATGAACATCACAGATTACATCATATTTTAAATACCAGTTTAAGGTATATGGCATAGAGTAACAGAAAGAAGTAACATCATGGATGTTTCATTCATGTTTTCTGCTGATTCACTGAAGAAAACTTGAAAAGTGTGTCTTGAGTAAACTTTATTTAACTCATGTTACCTATGTGACATGAGTTAAATTAAGCCATTGGTCCACTTCTTTTTATCTGACTCGTCTTCTAGCAGGGTCGAAGCTAGATTTTTAATATACTTTTACAACATTCTGGGGGGTTTTTCCAGTAGATTTTGCAAACCTGCCAACTTTCAACTTTCACTTTCCAACCAGTTCACATAGCCCTCATTCGGTGTTTATCACTGTGCCGAAGAGTAGGAACACATCAGTCATGGTTGTAATTGTGCCCAGAGCGCGATTTTTATGATTTCTATACTCTCAAACACTGTTACACACCGTTTAGTGATTTTGCGTGCCTTCTTTTGCGCTATCTGCACTTCTTGTTTCTCCATCCATGCATTTTAGGGTTTGCCTTTGAAGTAAGGAGCAGTCACAAGATGTCTTATAGGGCAAACAAAGCCAATTTTGGAAGAAATCCGAGGAGACTTTGACCACCCTTGCGTGTTCTGGGCTTTAAAAATCGTTATTCTGTCAAAAAAAGCAGGTAAAACTTCTGTTTTTTCTCACCTGATGCAAAAAAATAAAGCAAAGCCTTCAGAGAGAGAGATAGAGAGACATCTGCCATATCTCTATCTCTCTCTCCCTCCCCTCCTGTGGGTCCTCTGTGGCAACATCTGCTTCCTCTGCTGCTCTTTCCCATCATGCGGTGGGCGTGTCCTTTGTGTTGCCCCCCAACTTCATTGTTCTAGCCAATCATTGTACTCGCCAAGCTGTTCCCACGATGCACCAGTAATGACCAGAAGGTGCTGATGGGAGCTGGTGTCTCTGAAGGAATGACTCTGTCTTTACAACCGGTTTAACCCCCAGGGAGAGATGACAATAAACAAAATACAAACAAAAACAGTGCTCTCAAAGAGAACCGAGAAATGTGGTTGGCTTTAATTGCGTTGACTTGCAACTATACCCTAAAATTATGATTTAAAAAGGCAACACATGAAAGGGGAAACAAAAGTATATTAAAGGCATGTTGTGCAAATAGAGTTAGAGATTGATAATCAGGAAAAAAAGAGGAAAGAGGGGGTGAACTGAGTGAAAGAGAGAGGTAGAGCTCTGGGAAAAGATCAGAGCCTGGTCCCTGGGGAGCTGCAACAGATGAAGTAGCTGAATAAGCTGTCTGTCATTGTGTGACTCAGGCTGCTGTGGTCACTTCGTTTGTTCAGACTCAACAATGGAGGATGACTGAGAGAGAAATCTCTGTTTTCCCACAAGATTTAGCCCCAAAAATCTCTAGTCAGAGATGCTCTGTGAGCATGGGGATTTGTGACAAATTGAAATGCTAATAACAGACAGAGTGGAGAGGGATGTAAAATCAGCGGGACACTGTTATGATGCTGCTCTCTGAGGCTGCGAATCAGCAAAAAAGTCTGGAGATGTTGAGAGAAAAGGCTCTGTGTTTACTTTGTGTGCAGTAAAATTAGTGCAACAAGTGATCAGGTGGTATTTAAAAGTGGTAAATATACTCAAAAATAGACCTAAACTACATACAGGCTGTCTACATTCTCATTATATACACATAACAATAATAATAATCAAACAAGCCAAACGACTTATTGCCTGGGCCAGTTCTTCCTCATATTTACTTAGGCTCAAAATAAGTCACATAATAATTTGCATTGTTAGCTGTTACATTTTTCTTTGTATACAGGCCATGATGAGCTGACTTTTTCTGTTATATTAGTTAAGTGAATTCAATAAGGTAAGAGTCAGGATCAAATGTAGCAATAGTCTAACTGGCATCATGAGCTTCAGTTTAAATTGATGTCTCCTGTCTTTGATGTAGCCTAGCATTGACCCTGAACACCACAGCCTGCTTTGCACCACTCCAGCATTACTGCAAACTTCCCCACAATACTGAAACTACGGTCAGTTCAGCCTGCTCTGAATTGTACTAAATAACACACATTATCATTCAATTTATTTTTTTAAATCACATTTCACAATATGAAAAAAAACATCTGAATGTTTTGTCCCAAGAGGACACAAAAGCCATCGTCACAGTAGCTGAAGTTCAAACCAAGCATCAGAAGGCTGATTAAGTGACTTTGAACATGGCATGGTCATTGGTTCTAGAGGGTCTGGTCTCAGTATAATAATAATGATAATATGACATATTATAAACCTGCTAAAGCTCTTAGGTCATCTGGAACAGGCTGTCAGTTAGTTCTCCCAGGATTCCCAAAACTTTGAAACTGTATTTACTTCATATGTGTTTTAGTATTTTATACTTAATTATTATCTTATTATCAACAAATGTCTGTGAAAATATTGTCGGGCATAAACCGGTCCGTGGCGCAAAAAATGTTGGGGACCGCTGTACTAGACTAGGGGTGTCAAACATAAGGTGTGTGGGCCAGAATCAGCCCAGCAAAGACCCCAGTCTAGCCCATTGGACAGCTCTGGAAAATGTAAAGGAGTGCATAGATTTTGAAGTTTAAACTGTATTTCCGTAGGCTTTACCGCTTTTCCTGTTTATAAAGACCCCAAAACATCACCACCAACTGTCATTCATGCTACACCGAAGTAATTAAGTAATGGCCGAAAGTTCCTGTTTTTTTCACCATCTACTATAGGAATTTACATTTTTACAGATGGTTCACAGAAAAAAAAGGACATTTTCTATGAATTACCAAGACCTTTATACTTTAGGATTGAAGGACAGTCTTGGCAATGAAATACCAGAACATGTTCTGAAATTTTACACATTTTTCATGTAGAGTTTGACATCTCTGTGGGACAGCATAACATTTTTATCCATTGTCCCTCTGTCGCACATATTCAGGGGGACCAAAGACAACATTTTGACAGGTTCTAATGTCTAATAGTTCGTTTGTTTTAATTATAGACTGTTCTAAAACCTGGTTTTTATTGATCATTATCAGTAGCTCGGGAGGTAGAGCAGGGCATCTGCTAATTGGAAGGTTGGTGGTTCAATCCTTGGCTGCTCTCAGTCTTTATGCCAAATATCCTTGGGCAAAGTTGCTCTCTGATGCATCCATTGGAGTATTAATGTGTGTGAATGTTACATAGAAAGTACTTCCATAGAAAAAATGTGCTTGTGTCAATGAGGCAAGTTGTATAAACTGCTTTTAGTGCTCAGCTAGAGTAGAAAAGCGCTATATAAGAACCAGTCTGTTTATGTGCCACATCTTTTGCTGCCTGTGCTACAATGTGGAAAAATGACTTTCACTTCATCATCACAAAGTCAAAGACCACACAGATTTTTGTAAAATATGGTAATAATGACCGTAATTAAAGGGAAATACAGATATGTGTCACGTAATGGAGTGCAAAAAGTGAGGACCCAAATACAGAAGTTCAAAAACAAAAAGTGAAACATTTATTTGTCTGATGAAAGTTCAAAGTAAAAATGTTCCAGGATACAAAGTAACAAAACCTGGACAGCACAGAGAAATACACAGGGAAGAAGGCAGGCACGTAAACAGTACGACACAAAGTTTAACTGGAAGACAAGGCTGTGTATACACACAGAAACACACAGAGGGTTAACAAGGGGAGTGGAAATAACTGGGGAACAAGAAACAGGTGAAACTAATAAAAGATGAAGACAAAGTAAAACTGAAGATGAGAAGCAAATGACTTTCAAAATAAAACAGGAAGTAATCTAAATAGAGAGCCTTAACAGAAATGAAGACTTCACAAAATTTAAGAAGACACTAAGGTTGTTCTTATGCTTGCCCTGTCACTTGTTTGCCGTCACAGCTGGATTGAAGACAGAAATGTAGGATGGTCCCAGTTTTTACCCCCATTTTAATGATAATACTGCACAGAAGCTCAGAGATGTACTGACACACAGATGTTGTAACTATTTGAAACTTGAGTTTTTGGGAATAACATGGGAGACAAACACTTGTGGCTTTTTGGCCTTTTGACTTCTGTGCCTTAACAGCAGGTATAAATGGCTACATGTGTCTGATGACGACATGGCGGTGAGCATATAGGGTATATTGGGACCTCAAGGAAGCTACTCAAATACACCAGATCAAAAATATAAACACGCTTTTTTTATTCCCAAAAATCTCTTTCTGTCCATCCATCTATCCAACACATGCACACACCAGCCAAGATGTTTACACACACACACACACACACACACACTTATACATTCAAACAGATCTGTGAGAGGAGAGGAGTGTATGAATGGACAGATTAATCAGATTATAGCTGAGACACACTTAAACAGCCTGTTCTGTGGATTAGCTACGGTCCTGCCTACTCCCTGTCAGAATAAAAATTGTATTAGAAGAGAGAGGTGTGTGTGGGGTGTGGTGTGTGTGTGGGGGGGGGGAGGCTGAACCAGACAATATATCATCCTACACACGCACACAGATGTATAGATTTGTGTTCACATTTTTCTGTTGTGTTATTTAGAATATGAGTGATGGTACATCTTGGACTTCTTTAAGAACTAAAAAAAGAAAATGTTCAGGATTTAGGTGAACGATAAGAAAAAGGAATGAGCTCATGTGAAGTGTGGACTGACTGGATAAACGTTTCTCTATAGATTTGACCATGAAGAAGTTTCGATTTCCCCCTTTCAGAAGTTCAAAGAGTTGCTGTTCTTTATGTGCAGCAGGACAGCAAATGGCAGCCAGTCACCGGGGCTTTGTCTGACTATTGACACCAGAGAGATGCTGAGAGGGAGGACGCGAGTGTGTGCGACTGTTCAGGGGCTGGAGGACAGCCTGACAACAACAAAGGACCAGCTTTAAGCCTGTCTCCTGTGATTTTCCAACTCAGCGAAAAGCTATTGTGGCACAGAAAAAAAGTTAAGTTAAAAAGCTTAGCATGGTATGTGCTAACAACTGCCTGCCGCTTGTGTAATACAAGCAAATACTTTTTGAGTAGCCACAGTTGCAGTCTTTGGAAGGGCAACCGTCGCTGTGTCTGCAGCCTGTGGGCAGGTCAGTGGTGTGATCTGCTGCTCTGTACCATCAGTTAGGGTGTGAAAGATTCATCCCTTAATGTGGCTCTGTGTCAATATTGGAAAGGAATTGTGAACTTTCTTTCTACTCCATCATTCAAATCTTACTTCAGTCAGCCAGTCCATGACCTCTCCTGGAGTGTGTGTTTGTGTGTGTTATTGTGCTCCATGTCGACACTTAATGCAGTGTGTCCTCTGTAATTGCAGTAAATTTCTGATCATCTGTCATCCAATTTCACCGTCCTGTGTATGTGGTGTGTGTGTTTATATAAGACTGCAAACCAGATGAGTTTCTTTGATGACTACTTCTGTGCTCCCAGTGGTCGCTGAATGACACACACACACTTAAACACACACGGAGTAGTGCAGGCAGGGGCAACTGGGACTAAATCCAGACTGGTGGTTTCTCTCTTCAGCTATAAATACCCCTGTGCTTAAAACAAGATCACACACACACACACACACACACACACACACACACACACACACACACACACACACACACCAATAGTCCTGGACTCTGAGGAGCATAGAAAAAAAAACATTAATTCAGAAACACAGAAAGATGCAGACTAAAGTAAATACACACATGCACATATGCAATCCCTCTCTCTTTCATTCATGCACACACACACACACACACACACACACACACACACACACACACACGCACACATTACAATACACACAAGGAGATGGGTCTGGCCTCAGAGGAGGCTAGCTAAGCGTTCTATGATTATGGGGTGTGTCTTTGTCTCATTTAGTGGTTCCACAAGGAGACAGTCTTCTGCTGTGTCAGACAAACACACACATACACTCTCTCTCTCTCTCTCTCTCTCTCTGTCTCTCACACACACACACACACACGCAAAACACTTATAGTATCACTAAGTGACATCAAATCCCTCAGCTTCAATTTTCCAGATTACTTTTTTTAAGATAACCTACAAATGTAAGAACGGGCGAGTATTCATGCTTTGCTAATTTACACAGCTTTTAAGAGCATGTTGCATACTTCTCATAATCCCTTGTTAAGCAGAAAGGGAAAAACAAGCATTCAACACCAGATGTGCCATATTTCATTCCTTTTTTTTTATTATTTTGGAAAAATATTGCGCCTTTTTTCCAGTATTAAAAATGACAGGCTCTGTACATCAGATTTTCTCTTAAATACAACACAGTCACAGTGGTCTCAAGTGCCTAACACATACATGCATACATACTTACATACATACATTATCTGCCAGATTAAAAAAAAAAAAAAAAAATCCAACTTAAATTATAACAGGATTAATTAAAAAAAAAACACAATGAAATGGAGCACAAATAATTACATAATTAAATTAAAAGAATACAGCTTTCTTTAGATAACAAATAAAATAAAAACAAATGATCTCAACCAATGGCAGGCAGGGTGATGGTGTCCTTGAACTGGCTAACAGTGGAAGAGTGAAGGGAGTGGAAGTGAGCAGTGCATTCAATGACACAGGCGTGAACTCTCCTACATGCACACACAAACACACATACAACCACACACTCGTGCTGTCTCACACACATGCACGCTCACGTCTATAGTGCAATGAGGTCTTGGCAGTTGAGACGAGTCCTTTAAAGTTCAGCCTACTTGGAAAAATCAACAGCATCACTAGAGGTCAGGAAGAAAAAGACCAAACTGTCAATTTGAGCTGCTGATGCAATTTCACAAAATTCTGGAAATGTTCTGGAAAGGGATGTGCAGCAAATTCAAACAGAAATCATACACGAACTGATAACTAAACTTCAAATATGTTTGTTTTGAGTTCTTTCATCTGGATTTTTTCTTCTTGGTTCGTCCTCTAATGCCAAAAGTGTTTCCTAAGTTGCTCTGCCCAAAACATTTCCCTGTGTGTCACAACTTTCAGGGGTCAGAGGCCAGTATGGCCCAACAGAATCCATGTTGGATCGATCTGCAGTCACTACTGGAGTCTTTAGTTCTTTAGTTTGTGCTGAGAACCAGCTCAGCATTGTTTCTGTCAGTGCTGCAGAGGAAAAGCTGTTGAGCTGCTACAGAAGTAGTCCCACAGTTTTATTTGTGTCAAGAAAGCTCAGACTGTGATTTATATTTAATGAATAGATTGTAGCAGTTTAATGTTTCTACAACTCTGCTCTCTGCTCTGCAGCACTGCACAGAACTCGAACTACTCATTATCCATGACAGATTTTACACTGCATTGTAAAACACAGCACATAACAGTACTACAACAGTACTTTAAAAATTCTCTGTACTCCAAAGGTACTTCACTGTTCATTCAATCAGTACCCCATGGTACTACAATATCAACTGTTGACATACAAGTCCATATTCCACTGATTGGAGTTCATCCTGTTACAAGCAGTAAATCATCTTGAACTGCAGAAGACGTCTTCATCAGTTTGCCAACAGTCTTCACTGGACTAGACAAGTACTCAGCCAGCGCTGTTTCTGTACAAAGTCTGTACAAGCGCTCGCATTGCCTCCTGGTACTCCGTCCGTAGTGTTGAGTCAACATTAGACCTACATCCATCCAAGAAATATCCAGAATTCACCCGTAGTACTACCGTAGTACTAAGTCCTTGCCAAGTGGGCTCATCAGCACCTTGGCTCAAAGTCCTCTGGTAAATCCGAGGGAACAGCAGCAAACAGCAGGAGTAAAACCTCCTGGAGACAAGCTGAGCTCTACTGCTCAGGGCTGGTGTATGTGGACCACCACCTGGTTTTCACTGGTATCATACCTGTAATACAGAAGGGACAAAGTCAGTCTTTGGAACTGCAGTTTTTGTGTGTGTTATGGGCGTTTGGGTCTATTTTTGCGTACTCACCTCTGTGGCAATGATGCATTCATCTTTCTGGTCTGATATGACGTAAACAGACTGGTATTTGGTGTCACTGGTGCACTGGTACCTGCTGTCACTGGGATCGTTGTATTCAACATCACTGGTTGACTGGAATTTAACGTCGCTGGTCGACTGATATTTAAGATCGCTCGCTGCGTGACAGTTCAAATCGGTGGACGAGTGATATTTTGCTTCACTGCAGCTCGGTGACTCGGCCACAGGGTTCTTTTCTGATGCATCACTGTGGGATAAAAGAGGACAGAGAAATTCTGAAATGCTGTTCTTCATGCAACAAATGCTTTCACAGTGATTAAGGGGACATCTGCATGAAATAATTCCAACCATTAAGAATGTATTTTGCTTGGTTGTGTACCTGTTTTTCCTCTTCCTGTATCTTTCCTCTGTATCTGACTCATCCAGCATTTCACATTTGGCCTCTGGCTCTTGGTGACCCTCCTCTTTACATGGTGGCAACTCCTCAGGTTGAAGCTCATGGACCAGGTTGTACTCCACGCTAGGGTACCGAGATTTAAAGCCATTCTTCTCTGTTCCGTTGAGCCCACCGATTCCACTCAGACCTCCAAGAGATCCAGTGAGATCCGAATGATAATCTGCCTTCTTGTTGGTGTTTTTAACTGATGTTGTCATCAGAACTCCCAGTTCCTTGTCGCTGCGGAGACAGTTGTTGGTGGTTGTCAAGTTGTTCATGGTCTCGTGGCTGTCACTGTGGACACTGTCACTGTGATGACTGTGCCGCTCCTGCAGTTTTACCCGAATGTAGACCACCAGCACAGAGCATCCGATCAAGATCACAAGAACCAGGAAGACGCCGGCACACACGGCCGCCCAAGGGAATCCTCCATTGTCATCCTCCTCATCATCAGGATTTTCACTTCCAGAGTATATTCGATCGGGTCGATCCACAATCTCTGGTAAGAGGAACTGACAGTTGTGACCGCCATAGCCGGGCACACAGGCACACATATAGCGGCTGCCTCGCTCATGACAGGTGGCTCCATTGTGGCAGGGGTTGTGTTTGCATCGGGAGACAGGGGAGCTGCAGTTTTTGCCAGTATAGCCTGTGAAAATGGTATGGTTTAAGAATCTGAGAAAATGACACTAAGCTGCATAAAAATTCATGTAAACATCAACAAATTTGTCAAAAGTTGTCATACCTGGGGGGCAACTACAGGTGTAGCCACTTCCTGTTTCCTGGCATGTCCCACCATTCTGACAAGGGAAGGAGAGACAATATCCAGAGACGCTACTCCCGCTTTCCTCACAGTTAGGACCTGAAAACCCTTCAGAACACTGACAGAGGTAGGAGTTCACCAGATCCACACATTCTGCACCTGCAGAGGGGAGAGGGATTAAGAGAAAGACCAGTGATTAGTCTCTGGATGTTTTAACCCTGGGTTCAATTGTAGGTTTAGGTGAAGTTAAAATCAGTAAATGTACCATTTAAACAGGGGTTGGACGAGCAGTGGTCAATTTTCTTCTCGCAGTTGAAGCCAGCATATCCTGTCGGGCACTGACAGAAGTAGCCACCTTCCGGATTGTCGACACAATGTCCGCTGTTGAAGCAAGGCCCGTCTGCACAGGTGTTGGCGCTTAACTCACAGTTGTTACCATAAAAACCAGGTGGGCATGTGCACTTATATCCATTGTCATTGTCCTATATTGGAAAGAATGTAAACAGTCACACACAGGTTTCTTGTTTCCACATCATCTCTCTTTCTGTCTTCCTCTCCTGTGATACTCACAGTGCAGCTGCCTCCGTTGCGACATGGACTTCCGGAACATTCACTGACTTGGATCTCACAGCTGGCGCCTGTGTATCCAGGTAGGCAGGAACAAGTGTAGCTGCCCTGGCCAGTGTTAGTGCAGGTGGCTCCGTTAAGACAGGGTTTGTGGTGTGTACAGTAGTTCAGATCTGGAAACACGAACAATAACAAACCGTTACAAAAAATATACTTTAAACCTAAAGCAAAGAGGGTCCAAGCGGGAATCAAGCATGTAGTAAATGTGTCAGTAAACTCACCCTGGTTGCAGAAAAGCCCACCCCAGCCCTCCTGGCAGTTACACTGCCAAGGCTGTTGGCAGGTGCCATGGAGGCAGCCAGGGTAACGGATGCAGTCATCACAGTAACGCCCACTAAAGCCCACACGACACCTGTGAACACGACAGTTATTTAACACTAATAGTAACAGAAGAAAATATATTGAAACGCTGTCATATTAATTTATGGAAACTTAAAAATGCTTTTCTGGACTTACTTGCACTCTCCTGGTTTATCACAGAAACCGTGTTCCTCATCACATCCAGGAAGGCAGATTGCTAAAGAGAGTAAACATGCACGATTAGGTAACCCACTGGAAATGAGGCGTGTTTGCACTCCATCAATCTTCCAATCACTTTAATTCCTTTTCAAGTCACTGACAGCTTGTCTGACAGTCCATCTGGTTGGCCCTCAGGCCTTCTTATCTATTTGGTGGAGTCATTCATCTTGTCTGGTGCCATGTTTGTCTGCCGAATACGTTCACCTGCTCAGGCATGTTTCTAGAGTATTTTTATTCTCTATTATTAAGAGGCTTAATCCACCAGTCTTTATGGTTAAATGTCTTCTGGAGGTCTTCTTAGCACTTATAATGCAAAAGAGTAAAATTTGGAGGGTAATTGGTGTCACTGGGTCACTCTTGTGAACAGGCTGACATTTGCTGGTTTCTTCATTGCTTCAAAAGTTGTTGAAAATGCTACCGTTTTGGCCTTAATACCCACACAAGGAGCTACGTCAGTTTTGGTCACCAAACGAGGGGGATGCAGCCAACAAGCCCTCTCTTTTAACATGGTTGTTCTCCCATACAAAAGCCTCCCACACAAAGCCTCCTTTCTCCCCTTGACTGTGGGTCAGAAGTCCTTTTTCTCACCCTCAGCCCCTCTCTTTCCATATCCCTCCCTCTTCTTTCTGATCCTCCTTTTTCCTCGTTTACTCTCCCATCCACCTATCCCCTCCTCTCATCTTCCTCTCCTATCCTTTCCCTTCTTCTGCTCATCCTGTCTCTCCTCACTCCCCCCCCCCTCCTCCTCCTCCCCCAAGGGCCAGCTGGTCTGTGTGGAACTAACCACCAGACAGCTGCTCCATTGTCTCCTCTCACCGAGCAGCTGCCCCCTCCACAACAATACACAACCGTGCTCGGCCAATCAACAGCCTGAACCACAACAATACAGGACCCCCACTTGGCCAATCGGGGAGGAGGTTTTGGGCGAGGAGGCCCCAGTGGTCTAATGGAAGGCACGCGGCGTGTGAATTACTGAGGAGCCACTGCGGCTCATTAGAATGGAGGCCTCTGGTGCTATGGGATAACTAACTGACGCCTGTTGCACACGGGCCCCGCATTATGAGGTGAAAAAAAAAGTCCCCAAACAATACAGAGAGGCAAATGACTGTTGGGAAAATTAACTTTGAAAAGTAGTTTATAAACTGTAGAAACTTAAAACCCCTTAAAGCTTATGTGTTTTTCATTTTAAAAGTTAAAGAACTGTTTTTTTTAAGATGGCAGTAATTCCAGACTAAGCCGGAACTAGTGTTAACACGTCTCACTTGTGAGGCAGTATTTTGGAATCAGGCACTTTGTGTAAACATCACCGCTTGCTGCTAATGATTGTGCCACTCCTTCAGCTTATCTAAGCAGCTGCCATTGGACTGAAATTTTAACTACTGCATTACCACTAACCTGAAGGTGTTTGTGCTTGCCAACTATATCTCTCAGTTATGGATATTCCTCACATTGCTCCATACAGACCTACTGACATTGTTTGATTAAAACCAAAACCACTCACGTTCAGTGCAGTATTGTCCCTTCCAGCCAGAGTTGCATATAATCTCTCCACGCTCGCCGCAAGTGAAGTGTCCAAAAGCATCATCTCGCGGGCGGCAGAAAACAGAGCAGCCTTCGCCGTAGTAGTACTCATCACACAGGAAGCGGTAAGAGTATCGCAGCTCAGTCTTGCCAGCTGTCTGCACATCATTGAACCACTCTTCTCCCACACTGAGGTGACGCTGAGTGGCGATCCTGCTGATCAGACGCTCTGGGTTGTCTGAAAAAGTAAATCACACAGCTTGTTGTGAGTCACATGTTGTTGTGAAGCATGGCTTTTCTGCAGAGCGTAGGACAGGGTAGGACCCTTTCATTCACATGAAGCTGTCAGTTATATTCCTTTGTTTACTAAAGATTTCAGGTCTTGCATGTGTGCTTACGCTCCTGCAGAATGACAGCCACACATGTTTTTGAAAATGAGTCTGTCATGCAGTGAAAAATAAAAGGCCAAGGGGTGAAATCTGCTGTCTGGCTTGCAACAATGCTTTTCTTGTGAACTGTTTTTTCCAAATAGAGACAGATTACACCATAAAACCTCAGTGCAATGATAAGATGATAGCTTAAAGATGACAACAGTAAATCTCACCACAGAAACAAATCTGAGAATGCCTATTATCAAGAGACAAGTGAACCCACACAGGAAATTGTGCCATTATATGCAAAAACACAAATTTTATGCAAGAACATGGCTATGTAATCAAAAACACACTGGACGTTTGCCTCACTGAGATGTAGTATTAGCTGATTCCCCACACTACAATCAGCAGATGTTTAGAAATGGTTAACCCTTATTTACTTTTCAAGGGAAGGTGTGTGCCTCAAAAAGTTGGATCTTAATTCTTATAAAAATGGCTGAAAAGAAAAAAAGATGACCTGACATTTGAAAGAAAACCAGGAAAACCTATTTGCCTTCTGCTCTGTCTTTGAGATACACTACTGCCCTTTCTTGCTGTCACCCACCTGTTGTCAGGTCGTCCAGGGAGTCGGTGTGGAGAGCTTCAATGATCAGTGAAAACGTCCCCTGAGGAGAGACAGAGAGAGAATCAACAGCTGCTTAGCCTACAGGCCTCCCTCCCTTCAGAGCAGGCGGGCCATTAGCAGGCCTCCCAATAAACTTCACAGCCTAATTCTCGTGTTGATTAGGTGCCTAATAAGGCCCGGTACCTGCTCCCCTTTTCACACCCCTGCCCATATCACACTCTGACACCGCTGTAAAACCAAACGAGGCGGAATTTCACGCTGTGCTGCCAATGATGTGCCAACTCAGAGGATGTTAAATTTCCCACCACGGCTGGTCGGAGGAGAGAGACGTTTGGTACACACACACACACACACACACACACACACACACACACACACCCTCCCCTTCCCGTTTTATCCAACCAAAGAGCACAGAAATACTACAATAGCCCCTCTCACACACTGCTGACAAAGACCCTCACAAGTGTGGAGTTTGAGAGCATCTGTTGCGTTCTGCACTCTTCAAAGCTAATACATCTCAGTCTGTCAAGGCCCTTCATTACTCAAAGTTTATCGGACAGAGAATACCTCAAAACTACGACTTCAAGTTTTTTTTTTTCGGGGGTGGGGGTAACTGTATAATTACCAACAGTGAAAATTGACGCATTGGGCCCGAAAAAACAAACAAACAAACAAAAACAGTAAATGCACAAAACTGAGCTCTAGACTGCAGCTTATCATTATTTCCACAATATTATTAATAATATTACCGATTATATGTCCTGCTTTTACTTACTGGCCATGTGAAACCGAAGGAAAAGCGGATCGGGTTGGTGAAGCTGTCCGCGTTGGTCTCCGGGACCTGGAAGGAGTTGGAGCCGAGGACGGGAGTCACAGTCCCCCCATACGTGCAGGGAGGCTCTGGGGAGACGTTGGCCTGATAATGCTTCAGACAGACCCGAAAGAAAGTCTTGCACTCACACTGCTGCTGGCCCTGCAGGTGAGTGGGGCAGCAGTTGGCATTCCCAGTTATCCCCTTCTTGTTGAGGAACTCCTGCAACTTCAGCTCAAACACGCCCGAGCACAGAACCTATAACACACACGCGCGCGTAATCAATCAATCGAGAGTATTTAAGGCAGGACCCGTGAGAATCAATCTTAAGCTGTTTGTATTCAAAAATATGTGCAGAGGGTATTTCAATACCCTTTAATGTTAAAGCTTGCTTTCATCGGACCTACCTGGCAGGTGAGTACGGTGAGACTGACAGCCAGGAGCAGACACAGGCGTCCCATTGTGTTGACAGCCCCTCAAAACCAGTGAAAGCTCCACAAGTCCGTGCAGCCCGGCTCAAACACTCATGGAGAAAGTCCTGTAAAACCTTCCCAGTGTCTCGCAGTCAAGGTGAGTCTTTGACGCGCAGTGGGGGTGGGAAGAGGAAGTTGTAGTGAAACTTTTCCTTTTGGTGCGTCTGTCTTCCGCCTCTATATTTTCCAATACACTGCGAAAGTTTGTGACAGAAAGGCTGTTGCAGTGCAAAGTAATCCCCAGCAGACTGATCCACTCGAAGAAACGTGAATGAAATCCCTGATGGAAAGAGTTAATTCCAATCAGTCGGTGAAGAAGCAACTCTTGATGGGCTTGTTTGTTTTTCCACTTGATTGATCATGATATGCTGATCATAAACACAGAAAACAAATCTGCGGTCCTCTCCGTTTTCCTTGGTGTGGCAGTGCGTGTGTCTGATGGGTCTACTGCCCCGTGCAGGGTTTTATACGGGGCCAGCAGGCGAAGGGTAATAAGATGCAAATGAGCCCCTCTGCTCCTCTTCTTCCCCTCCCTCCACCACCACCACAAGTCCGCCCAGGGGCCATCACAAAGAAAGGGAAGGGGGAGGTAGGGGGTGCACACAACTTTTCTAAACCCGCCCCCCTCCTCTCTTTTTCTCAAAGGGATGGACCAAATGGCTAGTGAGCTGTTAAATGTGCAACAACCCCATGCTTCCCCCGATGCCTCCCTCTTCTAGGACGCACTGGGCCCATTTACATTCCGACAAATTATTTTACCTCTGGACAAAATCCTCCATCAAGCGATTTATACACATGGTGCAGCCAGACGCACCATGACTTCTTATATTTGAGGGGCTATGGTAAAGGTTTGGCCTGGCTCGTTCCTTGGATGGCCAGCCGGCCAGCCAGCCGTCCCAACTGCGTTACAACGACCATCTGCTCCGCTGCATTCCTATGGTGTTACCCCTGCCGTGGTTTTCACAATGCCACACCCCCAAAACAAGTCGCTCTATTCTTATTATTTTATCTTTATTTCTTGGCTTAGAGACCTACAGCCTTTCTCCCCACTTGCGCCCTCATTATAAAAACATTGCTGCTGTTTTCCTAATGTAGGCTGCACCAAGTGTGCTGTTATTTTAATACCCACGTCTTGATAAAAATGTGACTGACGAGTCTCTTCTTCAAAACAGCATTGAATATTAGAGCTGTGATACCGAGAAAGAGCTTCATTTTAACTCATTACGATTTTTCAATGAATACAATCGATTTCCTCTAATCGTTAATAGATTTTGAACCATTTTGAGTGGATAATGACCAGTTTTAGGTGCTCGAGAATATAAAAAAAATCTCCGAGAGTGCGCTCAGTGGCCTCAGGCGATCACACCAACTGTATTTGTAGGCATGCCTGTGTATTTCCCTTACTTGCAGTTTGATAGAGACAGTAAAAAAAAAACCAAAAAAAAAAAAACCAAAACTTGGTGGTGTGTCACTCGCGTGGCTGTCATTAAGGGACTTTATGGGGGAAAGGAGGGGGAATATGAGGCGGGGGGAGGGGGGAGTCATACTAGGAGTAAAGTTTTTTTTCTCTTTGTGCTTTCAGCTGTATGGTAATTGGGACGGCAGCACCTGCTCTCCCACAATAATACAGCACCAGAGAGAGAGAGGGAGAGAGAGAACGAAGGGGAAAACATGGCCGGGTGCATAAACAATAATCTTACAATGTGTTTTATAATAAAACATCATATTAACGAAATACAGTCAGATTATATTAGATGCTGCAGACCATCACCCTATTCACGCTACAGTGTAAGTCAGAGAGTGTGCTCGCTATACACCAGGTTGGCAACACAACTCGCGCAGGGTCCACTGTCTAATTTGCATATGTGTGTATATCCGCAGAGAAATGTGGGCAAGAATGCGCACTTGTTGGCGTGATTTATTCTGAGCTTATCTCTGGCATTCCCAACTGTGCTGAGATTCTTTACCAAGTCATTAATGTCTCACGGGATTACATATATATCTAAAACAAAATTAGCAACCCTGCAGGAAAGCAGTAATTAAGCAATTGTTTTTCAATATAGATAGAAATGAAAGGCTCCAAAGATAGCTGTTGTGTAAAAAGACGATTTCCGATGTGATTTTATATCCAATATGTTTACTTACATTGATACATAGACCACAGTCATCAGGATTTACGAAGGAATTATACATAAAATAAAGAAATTACATGTTTCACAATTTTTACTCTATTTAATGTACCTATATTATTATCAGCCCAGCCCTTATTGAACTGTTATGTTGTGTTTGTTGAAAACTATGCTGCCCTCTTTGCCAGAAGTCTGTTGAAAAAGACATTTTAATGTCATTGATACTTTTTACTTAGATAAAAGAAGTTTATATAAAAATCATTTGGCTAAAAACTGATTGCAGCTTCTACTGTACCATACATGGTGTTACATATGAGAGATATGTTTGGCAGACTAAATACCGACTTTTACTTATCTATTTATTTTTGGACATTTCAGTTCATTCACTTTAGGTTCCGCCCGTTTTATGTAACACCACATTTTCAAAAAAAAATGAAAACCTTTAAATGAGGTTTGAGCAGCAGTCAGACTCAATGAAGAACTGTGTCCTCTTCTAATGTTTACAGACAGTAGCGCGCACTCACAAGGGCGCGCGCACTGGGAGATTTTTAAGGGGGGGGGGGGGACTTAATTAAAAACTCTAATGGAAGCTACTCCGTCTGCATATCATTACTGCTTTGGTTTGCCGCGGTACACAAACAAGGCCTTCATTCACACTCCACAGATAACATATGCACAACTTTCGGCCTGTCATGTCAGGCGCGCAAGGCGCTGACGGGCTGCTGCGGGAGCGCCGCAGTGCCACCATGCACAAGTTTGATGACCCTGCTTGGTTCTCCCCTCCGGGTCAGTGTATACATGTCTGATGTGGTTGCGTGTCCGCGATATGCTCTTTACACCCCTTGAAAATGATTGAAAGGCCTTTAACCTTAAGCTTTAACGCTATTATCCCTGCCTGCCACCATCTTTCCACATACCCGTATGTGTGTTTAGCTGTAGGACGCTGCTCAGAGCTGCTCATTTCATTTAGCCAGTTGATTTCAACCCCCTTTAATAGCCTGTGATGCGTCTATGTGGCGTGGCGTAAAATCCCCCCTTCTCTAGGCCTTTTATTTACACTCATCCCGACTTTCAGAGGTCCCTGGTGCTCTCTTTCCCTCTGTGTATCAGGCCAATATACCATCAGTCATTCATCACCATGACATGGCACACATTTTCCGATTACGCCAGCAAAGCGTGACTGAAAGGCATGGTTACATGGAAAGTGACCCCCCCTCCATCGTTCACCAGCATCAAGACAACATTTTACCCTAAAACGTAATTTATGCCGAGAGCTTCTCTAATTGTGTCTTAAGGAAACAGCAGAAAGTAGAAACTCCTCCCTCTTCTGATCCCCCTTTGTGTGTGCGTGACCGTGCGTGCACGCGTGTACGTGTGGGGTTAAAAAATAGTTTAACTGGAGGTCGATTGTTTAACTGAAGTGCTTTCCTGTTGTCTGTGTGTGTGCGTGTATGTGTGTGTGTTTGTGTACGCGCGCGAGCAGGAGCTCCGTGACACATAGTGGAACAACAAAGGAAGAGGTCTCGCGCCCCGCCGCCCATTCATCCCTTTCTCTTGCGAAGTAATTCCCATTGATTCCTATTGAACGGCGAGTCGCGAGCCCCTCGGGGGAGAACCGTGTGATTTGTGAAGGGTCGCGAGGACAAGGCACGCCCCTCCTCGAGCCCGGCCATCTGCTCACCAAACACCACAACACCAACCAAGTACCAAATGGCTTCCTTCATCTCTGTCTCTGCGTAGTCTCTTAATTTCTCCGTTTACGTTCACTCATCTACTCCATCTCTCCGCCACCATTCCACCTCTCACTCCTTCATTTCTCTCATCTCTCTTGGGTGAGAGTAGGTGGCCTCCGTAGGTGGATCAAGGCCTACTGGATGCCAAATCACAGTGGAGGCATGCAACGGGTATGAGGTGGCCATATGGCCTGTGCGTGTGTGTGTGCGTGTGTGTGCCAAGAAATGGATGGATGGATGGCCGTCGTGGGAACCTCCACATCATCACCATCACACCGACCGTAAACATTAACGCACACATGCTGGGACTGCTGTAGGAGAGATAGATAGATTATCTCATTAACAGCAGCATTGTGATCAGGAGGCTCACCTCACCTGGGCCAGGAATATACCGACTTACACCATCTGTCAGCCTCATTGCGACACTCTGTGTAATCTGCATATACATTTATCATTTGAACCGGTTCAAACGTCAAAATGTGCCCTTCTATAGAATATACATCACATAAAAATACTGCCTGCTCCAGAGCTTGTGTTTAAGTAACAGGAAAAGTAAATGAATTAGTAAACAGAAAATAAAGCAATTGTTACCAGTTTCACACATTTCCAAAGATTACTTGGAAAACGTTTTATTTTTTAGCTTATATTTTGTAACATAATGGTTATCGTACAATGTGACAAAGCACTGACAGAAATGTGAAAGTAAAGAAAAAATACCAGTGTCTGTGGGTGTGTCTGTGTGTCAGAACATGTGCCGCTATGTAGATATGTGAAGCTCTATTCACTCCAAATTATTATTATTACTATTATTATTGTAATAATTGGATTGTTGGTTGCTTTAAATAAGACATTTGAAGACATTCTCATAATTTTAGGGAATCTTATAAAAACATTTCAGTAACACAAAAATATTTTTCATGAAATATTGATATGAAATATTCAGATTTTTTCAAACGATATCTCTTTCATTACACCGAGTGGAATTTAATTTGTCTTTTTTTTGTTGCATTTTCTTGCATCGTTTTACAATAAAAATGTTTACAATCTTATGGGTGACCACAAAACGTGAGTTACAAATAAATCTACTCCAGAAATGGGACAAAGCCTACAATATCCTGCTATTTGCTGTTTGTTATGTTTGATGTAATGTTTGATTTATAAAGAGCAACCAAACAAACAAACAAACAACCCCTGCTTGCACTTTGAACAAAGTGAACACCCCCCACCAAAAAAAAAAAAAACCTCCCTCAGAGGAGGGGTTTGCCTTTAGTTTGAGAAGCACCCTCCAGCAGCAGCAGGATTAGCCAGGCCAGCTGCCCACAGAGACCATGAGCCCTGAACACTGACATCAGGCGTGACCCTAGAGTGGTGACTATCAGAGACCCTGAGGGGATCTGGACAGCACTGTGTATGAGTGTGTGTGTGTTGTTCATTCAGTTGGACAACTGTTGAGCCTGTATAGATTTTGCCAGCGGTGTTCTTTGTACGAGTGTGTGCGTGCTTGTATGGTCAATTCTTTCCGGGGGTTAACTGCTTATCCAGTACAAATGGGAGGTGTAGGGGTGGGGGCGCAGTTGTGTGCTCCTGGAACATCTGCCTCTGTTTCTCCTGAGTCAAGCTGTGGTCAGGAGAGGAGGGGAGAGGGGGAGGCAAAAAGAGGGGAGCAACTCAAGGGGAAAGACATGGAAGCAGAGAAGGGAGAGTCAGCGCAGAAGAATGAGGAAGCTGAAATTATCCAAGAGGCACAGGTCAAAAACACTGAGTGCTAAAATGGGGACTGGACTGGTTACTGTGTTTTTATCTACCTATCTAATTTTACTATCATGTTTAGGTACTACTACTGGGTTTATTATTGCCCGCTCAGTTCACAACAGTAACAGTATATATGTGAGAGAAATTATGGAAAAGTAGAAATGGTCCACTCAATGCTGCTCACAGACTCATTCATTCACTGTCAGAATGAGCCACAGTAACTGGATGATATTAGTATGAGCCAGATTTGATAATACGTCAAGTTTTCTTATAATGATTTTTATGGTTACATTGACCATTAGAAACAGCAAGTGTGAGAAAGAGATAGCTAAAGCCTGAAAGAGTGAGTAGGTGGGTGAATGTGCTGCTTCAGCGCAGTCTCTGTTTCACCGCTGCACAAGTTAATATTGTTTACACCTGGTCTCATGGCTTACTTCAGGTTAAGGCACAATAATAACAATAAAGTTAAATTGCGTAATGCTCTAATTTATACACTGATTTGTAAAACTAATGTGAAAATTACAGGCTGATTGGACTATTGTGATATTTAGCTTGATTTTGTGTCATTGATGTAGCTGACAGTGTCAGTGATGTAGTATTATTATCTGTGATGTTTGTCTGGAGGCACTCATATCGACACCTTCAGTTACAGGTCATAAACATAGACCTAAACTAAACCCTTGCAATGCTGAGAGTTTAAAATGTAGCATATTTCTTCAAACCCACAGTTAGCAGATGTTGCCCTTATAAAACTTTCAAAGATTGTAGAAAAACAGTACAAAGACATATTAGAACACAGAAACTGTGTGTTACAGGTTCTCACACGTAAACATTTGATCATTTTTGTGCTCTTCTATGAAAGTAAACATCTTACATTTTGGGTTTTGGTATGCTGACCCATTCAGGGAACATCACTTTTTGTCTTTGGTCAACTAATGTATATAAATTAACTGTAATGAAGCACTGAGACATTTTCATGTAATTCAGTCTAAAAAATATATCTTATCATTTGACTTGTCCTGTAATCTGTTGAAACGCTTAAAAGATAAAAAAAAAAAAAAAAAAAAGCTCAGGAATTCTGAACAATAATCTGCAGCAAAAAGCTACAGACTTAAAACAAAAAACGAATAAATAAATGAATAAATAAAAAGGGATATGCTGCCGTCATTTTAGCTCCAGGTGCATTTGGGAAAGGTGCCCAGAGCCTGTAGGCCAAGTTCTGGGTGACATCAAAATGCCTTCACAAGCCCAAAGGTCATAACTCTCGAGTGGGTGATTGGAAATGAAAGTGGGCAGATTTACAACACAGCTCCTCCCTCCTTGAAGATTAGGTTTTGGGTTTTTTTTCTGGAAAGCGTAGATTATTGTCCTCTCAGTCCACAGAGCATCTGGCTGTAGAGCGACAGATGCTGACAGCTGCACTGACGGCCAGCATATGTCCCCTCCTTTTATTCCTGCTCTGGTCACACAATGGAGTGGAAGGTACCGGGGGCGCTTTGTGTGGAGAAGGTAGACCTAATGGCTTTCAGCAAAAGACTGCCCACTCTCCAGGAGAGCAATTAGCCCTCCTCTTATCCTGTGCTGGAGTGAAGTCTTACGAGCCCACACAAACACAAAGGCTCATTCTCATTCATGACATTCAGGATGTTCGCTAGTAAGAAGCGCCGTGCCACGTTTTTATTTTATTTTTGTCTCTGCTCACTCTTTGTTTTAATGAATGCGCGGTGGTCTCCATGCGCCGAGCACGTGCGTTTTGTTTTGTAACGTGATGACGCCACGCGTAGATTATAGGAAGTAGTTTGAATTTACACCAAGTAAACACAGCAGGGACCAATGCTGCTCAGTGTCCAGCGACATTTCAAAGTGAGTTTTTTTTTTCCTTTTTTTGCCATGTGAAGCGATACTAGAGTAGTTGTAGTAGCATTTGCTGTGACGTATCATCCGTGATACGAGTTTGCTGGCAACGGCACGAAACGGGGCTAAAAGCGAAGCTAACAGTTAGCATTCGTGTCAGTTCTCATTAAAATCAACTCCCCACAGTGACGGTGTTACACCAAAACAGATCCACCCGATTAAAAGTTAAAGTACACGCTATTTGGAAAGACGTGAAATGCTTCCTCCCTGTGTGTTTCTGCTCAATAGGAATGGGCGTGAAGGGTCTACAGTACTTCATGGACCGCTGCTGTCCAGAAGCCTGTGTGACAGTGAACCTGAGAGAGATGGCCAGACAGCAGCAGGCCTCCGCAACCGCACCTCACACCAGCAGTTGAGTTTATTTCTGTGTGCAGCCAGTGTGACAGTGGCTCTGTGTCATTCATGAAATGGTAATATTAGCAGACTCCCCCAGAAGCTCCAGCTTTCTCCACTGGTGTGCATGATTATGTAAAGTAATGTGAGGAAACAGCTTTTCAGCTCTCAGCTTTTCAGATGTGTGTACAATATTTGGCTTTATTAACCTGCTAAAGCAGTGGTTCTCTATTTAAGGATGCAATTTTTTTTGGAGTAGAGCAAAGGTGGACGATCCAAACACAGATTTCAGAGACAGACTTGAAAAGAAAAAAACGAACCCTTTATTATGGCTGATAAAGTCCAAAAGCAGAGGAAAAACAGAGTCCTGACATCCAGGCAACCGAATTGAAAATGACAAGGGACCAGCGAAACGCACACAAAGACAGCAGTAGGACACAACATAGTTTAACTGAAATACAAGGGGTATAAATACAGACAGAACAAACTGTGGGATAACAAGGAGATTGGAAACAGGTGGGTAACAAGAAACAGGTTAAACATATCAATGAGACAGTGAAAGTAAAACCAAATATAAGACACATTGGACAAGAGACAACCAAAAACAAACCAACCCAAAACTGGAATAACATAATAATAATGAGCCTATAATAAGCCATAATCACTCTAACTCAGAGATGGAGACTTAACAAATCCAGGAAGACACAAGGAAATCCAGGCTAGTTAAAAACACAAGTGGGCCATGGATGACCAAACTCCCATACTGCAAAGCAGTACTAGTACTACAAAGGGGAATCACTTCTTACCTAGGTAGATCACCATGGTAACTTATACTGCAAACCTAACTTGCTCTGGAGCAAGTCTCAGAATAGAGATCGAGGGATATAAAAGTCAGTTCCCTGCAAAATAGTGCAACCATTCTTGGAAGATCCCTTGGTCTTCTGTTATATAATTCCGCCATTGTGTCTGCTCTTATATTTGAGTCAATTTAAAGGAGATGTTTATCCAAATGATCAAAGCCAATGGCAGCTGCAAGGAAAACTGTAATTAAAAACTGACTAAGGACTGAAACACCCACAAGACAGTGATTGAGGAAAAAAGTCATAATAACTTTAATTATTAAAATAAGCCAACTTGCTCCAACATTGCTGGTTTGGAAATGTTCCTATGATTATATATAGAGAGATTTTCTTTTAGCTTTTGGCTGAAGGAAATAGTTTGTTCTGGCTTTTGCCTAATTGTCAGTTTTTAATTTTCTTAATGTTTAAAAAAAGCAAAATAAAACATCTATTTAAAAAACTAACAAAAATCTGTGGCTTGTAAACGAGACAGAGAGAACACTACAACAACATAGGTGGTGGACAGGTGCGTGCAGTTTAATGAAAGTACTGCTTCATCAAGTAAATACTGTTTACACCTGTTCAGTCTTTATTTCAGGGCGTGACATGGTAGTAACAATAGTTATTATCATGCTTGTACTTACAGATGTATTTGAAAATGTGTAGTAAAAATTATGGCCTACTGACAGAAAAAAATATTTAGCTTAATTTGAAGTACATGTTTTCCTAACAGTAATTTTAATAGTATAGTATTAGTTGTGATATTTTTAGCTGTTTTCTGGTGGTAGTCATATGTACACCTTTGCTTACTAGTCATAACAACAGACCTAAACAAAGGCCATGCAATGCTAGGAGTTTAAAAGGTAGCACTTTTCTTTAAACCCATACTTAGTATATGCTATGCCTTTAAGCATGTTTATTCGGTGGATTGTAACACAGTACAGTGTAGTTGGTGGAAGCTAAAACAGTGCTTTTAATGGCATCTCTAAAACTTACAGAACAGGACATGTTCATGTTCCTTTGAAAATATCTTATGACTTTTATATGCTTCTACTTTATTTTCCCATATTGGTTTACTGTACTACTATGTGTATACCCACATCAGCAAGAACCAAGGCAGACAGTACACAACGGTGATCATTGTCTGGGTTATCATGCAGGTCTGCTGTATGTTACATTTTGATTTCACTTACTTGCAGACCCCACACTTGTTGTCGATGGTATGGCCTGCTTGTGCTACTGGTATTCATGTAAGGACTGGGCATGTGGGGGCCAGTGGAGGGAGTACTTGGATATCCTAAAGAGATGGGTTGAGGCATTTACGTCTGCAGGCATCCGACTGGTCTTTTTCTTTGATGGAGTAGTGGAGGAGCAGAAGAGGCAAGAGTGGGTGAGAACATAACCTTAATAAATAACACCTTGGCAGGTTTCTACATACCTCAAATTGTCAGTGGTACAAAGGGTAGCTAAGTCACAAAATGTGCTACAAAAACATCATAAATTTTTTTATATTGGTCTCTTATTTTTGCGTGACTACAAAAAACCTTGGTTCTGGTCTACAGGTGAAGAGGAGACGCAGAGTGAACGGGAAGATTTCAAAGATATTTTGTCACATAAAAGAGCATGGAGATCAGCCGGGTAGAGAGCTTTTTTGTCTGCCCTCAGGATTGGCGACATTCACACCCTTTGCTCTCCGGTCTGTTTGCAAGACAGGACAGAATATATGCACCATAATTATAAAGCCAGTAATTCTAGTTCTTATACATTTGTTTTGTTTTGTTTTACAGGTCATTAGGTCAGGAAGTGTTTTGCTCAGTGCGGGAGGCAGACTATGAGATTGCCAGCTATGCTCGCCAACATGGCAGCATGGGTATTCTGGGAGAGGATTCAGACTTCATCATATATGACAGGTTTGTAAAATCAATCTCATAATTGCAAATTAACTTAATTTTATTGACAAATGTGGTCAAACTGTCTGATTGGAACATTTTGTTTTAACCCTTATCTCTAAAGTGCCCCTTATTTGTCTGTGGCAAAGCTGCGGATAAACAGCCTCACCACTGTCATGTACGACCGACAGAGGCTCTGCCTAACCATTGGACTGGCTGTTACCCAGCTACCACTGCTGGCCTGTCTCCTGGGTAATGATGTGGTGTCAGAGGAGAAGATGCGTGATGTCAGGAACAATGCGATGGCAGCTTACAGGTGCATATCTGCAGCCGTATTGAATAGAATTAATAGAACATTGGATTTTTCAGTCTTATTTACTACTAAATCAAAGCTATATTTGTTGCTGGCTACATTTAGTTACATAATATACCCTTTTTATGTTAAAGAGTTCCTTGACTTCATTCTCTAAGCTTTTCTTTGACAGATTTTTTTTTCAGTGTCTGTTTAAAAAATACACACTTATTAAAAATAATAGTAAGTGTGAAACCTGTGGACTTTGAGATCATAAGCATGTTTAAGTTTGTTTTTCCAACACCTCAGCCCTGCACTTAAATGCAAGTTCAGCCCACTCAGGTTATCTTTTCCTTATCTTGCTTCACTTACCCTAACATCAGCAATCAGGCTAAAGTGACACGTGAAAGTGGTAATCCCAAGGTTTCCTAAATTATCTTTGAGCATGTTCACGTGAAAGGGATGGACTTAGCTCCCCTCTAATGTATAAGCCTAGAGGGAGCAGAGTGACTGATTATACAAAGGATAAAAATATAATTTGATAAAAATATTAAGAGCAACAGAGCTTCAGTAAAAAAAAAAAAAAGTGCTCTAAAAATGTATGTGGGCTTTATGTACTATGGTCAGGGAAACTGGAAGAGTCTGTCTGGTCTGTTCGAGGCCAGGAAGGAAAGCCGGAAAAATGCAGTCTGTGTGAATAAATGCACTTATCAGTATCACAGCACTATCATTAACGCACGGCTCAGCAACTCTGGCAGGTTTCGGTTGGATGATGCAAGTAGAAGAGCAAATATGAAAAAAGAATGCATGCATAGACTTACTTTACAGTCATATTTGATGTTCGGCACACAGTTATGAACAGTTGTCCAAAATTGATCTAAAATTTCATCCAGCCAACTGTGAAATAAAAAAAGGAATAACATGTGGGAAAACCGTGAGTGGTGATGCTATTTTCAACAGAACTTGTTGTTCAGTATTTCATATCTTACTGTCAGCTTAACATGCTTCAAAGCAGGTTAGGTCTGCTGCATTAAGTTACCATGGTGAGCTACCTTGGTAACCCTAGAAACGTGACGTTAAACCTGAAGTTACCTCAATAAGCCTGTGGTGATAGATCTTTTAGAGCGGTGGTCCCCAGGTTGTGGAATGCTCTCCCTCATTACGTTGCCTTGATTGTGTTTATTCTTTTAAAAAGCAGCTTAAGACTCATTTATTTAGATTGGCTTTTAATTAGATTTGTGCTGTTTTTTATTATTAATGTATTTTATGTATTTCTGTTTTATATTACTGTGAAGCACTTTGTGGTTTTTATCCTGTGAAAAGTGCTATATAAATAAATTGATTTGATTTGATTTAAGCCCAAATCCTTCTTTATTATACAGAACTCAGATCAACATGCGGTACCAACCCATCACTCTTTATTTTTGTCTGCAAAGAAAAACACTAATCTTGTTTGCGTTTGTCAATGAGCCAAAATAGTTAAAATTCTTCATTTTATTGTTCCCAGGAAAAACAGTCCTGCACCACATTATGGTGCTCCGCAGGGGCAGGTGGTGCTAGCAGTGTCCCAACTTGTGAGCTCTCTGTGGAGTACAGAGGACGAGGAAGCTGAACTGGTTCCACAGTCTCTGAATCTCTCGACTCCTCGTAGAGAGCTACTGAAGAAAGGTGTTTGCTTATACACACTACCTGGACAGAAACGTCCCGAGCTGTGTGAAATCTCCTCACTTCCCTCTGCTTTTGAAAAATATGTTAGTCCAGAAATCCTAAAGGTATGTTATAGTCATATATGTGATTTTGTTCTTTAGAGCTCCCTGCAGACTGGAATAAATGTTTCTTTACTGTGTGGTTTTCCACAGGCATGTAGAGAGAAGCATGCAGCAGCAGAGGGTTTCATGGTTTACACTGTCTTGTGTGTGGGTGTCACTGAGTGTAGCAACACTCTGGAGGATGAGGAGGACACAGAGTTAGTGCCTCAAGCCCTCGTCTACAAGCCCTGCAGACAACTCATCTATGGTCTCCTCCTTCTGCTTGGTCACAATGGTAAAACAGTTAATACGTAAGACAATGAGAACAGAAGCATACACGAATGAAAAAAGTCAGCAAGAAATGCCAAAAACTACAGTTTTTCTAGTGGTGAAATAAGTCTGACTCCAACAGCAATTTAATCCCCATAGACTCCAGTGTTAAAATACCCAGAAAAAACAACATATTATTATCCTATTAGAACTATGCAATGAGTTAGTTATTTATTATAATCATTTGGATTTTGCTTAAAAGGTTACAGGGATACTCACTTTGGCTAAGAGGCGTGTTGATAGCCAGTAGGTGTCTATCAGGTCTTATTTTCCCAACTCACCAAGCTGGAACTTTCCATTCATATTTGTGCCTTTGGTCTTTTTTTTTTGATCAATTAAATGTAATTATCTGATAAATATGGCCTGCTTAGTAATACAGAGGCCCAACTTTTATTTTGAAGACAAACTGCCTTTGTTTCGTGGTTAGTTTGCAAGCATTTGCAGTCGGCAATTTCAGCATCCACCACTGTTGACGTCTTCCATGCAAACTGTGGGCAAGTGCAGCAATCTGCTAGTGACTAAAGCAATCAAAAGGAGGTTTTTGGTGCAGCACCCTTTTTGTAACGGATTTCACCTGCCAGTCAGGATATACACTTAGCAACCAGTTACCAGGGGGTTACCGATTGGTTTCTAAGTCTGTTGAGGTCTCATTTAACATTAATCAACAGACATCTGGGTCTGAGTGATTTCACAGTGGCTTTGTCTGTCTTCATATATAGTCTGTGGTAGACGCATGTAGATTCTGGCAACATCAAATATATATCTTCAGTGGAGAGGCAAAAGGATTACGAACCGTGCAGACACACACACGTCAGCGGAGTTTGTGCCGTTAGTTTTTATGTAAAGTGAGGAGAATGATGATGTTCTTTGCAGGAAATCAAGTAAATCTAATCCAAGCATAACCCTGACAATGTTGTGCTTTTTCAGGAAGGATTGTGGACCCTCCAGCAATCAGGGAATGGTTTGTCTTCCCCGGAAACCTTTTGAAGGAACCTGATATCGTCCACCCTCTCCCAGTCAGCCTGCCCTGTACTGTACCTTCTGTTTTTCATATATTTATCTCTGTATCTTTGGACACAAAATAAAACACGATTTCAGTACAGTTACACCACCAATACAAGATTTTATTTGATTTATTTTTTTAATCCCTGAGATGATAAAACGACAACTATGTCCATGATTCTTGGTTTATGCACTATAGGACTAAATTGCTCCCAAATAAGCAGCAACCAAATGAGTCCTGTGGTTATAAGTGATTGTTTCCTGGGAATTATGTTTTCTCTGTAATTAAAATCATTGTAGACTAACCCTGAGGCACCAGCGGCTTTAAGACTCACGTTGAAAAGCTGGCTCTGGTTACGTTTAACACATGAAAGAGATATTGTGCCATATTTTTCCATCTAAAATCCATAGTATTTTTCTCTTTTGCTCGAATCTGTAGGTGATCAACCCAGTCTGGACTTGTTATGGTTCAGCATGGGTCCTGACGTGGCTGCTCTTCGCCTGACAGCCTTCCTCACAATTTTTGGCTGTCCTGAGTTTTCGGAGCTGCATGGAGTTATTGAAGACTCTCTCCTGGCTGCTCTCTGCCTGGTCACATATTTAGTCCTACAGGTAGTGTAGATGCGTTTATCTGGTAGCGATCAGAGAATGAAAATAGTTAATTAAGTTAATTAAAGTTATTTAAAGAGAAAAAAAGCTGAAATATTTGTATGATTCTCTGGGAAAAGGATGTGATTTAATTATTAATGAATCAATAGCAAATGTAACTTATTTTTATTTGCAAATAGGAAAAAATCGAGGTGCTTTTTGTTTGTTACACATGTTTTACAGTCTTCTCTGGTGTCATGTTGATCGATTCTGCCCCACAAAACATAAAAATAATATTAACAGCTGTACTTTACAAATGATTGTATCTGCAGCATGATTGGTCTTTCCTCTTTTGGTTGTTATTGGTCAGGGCGCATGTTTGGCTTGGGCTCCGGTTAAGCTGTTAGATGAAAGGGGATGATACCTACAGCTGGCGGTTCATGTAAACAAAGAAATGAAAGACAAAATATGTTTGATGACAGTTTAACGTACGAGTCAGCTTTTGATTTGGGATTTACATCTATAACACGTACACAACAATTATTCTGCTCTTTTGTCACCGTGTGATGTAAAGTCAAACATCGCTTGTTGATGGCTTGACGGTAACCATTATCATTCACTGGGGGCCCAGTTTAGACACAGACATCGGCCTTTGTAACTTCAGCTCTTACGTCAACAAGTCCTGATAACCATCCAGGGGTTTTGAATAACTCAGGAGACAATTCTCAAACCACCTCAGAACTCGTATTACTGTATTTTGATTGTAAATCTAAGAGTGTATCAATCTGAGCTGCTTTTGATCCTGTTGTAATGCCCTGTGATCACTAATTCGTATGTGAAAGAAGCCGAGATTTGTGCTTTTGGTTTGGGTATTTTGCATTGACGTCTTCTGACTGAGCTTTAACACAACATTAGATCGCGTGACAGGATAACCGTGTGTGCGTCATGTTATAGAAGCGAAACATGAATTATACCTTTTATTAACTCTTTTTCAGAGACACTTGAATCACTTATTAATGCGTTTCTAACAAAGATACATTTTCAAAGAAAAGCTCAGATGTCTTGTTTTTGTGTAACATGTTATTTGCTGTCTTTAAAGTATGCTTAGAGTACTGCTTTCTTTTTTCTTTTCTAATACATTTAACACACGCCAACTGAAAAACACCAAAAGTTCGGTCATAGATTTAGTCTTATTTAGATCGGAGTAACTGTTTCCTCATGTTTGCCCCACCTGGAGAGACAGAGCTGAATGCTTTAATACTAAAATCGACAGGCAGCCTTTCAGACTGGTTTTCAGTCAGGCGCTGGCTGGCTGGCAGGCAGTGATTTAAATGAATGAAGGCCCTGACAGACAGGACAGTAGCTTGTTAGAAGGAGGCTAGACAAGCAGATGATTAAAGATGAGCAGACAGCATGACAGACAATAGTAGCTGTTGTCTGATCACTGCAGCATTCACATTCCCCTCTCGCTCTTCTATTTAAATAACTTCAGGGTTTGTTTGTTTTGTACACACAAACGGGCAGCCTAGTCTCTGTAGCGGCCATTGTTTCTTTTTGTGTTGACTTGTTGCACAGCGAGCAGACAAAACAGACTGACCCACAAAGAAGACACACTGGGATGTGATTGAACTGACTAACCACGTATTTTCCCTTGTGTGTTTGGTTTGTGCGCATGTTTTCAGGTACAAACTTTATCTCTAGAAGACGTGGATTCCTACCTGAGTCAAGCTGTGTGTCTGAGACTGAAATCCTCTCAGGAGCTTCAACAGATCGAGGTCTGTCACAAACGCATTTAGATCATTTGTAAAAGATGCTTTTGATATTTTATAGTTGTTTTCAGATTTTCACCCCCACGTTTTTTTAACGGTGAAGCCAAACATTGTGTATCCCGCTGCAAGAAGACAATGTTCGCTGACGTTTACAGTAAACAAAGTCCTCTTGGGGTAAACACAGCTCTGAAAATGTTTCCATTAATAGAAAGTGAAGAGAAAGTGGAGAGAAAACATAAATAAGCTGCTGATTGACGGTCTTTCCAAGAAAGCATACAACAATCTTGAAAAAATAAGCAGTTATGATAAACTGCAGGGTGTTTTTGTTGTTGGAAATAGAAATTTTGAACCTTATTTTTAAAATCCGGTCGTCAGGAATGTCTTAAAAGTGCACATACACTGGTGGATATTTATTCTTTTTTGCATTTTCTGTGCAATTAAATTTATGTAAAATGTTTATACTTGCTTAGCTAACAATTTAATTGTCCAGGATTTTTAAAGTTTACTTTCATTGTTTAGTTTTGAAACTTCACTCAGTTTGGGCAGCTTTATTTTTTTGCATTTTAATTGGAAGGCTTGCAGAGTAGATGGAGGAAACGCATGAAAAGAGGTCCACAACATAGCACAGAGGACATTGTGGTTAGGTAGTATGAACCTGACCCACAAAGGTCACACCAGAAACACTTTCATTTTTAAAATCCTCTCCCTGATTCTCATTTACACAGGATCGTCTTAAGATCAAAACTTGGTTTTCAAATACTAGCATCCCCAAAGCAGCATCATTATGCAGAAATTAAAGAAAACTGAACCTATTATTGCTAATTTCCAGCTCCTTACTCTCCACAGCACCAGAGTCAAAATAATCCATACCTGTCTTGGATTAGGCCTGGGTTCAGCCCCTGTGTCTGAAGTACATAAGAATATCCCCTCTCTTTGACATCATACAGAGCCAAAGCATTCAGAGCAGTGTGAAGTGTGAGGTTTTAGCTCACAGGGATTATTTGTACACACACTCACATCATCGTTCGAAACTTTAGGCATGTTTAAGTCCAGCATCCACCATTGAAATTTTATAAATACACTAGATGGATAAAAGTAATGGGCCACTTACATATTACGCCTACAGGAGCTTTATGGCATCCTATTCTAAATCCATAGGCATCAGTATGGAATTTATCCCAGTATGAAGTTTATCCAATTTTGCAACTCTTACATCTTCCGCTCTTTTGGAAAGGCTTTCTGCAAGATTTTGGAGTGTGTCTGTGGGAATTTTCCCCCATTCAACCAGAAGAAAATTGATTAGGTCAGACAATGGTGTTGGACGAGAGGTCCTGCTCGTAATATCTGTTCTACTAAAGGTGTTCAGTGGGACATGCAGCTGGAAACCCATGCCATGAAGCTCCCGCTGCACAGTTGTTGTGCTGATGTTAATGCAAGATGACAGACGGTCAGACACAAGAATGACAAATCACTCTGTTCAAGGGTATTTTTGCTTGACTCTTCTTGTCAAATTTATTGTTTAAAGAGTTTTCTTATTGTTTATTAGAAATATCCACCATTGTAACAATGAGTACATGGCTTATTGCACAGGAAAAGCAAAATAGTTTAAATTTAAATTTGAGACGATTAAGAATGATACATTTTTAGAACAGATTGGTATAAAAACAGAGTGAACCAAAGTCCTCATCAGACATGTATTAACAAGGCAGTGGATACTGCTACTTTATAATTTCAGTCTTCAGTGAAGGGGCATCGTGGGACTTGTGAGTTCTCTCAGATGCGAGCGTCTGAGAGTCAGCTGTGCGTTTCCATTCTCTGGGAAAACGACCGTTGTGTTTGCTGCCTCTTTGTAGCCCCATTTATTTTTACTGCTTAATTACCATACTTATGTCTAGTAATTTGTATTTGTGCTGCTCATCTGTTTTCTACACAATAATTAGGGCTGGGCGTTGATTTGAATATGTCGTATGGGAGAGGTTCAGAGCTGCAGGAGGGGTTTTAACTGAGTGACTAGTGTACGGATTAAATATGCACATAAACACAAACAGACAAAGTGTTATTGATGTGCGTATGGTATTCATTTCTGCAAGTTCATATCTGTGTGTGTGTGTTTGCACAGTTTACAGACAGCTACAGATTCACATACATCACACATCAGAGCAGGAAGTAAAAATCACAAAGATTTTCTTTATTAAAAGATTAATTTATGAGAGAGAAGTGTCTGTTTGTGAAAAAGTGTCACCCAGTGTGTGTGTAGGAGAGAGGGGCTGTGGGTCATAGGTTTTTGGATGCGTTGGTTGTGTGGGACAGTGATTTTGGCGTGTGTGTTTGTGTGTGCGACAGAGAGTAAGCTGGCGACAGTCGCCTGTCTGTCCTGGCTGACGCTCACCACATGGAGCTATTTACACCATGCACACTCCGCCCCACTGGACACACACATGCACACACACATTTCTGTCTTTGTCTCTCTGTCTTTTGTGTGTGTGTGTGTTCTCACGTTCTTATCCTTTTTGCACTCGACCACTCTTTCTCTCTCCCTCGTGTTGCTCTTTATCTCTTTTCTGTCTTTGTGTCTGTGTGTGCCTTCAGGCTTGTGTGTCTGTCCAGTGTTTCATTGTTTTCAGAAGGTGAAGCTGTGTTTGACTGGAAGCAGGTGGCAGGCAGGGATGAGTGTATGTGTGTGTCTGTGTACACGTAATCACTGTTATCAGTGCTATCTGAGGGACAGGTGAGAGCAGACACACACACAGAACATCTGCCTGCTGTTACAATCAGCTTGTGCTCCACTTCTTCATCCTCCTCTTATTCTTTATTCTTCTCCCGCAGTTTGTTTTTGTTCTCTCAGTTACACAAAACAGCTGTAAGATATATTATAATTTTGCCTGATTTTTTTTATTATTTACTCAGGAGAAACTTATCTTTATTAGGGCATTTACAGCACCGTGCAAAAGTCTTGAGTGCCTCATTTATTGATGTTTTGCTTCCAAGGAGACAGACTTTCTAGAATTTTTATTAAGTGGTGTTACAAAGTTTCCCTTTGTCCAGCCCTCGGGCTGTTTCCAGAGGAATGGCTTTTATTTTGTTTTCAATGACCTACGAATGATTCAAGCATAAGAAGTTGGGCAACTCAAAGGATGAACCAATGTGTCTACACACAGAAGACAACTGACCAAAAAACAAGTTTTAATAGTATCTTTAGCCACTTTGATACCAACAGGCTGTCATAAAAAACATAATTTATTCCAGTTTGTTATGGGTTTTTCTTTTTTAAAATAACACATAACAGTTTGAAAGTCATAAAAATCATCAATAAGCTGATTCCCAAAGAACTGCTAACAGAAAAGTTGGCATATCTGAGCCTGATGTGCAAAAAAATTGAGGGTACAAGTGGAATGCAAAAGAAATTGCTGCAGTATCGTAAATGACCTGAAGGTCATGCCTTTAAGAAAAATTTAGCAAATACCTGAGAGGTGTGATCCATCAGCTGATCCATCTAGTGTCTACTGAAGGATCACCAGAAATGACTTGATGCATGCTTGGTGGAGCATGCAACTTCCAGATGAACTGAATCAGATTTCTCGGATTTCATCACAAATGATCTCAGTGGAAGTGTGGCTGTCAAGAAGCATTTCTTAAGGAAGGGAAGCAGGAAAGAAAGGCTGGGGCATGCCCGGCGTTTAAACATTATTGATGCAGTGTGGGCTCATCCTGACTGAAAAGGGCAGCCAAAATCCAAAAAAGGAGCTTTGAATGTCCTTCATAAAGCCCGGAGACCTGGCTGCACCTATTTCCCAATTTTCTGGCTAAATATAAAGAAATGAGGGAAGGGTGAAGACTTTTGAAAAGTAAATGGGGAGATTTACTCTTGTTTGCTGCAGTATAAGAGCAGGTTCACTCTGAGATATCTTTCCGGTTTTCATTTTACTTTGTTCATCCTCATCATTCAAAATGTCCTCAAGCATAGTTATATCCAGAAAAAAATGTAATTATGGTCTTAGTTTAAAAGCCAATTTGAGTCCATCTAAGCAAAGAAGTTTCACCATCACATGCAGCCAACAAATAGGAAGATATACAGAGATGCTTCACTGTCATCTGGCAGTGAGCACGAGGAAACCAAGTGAAGTAACAGTGAAGTGGGTGGCCTGAGGAGTATTTTAATTTTCTGATTTATGAGTCAGTGCAGAGCAGATATGTTTGTGCAAATTGGGGTTGGGAAACAACAATGTTCAGGAATTTATTGCGGACGGTGACGCTAAACATTGAAGGAACAGATGGTTCTGTGCAGCAGGACTTTTAAATCTGCTGCAGTTCAGAAAAGACACTAATGCGACAATCAGTGCTGCAGTTGATCTCAGTGTATATTTATCTATTGATGTTAGCAGCATTTGACAGTCAAAGAGCGATTAAAAGCTCTTAAAAACTAGACAGGTGATTTTTGCATTTAAAAAGGGAAATAATCAACATCAAAGAAGTCTCTCTTTGTGCTGAAAAAAAATCTTCTCCTACATGTGGTAAGCTCAAACCCAACCCACTGGCAGGATTGCAAAGAGTTGTGTTTGTGTCGTCGGTATCTATTAGGTGACTGACAATGGCCTGTAGCAAAATATTAGATTCTACTGTAAAGAAGTTACACAGTCTAAATATACAACCAAGTGATTTTTTTGTTTTCAGCTGCCTTTGTTTTCGAGTCGTGCGGTGCAGTTGGGATCTCTGTACGTCCGAGGGCTGAGCCACCTGCTGGGTGCTAACTGTGCCAGCGGCTGCCCGCTGCCCAGCGCTGCTCTAATGCCCTGGCACAGCTTCGATGGACGGCTGTTCCACTCAAAGTACCTGCTGGCTCACAGCGGCACAGAGAAAACTGAGCTGCTGGACCACGATGTGAGTGGAGATGGGACAAGAAAAATGGGGCATTTATGAATCTGTCAACACTTCAGAGGAACAAAGAAGTGACTTCTTATTCCAGCTAGTCTGGTTTTGCTTCTGTTTATTAATTCAAACGAATATCTTTGGTAGTGATAAGTAAATTAATCTGTGGGTGTGTAATCTTACGTTTGTCTCTTTCTCCCAGTCGTCCAGCCTGTCTCTGTTCCTCCAGTTAAGGGAGAAACTTACAGAAACTTGCAACAAGAAAGGCAGAGTCCTGCAGTCCAGACCCAACGCACCACAGTCACGTCCTAAAACTACAACACAAACCGGATACAGACACAGACACTCGGGTGAGACACACACACTTGATACCTGCTTTTATCTGATTATCTCTGTACATGTGAATCCTGGCTCGTCACTTAAAGTTTCCATTAACTCTTTCTCTTCTTTAGGACCTTTTGGTACAAAGTTTCCCTGTAAACACGTTGCTTAATTTGTCTGAAGCATAAAAAATGATATGAATATGCGTTCTGCATGTTCAGATGATGATGATGGTTTAAGTTGCTTTGCCTCTTTTTGTGCTGGTCTGTGGTATTAGTATTTCTTAACACTTTAGCTTTATTTGTCAGCTTTCCAAACACTTAGTCTGCTCTGAAAGCGATAATCGAAGAGTTAAAATCACACGGAAATGCGCACTTGGCCTTGTTCTGTGCTGTTATATCACAGCAGAATACAAACTGTAGAAAGTACACTGATGTTGGTAGCGCTGGCTCACAGGACAGCTGATGTGGTGTGCACATTTAAACGCGAGATCCAGAAAGTCGTTCCAAAATATTTATTATGACAATGATGATTTAGTAGATTTAACAGATGAATGCATGCATGATTTTCTCAACACATTCAAATAACAACAAAAAAATTTACAATTAAGGACCAAACCAAGTCACAGTGCTTTCATGCTACTGAAAGGACTGAAGAGATTAGAATGTCAACTTACGTCACTAATGCATCCACCATCATAAGATTTCTATTTATTTAAAGTTAATACAGAGCTCTCGTGTAACTACTATACATTTAAGTCAGGAAATATCTATTTACATTGCATGGCAATCAGATTTAATGTTAAACAGTCTTCTTAACTTACAGGTTCTTTGTTCTCAGTCTTTTGGTTAGGAGGTTAAAGGCCTACCAGGCCAAAGGGGTGGAGTTGTGCTGTGTGCTGGTGTAGAGAAGTTGATTTTAACACAAATGGAGCTTACTGTGCCTTTCCTTGTTTGGGCATCAAACATGGGATTCTACTGTCAACATACGCATAAGTAATGCCCCTGGGCTGACAGCTCATTATAAAAGAGAGCAGGTATCCTCAATATGATCATCTCATCTCTGGATGTGAGCACAAAAGCACTTTTACATCTGCTGTTTAAACCTTGTGTTAATGAGGGGCAGCCAATCAGAAGAGAGTTAGGTTAAAGGTAGAAGCGCTAAAGTGGTTTCAGTGAGAGCTGAGAAGCTACGCTGAGATACAGTACAAAATAATTTAAGGCTGTTTAAATTGCTTCTCTAGACAGTCCTGGGATAGAAATGTGGGGAAATAAATTATTGTAATAAGTCGTCGACTTTTTTTGCCCTTACCATTCACTTTGTGTGTGTTGTTTTCGTGCTGTATAATTTTGCTCCCATTTGATCCATGACTCTTTGGAAAAAGATGTTTGATCTAAAGACCATCCTAAATGAGGATCAGAAAGAGAAAACCCTTCTGACTGAATGTTACAGTGTTTCTGGTGTGCTCTGGTAACCTCGTGGTTCAGATGCATACCATTTAACCATAATGTCCTCTGTGCTATGCTGGGGACCTTTGTTGCACATCAGACCAATTTTCTTTTCATGTGTTTCCCGTATCTGCATCTACTCTGGAAACAAAACAAAAAAGAAAAGAAAAGAAAGAAGCCCCAAAAAGAGATGCCACGATGTCTCTATTATTTTTTACGCTTCAGTTGTTTTTATATTTTAAGCTAATCACTGTCCAAAAGTATCGAGTGCTGAAGAGGCCCCTAGTGATCCGATGGGTGCAATCTGTCTGCGAGCTCACATGAAAAACTAATAAAAAATCCTCCTGGAGCTGAACAGAGAAGCATCATTTTAATCTGACAGTTGATCTGCGGTTGTAGTTCTTTGGGGCCCTCATGGAACCACATTACCCAGAGGGCCATGCTGTAATGAGCTCCATGTGTGCTGCGGCCTCATCACATACCGCCGTGCTCATTTGCAGGCACACACACACACACACGCTTGGATCCGAGACTTGCTTTGTCAGTGCACTAGTAATAGTGGGTTTCTGTTTATAGGCTGGGAGAGCTCTATTTTAGGACTCACAACAACTGATTACAGACTCCTCTCGTCTGTCTCTCCCCTCTTTCTGCTCCCCTTCCCCTCGGTTGTTCCCCTCTGTTTTACTTTTTCTATTCATCATCTTAACTTCTATCAGTGGGGTAATTTTCTTCCAGCTTCCAGACTCTTCAAAACCATTTGCTGTTTCTTGAACCTTTTTACACGCCTCCTGTTTTGTCATGAAGGAGCATTAATGCATTGTTATACGACGGTCTTGACTGCAGTGTGCAGTCTGAAGGCCATCTTCACCTCTTGCCTGGAGTTTGCAGACCCCATCACAAAAGCCGACTTAGCGGGAGCTTATGAAATATGAACCCACAGTTTCTCTTCAACCCTGTGACTTATAAACCTTTTGCGACCGTTGCGCTGCATGCCATGTTGGCGCAGATCCTCCAGTTTGCGCCGAACTGTCTGCTTTCTGCCCAAGTCAACCCTTGTGGGTCTCATGAGGATGTTTCTGGTTTTATAGATGGAAGGCTATACACTCTTTATACCTCAGTGTTTCATTTCTGCCAGACACAGACACTGATCATTACTACAGAGCTGTGGGGAAATGAGTGTGAGTGTGTGTGTGTGTGTGAGCCGCAGAGAGAGCATGCATGTGCGTGAGAGTAGCGGTGGCGCTATGTGGTATCGTTGAGGACCCGGGTTTGGTTTTTGTTTGAATCAGGCCTGATGTTTAGTCTCCTCAGCAAATATCTCCTCAGCCCGCCTGCCCTCGCAATTACAGTGAATCCAGTGTAGCTCCTCTTCCACGTCTCTCCAGCTTATATCTGTTCAAAAAGACAAGATGTTGTAAACAACCTTATTTTCATGCATTCTTATCAGAGCTACACATATTCGCAATAAAATATTTACCCTAACTTCTAATGTTTCCCTTCTTTAGCTCCTCCTTTTTTCTGCAAGCCATAAAACACCTTTAAAAAGATTGTGATCCTTGTGGCCTCGCTGACGCATTACTCTCGTGCTCATGGCATGTGTTACATACTCTTTTTCTGCACCTTCACATTCAGGCACAGGATGGATGTGAAGATGGCGGTCTGATTTAGCCAAATGCGCCGCTCCCGTTTGGTAAACTCTAAAGTTGGACTTGATGTTTTATTTTGAGCACTTTGTAATTGGCATAAAACGTTCCACATCTGTCAGAGTTTCATAAGTGTATGGCAAGTCCCAGGCTTCTGTGAATCCAACAATAGATTTTAGTGGCAGCTGAACACACCCAGAGAAACTGTTCCTGCCAGCAGATCAATTTCATAATCAGTCGTGCAGCAATAAAAAGCTGCTCCTGCTCTGTTATTTGTAAGGAAAGCTGTATAAACTCTCAGTGCGATGAAAGTATTCTGTCCTATCATAATTCGGCTGTCGACACAGTTAATGCAAACTTGATGATTGTGTGCGTCCTGCCTGAAATTTTTAATTTTTGCTGTTTTGTGGGCTGTTGTCACATAATTGTGGGAAGACTTGAAAGGCAAGATGGATATCTGTGTATGTTTGAGAGAGGACGAGACGAATGTTGATACAGTTCGAACTGATTAACATTTACATTTAAGACTGCTGATTTCAAGCATTAGTCAAAGTTATTATCATTTACTGGTTTCAGTAAAATCCTATCACAGACTCTAAATAAACTCTTATTAAAACACAGAATGTATATGAAAGATCGTCGTCTCTGGATCTGAAAAAAAAAAGCCGTTCCCAAGGAGCTCCTCCTCTCAGTCTAATTGTTTAGAAGTCTACAAGTAAATGGCCCTCCTCCTCATGACACTTTCCTCATGAGTTTATGGTCTCAATAAACTCTTTTAAAGTATTTTTAGTACAACATGATGTTTCTTTTGTGGTCCCATTTATTTATATGTTTTATTTGAGAGTTTTTTTCTCTTTTATGTGATAGAACAGTGGCGATTAGACAGGAAAACTGGGAGAGGGGGAAGACATGCAGTCAGACTCAAAAGCTTTTGGCTGCTTTCAGCCTTGCGGTACATGCTCACCTGCTTCACCAGGTGAGTTAAGCTGGTGCCCAAATTGTCATCCTAATTTAAATAAATGTCAGGTGGCAGGTGCAGACTGGACGTCACTTTGACGGTGGCGTAAGGATAATTGTGGTCTGCTTTCAATTTGGCACAGATAGCCTTAGGATATCTGGAGAACTTGGGCTTGTCTTGTAATCTGGATAACTTTCATTCCAGGCTCAGTTGAGTTGCTTTATATCTGCCAGTATCAAAGAGAACCATGTTATTAAAAATGAAGTATCATGCTAATGTAGCTCATATAATATTCTAATAAAAATATTTTTTGTACATCTTTTGTACAGTCATGGCGTCATAAAGACTCTCTGGACCTTTCTTCACTCTTATTTTAAGCTCTCATTCATTTGCTAAAAACACACAACTTACTGATTTCTAAACTATTTTCTACACTAGACTTCCAATCACATCATTTAAGTGATTGCTTTAATCATATAGAGACAATCTGATATGGTGATTGCCTCCCAAAACACATGGTTAGCCTGAGTGACCCAGGGTGGAGTCAGATTTCCAGCCTGCTACCATATAAGAAAGTTAGACATCAGCAGCTGAAATGTGCACCTCAGTGCTTCAAAAGAGTACACATCATGTCACTGTGGGCTCATCTATTTTTTGGATACAGTCTGTGAATTATAAAATGAGGTAAACGGCAACTGTTCTCGAATTCGTCAAAACAACATAAAAGGTGATAAAATGCCAGAGTTTTGTTAATGCCCTCCAGTGACCAAGACTCACTCGAAGCAATTTAATGAATTAATAACTCGCACGTCCAAATCTCTGGACTGAATGTGTCTAAAACCTGTTTGCTGCATTTTTGGATGTTACAGAAGCACGGTGTACGGAGATTTGTGTCTTACCCTCAGGTTGGGCTCCCAGTGGTGGTACGTGTTGGAGGGAAAGAGAGGAGACGACGGGTGGCCATTGGCGTGGACGGGGACGGAGGGAGCGAGAGGAAGAAACAGAAGCTCGAAGAGAATATGAAAGCACAGACGGGCCGTGGGCGAGAGGAGGACACAGCGAAGGAGGTCGTCATTTTCACTCATTTTATCCTGACGACCACGATCGAGGAAATCAGAACACAAGACGCCCTCCGAAGCCCAGAGGTCGAGCGTATAACAACAGAGGGAAATACCAGCTGGCTCCGAGGTAGCAGCAGAATATGGCACAAAAATGTCAGTTTACAGTTTCCTCTTCTCTAACTCATCTCCTCTCCTCTCAGATGGCCGCAACCTCCGGCTCCAGGAACATAACTCGACAAGGATTAGAGGGGAGGACTTTGGCAGTTAAGAGGATGGGAAAGACACGGTGAAAGAAGAGGAGGAATCTAATTTCTCTGAACAAACTGCTTAGTGAATGAGCTGTCAGGAGTATTTGTCCAAAGGATGCAGGAGGTAAATGAATGGGGATTTAGAGAGGGAGGAATGAAGAGGTTTGGAATGTGTCTGACGTTTCATTTGTCAGTTTTGTCCGTCACCAGCCTCGGCTTAATCTCAGGAAAACCTGTTTTACTATTACACAAAATGAACAGCATGAAGCCATCAAACAAGCAGTAAATGAGACTCTTCCATCTTACATCTGAGAGGTGGATTAACAGGTAACCCTTGAGGCTGTTTTTATGTCTTATCTCAAACAATAAAAAGGCGAAGATCTTAAAAGCTGTTTGTGTACAGTGCCTTAATCCTTTCAAAGGAATGGGATTAACTAGAGAAACAGTAATACTGGTATCAAATATCAAATGAGATGGGACATCAGTGGCACACGGCTTCATACAGTTCAGTAATGGGATACCATAGGTGAGGTGTGAGAAACAAAGCGAGGCCACTGGAGAGCCTGTTTTTAAGACACACGCACTTCTGTTGGTTTGCTCTAATGGAGAAATATGGAAAACTCTTGGAGAAGCTTTCAGAAAGTGTGCTGTAGCAAAGCAAAGGTCTTGACAGTCGTGTGATTCTTTAATCAGATTTAAATTTCTCTTAATGCCAGCACGGTTTTCCAGTTTTAGACCTTGTGTACGTAGGATTTAACATATGACCTTGTTAGAGATTTTCTACATTATACATTATAACCAAATGCATTCTTTTCCTTTAGTGTCTGTGATGTCAGATAAAGCATGATATACTTCTGTATTCTTATCCCAGTGTGTGAAAGATCAGATAAGCTGATTTAATGTTTAACCTCTTCCCTGACAGTTAAAAGAGGAAGTACTATGTAACCCATTTTTGCCTTATAAATAAAGCAAGCGAGCCTGTGCTCGGTGTGTGTGTCTTCTCAGAGGCATTCACCCGTGCGCACGTTTTCTAATTACACTCTGAGTCGGTCTGCAGTTGTCTCATTTTTCTTACTTGTGTTTGAACAAATGTCTACCCCTGACAGACCTGTGAACATGAACCTGAAATTTGTTCTAAAGATCTCAGGGCTGCTGGTGCTCCTCTGAGACATCACTGCACTGTGGTGAAGCTGACCTCTCAGGGCTTATTTGCACCACTTAGAAACAGCTTAAAGTATTTTCCCACTCAGTGAGAATACCATCATCAGTACTGAGTGTGTGCAGATCAAATTGCTGTTGCATCTGTGTCTGTGTGTGTGAAGTTGTTGAGGAATGTATAGTCAGCTTGCCCACCTTCCTGTAGGACCATAATTGTTGTAAAACCCAGCAGAGAGGAAAAGGATGCAGAGAAAGTTCCCCAGGCCTGAGTGCTCTCATTCCTGTGTGTGCGCATTCATGTGCTCATAAGCAGATCATAAAAGAAGCGTGACGTTAGTCAGTAAATGGAAAAAAATAGAAGGAAATCAAAGTATAGATACAAAAGCTCAATCCATTTCATATTCAGATTACTACTGTGAACGGTGTGTTTTAAAGGAACTGACTGACTGTAATAAAGGTGCGATAAATTGTGCTACCTTGTTTTAAAGCCTGTGGGACATATGGGTCAAAGATTATGTGTGCATACACAAGAAACCTTAGTCAAGGTTTCAAAACCTTTGGGTCTTGCATGTGGGCTAGATCGGAGATGTCAAACACAAGGCCCGGGGGCCAGAACTGGCCCGGCACAGAGATCAATCTGGCCCACTGAACAATATAAATCTTGTGAATTTAACTTTATTTTAGTAGGTTTTACATCTTTTCCTCCCTCATGGCCATCTTTCACTACACCAAAGAAATTAAGTAATAGATAAACGATTAAATGACAGAACAAAACCTTTTCTTTTTTTAATATCTACCATGGAAATGTATGTTTTTTTGCAATGTGTTCCAAGTTGGGGGGAAAAAAAGCTATTTTCTGTGAATTAAAAACTTTCAGCTTTATAATTGCAGAACAGTCCGGGAAATGAGCTACTAGAAATAATGCTAATAATGTAATTTCACACATTCATTTCTTACAATTTTAGCCCAAGTCGTCGTACTGATTTCTTTCTTTAATACAGCTCAGTTTCTTTATCAGAAACAAAAACGGAGACATAAAGTATAAATTGCACTTCTTTATTTTAAGATATCTCTGGAGATAAATCTGTAGTTAAACATCCTTGCATTGATGGAGGGAGTTTCATTGGTGCGACTCATTTAAAATCAAAGTGGGCTTCGTGCGTCCACAATGTAAAACGAGTTTGACATCCCTGGAATTCAACTAAGACAACAGAAAAGAAAGAATTTGAAGAGGATTATGTATGAACCAAATCCTTCATGGCCTGCAAATAAATTTGTGCCTTCATGCATTTACAGTGCTGCGATTTCTTTTTTTTATTTTTGCATGTTTTACAAACTTAAGTGTCTCAGATCCATCCATCCATTTTCTTCTTCTTCTTTAATATTAGACAAAGGCAACCCAAGTAAATGCAAAATACAGTTGTTGAAATTATGATTTTATTTATTAAGGCAAAAAAAGCTATTTGAAATTTCCCTCCTTGTTAAATCTTGAATTAAATGTGATTAATCACATGTTAATGAGTTTAATTTCACGCTCAGGCCTGATTACTGACAGACCTGATGAATCAAGAAATGACTTAAATAAAGCTGGAACTGTCTGACAAAGTGAAATAGGAAAAGATCTTATAAAGTAACACATGCCATGATCTAACCAAATGGCTGAGAAACAAAGTTGCTGCCATTTATCAGTCTGGACAGGTTTGCAAAACCATTCTTAAGGTTTTAGGACTCAGTGAGAGCCATTATAGTACAACCTTCTCAGGAAGGTCTAGCATACCAAAGTTACTTCAAGAGTATTGATGACTTATGCCGGACATCACAACAGAACCCAAAACAACTGCTAAAGAACTGCAGGCCTCACTTTCCTCAGTTAGGGTCAGAGTTCATGATTCAACGATTAGAAAAAGACCGGGAAACATTGGCATGCATGGGAAAACCACTGCTGACCAAAAAGGACATAAAGGAAATGAAAATATTTGGTGGAGTTATGTTGGGGTAAGCAGCATCACATCTTGGACTTAAATCCAATTGGGATGCTTTGGCATGACCTGAAACAGGCCGTTTCAGCGTGGCTGAATTAAAACAACTCCTGAAAGACTAGTGGGCCAAAATTCCTCCACTGTTATTTCCATATGGGCACAAACTGATGCTGTAAGACAACACAGATAGTTTTAATCAGGGAGCTGGCAGGTTCAGTGTTGTCTGATCTGACTGCATCAGACGTTTGCTGTCTCCATTCAGAGCTGCATGTGCGAAAACAGGTTTTGTGGAAAGCTATGAAGCTGTGGAGAGCTATGTTACTGATTTAAAACTGTTTCATCCAGTTGTGTATTCGTGGATTATGATCGGAACATAAACATGACTTGGGAGCCTTTTCATGGTTTTGATGTGGCACTATCCTGTGTTTAAAAGATAATCGTGTGATCTAGTTGTTAGAGTTTTGATGGGTCAAAGGGGCAGGGTAGAGGTACCGATCAATGGCCAGCGTTCGTTGCAGTCATACCAAGCGGGGTGTGACTGCACCATCCGCTCCCTGTCTTTCGTCTCAGGCCAGTGGCAGCAGAAGAAACAACAAAGCGTGTGGGTGTTTTGGGGTTAGTAGCTGCGGTGAGTTGAGTGGGTGTGGGTGTGTGTGTTAGGAGGAGGCCAAGGGTGGGGCACGCAGCATGCATGCATAACTCGGATCCAGTCACCCCTTCTAGATAATAACAATAACAGGAGGAGGGATGTTTTCTGTGGTGAAGAGGAAGTGAGGAATGGAAGGTTAAAGAGAGAGGAAGAGGGGAAGAAAAAATGGCAGAGGGATATGGAGAAGTTTAAAGGAGGAGTAAACACTGAGAAAGATGAGAAGCAAAGGAAACGCGGCAGGGTAATGGGGTGATGGCTAAGAATAGATAAAACAACAGAAAAACAGGATGAGGGGAAAAGGAGAGGAGGGGGGAAAACACAAGCAGTGTGAGCAGTGCTAGTCTTCCCTCAACCAAAGGAAACCCTGTTGGCTGCCCGACAGAAGTGCTTCCTGTTTGTGTGTGTATGTGAGTGTGTGTGGTAGAGGTCTGGGCGTGGTCCTTCCAGTAGCAGTGAGACAAATAGACAGTCAAACCTCCTTTTTTGAGGCCTCCTCCCTCAGATGGGCTCAGGCCTCTTTCCTCTCTGGTGGCGTTCATTCTATGGGCTGTCTGCTCTTTTTGTGTCGCACACTTTCTCTCTTATCTAAACTTTCTGAGGCTTTCTACCCACTACAGTCATCAAACCAGGCGCCCGCTTATGCAGCCCAGTTGGACAAAGAAGGGTTTTGATTTAAACCCTTGTGGCATTCATATGTGGACACAGTGGCCTGGACCTAAATGGATATGGGGATCACAAAACCACCTCAACATAAGCAGAGAGCTCAAAGGTTTCAATTATGTGAATGGTACACTCGGCCAAAGGCAGGTGTAACAAGGTAATGCTCTTCAGTGTGTAGGATAAAAGCAATTGATTGTTATCTCTGTTTTTGTCAACGTTTGCACAGGTCCATGCTGATAAAATTCAAAATAAATGCCTCAGTTACAACATAAAGTTGACATTTTTCAGCTTAAAGGTCATCTTTAACATGTTACACACTCCAGCAACAACTGCTGTGTCATGGCATGAAATTAATAAATCATCAGTGTTATTGATGATTTACTAGTTTCATTTGTGATTATGCAGCTCTCAGATGCCAGCATTGTTCTGTCTCCACACTACAGTCCATGCATGTGTTAAACTGCAGGCTAGCGGGTCAAATCTAGCCCTTCCCAAGTTTTAATCTGGTTTGTATCCCATTTTGGGTTCTCAATAAATTTTTGTAGCTGTGTTCTACTGAGCAACACACACCCCGTGCAAATGCCAGACTAACTAATGCAGCAAAAAGGAAAGTGGAGGTTGAAGGCTGTCAGTTTAAAGAGAGGGAGGAGCCTGTGAGTAGCCAACATCTTTAATGAGAGTAAAAAGGTCCATGCATCAATTTTTAGGCGCATGAAACCTGCTCAGCCAAGACTTGTGCAAATATGTAGAATTTTTTTTTTTACATTTGTTTTTATTTAGGCTTCTGAAGCAAGTTGTTGTCTGTTGGCTGTAGCCTGACTTGATTCAGAGTTAATTATTTTGTTTGACTAATATCAAATTAGGTGTTCAATGAAGTCAAAGTAGGAGATATCCCCTAAAAAGCGTGATAAACTTGTGAGCTTACAGCTAGTAACTCATCAGTTTCTGTATCCATGCTGTCAGTCTGCCCCAGGGCAGCTGTGGCTACAACTGTAGCTGCCTCCACCAGTGTATGAATGTGAGAGTGAATGAATAGTGGAATTGTAAAGCGCTTTGAGGGCCCCGAAAAGCGCTATATAAATGCAATCCATTATTATTATTATTAAATGAGCTTTTTAAAATCATATATGTTTACTTACTTTACTCACTTTGGACATTTTAGAATGATATTTGTAAAGATTGTAGCTAATGGGGATGGGTTGAATGAGAACTTGAACAGCCTCTGCTCCTTGAATCTTCGTCTTTTTCCAGTCTTCAATCTTGTTTTTTATCTTGCTTCTACTGACTTTTATTTCTCTTCTCTTGGGAGCAGACTGCCACTCTCAAGAGAAGAGAAACTTTATTCCAGACTTTATTCCACCTGCTCTCTACTTGCACTACAGATCGCAATGTCATCTACAAACATCAGAGTCCACAGAGACTCCTGCCTGACCTCACATGTCGATCACTCCTGCAGGCAAGAAGGGGCTCAGAGCAGATCCATGATGTAATCCCACCCAACCTGTGTGATGCGCCCACACATCGTTCTTGCTAATCATCTGTAGTCAGACCTGACTCACTAACTGCCCTCCTCTTTCTATCATTTCTGCATTCATCGGCTCCTCAAAGTACTCCTTCCGTCTTCTAAACACGCTTTCTTCACTTGTTAGCACTATGCTGCACATCCTTTCCATTTGGTACAATTTCCCCTTCCGTAGTGAAGTCCATGTATTAGACTCTATATAGTGACTATGACTATATCTCGCTTTCTAAAAGATGTTTTAGAAAGTGAGGAGATGTGAGAAGATGTTTTATTTCCAGGGACCAACGGCATATATATACGCATATATATTTTGTTCAACATATTTTATTCAAGCAGATCATATTTTATTCAACTAATGTATAAGTTAATGTTCAGAGAGAACAGTGTCTGTACCTCATACAATCACACATCGTATATTGCTTAATTCAGCGGAGTCACACCATTAAAACAATACATGTTTGGCATTCAGATAAAAGAACAGAAAAATAACAACTTTTAAGAACATTGGTGACTCCTGACATTTGTCATGATCATGGAGCCCAATCTTGATATCAGTATTGTTTACATGTACATGCTGGTTCTGTGTGTTTGTGTGTGTGGTCCTGGCATTGCTCATGTTGTGAGGGCCTAAATTTGTTTAGACTGTCACATTATGAGCGTTGAGTCTTCTTTATGGGGAAGAAAAGCACAGGAAATGAAATATAATGTTGTGTGTTTGTGTGTGTTTGTCTGCGTAAACATACACAAAAACAGGACTTTGGTAACAGAAAGTGCTCTGTTATTTTGTTGTTCTTTTACTCGATTTTACAAAGGCACTCATTGAACAGACACAGGCATCCAAAAATACACCAAGCCATAGTGAACAAATATAACCCTCGTGTATTTACAGCAGAGTCTATAAATACAAACTGCTTTCTTTAGCTGAGGCCAAAACACAGAGGGAACAACTCCCAGACTGTTCAGTGAGTGCATGTGTGTATATTTGTGTGTGTATGTGCATGTGAGAGAGGTTAACCAGTTCGAGGACGCTTCATATTGCTTCCTAATAGCAGCAAGTTTGTGGAACTGGACACACAGAGGGAGGAGGTGACTAAAAAAGGGAAGACCACAGAGTAAAGGGAGAGAAGTAGAGTAATGTGAGCAGACACCAACTGAGAAGAGAAAGCAGATGAAAGAACCTTTTAGCTTTCTCGGATCTTTCTTTTGTTTAAAATCTATTGGCCTCCACACCAACTAAATGAAGGCTTAACATTCAAACGCTTTCTTCTGAGAGTTTCACAGCTGATCACACTTACACAGAATAAAACACAGTTTATCTGCTAAATAGTGAAAACGCACTCAGACTGTTATGAATTTTATCAGTTATAATCTGAGAGCATGGAACTACTTCCATTCCTCTAGCAGCCCAATCTTTTTCAAGCCAGTGAGAATTTCATCTAGTTTTCAGTTGAGATTTGTGAACTTAAGTAACCATAATGCCTCATAATATTTTCAAAATAAAAGCTTTGTTACTACTGTTCCACAAATAGTGTCAGTAGTGTGACAATAAAATGAATGAGTTTATTTGCAGTTAACAGTTTGTTTTGCACCTGTGGCAGCTTCATAATTATGTGCAGTAATAATTAATCCTTTACGTGACCAAGTACCCGTATGTTATGAGTGGCGTCACTCTGCTTCTCCTAATAGTTATTTTTTTAGAGGAACAAGCAACTAATGGAATGTTGTGGCAAATCATCTATGACAGGGAATATATACGTCTTGTTTTTTCTATTATAGGCTTTGATTGTATTGCAGTTATCCATCTCTGATCACTACATTCAAGAGAGTTAGCAGCATTTACTGCTGCAGACACCTTGAGGCAAATACTTAACTGACCATGCTGTGGGAAAGTATTTGCCCCCTCCTGTTTTTTGTCTTCTTCTTCTTTGGTTTTTGCAAGTTTGCATGTCTTAATATTAGAGAAAGATTTAACACAAGTAAATGCAAAGTTCCAGATCTTGATTGCAGTTCTTGCTCTCAAAGGTGGCATCATATAGGGCCTTAATAAATGAAATGATCATTTAAAAACTTAAATGATGAATGAACTTTTTTTTTTTATGATGTACTCTAAATGTTTCTGTCTATTATTACATTTTGTTTGCCAATCTTAAAACACATAAGTTTAAAAAAGTTTAAAAAATATGCCATAAATAAATCAGGAATCACACCTCTGTAATCTGGGTTAACTCCTTTTTCCATCAAAATTTTTAATAGCGCAGATTGTAGAACATATATAATTTCTGTGGTACAATAACAAAAGTCTCACCTCTACCACAAGTTATTACAGCGGGGCTTTACACACGTTTTGCTTCTGATTGGGTCACACTAATGACACACCCACCAAATGAGAACGTACTTCATTACACAATTTCAAGAAAACATGATACTCAACCTGGAAGCCTTAGCCAAACGATGCACTCCAGCACTTTCTGCAACTGTTTTTGCTCCAAATGTGGGCAGGAGCTCTTTGACCACTCCCTCCTTCGTCTCCTGCTCTCGTCCAATCAGTTCCCACCTCACTCCCCCACCAACTTCATCTCTTTTCACCTCCATCCATCCCTCTCCCTCGCTCACTCTTTTTGCCTTTTGCCCATCCCTTCACAGCCCCTCACCCCACCCCTGTCTGTCCTTGAATGAATGCTCTCTGACTAGTGGAACATATGCTGCTGGTTGTTCAATACCCTCCCTCTGAGCGGGGCGCATCCATGCGTGTGTGCGTGTGCGCGCTCATGTGTGTGGGTGTATAAGAGGCTAAGAGTGTCATGAGTGTGTGTTTATGTGTCTGCCTGAATACAAGTCAGTGTGTGTGTTTGTGTGTGTGCACGCGCATGCGTTCATTGAAACATATGCCTCCTGTTGCACATCGGCCATCTGTTCCTTGAATGGACTGATGGAGTGCTGCTGTAACCATGACGATAGGCCATTCAGTCAAATTGCCCATCAAACAACCCCTGGCTCTGTGTGTGTGTGTATGTGTGTGTGTGTGTTTGTATGTGTTTATGTTTAGGAATTGGCTTGCAGAGTGGAGGAATTCCCACATGTTGATAAAATGAAGCTGACCCTCCGAGTTGACCTGCTTCTACTTTATCTGAAGGTCCCCATTGATCTCGTTTACACAGATTCTTTTTTTTACACTGTAGCAGACTGTGGACACAGGAGACCTGCTAAACCCATTCACAAACCAGGGAGAAAACACAGTGCAGTTTAACCAGGAGAGAAAATACTAATAAAACAACTTTCTTTTATATTCAAATTAACTTTAATGAGAACTTTATAGGATAACATGCAATATAATATTTGTTCTTAGTTAAAGAGAGAAACAAAGAGAAACTTGTTAGCTCAAAACACAAGGCACACACGCGCGCACACACACACACACACACACAAAACAGCAGCAGGGCAACAGTGAAAATGAATATTGCGTTTCAACTGTTTCTAACCACTGGTCTATTTATCTGCACCCTCAGTCAGACCATTCAACAGCCCCACCTTCACACACAAACACACCCTGCCCCACCCAGCGCAGTGGTCTGCTGGCCATATGTCAGCCCTTCTCCTCAGAGACACCTCTTCTCGGACCCCCGCTCCTTTTGTATACATGTGTGTCTGCGTGTGTCGTCTCTAATGTGTTTGCCATCTCTCGCCGTTCTCACTCTCCACCGTATCCAGTGAAATTAAAACACAGCGTGTTAGTCCAGCTAACCACATAACATCTGCTTAGTTTCAGTATTTTTAAATTCTGGTCTCGCTGGTGAAGACAAAGCCTATTTTCTGCTGCAAGTTTTAGAAGTGAAAGCAGTAGATGTGTTTTAATTTGGACCTGCTGAAACCAGTGGTGGGCCCCTGTGGCTTGTTTGCCTGCGGGTCATCGCTGACGTTGATTTCTGGAGACACAATGGTACACTCAGAGTGCGGGTTTCAGCGAGTTGTCACAGTGGCGTCTGTGTGTGCGTGTCTGTCTCACTGCAGGCACGTTAATGTAAACAATAACTCAATAACAACGCTGAAGAGAAACAGGCTTACCTCCATTACTCACAAAATGCAGCGCATCAGACGTTCTTGTCCTAAAGGACATACTCTCAGTGCAGCACTTTAAAGAGCGTGCAACATCAGGACACACATCCATGAACTCCTTTATTTGCAGTTACACAAAACAAGCTGTTTATACAAGAAATGTTATTAGTCCTTGTAATTCACTCAAGCGCATGACAGAATGCGCTTGAGTGAATTACAAGGACTGAATTTAACTGAAACATCTAGAATAATAGAAATAAACTAGGGCACTTTGCAAATCTGTATCACAAAATGCTTAACATGAGCAACAAGATAAAAGAAACAGTGGAAAATATACAAAAAATGGGAAACTTATTCTGCTCAGTCTCCCGTCGTTTTAGTGCGTTAGTGCCACCGCTCTCGCTAGAGGCTTGTAAATCCTCCCTTTGATGCTTGCTGCTATCCTTCTGTTACAAATCAGTGTGACACACATCAGGGCCAATGTAGCAATAAAAGAAAGATCCTCAGGGATTTTTTGAAAGCACTTAGTTCTGTTGTGTCTATAAAACTTTACTTAAAAAGGGACAAACAGTGCACTTGTTAGAACTATTTATGCAGATGCAGATTAAAACAAAATTCAAATCAAATCAAATCACTTTTTATTGTCACATCACATGTGCAGGCACACTGGCACAGCACATGCGAGTGAAATTCTTGTGTGCGAGCCCCACAAGCAACAGAGATGTGCAAACACAACAACACAAACGAGCTAAATACAAGAATGGCCAACCTGAAACTAATAAATATATGTACAATATATAATAGTGTATGCATTTCTGGATGTGTATACTAAATATTTTCCTACGTGTGTGTGTGTGTGTGTGTGTGTGTGTGTGTGTGTGTGTGTGTATACACATTTTTACAAATTAAATAGTAAAAAAATAAAATAATAATAATAATAATAATAATAAAATATATAAAATATACAGAGTTGAATATGTGCAAAACAAGTGGCATTTATATACAGTGTGGAGTGCATAATGTTGACGTTCCAGTAGTGAAGCTGAGGTGTCTATGACGTGTTCAGCAGTCTGATGGCCTGATGGAAAAAGCTGTCTCTCAGTCTGCTGGTACGGGACCGGATGCTGCAGAACCTCCTTCCTGATGGAAGCAGTCTGAACAGTTTATGGCTGGGGTGACTGGAGTCCTTGATGATCCTCCCCGCTTTCCTCAGGCACCGCTTCCTGTAGATGTCTTGGAGGGAGGGAAGCTCACCTCCAATTATCCGTTCAGAGCACCGCACTACTCGCTGGAGAGCTTTGCAGTTGTAGGCGGTGCTGTTGCCATACCAGGTGGTGATGCATCCAGTGAGGATGCTCTCAATGGCACAGCGATAGAAGGTCCTGAGGATGCGGGGGCTCATGCCGAATCTTTTCAGTCTCCTGAGAAAGAAGAGGCGCTGCTGCGCCTTCTTCACTGTTTTGTTTGTGTGTACTGACCACGTAAGATCCTCAGCCAGGTGTACACCAAGGAACCGGAAGCTGCTCACTCTCTCCACAGCAGCGCCGTTGATGGTGATGGGGGTGTGTACTTCTCTGCACCTCCGGAAGTCCACTATCAACTCCTTTGTCTTTGCGACGTTGAGGGTGAGATGGTTGTCTTGACACCAGTGGGTCAGGGCGCTGACCTCCTCCCTGTAAGCCGTCTCATCACCGTTGGTGATAAGACCCACCACTGTAGTGTCGTCCGCAAACTTCACAATGATGTTGGAGCTGTTAGTGGCTGTGCAGTCGTAGGTGTAGAGTGAGTACAGGAGAGGGCTCAGTACACACCCCTGTGGAGCACCAGTGTTCAGTGTGATGGGGGATGAGGTGATGCTGCCCAGTCTGACCACCTGGCGTCTGTCAGACAGGAAGCTAAGGATCCAGCTGCAGAGGGAGCTGCTCAGTCCTAGATCCTGCAAAATTGTTTTCTATTGAGTGTTGGCTCACCGGTCATCTGACTAAACGGTCATATTGGTGGTTTGTTCATAGCTGAAACAACATGCAGGAGTGTTTCCACATCACAAATGTTCATATAAGATATGGAGGGTAGTAGCTGACCAGGAGATGAAGTGTTTTGGATCATTTTTAGGGTTGGGTTTGGCACAAACTACTTAATAGTTTTAGGAAAGGATCAAGACTTCTATTCAAATGCAGCTTATAGAAACATTATAAACATTATAGAAACCTTCCTTCTCTTGGTTATCAGGATGTTGAGTTCTGCCCCATCGGACTACACACATTTACACACACTGGCTGTTAGAAGTCCTTACATTAAAAAAACCAAACAAACTAAAGGTGCTTCATCTCCGGGATTGTGGTTTTTGTTTTGTGTGTGTGTGTGTGTGTGTGTGGGGGGGGGGGGGGGGGGGGGCAGTCTTGTTTAGCAGCTGCAGTATTGGCTCAAAGTAAACTACCTTGCCCAAATTTACTGTGGTTAAGGAACATGTTACCAGTGCAATAATATATTTTTAATGAACACATACTGAGTTCTGTGGCACAAAAGATAATCATATAATGGTGGTTTCATTAATTAACTCTTGATTTGGGTCTTTTCAAGGGATCTCTGATGGTGAAATAATTATGTATCTACATATATTTACTGCCTGGTAATGTAATTACACTCAATATGGCAGCATGTTTAGAATTGCAAATGCACTGAGGGAAATTTAGCATCCATATCGAACACTGCTCTTTGATAACTCCCATAATGAGCCTCTTATGATGTGCAAGAGGCTGGGGTGTTTTCCTTCTCCCACCCCAACCGGTCGCAGCAGATGGCCTGGTTCTGCCGGAGGTTTCTTCCTGTTAAAAGAGAGTTTTTCCTTCCCATTGTCGCCAAAGTGCTTGCTCATAGGGGGTCATATGATTGTTGGGCTTTTCTCTGTATCTACTGTACAATATAAAGCGCCTTGAGGCAACCTTTGTTGTGATTTGGCGCTATATAAAGAAAATTGAATTGAATTGAATCAAAAGATGGTGAGAGAGCTCAGGTGTTTTACAGCAGTGGAAGGACATTTCCAGCTGTTACAGAGCATGCATGTGAATGATTCGTGCATCTAACATCTGTCTAGTACAAAAGCTCCCAGGAATCCTCCTCTAAAACAACAGTATGGGGCTTACTTGAGCATCCTTGTTGTTTGGCAGACTGCGGCTCATTCCATGTTGTGGTGTCTTGTGTTTGAGTCCAAATTATGATCTTGGTTTAATGTCAACCACCTAAATTCTTTCCCATTTTATTGATGTCTCACCACTGTCTCCACTATCTCATAACAGCAGACATGGCTTGACTATACTATTACATTTTCCATCAGTAATACTTCTGTTATTATTAGTGTTAATGCTGATTGGCTGTCACCAAAGAGAACAGTTCTGTGTGTTTCTGATCCCACAAGAGAAGAGACAATCGTTTCCTGATTTTTTAGATTAAATGCAATCAAGGGGCTGAATGTCTTGTTTAACTTCTCAAGAACAGAGAAAAACAAATAATTTAAATTATTCACATCCATCCTGCATGTTTGTGGTAGTCTGTGACTTTTGTGTGTCTGTTTTGTGTTTATCTGACTATAAGCTTGTGTTTGTGGATCTGAGAAAAGGTAATAAAGCTGTATGGGACAAGTTTAGCTTTATAAAAAATCTGGGAAACATAAATCAGTTGTTGACAGATCATTAAATTATGGAAGAAATCATTGAATTAAAAGCCAAGGCAGATTTTAGAGCTCAGAATTAAAAGATCATTTCACTCAAATGACTAGTTTAGGGAATGGTTAATGATAAAAACCACTTTAGATTAGTTATTATCCTTTACTATGAACAACCTTTTGGGGGATAGACAACTAAAATACTAGGACCATTTTCTCCCAGGATCTTTTTTAAAGGTTTAGAAATGAACAGAGACAGAGAGCAAGTGAGGATCCTTGGCATCATATTGGACAGTCATCTCAGCTTTGATAATCACATTGGTCTATGCTTTCATACCAAGCAGGTTAGATTACTGTAACAACTTCAGCTGATTCAAAATGCAGCGGCCAGAATCCTTACAGGTACTTTTCAAATTCTTCTATTAGTTCACAAAGCTCTTGATGGTTTGGCCCCCCAGTTCGTTTCTGACCTGCTCACTGTTTACAACTCAGTCAGACCTCTCCGGTCACCAGGTTCAGATCTTTTAAATGTTCCCAGAACCACATCTTAGTGTACTGAAGGTGCTTTCAGTTATTGTGGTCCTGATCTTTGGAACATGGTGTTTGCTGACCTGAGATCAATAACAGCTGTGCACATATTCAAAACCAGACTCAAAACCTTTTTATTCACCCAGGCCATCGTTTTAAAGGGTGCTGTTGATTTATTTTGTTTGTTTGTTTTTTGCCTTAGGGCACTGTAAACCTACACAGGTTTTGTTAAGCACATTAAGTTTACATGTAATGAAATGTGCTATAAAAATAAAATTGCTATTGCTATTACATATGAGACTTAAGGACCAGGATCTCTGCTGACCCCGGGTGTTTCCCCTGCTTGTTCTGTGTGTCAGAGCTGCAGGTCTGTGTGGTTGTTTCTGCATTTGAACTTTGTCAGAATCGGGTCTGGATGTTTTTCTCAGGGCTTTCTCACATGTAGCACACAGCAGGAAATCAGCCAGGAGCTTGAAACCAGGTCCAGAAATTAATTCTAAGGTATTTTGTTAAGTAAAGTTGTACTACTAGAAATACATGGTGTGGGTTTAAGGGAGGAACTGCTAGTATAGAGCATGCAGGATGCTGTACAAAAGACACCCGCTTGCTAATGGTAAATACACAGGAATATAAGCTACACCGTTTAGACATCAGCTCAGTAAGAGAACATGTGGACTTGATCAAACCAGCTAAAATGATCTGACAATTGCAGTCCCACATGCACCTCTGTCTGGTAAGTCCAAGTTCAGGGCTTTATGTGTGAAAAAAGTGCACAACCAAAGAGTAGCCATCGGGTAAAACCTGTGCAAAAACATCTTCCATGTGTTAGCTTATTGCAAGGTTGTGTGCGAAATTGTCAGCACATTTATTTTAGCTTCTAAACATAACTGCAGTGAAAAGAAGTTAAACAGTATTGTTTGTTTCTCTGATTCGCCGCTTCGCTCAAGGTGACGGTTGCTTAGGTCGTGCAGGTCATATCTACTAATCAGAAGGTTGGTGCTTTGATCGCTGGCTGCTCTAGTCTACATGCGAAAGCATCACTGGGAAAGATACTGAACCCAAGTTCCTTCTGATGCATTCACTGGAATGTAAATGTCAGATAGAAAGCAGTTTTGTGTCTGAATGAGGCATGTTGTGCTTTGAGAGCTCTAGTAGAGTAAAACTAAAGTATTATATGAACCGGTCCATTTACCCCTGTCTACCTCACTCTACCTGTGCTGCTCTCTCTCTTTCTTTCTCAGGCCATAAGGGCCAAAGTTTATATGTTGTGCTTCCAAGCAGCAAACAACCGTGTCTAAGGTATAAAGTGTACCTCAGTAAGCAGTTTTAAGTTTTATAACAAGTTTTCCCACCTTATAGGGAGAAACCTTTGAAATTGTTTCTTGTTTATGGGAAAAGTTCATGCAATGGAAAAGCAGCTATAGTGCCACATATCATATTGTAAGGTAAAGACCCTACATTAATGCAACGAAATAAGGGAAAACCCATGTAGCGTGACTTCCTGTGAGGAAGTGCTTTGCTTCGGTTTTGATGCTTCTCTATCTGACGGACGGGTCTGAGTTTGGTAAATACTAGAAAAATGTCATCTCCCTGACTGCACTCTGCCAAGTGTAACGTTTGGTGGAAGAGGGATAATAATACAGGGTTGTTTTTCTGGGGTTGGCCTGGGCAACTTATTCCAGTGAGAGGATGCGTCACATTAACAGACATATTAGTTCCTTTTCTGGTCCAACATGACTGGTTCACAAAGGCTGTGGAAGAACTTGACCCACCCAAACAGAGCATATGGATTTAGAACAGGGGTGTCAAACTCAAATACACAGTGGGCCAAAATTCAAAACTGGAACAAGGTCGCGGGCTAACATTAATATTTATTGAAAAAAAAAATCTTCCTCCAGATTTAAGAATGAATCTCTTCTTATGGACTCAAACAAGTTTTGCTGAAAAACTGAATATGGAACAAGCAAAGCTTAATACTAAACAATATATATATTAGCTGTATAATACCAGTAGGCCAGCTCTAATAATAATTTGGTATGGCTTTGCGGGCCAAATGTAATTAGGCTACGGGCCAAATTTGGCCCACGGGCCAGAGTTTGACACCTATGATTTAGAATGTCAGAAATCTCCTGCAGTTATAAAGTGGAGATGGTCCAATGCTTTTGTCCATATAGTTCAGGCGTTCTACTTCTAATTATTTTCACAGTTTCAATTTTCAATTCTTTCAGCCTTGACTTAACGTAAATAGAAAAAAAGGATGTTTTGTCATCTTTTTTTCTTTTTACTATACCCTGCTAAGATAAGACCACTTCTAATCACTCAAGGAGTGACAGAAGTTTTCGGGTACACAGAAGTTTCTCCTGAGTCTCTGCTCCGTCTCTTTTGTATCTTTGCTCTGTCCTGAGCAGCTGTGAAGCTATCTCAGTTGACAGATGCAGAAAAACATAGAAGCAGACACAATGAACACAATATATCTCTGTGTATGGTGGGGGCGTGATGTTGTGCAACAACAGCTGAATCATAGAAAAAAATTCAGTAAACACAGCATTACCGACCACAGTATTCTCAACTAGTTATGGTTAACCAAAACGTCTCTCTGCATTCTGTATGTATGCATGCGAAGTATAGCAGCAAACCACATCTGACTGCGTGTGTCTGTGAGCCTTTTAGCTGCAAACTCAGACCACGATCCAACTGTTGCTTATTCCATTCTTCTTCTCTTGATGTCTTCCTTTGTTTTGTTTGCAGTTTTCCGAAGTGAATCACTCCAATTTCCCTCTTTTCTACTTCCCTTCATCTTCCCGCTCCTTCTAACTTTGACTCCTATCTGTATGAAGCAGGATTCAGCGCACTTTTTCAGGTCTGTCAGTCTGTCCAGCTCCTCTACAAATGCTGGTGTCTTTGAGCAAAAAAGGTAAAGATGATTTATTCCCCACTGGGTCATATTTCTCTATGCGTACCTTCAGACAGGTACGCATAGAGTTTAGGACACTAAAACCAGAAAGTTATAACATTACAAGCCAGTACATATAATCACACAGAGTCTTAATATCTGCTCAGCCGCTCTACCTGCTCTTTCTTTGTTTTTATTAAATTCTGTACATGTGAAGAGCAGGATGCGTGCAGTGTCAGCTGACCCAGTGACAGCTCCCATCTGCTGCTGTTTTGCGTTCATCCTAATGATGAGCAAAAAAGTCCTTCCATTGTTTTGTCTCGTACTGTGAGACAACCATCTTTACAGATGTCTGTGGGTTTAGCTCCCACAGCTGTAATCCACAGCGTATGAGTGGAGGAGTATATTTTAAGAACTGTGGAAAGACACACAAACCTGAAACCTAAAATAGATTTAAAATTATGTATTACTTTACACGTTAGTATCAACTGGTTGCGGTAGGTGTCTGTCCATCCTTAATTCTGCCAGAGGTCCCTTCCTGCTAAAGGGGAGTTCTTCCTTACCACAGTTGACAAGTGGTTCAGGTGTTTGCATCTAAGGAATCGTCTGATTATTGAGGTTTTCTCTCTAATATTGTAAGACTATAACGTGCTTTCAGGCCATCTGAGTTGCAAATAGATGACCACCACAGCAGTTTAAACAAGTTTAGGTGTGGCCTTGGCTTGGCCATTGGAGCACCTTGATTCTTTTCTTGCTGTTACCCAGTTTTGGCCAACTTTAGCTGACAGATGGCCTCAGTTTTGACTTTACAATACTTTGGTCTACAGTGAAGTTCATTGTCAAGTCAATCAGCCTATCTCCTCTGCTGTAAAACATGCTCCCCCCACCCCCCATCCACGCCTGGCCAAACATCTCCACTACTCTTCTGCCTAAAGAGATTCCAAAAGTCTTGTGGTTTATTCAGATGCAACTTTGTAAACCTAAATCATGCTGCCATTTCTGTTTTTGTTTTGTTTTTAGAGAGGAAGCTTTCTCATAGGCAAGGCAAGGCAAGGCAAGTTTATTTGTATAGCACAATTCAACAACAAGGTGATTCAAAGTGCTTTACAGAGACATTAGAAACAAGAACAAATAAAAAGCATGATTTAAAATTGATTAAAACAAGCAAATAAACTAACTAACTAATTAACAAACAAACAAACAAACAAACAAACAAACAAACAAACAAACAAAACAGTATATAAAATCAAAACAGATAAAATCAGAACAGTAGATAAAATCAGTAGTTAAATGTAAGTTTTGAAATTTAAGCTTAAAGTGTGGATTTGGTGCTTTATTCAAATGCAGCTGAGAACAGGTGAGTCTTCAACCTGGATTTAAATAAACTGAGTGTTTCAGCTGATCTGAGGCTTTCTGGGAGTTTGTTCCAGATATAAGGAGCATAAAAGCTGAATGCAGCTTCTCCGTGTCTGGTTCTGACTCTGGGAACTGATAAAAGACCAGATCCAGATGACCTGAGGGATCTGGATGGTTCATACTGGGTCAGGAGGTCACTGATGTATTTTGGTCCTAAACCATTCAGAGCTTTATAGGCCAGCATCAGAACTTTAAAGTCTATCCTCTGACGGACAGGCAGCCAGTGTAAGGACCTCAGAGCTGGACTGATGTGGTCCACTTTTTTGGTCTTAGTGAGGACTCGAGCAGCAGAGTTCTGAATGAGCTGTAGTTGTCTGACTGATTTTTTAGGTAGACCTGTAAAGATGCTGTTACAGTAATCAAGCCTACTAAAGATGAATGCATGGACTAGTTTTTCCAGGTCCTGTTGAGACATCAGATCTTTTATCCTTGATATATTCTTGAGGTGATAGTAAGCTGACTTTGTTATTGTCTTAATGTATTTTTCTAAGTTTAGGTCTGCATCCATCACTACACCCAAATTTCTCGCCTGGTTTGTGGTTTTTAGATGTATAGATTGAAGTTCTCTGGTGACCTGTAATCGTTTTTCTTTGGCGCCAAAGACTATTACCTCAGTTTTGTTTTTGTTTAGCTGGAGAAAATTGTGGCACAACCAGTCATTGATTTCCTCAATGCATTTACCAAGAGCCTGTACAGGGCCTCGGTCTCCTGGTGACATTGTGATATATATTTGTGTGTCATCTGCATAGCTGTGATAGTTTATTTTGTTGTTGTTTATAATCTGTGCCAGTGGGAGCATGTAGATGTTAAACAGAAGGGGTCCCAAGATGGAACCTTGGGGAACTCCACATGTGATACTTGTCTGCTCAGATGTGAAGTTACCTATTGATACAAAGTATTTCCTGTTTTCTACGTATGTTTTGAACCAGTTTAGTACAGTTCCTGAAAGACCTGTCCAGTTCTCCAGTTGTTTGAGTAATATGTTGTGGTCAACTGTATCAAACGCTGCACTGAGATCCAGTAAAACTAGGACTGACATTTTTCCACTGTCTGTATTCAGACATATGTCATTAAACACTTTGGTCAGAGCGGTTTCAGTGCTGTGGTTCTGTCTAAAACCTGACTGGAAGGCATCGTAGCAATTATTCTGTTTTAAGAAGTAACTGAGCTGTTGAGAAACTGCTTTTTCAATGATCTTACTTAAAAACGGGAGATTTGAGATCGGCCTATAGTTGTTCATTTGTGTCTTGTCAAGATGGTCCTTTTTCAGTATAGGTTTGATTACAGCAGTTTTTAGTGATTCTGGAAACACACCTGATAATAAAGAAAAGTTGACGATCTGTAACAGGTCTGACTCTAAAGTCTTTGAGACCTTTTTGAAAAAACTTGTTGGCAGGACATCTAAACAGCAGGAGGAGGAGTTCAGTTTACCTAAGATGTCCTCCAGGTCTTTGCTGTTAATAGGTTGAAACTGTTTCATGGTGTTTAAACAGTTTTTTGGTGGACACAGTACATATCCTGGATCTGCTGTTGATGTACCAATTGCTTGTCTAATTTTTTGGATTTTTTCAGTGAAGAATTTGGCAAAGTCATTGCAGGCCATGGTCGAATGAAGTTCAGCTGCCACTGACACAGGAGGGTTTGTTAGCCTGTCAACTGTAGAAAATAAGACCCGAGCATTATGGCTGTTTTTAGTGATGATGTCAGAGAAGTAGGACCTCCTTGCATTCCTCAGTTGTAAATTATAATTGTGAAGTTTCTCTTTATAAATGTCATAATGAGCCTGGAGGTTTGTTTTTCTCCATCTGCGCTCAGCTTTCCTACACTCTCTTTTTTCTTTTTTCACCAGTGTGGAGTTTCTCCATGGAGACTTTTTCCTTCCAGAGATAACCTTCACCTTAATGGGAGCAATAGTGTCCATTACATTTAACATGTTAGCATTGAAGCTATTGACGAGCTCATTGACTGACCCTCTGGGCAGGTCAGGTGTTAATGGGAAGACCTGGTTAAAAATTGCACTACTGTGTTCAGTTATACACCGTTTTGTGATCACTGTTGTTGATATATTTGTGTGGGCTGAGATTTTACTTTCAAAGAAAACACAGTAATGATCAGACAGGCCCACATCAGACACAGTAACCTTTGAAATGCTCAGGCCTTTGGAGATCAGTAGGTCAAGAGTGTGTCCTCTATTATGTGTGGCCTCTGTTACATGCTGAGTCAGCCCAAAGTTGCCCAGAGTGTTACTCAGGTCTTTAGTCCCTTTGTCCTGAGGGTTGTCCACATGAATGTTAAAATCCCCAGCAATAATTACACAGTCAAAATCAACACAGATCACAGACAGCAGTTCACTGAGGTCATTAAAAAAGTCTGTGCAGTATTTGGGAGGCCTGTAAACATTAAGAAACACAACTTTGGATGGGGCCTTCAGCTGTAAAGCCACATATTCAAAAGACTGAAAACTTCCAGGAGATAGCTGCTTACATTGAAATGATTCATTAAATAGGACAGCAACCCCTCCTCCTCTCCTGCTCGCCCTGACCTCACTGATAAAACTGTAGTTAGGAGGGGTCGTCTCGATGAGAACAGCTCCACTTTGGTCCAACCAAGTTTCAGTTAAAAACATAAAATCAAGGCTGTGCTCAGTGATTAAATCATTAATTAAAAATGTTTTCCCAGCTAGAGATCTAATGTTTAATAAAGCCAACTTAAGTGTTTTAGAGGTATTACTTGTCCCCTCGTGTTTGGGAGCAGTCTGTGGCACACAAGGTATGTTTACTATGTTTAAAGATCTTTTAGAGTGCAGCTCTCTGTGTTTTGACCAGGCCACATGTCTCCTGTCACCTAAAAGTACAGAAATTTTAAAACCTTCTAGTAAACAGGGTCCCAGCTTCTCCTGGGAAAAGTCATCACTGCCATAATCCTCACAGCCCGGACCCTTCACACTTCACGCATCAGACTGCGGAGACAGGGCATGAAGAGGAACTAAGGGGGGCGAGGCTGGGCAATGTGACTTCGATTGCTCTGTTGAGGGTGGGGCTCGATGGCGAACCTTTGGCCGCTCTGGTGGGGGGTTTATGGGGGACAAAAAGGGATTGGGACGGGGGGTAGATCTGAGCCCAACATTGACCAGCTCCATCATCTCCTCAGTGAATTTCAGGTGTGGGGAGGAGGGAGAAAGGGAGGGGGAGGAGGGTGATGGCCTGTCAGGGGTTTGGGGGACTGGGGAAGGTCGTGGTCCCTTGTCCTGGTCGTTGGTGTTGTTGAGAGAGTTGGAGGCAAATAGGGACCCCTCTTCTTGCCTTAGATGTCTCTCCTTTCTGAGGCTCTTCCTCAGATGCCATGGATGTCTCTCCTTTCTGAGGCTCTTCCCGGGTGGGGGCAAATGGAGCTCCTCCTCAAGGTTTCTGCTGGGCTTTGTCTGTTCTTGGAGTACTGTTTGTTCCTCTTTATGAGATAACTCCTCGTTTATCTCAGCCTTGGCACCAAGCACGGATGGATGACGTATGGAATAAAACAAGTTGGAGGTGAACAGTTTCACCCCTGACTTGTTAAAATTAAATCCATTTGCTTTGAACAGGTGCCTGCGTTCCCAAAAAATATTAAAGTTGTCGATAAAGTGCACTGAGTGGTCAGCACATGCTGATATAAGCCATTTATTCAGTGTAAACAACCTGCTGAATCTCTCGTCTCCTCCTCTGACCGGCGGTACAGGTCCACTGATGAATACAGCTGCATTCAGAGAGTTTACAGTATTTAATAATCCAGTAAAGTCCCGTTTCAGAACCTCCGACTGTTGTTTGGACACATCGTTTGACCCTGTATGCAGAACAATGTTTGTCACAGTTGGATATTCATCTGCAATTTGAAGAATTCTCTCCTTCAGGTTGTTGACCATATCGTTAGGAAAGCAGAGGACTTTAGTGTTCTTACCGCACATCCTTTGTACATCCTTTACGGCAGAGTCACCCACAATCAGAGTTTCAGGCCTAGCCTTTAGCTTTCCCTGTGGCCTTTCACTTTTCAACAGATTTTCAGACCTTATTTCGCTGCTTGTTTTTTCTTTTTAATTATGCTGTCATGACTTTACTATTTAATAGTTAAAATGCTAACTGAGGGCTATAAAGCCTGAGATGTACTTCTTATTTTTGTTTGTTTGTTTTTCAGTTTCTTTGAGTATTGGGATGAACTTGCTGGGACATAAAGTTCTTGGACTATTGTGGCACACCTGAATACTCAAGACCAGCAACCTTTATATACTAATATTAAAAGACCCAAGATTCAGATTTAGGTACATCTTGGATTTCCTTCATATTAAAGTAAGCACATACACAATTGTAGTATATATGTATATATGTATATATGTGTGTATATATATAAAAAAACACCCAGCACGCCCCTGCGGGCGGTTTATCCTTCAAGCTCGGGTCCTCTACCAGAGGCCTGGGAGCTTGAGGGCCCTGCGCAGTATCTTAGCTGTTCCCAGGACTGCGCTCTTCTGGACAGAGATCTCCGATGTTGTTCCCGGGATCTGCTGGAGCCACTCGCCTATCTTGGGAGTCACCGCACCTAGTGCTCCGATTACCACGGGGACCACCGTTACCTTCACCCTCCACATCCTCTCGAGCTCTTCTCTGAGCCCTTGGTATTTCTCCAGCTTCTCGTGTTCCTTCTTCCTGATATTGCTGTCATTCGGAACCGCTACATCGATCACTACGGCCGTCTTCTTCTGTTTGTCTACCACCACTATGTCCGGTTGGTTAGCCACCACCATTTTGTCCGTCTGTATCTGGAAGTCCCACAGGATCTTAGCTCGGTCATTCTCCACCACCCTTGGGGGCATCTCCCATTTTGACCTCGGGACTTCCAGGTTATACTCGGCACAGATGTTCCTGTACACTATGCCGGCCACTTGGTTATGGCGTTCCATGTATGCCTTGCCTGCTAGCATCTTGCACCCTGCTGTTATGTATGTTATGTATATATATATATATATATATATATATTGTGTGTTTGTTTGTTTTTTTTAAGCCCTACAGCTTAAGGGAAAACCAGCACACATGGATTTGTTTTGCTTTGGATTCTCCCTTTAACTCGATCTTTGGTTGCATGCATATGCTGTCCCCCCTGCTGCCTGCCTGTTCCACTGCTCAATGGCATTCATGTGTTAATGCATGAATCATGACATGCAGACTCTGTGCTTCTCTTTCTTCCTTTCCCTCACTCTCATTCATACCCCTCTGTCTGTCTCACTCCCTGTCTGTCAGTAACGCTTTAACCCTCCACAGATGCCTTTCTGTTGGCACTTCCTCTGAAGTGCTGATGGGTCACACGCATGACGCTCAGGTTAACAAGCAAGCAGGTTGGGGAGGTGGGGATAGCAGGTCATGGTCAAAGGTCAGGATAACAGGGAAATCCCACAGCTCAATGCAGGGCTGCTCATCCTCCTGTGGGATAATTAGTCCAAAAATCTGCTTTAATCTGCAGCTCTTCCAAATCACTTCTTCAAAAAAGTGACAAGATGTTCTGCTCTCCTCAGTATGTTCTGGTTTGTGCTCTTTGCTATTTTGCTTTTAGTTGTGCTCGTAATCATTTCTTTTTGATTTAGTCACACGGTTTAAGCAACTCCAACACATTCAGCACATGATCTATTTCCTTGTTTAGGGAAACCTGTGAACAACAGGTGTTAGCAGTTCGAGTTGGTTTGGTTTGTGAAGACACACTGTGTGAGAACAGAGGCCCTAATAAACCAGGCCACTTATCTTAATTAGTCATTGATCAGACTGACATCCTCAAGTCTGCTGCACCGCAGTGGCATCCTCCTCTGTGTAAATCAAAATTATTACTGCAAATGTCTGAAAGAAAAGGCTTTGATCAGAGTGACTCTCTGACACTCATACAGTGTGTATGTGTGTCAGAGAGTATGTGCACATTTAACTGAGGTGAGGGTTCCAGGTCATCTTTTTCCAGCTGGACATGTGAGGAGCTTAGAGGAAACAACTTTATGAGTAAAAGAGTCACGCTGAATGCTCCACAGTGAGAACCACATAAGTGATGTTGTTCCCCCTTAGAGCAGCACAGTAATGCAGGAGTTAAGACTGTCACTACACAGCAAGCAGGTTCTGTGAGGCTGTGCGGAGTCTGCCTGATCCCCCTGTGCCTGTATAGGATTTCTGGCTTCCTCCTACAGTCCAAAGACATGAATGTTAGGTTATTTATTGATTCTAAATGTGAGTGTGAATCTGTCACTCTGAGTTAGCCCAGTGATAGATTGGCCTATCCAGGGTATACCTTGCCTCTTGACCTATGACAGCTGGGATAGGCTCCAGACCCACTCCAACCTGGAAGTGGATAAGAAAATGGATTGACAGTGATGCTGGTATCCAATCTAGAGCTGTTTCCATGAAACCCCCCTCCAAAAAGGGGGGGGGGGGGGGGCTAGAGAAAATGCTGCTCTAGAAAGAGCTATTACAAGAAATTCACCCGAGGCTGGCAGGTTCGGCCAAAAGATTCTGTCTTTCATTATTTTGTTTCTCAAGAGGCACAGATGCTGAACTGGATCTGCACATGCACTGTGCTTCCTGTCCACGCTGCTGGACAGGGAAGGACCACTTTGATGTTCACTAGAAAATTCGAAGCATATTCTTCTGGGTTTGAGTAACTGCAACAATTACTTCTCAAAAGGGAACATGTGAATGCACCCTGAAATGGGAAGAACTGCTCTGATCGTTTTTGTACATGACTTGGCTGGTAAATGTCTGGTTGAAAGAAATAATGGAAGAAATTAACTGCAAATGTTAAACTTGTAATTTGGCATTCGAATGCAACTGTTAGTTACTATTAGCAGTAACCCTGATAATAAAGTGGGTAAATCAGTGTATTTATCATATACTTTAAACATCTATCACCATGTTTAAATGCTCTAAGTAATTGAAAAAAACACATTTTCTTTAATGTGTCCATGTTGTTCCCAGATTTCAGCTAAAACGGGGGAAAAAGTTAAATATACAGGAGGCCGACTACAGCCATGACACTGAAGATCGCTCTCTGTTTGCAGAGTCTTCACCTTAAAGTGTGTTTCAGATGATTAATATTCAAATACGTCTCCAAACACACAAACACTCTACACTGTGTCTGTGGGGGAAGGCGGTAGGAGGTATCAGCCAACTTAAAAAGCTGGTAGCACTTCAGCATTTAGATGTCAGCTCAACCTGCTCTTTGATAAGCACAGACACTTCCCCTTAGCATAGGTCTGACAAATGCACACACATCCCCAGTTACTGTCCTTTGTACTGATGTGGTTAACCTACGTGGTCCAAACCATGCATCATTTTGGTCTTCAGCTCACGTTGAGCTATTCGTCTTCGCACCCACAGATGAAGCGTTTCAAAAACTGCTGTCCAGGTTTCAGTGGACTGAAAGTGTGTTTGTTAAAATTTAGTTTTACTGTCAATAAAGTCAAACATATGAGATCATAGACTGAAGAGAAGTTGTTTAGTTTATGATCTTAGTAATGAAAGCATGGCTCAGTGAACGGTTAATATTTTTTTAAACGACTGCTCACTTGGCAGGAGAAAAAGGAAAATATGCCAAATCATTTGCAACTCCTGCTAAATGAATGTGCGTGTGTGTGTGTGTGTGTGTGTGTGTGTGTGTGTGTGTGTGTGTATGTGTGTGTGTGTGTGTGTGTGTGTGTGTGTGTGTCTGTGTGTGTGTGTGTGTGTGTGTAATAAGGGAGAAAACGCTAAAGAGCTCCAGAGTTAATGAGAGACTTCAGCTCGCTGACAATTCTCACACCCAGAAGATGAGTAAGATGCAGGGCAGAAGAAAGGATGGAGGAAGACGTCTCACTGAAGCCTTAAATAGTACAAATGAGTCCGCGTCTCCCTTTAACATGTATGTGCCAAATGGAACAGGATGTATGTGAGTCTGTGTTACAGAGGCAGAGTTTAAAGGATAGGCACACACTGACAGTGTGGAGCCTTGTCACGCCCCCGCGGTGTGATTGTGGGCACTTTAATTCAGCTCCTAAGATTCAGGCTGGTTCAGAGATTTCCCAATCTTTATGAAAAAATTATGTTGTACTCGAAGTGTTGTGCAAAAAAACAAATTTGTCATTTTGAATAATTTCAGGACTTTGTTTGTGTCTGTATAAAAACATCTGGCTTCACAAAGCCACAAAACACAATGAAAAATCCTAATATGACGACAATTGTGAGCGAGCCCACTAGTTCAGTAAAGTGCACGGAATGGTTTCTCAGTAGGCTGAATAAGAGACGTGAACTATGTCATGATATACTGCTTTCATGAAAACACAAAAGTAAAATGTTAGCCAAAATTCCTTTTAGGCAGTCAACACTTTATATTTATAAAAGTTTTACGTCATGAAATATATCTGAGTCTTTGTTAAATCCATTTCTCAGTACATTAATTTAATCTCTTTAACCCAAGCATATTCTGTGAGCAGTTTTTGGTTAATTGGTTTTAGACAGTGATGGGACTGGGAAGTTGTTTACCACACACAAATGAAATCACTCAGAATTGCTTCAGTTTACTGCATTCTCAAACCTCATGTGTGTCCAAACTGTTGCTGCAGCACCATCTCTCATCTGAATGTTCTTGTTTGAAATCTGACTGGACAGAAGTACCAAGATGAGTGAGGCGCTGCAACCTGTGCTTGTGCCATCCAGACACTTCTTAGCATGTATTTATGCGGGTGTCTCTTATTGCATATGCCAGGACAGGCTGGGTTGATGTGTACAGAGGCAGCAACAGCTAATGACCACTGCACAGCTGCAGGTTGCTCTTACCCAGCAATTCCTCAACAACAGATCCAGACACTTGTGCGGACCATGCAGACAGGTGACTGCTTCTATCGCATGCAGAAAAGGTCGCAATTTGAATGAAACATATATTTACATGTATTTTAATGTTGGTGACACAGTTGTAGCCTGAACCGTTTTAACATGCTGGTTAATTTAATGACGCTGCAATATTCAAAACTGTGTGAAAGTGTGCTGTCAAAGCAGGCAAAATAGAAAAACCACAACATAACATTATAGATGCAATATGATGGCAAAGAAACTGCAAAATGCTACTCAAATAAAGTTTTAATTTGGATATTGATTCTTCCATGGATTCTATTGTAAGTTAACACAGGATTTCTATTTATCTTGAGTAAAGTGGAATGAGTTTTGTGTCCTAGGTAGGATTACATGTACATTGTACCTCTTCCTTTATTGTCCTCTTTAGAGCTTTAGATCTCTGTGTGTGTGTGTGTGTGTGTGTGTGTGTGTGTGTGTGTGTGTGTGTGTGTGTGTGTGTGTGTGTGTGTATTAAAAGCTCAGTTACAGGATCATCTCCTATCCTCAGTGAGGTGTGAACCCCAGACTTCTCACGCCCCACCCCAACCCTGTCAGCCTTTACACCAGCATAGGTGTTAAAGGCCCCGCTGAGGTGACATTTATCACTGCTCTGGGAAAGAGCTGCTCTGAAACAACACACACACACGGAGCAGAGGATGAATCGGGTTGGAAAATGTATCTCCTTCTCACCAGATATTAAGATTATCAGGTCTAGACATGAATGATAAAACGACTTTTTTAGCACTTGAAGATGATTAACTCACTGTTCCCATTAAACTGCCCATTCAGAGATACTGTTTTTCACTGATCTGCCTCGTGCTGGCAAAGCTTGTTGGGTCAGACACTCGCTCACAGACTTATCTATGACTACCTGATCAGTGTCTGTTTTTAGGTGGTGTATCTCGCTCCTCCTTTTCCCCTGATGATAAATATGTCACTCTCACTACAGAGGATGTGCTTGTGGCTGAGGGAAAGTGTGTGTCCAGATGATTTGGGATGTTGTGTCACCCACAGTAAAGAAGATAAGATAGCAGGCAAACAGCTTTACGAACCCATTCATTTTTTTTAATCAAGATTGTTCCAGATTTAGTAAATACACAGTTGTTACAATAATACTTTGTTATTTTAAACGCAGATGAGTTCATTGTGAAACAGGATACTTCAGCGGGGCATGCAAGGACAGTAGCACAGTACAGAAAATAAACATTTGTAGAGGACAGTAGCCAAATATTGGCAGCGGTAACCTTGTGAACAACGGGTCAGTGGTTCACATTCCTGAACAGCTTGGCAGGCAAAGCTGCTGAAGCACAACAACACCCATCATGATACTGTAGAGGAAGATACCCATACCTATTATAAGTTGGTTTCCAGACGCTGAGGTGCCACAGACCAAAGATACATTTTCTCCGGTACAGCACTCATCACAACTGTCTGCCAAGGATAATATAAATGTCAATGATTTGATAAAAACTGTGTATATATCTTCAAAATCAAACTGAAGGTAAAGGTTTTATGGTTATTGCCAGTTGCACTGACTGCTTCTACTTCCTTCAGATGATTTCTGCTCATTTTGGTCTTTGGCTCCCCCTAGGTAGCCGTTTATACACATACACTGTGTGGGGAAAATACTCCAAATGTTCTTACTTGTCCACTCCAGGGTAATTTTGGCATTGCCACACCAGAAACTGGAGTACTTATTTCAATTCTTACCATTTCTTAGCATTTACATCCAGTGGCTCAAATGGGCAATTTCTTGGACCAGGTGGGGCCTCTGGGCCACATGTTTGACACCCCTGCTGTATAGGGTTTGAAAGTCTGTTTTAAATACAGCAGTCTATTTACCGCATATTTTCCCAATTTTTTTTATATTTAAAGTTGTTTCCAATCATCTGACAAAAGTATTTTCTACAACTGCCTAATGTTATTTTATTTACACGAGCTATCGAGTTATTAGAGTAAAATCCTACACGTCAGGTTTTCAGAAACACTAATGCTGCTGCTTGTGGCTCTGGAAGCCGATAGCCTGAAATAGTTTGTGATTGGTCTACAATAAAAAAAAAAATCTGAGTTAATATTATTTTTCCAAATCTGCACAATGTAATATCCAAAAGCTGAATTTTATTGATAAATTAAAATGTTTTATAAAGCTTTTAGCCCTTCACAACACTTTAAAGTAGTGGATGATTTGTTTCTGTGCCAACAAGAACAGCAACTCTGCATGTTTACCAGTTCAGTAGATTAAACGGGTAAATATGTCTCATGCTGTGTGTATAATCAGTGTTGTCCTTTTAAATGAAGGTGTCTTGACTTTCTGGATACTAATAATATGTTGCCTCCCCTTTTGGGACCTATGGGTAGTCTAGACAGTTATATTATAATAGTGACTGTAACAGGGTGCAAATCACATGTGACATCCCTATGATCAGAGCTGATGTCCTGATAATTGGTGTTATCCTTTGTGTCATCCCTGTAATCTGCAGTGTCCTGCACGAGGAGCCCACCAGGTGAGGAGAAACGGAGGCCATGTGTGATCTGTCACAGATCAGCATTGCCTCCTTCAAATTAAATCTAATGTCCTGTGATAAAGGCTGCATAAATATCTGAACAGGACTAATATAGGAAATATTTACATGTTAGCACTGTAACACAAATACTGTATAGATCAAGTGTAACACTCTGCTCAAATGATTTATTATGTTGAACCGATGAACTTTTCAAATATATTTTCTTTATTTATAACATATACATCTAAAAAAACAACAACAACTGTCTGCCAATGGATAGCTATGTTAATAAGGGCTTTTGTGTCATAACCAGCTTTTCTGTCATGCTTTCAGAACGATCAAGTTCCAACAATGGTAAGACTTTTCTAACTTTTTAATATATTTTCTAAGTGATAGAAAGCAGTTCTGGTGACCTTATTAATATGATGAATAAAAACTTAGATCACAATCCAAAATAATGCCAAGATTCCCAATTCCTCACAGTGTTTCATAGAAATGGATAAATATGAACAAATTTTCTGTCTTGTCTCTGTTCAGTTCTAAAACGTTTTGAGGCAACCATCAGATAAGTGCAGGTATTAACTTGTGAACAAGGGTTAGATCATCAGAGAAAAATGATAAGTATAACCCTGGATCATCTGCATAAGAATATCAGGATATATCGTGATTCTTTATGACAGTACCAAGCAGGAACATGTAAAGGTTAAAGAGTAATGGAGCAAGGACTGTTCCGTTAGGAACCCCTGACTGACTTTTTATTTCTGCAAATCTAAAACTTTGAAGTGTCAATGAGTTGAAGGCAGCAGTGAGGTCAGGTAGAACTGACTGAAACTCATTGTGAGTCACTGTTGATCTTCAGGTCATTGATGACTTCGGTAAGAGCTGTTTCTGTGCAAAGTTAAAGTCACATGCACGATTATTACAGCTTTTACTGTGTTTTAACGGAGTACGCGATAACCCCACACAGCATGGGTGAGAAGAATAGAGCAAATACGCCATCTATTGGAGAACCACAGAAAACACATTTGAATTTGATGAATTATATTTAATTCATGTTCTGCTTTAAAATAAAGTAGTATCTGTAGCTCATATTTTTTCCAATTCTCCTATTTTTTTCATGGTAAGGAATTTTTACTGTAGGATGTCATGTGTCACCAAAGTCCAGAGAATAACCTTTATTTTGAAGTCTGCGACGTTAGTACTTCCTCCTGCCGGTTAGACTCTACCGAGAAAAACGAACCGAAATCGCGGTCTGTCGACGAAAGGACTTCGCGGTGAAGAAGTGAACCAACGGAAAACAAAATGAACTCGATGGAAAAGAAGCTGGCGGATTTGATACGTGAACACCCGAATCTGTACGATCCGAGACGGCGGGACTACAAAGACAACATGAAGGGACATCTGTCGTGGAAAGAGATCGCGGACGCCATGGGAAAGTCGGAGGAAGAGGTGAAGCTGAAATGGAAAAATCTGCGCGACAAGTTCTGTAAAGCGAAGAAGCGACTGGCCAAGAGACACTTCCCCCTGCTGGACGACAACGAGGACCCGGCAGACAGGCATACCCCCGTGCTGTACAGCCAGCTATCCTGGCTCACCGCCTATGTCAAACCCAGAGGAGAAAGAGGCATGGGGGAGCCAGAAGTGTGTGTCCGCCATTCGGTAAAATGCATTTTTATGTTTAGTAGATTAGCTTTTGCTAAGCTTCGTAGCTTAGCTACAGCTAACTAACTTAGTAAAGGTCATAGTGACCGCCATCATACCGAACTGTTGCATAGTATTGAAACTCTGCACGTATAAACAAGAATATATAAATGGCTAAATATCGTAAACATCATAGTATATGTTGTGTTCGCTAAAATCATGAAACGTCCAGCCATGTCATTACGAACAGATGCCTATAACGATATCCGTTTTTCCAAATAAAAGCACCTGGAAGTCCAAAAGTAGCAACCATATTACTGTAGATAAACTAACACATACTCAATTTCTGAAGCTGTTGTGAGTTATTTCTTTTATTAATAAGGGAACTTATCTCTGTAACATTGTAATTAGGTCAATACTTACAATATAAACTTTATTTATCTATTTCAATAGTACACTACAGGGGTTTCAGTCATCGATACAGCCTCTAAATTTTATGTTTACATTTGTTTGTATGACAGTACTTTGTCATATTTGTGCTTTTTAAAAAGTATTTTTTTAAATAAAATTTGGTCTCGATTGGATATTTTAATATTTCTGTCTTGTACAAACTGTTTTGCTTAAAAGCCTCAGTCAGTTTTCTGGAATGAACTAAAATTGGCCAGTAACATAATGTTGCTGTCTAATCAGCCTTCAACAGAACAGCATCACATAAATTTATTAAAGCTAAATGTAATCAGAATTTGCATAATTTAACTAAAAATTTCTCCTGTAGGTCGTTAATGAAAAGACACGAGGCAGAGCCGGAGGTGACAATGTTGAAGATGCTCAGATTATTTAATTAGGAGTGATGAGGATGAACAAGATTAGAAATAACTGTATCAGAGGTACAGCTCAGCAAAGAAGGAGGTCTAGCAGAGGGTTTGTGTGACAGAGGAAGATTCTAGGGATAGGGTGAGATGAAGGCAGATGACCCCTATGGGGAGCAGTTGAAAGAAGTAGAACAGGCAACAGGTAGAGGTGAAATTTTTAGAGTCAGTGTACTTGCCCTTGTTGTGAGATGAGGTTGATGCAGTGGTTAGTACTGTTGTCTGACAGGGAGAAGGCTCTGGGGTCAAATTTCCTGGTCCAGTTCAAAGACATAGATGTTAGGCTAATTGGTGAATCTAATTTGGCTGAGGGGGTGTAGGTTTGGGAGTGTCTGCCTCTCTGTTTTAGCCTTGCCTTGCACTCTGTGTAGGTTGGGTTCTAACCCCTCTGGAACCCTGAACAGGATAAATTGTGAAGTAAAGAGATGACAGGATCCCTGCTCAGAACCAGGATTTTTTTTTTCAGACAAAAGCTAAAACCTTTATTGTAAAGCGTTGATCTTTACAGTCTAAAACTAGCAGTTTGTAGTTTTAGACTGTAAAACTACAAACTGGAGTAGCTTTGCACCAGTGAAAGCTACTCCAGTGTTTACTTGTTTTCCTTTTCTTTGCATCCTGCTGTGATTTTTCAGCAAATGTCTACCGTCTGGTTCATTAAAGCTAGTCTTAATCAACTGCTTCTCCATGAGCATTTCTGTCTCTTTTTCACTAGCATCTAACCTGCTTGACTCGACTTTTTCGTGTTTTCCATTAGGTATTAGTACCTGATACCAGGTACATTTTTAGTACCTACATGGCCGGGATTTTAAGCGAGCTGAGTCACATTGAACAGACTACATGCCACTGATGGGCCAGGAGGTGACATCACTAGATGATTCATGAGGTCAACTCCTTCACAAGAATCAAACCCTCCAATTTTGAAATTCTGACGATCATCTCGCTGCCTGCAGCCACCCCTCGCTCTCTCTCTCTCTCTCTCTTCTTTTACCCTGACTCTAGCAAAAAGCCATAGACCAAGCCACATGTATAGCATCACCTTGATGTCCTCCATTGTTGTCTTGTGTTTGTGTCGCATACAAATGACATCACAAGACTTTCCAGCTGCCTCCCTATGATGACCCTATCTACATTGAGCTGGTACTCAATTGTAATAGAAAACACCCAAAGCAGAGTCAAGCGAAGTAGGTGCTAGTGGAAAAGCCTTCTTTCCCATTGGATGTTGGGACACTGGCTCACCACTCCATCTTGGGGTAGACAGTGAAATATTGCAAATGTCTGGTGTTTGACTGCAATCTGAAAAAAAGAAGAAGAAGAAAATCACTGAGCGTAATCAGTAGTGTGTTGCAATCCGTGTTAACCAGTGTTTGTTTTCTGTTTTCACACCACACAGGTAGCTAGTAGAGCAGGCAACGCTGAGAAGGAGCAAGACAAAGAGGAGAAGGCTCAGCTGGGCTCTCTGCCTGTCGTCAGCACCAGCTTTTCTCTTCCGGAGTCCTGTCCGACCAGCGATCAGGACGTGGGAGGCTCTCTTAAGCGCAAAAGACAAACATCCGCAGAAACAGAGATAAGTTCTGCAGATCCCCTCAGCAACCTCAGAGATGAGGATGAACTGTTTTTGCTCAGCCTCTTGCCGTCACTGAAGAGGCTAACCATTAAAAAAAGGATGGAGGTGCGAATGAAATTTCAGCAAGTGCTTTATGCTGCTGAGTTTGAGGACTAAATAGTTCAGGTCCCAGTAAACACTGGTAGTTGGCAGTGTTTGATCTTAAGGATGTATGTTTGTATCAGACTGTATATATTTACTGTATATATTTTATAAATAAATATTTTATGGATCCTTCAAAACAGCTTTTGCTTCTTGTTTTCTTTTCTTCTTTTTCTTTTTGTAATAGTCCCATTGTGTCCCATTTGGCTCTGATTCAGCACCTCTCCCTCTGACTTTGGCTGATTTTAAAGGCATAAGTTAACAGGAAACTATGTATAAAAGTGCTTCAGTACTGATAGAGATGCGTGTTTTTTTTGTTTGTTTTAAAAAATGCTGATTGTGCCTTTAAATATTTGCATTCTTACTGCTCATGCTTGCCTACATGAAATCAGCTTGGTCTTTGCACTCGTTCTGTGAATTAGAAATGTAGTGAGCCTCATCTTTGACAGCTGCACTGGTAACTGTTTCATTCTCTGAGCTGCAGAGTCATTCACTCCCAAACTGAACCAATCACCGCTCTGCTTCACTGAGACCCTCTCTCTGCTTCCTGCTTCTGATTGGATGGTAACAGACTCGCCCCTCCCCTCTTGTGTTCAGAAGTCACTATTCACAGACAATTCCATGTTTTCATTCATATCTTTATACATTTCATTCATACATTCAGAGTGTCACACTAATGTGTACATATAAGCACAAATAAGAGACCCACTGGTCTCAGTCTCTTCCTGCTTTGTGTCTTCTGTCGGCTCCCCTTCATCTCTGCTGTATTTATCCCCTTTTCAGCCTCCTCTCTGTTCTTGCTTGTGTTACTCCTAAACCCCTCCCCCATACAGCTTCCCTGCTCTCTTGTCATTGGGTGCTATGTGGGGTGATGATTGTGGTTTCTGTCGGTGATATCCCCCAAGCGTGTACCGGCTTACTCCTCCTGAACTACAGACAGTCATGTTGTGATACTGCATCCATACACCACCTGCGAGATAGACAGATTGTTGTCACCAGATGACTGGAAGCTGGTAACTGGATGGATAAGGTGAACCTTTGATGTACATCAAACCAATCTTTCACAGAGTCATCACCTGAAAGTGACCGGATTACAGATTGCTGAGACGCTGACATAACCGATAACCGAGGATCAACGCACCGCTTTTCCCTGTTGAGGTGAGATGCACCATCCACATGTTTAAGTAACGACGGCACATTATGAGTGGTGGAGTGATACTTAGCTGTCACACATACTGTAATCTGTAGTGTGCATGTTGTAATTATACTGTGTTTTCTATTTATAAGATGTGTCACTCCTGATATCCTCCTTGCTCCTTGTCATTGAAACTAATATTAATAAATCTGTGACTCTGTCAGAGTGTGATCACAGCACCACTCCAACTGCAGCAGCATTGCTGCACAATGAATGGCTGCCTACTACGATGAAACAGTACCACACCCCTATTGGTGGAAAGAGCTTCCAGTGGGGGATGTCAATTGGCTCATTGTGCTGTCTCTCGGGCAGAAGGGCGTGTCCCAGGGATTGTCAAATGGCACAAAAACACACCATGCTGGAAGTGGTGTGTAGTGAGAATGTTTAGGTGTGGTTCATGGATGGAGGGAGGAGATAGACGGGAACATGATACAGCTCTGGTTCTAAAGAAGTTTTTAACTGAAATGTATTAAAGCTACTGCTCTAAAATATGAAATAAAAGAATAACTACATTTAAAATCCAGTGCATTTTAACTTGAACGGTGATGCATAGTTATACAGTCATGGTTATACTCGGTGACTCTAACAAACACGACATAAAGATGGATACAGACAAATTCAGTGAGGTATGGAAAAAAAACTGAGATAGCAGAAGCCTGAATTTTTTATTCTCTACTGACTGAACTGACAAATGAAGATTCTGAGAATTAATGGTGGTAGCATTCAGGGAATGTACAGATCTGCACAAACCTGGTCATATGATTCCTGGTCAGCCCTGAGGTATTAGAGAGACATGGAGAGAGAGAGGAGAAACAGTGCTCTTTGTTGTGTAGTGTGTTATAACCCTCTATGCTGCCACAACTGTAATGGATTGTGCTGCTGGTGTGGTTGGAGGCTTTTAGATCTGTATGATGGAAAGGCGGTGGCCCAGTGGATGCATTCCTTATAGCTGAAAGAAAAGGTAAAAAGCCTTTTGTTAAATGTGGTGGTGAGTGTATTTTTACTTAAATACACTTACATTTTGGGAAATTTAGTTTTTAGGATAAATGAAATACTTGAGCAAAGGTACTTTTAGCATATATTATTATTAACATCAAAGGATTTGTATATGTGAGTGATGTGTTTTGGGGGTCAGTGATCAAAATGAGGATTTAAAAAGAGGAAGTGCAGCAGATAATCAGAGTGTGTTTACCTCAAAACCATCCACATCTTCACATCCTGGTGTGCCGGTGAACAAATGCTAGCAATGTATGACTTTAGGTGGTCTTATGTATGAAAGAAGTCAAAATAATGCCAATCACTTATGTAATTTAATCTTAAAGAGCTTAAAAGTCTGTTACCCTCTTTACTATCTGTTCCTCAGAAGTGGATAAGCTGACTGTGGAGCTGACGGATCAGAGTGGACAACTTCAGGAGGGAGGATCTACTCGTCAGTTCCCAGTGGGCAGAAAAGAGCCCTACTCATCATGTACTCCCCTCAGAGTCTCCACCGCTGGGGCATCACTCATAGTGAGAGTATGGAGCGGTTAGCCTACAGCCAAGGTATGATGGAAATTTCTGTTTGGTCTCTCACATTGAAAAACAGTGGCTTACCCACAAATCACTGCTTTAAAACAGGTGAGGTACAAGAGTTTAATAGGATGTTCAGGGATTTAGAAAACCAGCCACTGACAATGGCAAATAAGTTTGATGATGCTTCATTTTTATGCTGTTGTGTTCAGTGAATCTGCTGAATGGCATTTTATTTTTTCAGATTATTTGAAAATAAAATGATTATTAGCTGCAGCCTTTAGTATCAGCTCTAAACCTAATCAAGTTTTCCATTTAGCTGTGCTCTCTGCCAATATTTGTCTTCTTTCTCTATACTGGTGACTGTGTGGGGGTGTTTATGATTTCCACTGTTCTTTTTTAATATGCTTCTGCATTGCTATTTAAGAATTTTCTACTGTAGGTTTAGTATAGAGGGCAGGGGACGCCATGGTAGATGAGTTCAAGGTTGGGGTGGGAAGACATCGGCGATCTGCTCTGACTGCACAAGAGAGGTTACAGAGCTTATTTTCATGGGGAGTAACTAGGATGGACAAGAGTAGAAATGAGTACATCAGAGGAACAGCTCAAGTTGAGCAGTTTGGAGGCAAAGAGAGACAAGGTTGAAATGGTTTGAACATTTGCACAGGAGGGATAGTGGATACATTGCGCAAAAGGATGCTGAATGTGGAGCTGCCAGGCAGGAGGAAAAGTGGAAGACCATAGAGAAGACTCATGGATTTTGTGAAGGACATGTATGTTGGTTGTTGGTGTGACACAGGATGCTAGGGTGAGATTAAGGCAGGTGGTCCGTTGTGGCGACCCCTAAAGGTAGCAAGAAAGAAGACAGATTTTATTCGGAAGGAGCCTGTTATTTTTCTGTACACGCTCCACCTGCGGGCAGAGCTGCAGTTCCCGTTTCCAGCAGCAGGGGGCGGCAGAGCAGGCTCTAAAATCATTACGTAGTGCTCCCTTTTGTGTGTCTTGTGAGCCGTGTGTGACACCTCCCCTCGGGCGGGTGCAGTGGCACGGCGGAGACGCCAACTATCGGTTAGGTCTGCTGGCTGTAAACAAATCTTTACGCCACCACGATGTATAGAAAATACACGTTTACTGAGCAGCGGTTCTCTGTGCGGTCGGCACCTGCGCTCACCTTCATCATGTAGCGAGAGCGGCGCCAAATATACGTTTTGGAGCTCGGAGACGTAACGACAGGTTTTGATTCTGGTTAGAGCTGTCATTGCTTTGCCCAGTGCCATCACAGGTATTTTTTTAATAGACATATACGCAGCGATTGTCATTATGCTCGCCAGAGGAATTGAGCATCAAAGCTAGCTCGCCGACGGTTAGCAAAACCGTTTGAATCTGGCTGTTTTCGCAGCGGAGAGCACACCTAGCTACAGTCATTTCAGCGCCTGAACATGGCATCGTCAGCAGAGCACGACCTGTCTCTGTCCGAAGCGGACAGCAGCAAGGATAAATCCCAGGTATTTGGGATTTTGAGGCTTCAGGAGGAGAAGGCTGCTGCAGGGGAGAAAGCTAACAGCAGCAGCACAGTGAGAGGAGGAGGTGGAGGAGACGGGCGATGGCAGGCTCCTATCTTCGCTTTGGCCAGAAAGGCGTCCGAGACCATTTCAGGAAGCATTCACGTCCTGCCCAAAGTGTCGGAACACAGGACGTCCCTGCCAGGAGACTGGGCCGTCCAAGGTAGAGTTTGATGAGCTTCTCGGGCCGTGAGGGTGTGAAGGACTGCCTGGTTACTGATGACGAGACTGATGACATCCAGTAACTAATTTGGATGTTGGTTACGTTAAAACAGTCGCTAATTAAGTTAATTGATACTTCTAACGGTATGATTTTTGCACAATAGGTCCCCATGCCTTATTGTTATTAGTTGTTCTGGAGCTTTACTGCCTGCAACATCACATGCTGCGTTGGTGCAAATGGAAAATGCCCCTCTGCATCCCCCGGGGTTTGTATCATGCTGCAGAGCTGTTAGCTGCATGTGTTGTCACCCTATTGGTGATCTCACAAAATCAGTAACTGTAGAGCTTTACTGCCTCTGCCCAGCAGCCCGAGTGTCTGTCTCTGTCACCACATCACCTCCCACACTCAGAGCTATAAATAATCTGGCTGGTTTCAGATGTACATCACGGACTTGTGTTTGAATTAAGGATGAAACAGGCAGTTAACAGTTATTTCTGATAAATGCTTGCATTGTTAGCACGAATTTTAAACCCCTGCAACTTCCAGCCTTATGCGACGAGTGAGCTTGTTGCTTTTAATTGCTTTGCATCACCTCTGTGTTTTAGTCTGATGAAGATGTATCTGTGGAAAGATTGTCATGATTTATGGCAACACTCAAGACAATTTAGCTGCTCAAAGGCACAGTATATGCACATTTCTTATTTGGCTCTACTAGAGTAACTTTGCATGGTTAACAGATCAAAGTGGTCCTTATTTGTCTTCTCCAATCTACTGGTGTTGTCCATCAGGTCATCTGTCTGATAGGAGCTATTTTAAACCACTTACACCTCTTTAACCAAGTGATTTTTAAACTGAGGGGCGGACATTATTGGTAGGGCACAAAAACAGCTAAGTTGAATAAATGTTCTGATGCAGGGATAGTAAACACTTTAAACCTTTTTCAAATGTTTGACATGTGTTTTGTTGTTTTCAAATTTGGCTCGTGGCCAGCTTCAGAAACCTGCTGTGGATATTTGCACTCACTGACATCATGCAGAGACAAGTGTTTAGAAAAATATCTGTAATGAAGCATTTGACCGCCTAACTGACCTGTTGTTTTTGTTTGTTTGTTTGTTTTTTGAGAGGGTTTTTATTTCATGTGTAATATGAGCAGCAAATAAAGTCGAGTATAATAGGCTTCCTTAACGTTCATAATGGTACATGTGTTAAGCATTTTAGTATCAACAGCTTTACATGACCTGGTTTGATAAGTCTTTCCCTCTAGGGCCAACCTGTCACTGCAATTAACGGTGCTAGGCAACATATCTGCACGCTTTCACCTGACCCTGCTGTGTCCTGTTCTGCTGTTTGGCTTTACATTAACTGGGTTGTCTAGTTAAAAGCCTTACCTCTCTGGGATGTTGGCTTTTCATGCCTAGGATAATTTCCATAATGGGTGCAGAACTGGGACAAAGATTTGTTAACACATTTCTGATCTGTTCAGGTAGACTATCAGAAAATATTACAAATATGCAACCTGACGTCAAGGTATTTACTCAGTATAGCAAGCTTGTCTCTGATAATTACCAGCTGTATGACATTAACCCCTTCTGACTCAGTTTTTTAGCCCTCTGACAAAAACATCATCAATCTGTCAAGCTTTTAAAGTGAGACATCTTGAAAATGATCATTAAATGAAGCCCCGCAAATCTCTGAGAAACAGGGGCGCCTCCAAGTGGGGGCCAAATTTGCACCCCACCCCCTGGCAAAACTGTCCTGTGTTGGTAATAATGTAATAAGGTTGCAGAAAAACTGGTGCCAATCCCTGGACAGATCACAGGGCCAACATAGAGACAGGCAACAGTTTTCAGTTTTACATGATCTAATACTTATTTGTTTTTCCTGAATAAGTTTGCTCTTTAAGCTAACTCTATTCTGGGAGAGCGACTCTTAAGCTTCTTCCTTTTCAATCATTAACTAATGGTTGGGACTTTCAGTCAGTCAATTAGTCAATCAATCGGTCAATCAAAACAGATTATTATAGATTTCAAAATCTTATTTGGTGTACCTATTTTCTGTGCTATCAATATGGCCACCCTTATGAAAAAAATCTGGTGGCGCTCCTGCTGAGAGATAGTTACCTTTTAATTTCTATCTGCATTCTGTGTGTACAAAAGAAATAATGTGTTATGTAAAGGTAAATAAATCATTCTTAATAGTTATTTCTTGTTGCTGTGCAGTGGCTGTGTTTAAACCTAGATTAAACTCTGCATGGAGTTCTTAAGAGAATGTAATAGACTCCATATAATTTCTTTCTAAATCTGTATTTCTGTACGAGGAAAATGTAAAGCCATGGATATTTTTTAAAAGTGTTTGCCATTTGTTTTCCCGCAGCCCTGCGAGATCCCATGGCTATGGAACGAGCTAACTTACTGAATATGGCCAAGCTGAGTATCAAAGGTCTGATCGAGTCGGCTCTGAGCTTCGGGCGGACCCTGGACTCAGACTACCCCCCTCTCCAGCAGTTCTTTGTGGTCATGGAGCACTGCCTCAAACACGGGCTCAGAGGTAAAGATGTCAGTGTTGTGCTAGTGTACTGCACGATAGATTGTTTATTATTGTTGTTTACTGAACGTGCAGTGGGAATTACTGTGTTTAATAAATAATATCCACAGTTCTGAAAAAGAAGAGAGTTTGATTCAATTTATAAGTTTTATAGAGAACTGCAGGAGCGATTTCTCGAGGTGTTCTTTATGGCAGTGGGATTGAATAAATCTGAGTGATAATAAGCTCTGGTGCCTCTGTAGTATATGAGCAGGTGTGATGTCTTGTCCATGATGGAGAGCATTTGTTCAGTGGTCTTACGTCTCTCAGTGACTCATAAATCTCCATATTCTGGCCAGTTTTTGTTCCAACTTTGTGATTTAGTTTGTTGCTCCTGCTGGCGTTAATTTTATGTGTAAGCTGGGAATCTGTGATGTCTGATTTTTCCTGCTTTCTTCTTTTTCCAGTGAAGAAGTCCTTTCTGGGTTTTAATAAGTCCCTGTGGGGTCCTCTGGAGTTGGTGGAGAAACTGTGTCCCGAAGCGGCAGAGATCTCAGCGTCTGTACGAGACCTGCCAGGACTTAAGTAAGAAGTACATGTATTTACACACACGTTTGCTCTCATATGGCTTGACCTCTCGTCCACCGTGCAATCATAATCAGAAGTAAAGCTTGATTTATAGTACTACATACACCTCTCCAGAAAAAGCGCTATACATCTCATGACACAGCCGTGAATTATCTGCTTTTCTGTGTAAACATTTTACTGATTAGAGCACAGATAATGCCTCTGTTAAATCAATGTAGTAATAATAATAATAATAATAATGGATTGGATTTATATAGCGCTTTTCAAGGCACCCAAAGCGCTTTACAATACCACTATTCATTCACTCTCACATTCATACACTGGTGGAGGCAAGCTAGCTGTTAATGCTAATGCAGGAGCTAGTGTTTTTCCAGTGAAGACACAGGTTGTTATCTCATTTTACAGGCTTCATTCTTTTCTATATTTCAGCAAAACAGGGTAGTAGCTCTCTTAGCTCAAATTTCATGATCAGCTCCACTTGTGACACAAACACAGAGAGCAGTGCACAGGTGTAAAAGCAAACAAGGGATTTAGTGTGAGACTGCAAATCAACGCTGAAATGAGAATGTGACGTGAGCCAGCTCAGGGAAGTACCTGGGTGTTTACTTTCACTTCACCTTTGATCGTTCTGCCGCTTCATTTCTTCCTATTTCCCTATTCTTCTTTCATATCGACACAATTTCTGAACATGTGACACGTGGAACTGTCTTTGGCAGAAACTTCTGAAAATTCAGAAAAATAATGTTAGCGATAGAGCAGGACCAACCTTTATGTAGTTTGGAAGTGATGTGTTTAGCAACAACAAAAAGTGTCGTGTCCTGCATTCATACTGAAGGTGTGTCCTTCAGTGGATCTAGCGAGGAGGATTACGCTAAACCTCGTTCATGGACAGTTTCCACGCCACGCTTTAAGTTCTCGAGTTTGATCTGGTCCTAAATGAGGAACAGTTGTGTTGTTTCACACAGAGAACAGAGTCTGTTTCCTTTGCTGGGGCTGAGTAAGAGCAACAGACGTGCAAAAAAGCAGGATTTTAGCAACGCTGAGTGCCGACGCAAAGGTTTGATACAAGGAAGCTCAAACAGTGTCTGTGCCCACAAAGAAAGCAAAGTTTTGGATGTTCGGATTGAGAGAGAACACCAATACACTGAAAATAGAAAAAGCTTGTATTCAGTATTTAGAAAATGTTTCGAAATCTCTGTCAAACTTTAAGAGAAAATACTGAATGCTGCACTTTCTTGTTCCCATCTCATAGATGATGAACAGTAACAAGAGTCAGGGTTAAATAGAATCTAACTACAGCAGACTTGAGTAGACAGACCCTCAGAAACACCTTGAAATCCAACCTTATCACTGGTGTTTGTTTCCAGGACTCCATTAGGCAGAGCCAGAGCATGGCTGCGCCTGGCTCTCATGCAGAAACGGCTGGCCGACTACCTGCGACTTCTCATCACCAGAAAAGACTTGCTCAGGTACACCAGAGAGAATGTGTATATGTGAATATTATTATATATTTATAATGAAACATTGCCGATTGACTGTTCAGGCCGTTGAGGGTAACAGATGATGTCATCTCTTGCTTCCTCAGTGATTTCTATGAGAATTCGGCTCTTATGTTGGAGGAGGAGGGAGCAGTGATCGTGGGCCTGCTGGTGGGCCTTAACGTCATCGATGCTAACCTGTGTGTGAAAGGCGAGGACCTGGACTCTCAGGTACGCCACTGACGGGGAGAAATATTTTGATATTAGAAAAAGTCTGACATTGCTGTGTAGCCAGTTTTATTTAATTTCCTGCTTACACCATACCAAGCACCAGAGGGTGGTGTTTTGTGTCAGTGGAGCAAAGAATGTTACTCATTTGTCCTGTACTACGTGACCTTTGAGTCTTCTGTCGAGTCTTCTCAGGAAATTTGTGAAAACTTCCTACACTTTTTTATTGATAAAGTGCTATCTGTCAAAGCACAGACTTCCCAGTCCGTTCCCGACCCTTCTACCCCTGTCCCTAGTTCTGCTGTCTTTGACAGGTTCGAGCCAGTTTCCATGCTCTGCCTGCAGGAGTTGGTTGCTCACATGAAGCCCTCAGGTTCCCCTTATGATGCTCTCCCTCCTCGATTTTTCAAAGAGGTTTTTCTCACTATAGCATCAGCTGTACAATCCATTGTAAATAGTAGTCTGTCCTCTGGTGTTGTACCTGTCAATCTCAAACATGCAGTGATTCAGCCTCTACTCAAAAAACCTGCTCTTGATCCTGATATTATTGCGAATTACAGACCTATTTCCAAACTGCCTTTTATCTCAAAGATTCTTGAAAAGGTAGTTTACAAGCAATTAATGTCCTTCCTAGAAGAACACGGTATTTTAGAAGTTTTCCAATCTGGTTTTAAAGCTTTACATAGTACTGAATCTGCCCTTTTAAGAGTTTTTAATGATGTGTTTTTGGCAAATGACTCAGGTGACTGTGTTATTATTGTGCTGTTAGATTTAACTGCTGCTTTTGATACAGTGGATCATAATATTTTAATTTCCCGTTTAGAGCAGTTGGTGGGTATGCGGAGTACCGCACTGCAGTGGCTCAGATCCTATTTGGCAGAGCGAACTTTCTCTGTGAAACTAGGGGAGTTTGTATCCTCTACTGCTTCTCTTCAATGTGGGGTTCCACAGGGTTCAGTTTTAGGCCCGCTTCTTTTCTCGCTATATCTCCTACCCCTTGGGTCTATTTTCAGGAAACATGGGATTTCTTTCCACTGCTACGCCGATGACTCCCAGATTTATTTCCCACTTAAAAAGATAAATGGCTTCTCAGTAGACCCGCTGCTCAGATGCCTTGATGAAATAAGGACTTGGATGGCTTTGAACTTTTTACATTTTAATGAACAGAAAACAGAAGTGATGGTTTTTGGTGGCGCTTCTGAGGCCACTATTATAGACCTTGGTTCACTGGCACAGTATGTTAAACCAGTCATCACTAATCTGGGAGTTAAAATAGAGGCAAATCTTAAACTTGAAAGCCAGGTCAGAGCTGTTGTAAGATCTAGCTTTTTTCATTTGAGGGAATTAGCCAAAATAAAGCCTATCTTATCGAAACAGCATTTTCAGACAGTAATCCATGCCTTTGTTACTTCTAGGCTGGATTATTGTAACGCACTTTATTTTGGGGTTAGTGATGCGTCCATTAGGCGCCTGCAGGTTGTGCAAAATGCTGCAGCACGTCTTTTAACTGGAACAAAAAAGTTTGAGCACATTACCCCTATTTTAATTTCACTCCACTGGCTACCTGTACATTTTAGGATTGTTTTTAAAATTCTCTTATTTGCTTTTAAATCTCTTAATGGCCTGGCCCCCCCCTACCTCTCGGAGCTACTACAACCATATACACCTGCCCGTTCCCTTAGGTCCGCCAATCAGCAACTCCTTAAGGTACCGAAAACTAAGTATAAATTTAAAGGTGATCGTGCTTTTGCTGTAGCTGCTCCAAAGTTGTGGAATGATCTGCCCTTGCATGTTAGGCAGGCCTCTTCTCTCTCTGAATTTAAAAGTCTTCTTAAAACATATTTATTCGCTGAAGCCTTTGGCATTGATTAGAGGGGTTGACTCAATTTGTTTTAACATGTTTCAATTTATTGTATCTATTTATTTTATCGTATCTCATTTTAATTTTCTTTACGTATGCTATTAACATGTACAGCACTTTGTGAAACTCTGGTTTTATGTTAAAGTGCTTTAGAAATAAAGTTGGTATGGTATGGTATAAGCAGTTTATCTTTTGTTGTGTGGTTTCAGGAAGTGTGATTGCCAGTTTAAGTTATTTTATCTCTGCATCTCTGACTCCCTTTGTAAAAACAGTCTGTGTTCTCTCTTAATATTTATTTTCAGTATTAATCAATTGGAAACTGCCTTTTTTAAATTCTCCTTCTTCTTTCTTTTAATCGTGATTTTGATTAAAGGCGCAATAAACAAAATTCAGAGCCACTGGAGTTCATGTTGGAGCCTCAGAGGCCTAAATATAAAGATGTAGACACAACACCCAAAGCCCTGCATGTTTCATTAGGTAGCAGAAATCTTGTGTTGGCTAGAGGTGACGAAAACCAATCCTGCCTCAACCGTTAGCCCAGGACAGCAGATTACACAAACCTGAATACATCTACAGCTGCATCTAGTGTGTCTAAAAGTGTGTGTAAGACTCTCATTTGATCTGTGTTTCACCGTAGAAGCCAAGCACCAGTAGAGAGCTTGACTGGGCAGAAATGAAATGAGAGCAGTACTATGTTTCAATTTTTGAGGTCATTTAACAGATAACATCCTCTCCTTTGACAGGATGAAACCAAAGGATGGGGACTTGGTTTACTTTAACTTTCCTTTAAGTTCTTATCAGCTCTTCTCCAACTCACCATTTTAATAGTGCTATAGCAAGCCGGTGGCTTTTATGCATGCATGCGGTTAATTGATACATTTTTGTAGTTACAAATTGCATATATTGTGTTTGTTTTGTGACTTTTAAATAAGTCAACATGTGCTTGTAGGCATCTAATTTCTGTAAATGGTCTGGATTTCTTCAAATTCCTTCAAATTGATGTTTGTGCAGTCGTTGTGAAAAGCAACATGCCTGCCTCTGAGTGATACTAGCGCCTTCGTTTTATTCATTTAAGGTCGGGGTGATCGACTTCTCCATGTATTTGAAGAATGACATAGATGATTACAGGAGTGAAGAGAGGTACAGTTTTTTTTTCTTCTTCTCTCTCCTCGGTTTGATGCAGCTGGTTTCTTTCCCCAAATGTGATGCAGCTCTCTTTCTCTTGTGTCTGTTTCTATGACAACAGGAATAGCCAGATAGCATCCATCTTGGATCAGAAGAATTATGTAGAGGAACTGAACCGACAGCTCAAGTAAGACATTTGTTTGTACTGGAAACAGACCTGTGTGCTGGAGGACCTGCAGATTGTGCTGTTAATAACTGACAGGAAGTTGCAGGAAGTTTTTGTATTTTTACCACAACACTTCCCAGAATAAAAGTATTCCAGAGTTTGAGATTAAACCCGTCTGGGTGGTTTAGAAATCCAACTTTTGTCTTCTCACAGACTTGATAGTAATGAACGGAGACTAATCTGAGTCTTTCGTTAATGCTAACAATTTTAAATAAACCCTACTTGTGTGGCGGCTGTGATTATATTACAGCTACTGCAGTCCTGGTTTCATATACGAAATATTAAATGTTTGCACATTAATTTAATGAAACTCATATAGAGGTCAGAGGCCCACCATAATGTTGTTTCTTCATGCAGCTCCACAGTTCACGGGCTTCAGGGCAGAGTCGACTCTCTAGAGAAGTCCAACTCTAAACTCATTGAGGAGGTGAGAACCAATAATCACCCACCTGTCACCTGTGTGGAGAAGCATTTGTCTGTTACACATTAAAGTCATAGAGTATATTTGGAGTATAATAGTGTCTGTGTCACCAAGTTACACGGTTGCACATGCAGCTCTCTAGTGACACCACTTGGTTAGAGGTTTGAGGTATGTCTAACCTTTAAGCTGTAATCCTCCAGCCAAATTTGGAGTTTCTTATCAGGGTTTTTCTTTTTCAAACTGCGCTTTTGAAGGGTGACTACTCCTTTAAGTCATGTACAGTAAAGCCAACAAATCTGTGTTTAAGCTTATTTAAGAGAAATCTACGAATTTGCCTTTTTTGGGACCATTTGCTAAGCAAAATGTCCAATGTGTGTGGGTAGAAGAAACCTAAATTTGCAAAACAAGTGAAGACAGTCTTTTACTTGTGATATCCATTTATACCATACTAGATTTTAATGTTTTAGGTTTTAAACATGTTTCCTAATACATGTGGATATGTTTGTGTGTGCAGTTAGCCATAGCCAAGAACAACATCATCAAACTGCAGGAAGAAAACCAGCAGCTGAGGAGTGAAAACACCCTCATTCTGCTGAAGACGCAGCAACATTTAGAGGTACACTGTGTCACAAAATGAACGTTTCTGAATGTTATTTTTTCAACTAAAAGTGAAACGGAAATTAGGTCTTACAATCCATCCATATAAAGTTTCCCTATTGGTGTTTTTTTTTTTATTTATTTATTTTTTAATTTTTTTATTTATTTTAATTTTTTAATTTAGTTAACTCAAGGTGACGTGTCAGTGGAGAGAGACACGTACAAACAGTCTCGTCAGGGTTTGGATGAGATGTACAACGAGGTGCGAAGACAGCTAAAAGAGGAGTGTCAGCTCAGACAGGTCAGACAGTGGCCGTGCGTGTGTGTGTGTGTGTGTGTGTAGAATGTGTGTGTGTGTGTGTGTGTAGAATGTGTGTGTGTGTGTGTAGAATGTGTGTGTGTGTGTAGAATGTGTTCATGACGTCATTATAAACAAACATTACATTTATGCATTTTGCCATTTTCAGGATGTGGAGAATGAGCTGGTGGTCCAGGTGTCGATGAAGCAGGAAATGGAGCTCGCCATGAAACTTCTGGAGAAAGATATTCACGAAAAACAGGTAAGAACAAATATTTTGTTTTTCAGAACAGATTCTTACTTACTGATACTGAAGCAGCGGCATTAATTCATCTTTGTGAGGAGATGCAAACATAATTAAAATTCCAACTGCAATGGATAGAAAATGTCAGCCATCATTACCTGTTCAAAAAAGGTTGATGGGATATTGTCATCACCCTGCCGGGTGGGTGGGCAACATGGATTCCCAAGTTTCTGAATGGGATGAGTTTTCTGAAAGTCTTGTGAACGTGATAAGGAGGTGACCTAGGATTTTCAAATTGATACCGTAGGTGTATTGACTAGGAGGCTGAGGGGTAGCACTGGTGAATGCCAGTATTTTTTTTTTTTTTAACTTTTATTGGTAAAACAAATAACCCAATCTGTGATTAGGATCAATTTATAACCCTCACACTCCTGATTTTAATGTTCAGTCACTGCTAACCAGCTTGCTGCTTCCAGTCTAATGTGTTCCCTACCAGGTGACTCACTGGTCAGTCTGATGTTATGCAGATTCTTTATATCATTCAGTTGCTTCTCTACAGAGAATCTTGTCCTGCAGTCAACCCAAACTTAACTTCACTATCTTGGATTGCAGCCAGTAATAATTATCTGCTTTCTTTGATAAGAAGAGTAGAAGAACTTGTTGGTTGCAGAGCATTTAGAGCCGTCTGAAGTCTCACAGGGAATGTTTAATATGAGCGTCCAGTTTTCTGTAACTGCTATAGTAAGTCAAAAAAACAAAAAACATGCATGTGTGCGTAAAGAAGACAGCCAATACTGGACCAGAACACAGCTAAGTCTCTGATTTCATTAATAGGACACACTGATTGGACTGAGACAGCAGCTGGATGAGGTCAAAGCCATCAATGTAGAAATGTACCAGAAGATGCAGGTACAAGCACACACTCATCGTCATATAATGTTTAAGATCCAGAAATAACAGAACTATAGTAATCCTTACTACTTCCCTTTTTCTTTTTTTTTAAGTCGTCTGACGAGGAAATGAAGAAGAAGAATGATGTGATCAGTCGTCTGGAGGAGAAGACCAATCAGATCACTGCCACCATGAAGCAGCTGGAGCAAAGGTGAGACACACAGCCTCTGGATGCAAAGCACTTTGTCCCCTTTGTTTCACGTCCAGGTGTTTACACCATGTTCTCTGCTGCTCTGTTCAGACTTCTGAACCTTTAAGTTAAGCTGATAATACTTTATGCCTCTTTAGAAAAGTAAGTTTGATATTTCTGAGAATTTTTTTTGATGATGTTGTTATGTTTCAGTGTAAATAACTCTAAACAGAAAAGAATTGGGACTATGATTATTAATCAATATGTTCTATAGGGCAGATTGGTTGATGGTAGCCCATAGAAGTAATAAAAGTCACATAAAACATAACAAACAAGTAGAAATGCACCTTTCTCTTCTCCCTAAACATTTAATTGTTTTTGATTTGTGCAGTGGTTACAAAAAAAAAAAGACAAAAACTTTGATTTTTTTTTTCTTCTTCAGAGGGGAGCAGAGCCACTAGGCAGATGCCTAGCATCAAGACAATAGTTCAATATGTTATTACTAGTTTCCTTGTGGAAACCCTGCAATCCCATATTTATCATATCTGACACACTGCAGTAAATCTCATGCATGTTCAGCTCTGTTGCTATTGGCCCATGTCTTTCAGTCCTTCAGTGTGTACCTGCTCCATGTTTGTGGTTTTATCTGCGAGTTCATTGATGCTTTATGATCCCCCCTCCCCTACCCAAGCCCATTGTCTTCCAGTCAACACACTCCACCTCTCCCATCTCCTCTCCCATTGGTTTAAATCTGTTCCATCCTATTTGCGATTGGTTGTGAATGTTTTCTTTTGGCTATCCTAAAGATGTTTGTAGGCCGGTGCTATAGGACACATTAGTGGGAGTTTTGTGGTGTAGCTAAAACGTTTTAATAAAGTAAATCTAATCTTATGAAGAATAACTTTATTACATCTAATGGAAAATCGCCCCCTGAGAATCGGACATGTAGTTGTTGTGAGCGTAAAGCTTTGTGTCCAGGCTCAAATCTTCCATGTTGATAGTGCAGTGTTGTGCAGATGTAGCTGGGAAATTCCAGATTTATCTGCCGCAGTCATAATCATCTATATTCTGCATTTCCTTGCCCTCTTTTTCCAACTTCTTTTCATTACTCAAGCTTACTCAGATGAATATTACAATGCCTTACGTTTACACTTCCTGTTGTGCTTGTGATGTTAAGTCGCAAAAAGTGTTAAGTATAACCCGGGCCACTGATGTATTGACATCCTTTCTTCCTTCCCTCCTTTCTTTCCTCTTTTTTCCCTCCCTTCTGTTTCTCTTTTATAACTTCCATCCATTCATTTTGCTCCCTCGAAACCTCCATGTTTAATGTTTTGTTTTTTTTTCGTTTCCCGATTTTTATCCCTGCTCCTCTGTGCAGTGATAAGGATCTGCTCAGTCAGACCAGAACGCTTGCTATGTCATTTGTCAAGTGTGCCAGCACAGACACAGAGCACCAGTATAAGCTAGTCAAGGACATCTCCTTCTGAGGATATGAGCGCATGACTAAACGGACTTTACTTAGAAGAACATTCCTGTTTTTTTGCACATAATATTCAGATGGTTTTAGGGCCTGAGAGCTGCCACAGATTCAGGTGAAACTGGGACTGCATGTTTGATTTATTTACTTCATCAGCAAAGTGCTGGGATTCAAAGAGATTATTGCCGTGTCTCGTGATCTTTGGTTAAAATGCATCCAAACAACTTTAAGAGGTTTGTTGGTCAACAGTGACTGGATACAAAAAATGGATGTAGTTACTGTGAGCTGAGCGCTTTGATTGTTGCCACCTTGGTGTTTTGAAACATGACAAACGAGGGGAGGATCTGAGTAAGAAATGGAGGGATGTTACACGCAAGTTATGTAGGCCCACCCTAAAAGACTCCTAGTATGGATCATAATGTACAAACTGAACATCGTGCTGCATTTAGGACGACTTTAAACTAATGACTGAGAGGTTTATTCACATCTCTGACTCGTTTTTGCAATTCTGTCAGAGTATTTGACTCCATTAACTGTAATTTACTTAATTTCTTATCCATGTTTCTGTAGGCATTTATGGGCTCAATGCCACCCTCTCTCAGAGGTAGCTGTGTTGAAAGTAGGGATGCTCCTAGTGGTTAACTTACCGTACTAGTTGTTAAATGAGAGGAAAAATTAGACTAGTTGACTACTCTAAAAGACAGAAAACATCCAAAAATTTACCACGTGTATGTATGATAAGCTTAAACTTTATCATACATTAGAATTTTTGTATTTTAGCTATATGAAACCATTAATCACATTAATTGTGTTAATGGTAAATAGACTGCTTCTTATATAGTGCTTTTCTACTCTGAGCACTAAAAGCGCTTTACAAGCATCATTCACACCCATTCATCTAAGCACTTATTTCTATGGTTAAACGCTTTCTATCATATCTATTCATACCCCGATGAATACCGATGCATTGAAGAGCAACTTCGGGTTATTATCTTGCCCAACGATATTTGGCTTACAGACTGAACCTGCCATACCTCCTGAGCTACAGACACCCCTAATCAAATCATGTTTTACATGCCGCCGTGTATAACATTGCAAACATGTACAGTCTGCAGACTTTGGATAACCGAAGTAGCGGCCTTGGTTTCTTCCACAACCCGGTGCAGAATGTGGTTACACGTCACTTGAGTTGCTTGGTTATATTTCAGTTCATTTTGACAGACGTTCGTCTATGATTGTTATTTTTTTAAACAGAGTACTGCAGAATACTTTCCCGCCTCGCTTTTTTTAAAACTTCTATTAAAAGAGAAAGGAGGAGGTGCCTGCGATTGTTGGGTTGCAGCCCCAGGTTGTGGACGGTGGTGTTGTAACCTCTTTGAACTAGTAATGTCCTCGTGTATTAATAAAATACGGATAATATGTTTAATCGGCTAGTATTTCTGACATTAAATATCTAATCAACTAGTTCTGCACAGCTGTAGTGTGTAGAGTGTGCTGGGGAGGCTGGTTACTGAACACAGCGCTAAGTACAACTAGTGTTTATTAATATCCTTGTGGCCACCTTATTGAATATATGAGCACTGTAAATTAATGAAAGGTTTGATAAGATTTACAAATGAGTTGCTGTACTTTTGAAGAACTACGACATCTAAAACATCTGTGTGGTATCTTAATGCACTTCCTTGGCTACATGGCGGCTGTGCTGCTCACTGTTCTTTTGTAGTGTGTTCGAGCTACCTGTAACTTACATATACAATGCATTTTCTGTTCTTTCCACATTGCATTTGTTATATTTGGCAGTGCTGAAATGTTGCCAGTTTTTTTAAGCTATACCTGAGATAATAGACATTAGCGGTAAAAGATGAGCGTTGTTTGAAGCCGCTTGTTATGATGAAGTAAATGAAGCATGGTTACAAAACCAGACAGGTTGCCCCCTGCTGGACATTAGAAAGTATGCAGGTTTGCACTGACTTCAGTTTTCAGATCCAGAAACCAGGTCCATCTTTTATATACAGTCTATGGTTAGTGCTAAGTGAGGGAAAGTTTACTCTGTCATGACAGTTTAACTGATCCAATATTGAGACAGTTAATACTTTAATAGAAACTGAAAAAACGTTTTCAATTAATCATGCACTACTATTCATGAACATGCACAGGCGTGCACACTCATACATACAAGTGCTACATATTCTTCCTGTCTCCAGTAGTCAGTTTATGTGCAGTAACACAGATAGTGAGATAGCTGGCTGTTTGGATGTAAGCATAAAGGTATTTATCGATCACATTGAGTTAGAGGGGCATGCGCTCGGCTTTTGTGTCACAGCTACTGAGAGGTTTTACCTGCTAACGCTGAGTCGAGTCCCTTTAACGTTTAGTCAAGATGAAAAATAAAGGTGGAAGGTGCTAGTACTTAATCATTAAAGACCTTCCCGCCACTATAGAAAAACAAAATGCAGACACACCTGTTAGGAAAATAGTTAAAGGCATTAACACTGTCTTGGCTGAGTTGTTTGAGTAACCGTTTCTGTTCTTTGCTGTGTGTTCCTCCACCAGGAAGAGCGTTTTTATTTTCTTCCCAGGCAGCCGAAACTGTTAATGCTCACAAGTAAGCGCTGGAACAGGAAAACCATCACAAATCTAAACAAAATGTTTCTGCTGCTGTCTACATTTCACCATAATCAGGCACTGAGGTCCCCCTGCAGATGTCTAGTCAGAAATTTCTGCTGCTTTTAGTTTGCTGCCGGTTTTCTCTGCATGGCGAACCTTACCCCTGGTTAGTAGGCATTAAATGGAGATTTCAGACACAAAACTTTGCTCCATTTCTCTTGATACATGACACTGTAAAGGTACAAATTGTAAGGATTGATGAGATTGTCAGCAGAAAGTAGTTTACATTCATTGTTGGGGCACTATATAGAGCCTAGATCACATGCTCAGAATTTGGACACTCAAGTAATATAGTGGAAAGTAAATATGTGCACTATGTCTTTTAAAAAAATACATAAATTTGCACACAGCTCATCTCGTTGTCAGGTTGAGATTTTTAGATACTACTCTGTGGGACCAGCAGCTTTAGATCAGTCAGTGTGTTTTGTCTCTGCAGAACAGACAGCTGATCCAAATGAAAAGACCTGTAGTTACACAGCTGTAAACCTCTGGAGTTCCTGTCAAGGGAACTGCGTTATTGTGTTTGTCTTGGCATATTTATTGACTTTTGTGATATATCAGGAAGTAATTCTACTCTTAACTCCATGTTCCTAATACTTCTAATCTGAAGAAAAAGAAACAGTCAGTACAGCTGTTTAAAATTCACAACTACTGTCTTTTATCACCGTGATCAATAAAGGTAGATGTTTTGAAAATGCCGGGTATGTTTTGAGTTTTTTGTGAAACCTTTAGCATGCCGTGTTTAGAAACATTTTTTTTATGTGAACAGTCAACAGTCGGTGTATGCCAGAGTGTGGCGGAGCAAATAAAAGAAGAGGACTACAGTAGCCTTGCATGAGTTGTGATTTAAAATAATCTGTCTGAAACAAGCAACGGTAAAGAGACTCAGTGTGAGAGGAGCTGTCCTTTACTCTCCTTGTCCAATTAGTTTCTCCTAGGTGATTTCCACGCTTTGTTTGATTATGCATCTTTGTTTTGCCGTCTTTACACTTTTTGTGTTCCTTATTGTTCTTTTTAAACACCCACAGGTAAATTCTCAGTCACGCGTCCTTTTGTTGCTCACAGTTTTACTTCCTGGCAGTTCAAACTGCAACACCTTCCTTCATCCCAGCCTCAGCCTTGCCTCCTTTACTTTACTGTCCATCCTCCTGCCCATCTCCCTATGTTGTTTTCTCCCTCTACACCCCAACTTCCTCTTCCCTGCCCTCCCAGTTTTTTCTCTCCATGGTCCTGAGTTTGTTCCTGGTTATAATGGTGCAGATTACAGGAGGCAGAGCGGCACCGCACCTCGGCCGAGGAGGGCACCAGACGCTTCAAGCTGGATTTTGCAAACAAAGCCGACAGCCTCCAGCGGCAGATCGAACACAGAGAAAAGCAACTGTAAGCAAACCGCCTACATGGATTGGTTAAGACACACCCACCCACACTGCTTTAACTAAATTTTACATAAATACTTGATACATTGATTTTTTTTTTTCCATGTATGTTTGAATCCGTGAATGCTATAATATAATCTATTACTTTGTCACCTTCACCTTCTTATTGATATAAACATGTGGATGTGCTGTACCTGTAGTCAGCAGCTGGAGACGGACCTAAAGATAGAGAGGGAGTGGAGGCAGACGTTACAAAATGACCTGCACAGGGAGAGGGACTCAGTAGCTCAGCTCAGCACAGAGGCGCTGCAGATAAACGGTCTAAAAAAGGTGAGATGGGGGAAAATAAATAGTGGACAGGATGCTATGTTTTTTTTAAAGTGCGTGTTTGTGCTTATGACGGTACATATTTCCGTTTACTTGATATATGTTGATCCTTTTCTTTTCTTGCTTCCCTTTGATTGATTTTTCCAGGAGTTTCATCGTCTCCAGGATGAAAATGTTCAGCTGAAGACCATTTGTGAGGACCAGGAAAAAGCTCTGGAGGAGCTTGGCTCCAAACTCAGCGAGTATGCAAACTTTATTTTGAAAAGCTCTCTTTTCGCCATAACAAAGTTGCTTAGCAGTTTAGAGGGAGGTGAGGCAATGTCTCATAAGTCTTGGCCTTTCCACATTTTTCTCATGCAGCGTATTAAAACTTGATTATGAATCAGATATACAGTACATTATGTGGTATAGGAACAATTCTAGATGAGCCTTTTTATGAGTAAATCCTAGCATGAGAACTATAAAGACTGTCATACTGACCAACCAGTGGCTGCTAGGAAGTACATGACACAGACACATGTGCCAAAATCAGGTGTTAACAGCATGAGTGAGCTACCAATGTGTAGCAAGTGTAAACAAATTAAATTGGTGGGCGGTTCTTCAGTTTTGAATGGCTCCTTAACTGCATAAAAGGTATTGATCGATGTTGTCATGATGAACTGTTGGACAGCTGATTCCTCCCTTTCTCCTTCTGGGTAACACTGAAATGACGTCTTTTTTAGAGCTTCCTGACTGGCAGAACTAACACAAATTTTTGACTTATTAAGTTGAAATCTTTTAGTTCTTTTCTTGAAAATTTTGAGCTTTTGACTCAAACATTTTTTGAGTTATTCCGTCAAATTTTTTGAGATACCCTACTGAACATTTTAAGTTATGGATGGAAACCTTTTTCTTTTTTCAGTGGCAAAAATGAGCATCCTTAGTTTCCAGTTTGCTTTTCACTGCCACACAACAAAGGCATTTAGACATCTGTGACTAAGGCTTAAATCTAAATTATAAGCTGTCATCTGTTTAATGTAAAAAAGAAGAAGACATTCGCATCACATGTAGATCACTGGGAAAATTGTGTTTAGTGAGAATAAGTTAATTTTAACGTAGTTTGATACTTTTATTTAAGGTTTTTGGCACCAGACTAAGAAGTTTTAATGAGTCAGAAAAACTGTAACAACAGCAATATCATTATCATTACAGCTAAAATCTTCTTTATCTCTGCGTGTGCTACAAAATGAAATTCATGCCCTTCGATTGGTAACTTTGTCCATTTTGTCTAAATCAGATCCAAACTGAAGATTGAGGACATCAAAGAAGCCAACAAAGCTCTTCAGGTAATTCAGACAGTTTAATAAAAAAAAAAAAAAAAGGATCAGAAGAAGCTGCAAAATCCCAGAATAAGTGTAGTTAGCAAAGCTGACTTTGGTTTGTGTGCTATTTAAGAACACAGGTTTGTTGTTTGTTTCAGGGGGGTCAGGTTTGGTTGAAGGACAAAGAAGCCACTCACTGCAAGCTCTGTGAGAAGGAGTTCTCCATCTCAAGAAGAAAGGTCTGTCTTAAGTTGACTTCAGATAGTTATATTTGAACCGGGGTCGTATTCTGCACTGAATGATTTTGGATGGTTTGTGATTTTACACCCATTTTATCTAAAAGATCTTCAGGATCTTTTAGATAGGTTTAAACCTCAGAGACCCCAAGAAATACTTAAAAGAATCGTTGATCTTAATGGATGTAAAATTAATCCAGAAGCATTTAAGTTGGTTTTACTCTCTGTCTCTTTCTACAGCACCACTGTAGGAACTGTGGGGAGATTTTCTGTAACAGCTGCTCTGACAACGAGCTTCCTCTGCCAGCGTCTCCCAAACCAGTGCGAGTCTGTGACACCTGCCACGCCCTCCTCCTGCAGCGATGCTCCTCCAATCCAACATGAAAGAGTGCTGCGCCGCTGCCGTGACGGCCTCGAACCAGTCACACTCATGAGTACCACCTCTTCAGTGTTGTATAGGATCCATATGCCAACTTATATCTACAGTGTTTGCTGCTAAGGGGTGGAGCACATGCATTTTATGATCCTTACACTTGATTTGTCATTTGTTTAAAGGAAGGAAAAAAGAAAGAAAAGAGCGACATGTGCATCTGTCTAACTTGTCGATGTAGCTGCTTGACTCTGAATGCAGAACATCTGCAGAGAGTCTAAAATATCTTCCCTTGTAGTCAGACAGAGAAGAGTCTGCTGTAATATTAATAGTTACGACTGTCAGCCCCAAGTGTATATATATATTAAGTCTCAATGAAAATAACGAAGAAACCATATTTAGTTTATGGTGCACAATCCAATGACCAGGTAACCATTTGTCGTAACTGCTACTCCAAATAATGGTCACTAAAGTAAAAGCTCAAACTCTAAGACTTCATGTTAAAGTTCAGGGGGTGAGTGCTTGGTTATGAAAGCAGAAACGGCTCTGCAGAGGTGGAAGTGAAACTGCACTATGATGAACACTCCTTGTAGCTAAAAGCAGACAGTTCTATGAACCAAACCTCTAATGCATCTGTTAGTCCTCAAAGTCTCCACAATAACTTTATAGTCAAACAGGCGAGATTTTAAAGTTTGCACATGCAGCATGGTGGCCTTGCTACGGCTGTCGGCTCGGACTCCTTTGCACCTTCTTTTAAGATGGATTTAAAAGAACTCAATTAAGAGTTAAAATGCCTCAGACAGCGTTTAAGGAAGAAAAGAGTTGTGCCACAAAACAACAACAAAAAAAATCACTTTCTGTCACCGTTGTAGCAGCAGGTGGTTGACAGACAAATCGCCACAGAACGAAGATGGTCATGGCCTCATAAAATAGGCTAAAGGCCTCTTTTTATCTGAAGTACTGGAGTTATTTATTAAACCTGACTTTGACATAGAAGTAATGTTATGTCCTGACATGACATGTTGCACTTTGGGACCTTAGACTGTATATAAAAGATGGACTCACTGGTTAGCGAAGCCCTTATGTGAGCTGAGTGTTTCTCGTTTCTCATCTTGATGTTTGGGGGATGCCCCGTTTATACACACTGATTCTACAGGTTGGACTGAACAGGACTATGCGCAGAAGGGAAGGGATTAACCAGGTTTTTAAGTCACAAAGTAGGTCTACCTAAAAGGCATAAACTGCTTTTTTTGTTGTTTTTTTACTGTAATGGGGACAATAATATACAAATAAAAGATCATGTTGTATTTAGTGAAATGTAACACTAGAGATTAAGACCACAATCTCATGAGGAACGTGTTTAACTTCATAGATGAGGGTGCTCAAAGGAAGAAATTCCAATAGATTTGTATAGTCTGACTTCTTTCTGAAAGCTCGCTGCTGGCCATTACAACACGAGACCCAGAAATGATCTCCATCTTTAATATACAGTCTATGTTGCTCAGCTTCAGTCACCGGGATCTCGTATTTCAGATGCTTTGGGTTCTTGGAAGATGCACAAGCAAAATTAGTTATGAACTCGTCATCCTGTATGCATTTAATGTTGAGACTCCTTTGCATAACCACTGGGAAAAATCTTAGGACTACATTTTTATAAATCCAGGAACATTTTTATAAATGGGATTTGTATGCAGTCACACTTCAGGCTAAATCTGCAGACTATTTACTGCTCCAGGCAGCTTGAGCTCTGCTGACACTAGTTTCCCGTGAGGATATGAAAAGCACTTGAACTTTTTTTTTTGTGGTATTTGTGCCATATGTGCCTGTGTAAATGCAGTGATTACCTTCTTTTCACGTTGCCAAAATGAGTCCTATATTTCTACACTGAGGATCTAAAACGAGAGCCCAGAATATTTCAGAGTAGCAACACTAGCCAAGGGGGGAAAAAAACATTAAAGGTACGTTTCACTGTTTTTGTGACACTAATGCAGTGGGTGCTGCTTTAAGGAGCAAGAGGAGGGGTCGATGCAGTCAGCTCTAGTTTGAGCTCAGTCGTTCTCAGTGTGGCTGGTTCATTTGTTTTTTTGGAAATTAGAGAAACTCACGACTAAAGTTAGTGGTTGTAAACGTGAGTGTTACCTACTTACAAAATATGTTTGAACACTTGCCAATCATACTGGGTGAAGTATAGATTTGAGTTTGTTTTATACACATTAATTTGTACTTTTATAAGCCTGAAAATTTTGAATTTTCCCCCGTTTACTTGAAGTTTGTTGCAATCAGATGTTAAAGAATCACTTTTGGGTTTTTTTTTACTGCTGCTCCATTCGTGAGGGGAAGTTTAACCATTTTAAAATAGTGCATTTGTGTTGCCAAACTAAGAGTTTTGAATGGAAGTTTGAAATATGAGTTCCAGTGCAGATTCTGGTTTTGTGCTTGCAAAGTTTACAAATTGATTTTTTTCTTCATTAAAGTACTGGATGTTGTAATTCCAGTGAAGAGACAATAGACCGGGGAGATTTCAATAAGTGATAAAATTGTTTCCGATATAGTCTAAACATGTCATGAAGATCTATTTGCAGATATTTCCGAGCTGAACCCAGACTAGTCTTGTTTTTTGTCTTAAATGTCCCAGATTAATGTGGGACTTGTACAGTTGATACATAATATTGTATATAAATATTGATTACCACCGTTGCCCTTTAGCTTACTTTGCAGTTTAAAATTAACTCTGTTGCCAACAGTCTGTTGTCTTGACTGTTTCGCAGTTTCTGATTAAACACTCACAGAATGGGTTCCTGCTTCCTGTCATTTTTTCCTAGCCGATTCAAGTCCTCAACTTGAATCAGCTTTGCTTTTTTTAAACAAAATGTGGACTCTTATTTCAATAACCTCAATATGGAGATTTGTCCTCAAATAACATCACAGTCAGAAAGACAATTAAATATAAAATTTATTAGGCAAAATGTACAACAGCTGCACAAGCTATCTTACAGCTCAAATATAGACTTTATTTTAATTCCACTCTTTGAGAGTGGAATATAATATTTCAACTTATTTTTTTTAAATTCTGTAATGAACTGTGAAAACATTCATAAAAAACACACAGGCTCACATTTACAAAACATTCTCAACCAGAAAAGCTGATCTGAAGTCAAGGTCAAATGGATGTTATTATCTGAACACACTTCAATCAAGATGATTAAGACCGCAACCTATGAAGACTTGCAACGAGATACCCAAACCAAAGCAATCCACCCACCCCTTACATATCAAACACCACAGCTGTTGCTCTGTGGGATGAAGCTCCTGCTGCACTGGAGAATTAAAAAAAAAAAAAAAAGTGCATCCCACTAAAGTCGTCAAAAACTAATGCATTCAGATGTAACGCTCTTAATACCATTCCATAAAATATAATTACAAAAGACAACATCTTTCTGCAATTTGTATCTTTTCTGTATTTGTGTGTATTCAGATAAACTGTACTACAATCTTCAATTTTAAGAAACATGAATCCTTTGACATGACCAGTTGACCACGTTCAGCACCTGTGACAGCTCCGGGATTTTTATCTCCATGTAAGCCATGTTGTTCTTCATATGCTTCTAGGAATAGTGTGAAAATAGTGCTCGTTGTGGTCATGTCTGTGTCTTACTTTTTTCAGTCTGCCTTTTTTTTTTTTTTTTTTTTTAAAACAAAAAGGAAAGAAAATGTGGAACTTCACGTCAGCTTTCCTGCTTAGAAACACTCATTGATTAAATGTGGCCTTCAGAGACGTGACATGAACGCCAGGATGGACTGGAGCTGTGGGATGACATCATCAGTATGCACCTCGCAGCCCGCTGCTCCGGGAGCTTCCTCCTGAGTTACTATAGTAACCACCGCTGCCACGGCCTGAAAGGTTTTCAAAAAAGATCATTTGGTTTGAAAATGATCAAATTCATTCTCAAAATTATAAATGTATAATGAAACTGTATCAAGCTGAACAAAACACTGTTAAAACTCACTCATTTCAGCGGCACCGCTGGCTGTCGAGTTAAGAAACAGCTCGATGTAGCGATGTTCTGTGGAAAACCAACATCAACCCAATCAGTCAAAGAGGTTTATGGACGTTTCATTTAAAAATAAATATTGTTAGACATTAATGTAAATGACATGTATGCATTTATCTGAAACTGATTAGTAAAGATAATCAAGCTGAAATATCTTAGACACTTGGTCTAAGCTCAATAGGAAGACTAACCTCCTTAAAATGTATTCCTATGTTAATTCTGCCTCACTGACATTTTTATTTTAATTTTTCCCACTGTCTTATTCTGCATCTCTGCTGTGAGTTGACAAGTATCTCTGAGTGAGAGTAATGGAAACACTGGCTTGAGGGGAGAGAGAGAGAGAAAAAAAAAGCCAAATCATACGCATGTGGTTTTTGTCTTTGGACATGGCGGCCACGGCATCTTCATGGGAGCGAAACTCCACGTCTGCTTCTCCAGTTGACTTGCCGTTGGGAGCCATATCGATGTGGATCCTTAACGGGTTCAAAGGAGAGAAGAACTGTGAAAAATAAATGAAGGTTAATACAATTCTGGATATTTTAAGACATGAGCAGAAACCAGACATCTCAGATCTAAAGGACTGGACAGGTTGGGTTCCCACATAGATAATACATTTCCAACTTCTAACTTCAAAAATGAGAAAGTATGAAAACCCTCTCTCACACGTGACACACTCAACTGAATAATGCAGTTTTCTGCCACCTAATAAAAATATTTTCAGTTAAATCCACAGAGTTTGATATTCTTGATCCAGACATTAAGACAAATCATCAGATTAGCGTTTTCTTACTTTAGCGATGTCTCCCTCTGTGGCACGGAAAGGTAGACCCCTCATATGGACGAAATGACCGCTATGAAAGCCTGAGCCGACATCACTCTGACTACTGTAACCATGGCTTCCCACTCCTAAGTGGTGGTGGTGGGGCGGAGAGAAAAACAAAACAGTAATTCAGTATTTCATGTGTGTATAATATATATTTCTTACATAAAAGGTGTTAAATCTTCACTGAGAAGTCTTAGATTTACTGCCATAGACATCTGCTTCACAAAGCAAATCCTAATTTCACTTATTGACATCAGCAGTTAGTGCAGTAGATAAAATTGCAGGGAAATCATTCACAGGCAGGTAGAAGTACCAGTTACAGTTTCATGATAAGCTATTTGAAAACTCAAGATGGTGACAATTTTTAAGATGGCTGTTGAAAAAGGCAAGGCAATCATTTGTCCTGAAAAAAAAAAAAAAAAAAAAAAAAAGCCTTTTGAATGATTTTAGTTTCAAATCATACAAGCTGGAACATGTAGAAGTCTGAAATTGCTCAGAAGTTATTTTCTATTTTAATCATTTGAAACAGGGGTGTGTGGTGTAGTAGTACACGTGGTTTTTAAACATATCTTCTGGATAGACAAGTTACGTTCCTCACTGGTTACTCAGTTTGCAACTGTGGGCCCCAAAAATCTTGTTTTCAGTTTTTAGATTCAGAGAGGGTTGGTCTACTATTCAGAAGCTTGGCAGTGCAGGAATCCTCAGTTCCTTCATCCGTATGTTAAAATGTCCTTGGGCAACTTACTAAACATCCAAGCACATTCCTGTTTTCATTAACAAATGTTTTGTGCAGATAAAGTACATGTTTGAGAAAAATAAAATGCAATTAACCAAATGTAATCACCAAATATCAGAAAATATTCCAGCCTTTCAGCAGGGGCACTAAACTCCAAATACACAACTCTGAAAGGCAAATAAAATCTGAACTTTACCTCTTCCTCCCCTCTCTCCTCTCACTCGCTCGTCAAACATGCCGTTGCCAAAACAGTAGTTGTTGAACCCGTTGTAGTTGTCAAAGTTACTGTAACCTGGACACAGTAACACAGCAAAGACAATCTGCAGTTCACCGCTCACAGATACACTACAGGTGAAACAAGGCTCTTTACACCAGCAGAATGAGAGAGAACTGAATATAATTTATTCTGAATATAACTGAAGGTCCTTTTCTACAGGGTCAGACAAAAACTGCTTACCTCCTCCGTAACCACCTCCACTCCTCATATTATCCATCATGGTGGCACCACGGCCAGGAGAAGGACCAAAAAACCCTCCTCTGGGGCCGCTCATCATTGGTCTATCATAGGGCCCTGGTCTCTGGGCTCCCATTCCCCGCCGGGGCACCTCATAGTAGGCTCTGATTTCATTACGACTGCTCTTAAAAATCTCTATGTACCTGAAATATGAGGTACATAGAGATACGCAGGATAAAAAAAAAACAAAAACCAAGAGGCAGAGGAGAGGGTTAAGGTGTTGAAGTGGCTCAATTAAGGTTACAAACATAGATATAATTTACAGAGAGAAGATAAAGACACAAAAGTAGAAATATTCTAATCAGTGGTCTGAATGATTGACCTCAAAATCTCACTAGCTGGGCTTAAGGCTGAAGTAAAGGATTTCTACACCAACCTCACCACTGTTACTTACAGCCAAGGAAATCATTACAGGGCTTTTAGGTGCTTTATTGTTTCTCTGCTTTAATGGTTGAACCTGTGCTGGCTGTTTGTTTTAATTCTATACTTATACCCCCCACCCATAATAAATGATCTACATAAATCAACGAAGGTCATAAAATAAGGACCAATGAATCATTTATTAAACCCAAATGTTTCTGTAAGGCAATTAAATAGAGCTCCCACATCTTAAATGAACACGGGAAAATTGTCTATGACAAAAATAATACACCAACCTTTATTTGAAAAAAACAGACAGACCATCCCAATATTTCACATTTAATTACAATATATAAACCAATTAAGCTTATTAGCATAAAAATAAATATAACATGATCCACCCATTATTAATTACCATTTTATCAGTTTTACCAAAAATAAAAAAATAAATAATAATAATCACACTAGCACATCCACCCATGCTTATATTCAGACCCCAACCCAATAATACCACAATTATTCTAATATCACCACCCATTAAATGCTGTTAACAGAAGCCCAACCCAGTCCAGCCCGTCCCTTTCCCATCTGTCCCACCTGTGCCCTATTCTTTCCTTGTGTTTCCCCAGAGCCTTTTCTGCTATCTCCTTTGAGGCAAACTGCACGAAGGCTTCCCCTGTGCTCCTCCCCTGGTAGTCCACTGGCAGAGTTATCCCATTTGGCACGATTCTCAACCCTTTAACCCAAGCACACAAATACATAGGTCGGTAGGTAGACTGATAGAATTGATTGTACAACACCCACTACATCAGTGGAGCTTTAAGGATTAATGGGTCATTAAAGCAAATAAACAACAGCTGTATTATCTCATACTACTTAAAATAGGAGCATCTTAGGGGACTGACTTTACACTTGCTGCTCAGCAGTGGAACAGAAGAAGAAAAAAAAAAAAAAACTGCCTTGGAGTCAGCTTATAAGCCACTGTATGTTCACCTTTGTTTGTTTTGTTTTTTTTGTTTTTTTTTTAAAAACAACAACAACTACAGAGTATATGTAGCACAATGGCCAAATTATGTTTTATCTGAAAAAAATATAATATTAGTATCCATCTATATTAATCATTAGTGTATATTATCCTAGATAGCCAATGCCAGTGTCATTAATACTGACCCCAGATCAGTTTTATGGGATTGTCTTCCCTCAGCCAAAACAGCCCAGCTCATTCTATTATTAAATACTTTAGGAGCTATGGCATCTTAAGTCATACAAATGTGCTAAATAATGGACTAACAGAACACCAACATCATTGCTGTACTACTAACAATTCGGACAAGGACAAATTAGTAAGCACAGCATGACTAATCTGCAAGAACAAACACACATTAGAACACGCAGACATGTTTAATAACTTAGTCACAGTTAATCATGTTAAGTTTAATAACCTGTCAATCTACTCTGAAGGTTAGCATATGCCTATGTATTGCAATGGGGTTTAGTGGCAAAAGTGAAAAGCACTGTTCAAAGTGAAGTTGGCAGTATTTGGATTTCTTTTTTTCTTTTAATGATCCACATCACATTTCCTAATATAGCCCTGTTTATAGTGAAGATCGTGTGAAGTTGACAGCTCTTTTTTTTTTTTTTTTTTAAAAGACTTGTCTTTTTATAGCCTTTTTAAATATTCTGCACAAGGTCTATATTGCAATGAAGCGACAAAGGGCTTTCTTAAGTGTTTGTCTTAAATTAAATTTATGGTTGCATCTCATTTGACTGCTACGGTGTTCTGAATAACAATAAAAAAAAACAAAACACAAACTACAGCACTGAAAAACTATCCTTCAGACTAAAATATCTACTGTAACATCAATACAACTTTATGTAGTATTTACCCAAAAGTCTCAGTGTTCATGTACCTGAGAAAAACTGAACAATCTCCTCCTTACTGCAGCCAAAGGGCAGGCCTCTAAGTCTCAGCATGCAGCCACTGCAGCTGTCATAGTCAGCAGGACCGCTACGCTTCAGCACCCAGTCCATCTCACTACGGTTCGACTTGAACACTGATTTGGACAGACAGACACTCACAAACATCACATGCTGGTCATAAATTAAACTTAAACATGTTCATTACAGTTTTCTTAAAGGCTTCATATGCAAATGAGGAACCCAATATAACTGAATAACTGCTGCTTTATGAACCATTAATGATACAAAGAAAGAGAAAAAAAAAACCTTTATGCACCAGACGCGTAAAATGTAACTTTCTTGCATTAAAAATATTCTTCTGACTCACCTTTTCTTAACACAGCAGTTCACACTGACCGCATAATTTCAGTTGATGAATTTGGGGCATTTGCTTTTATTTTGAACCAAGCTCGATTTTATGGATCTGAATAAACAGATGTAACCAATCAGATCACTGTATCTGGCAGCAAGTGTACCTGTAACTCAGATTGCACACTGGGACTGAATACACAATGAAATAGAAATGGTAAAATAATACCATTTTACCTCAGACGCAGAGCTAAACAGTGACGCCTCTCTAGAATGATTGATACCTCCTTATGTGTTGCCAACTCTGCTAATAATAGTTCAAATCGCCCCACTGACATTGTGAAATGTGTACAAAAGCAGCGTGATACAGCTTTAACTCCTGGATCACATTGCAAAATTCAACGTGTTCAGTGTGTAGCGTCCTTAACATTCAAATCTGTTGCTCAGTTTTAACCAGTTTGCTTACCTTCTATATATCGGTGCCCCATGTATTTACGGTCCTTCGCAAGAGCATTCTTGAAATCTTCTGCTGTTTTCAGCTCAATAAATGCCTCTCCACTCGGACGGCCTTCTTTTGAGTATGTGAAACACACTCCATTTACTTTTCCCGCGATGTCACAGTCTAAACATAAGAGAGATTGCGTCAAGTTTTTAAACTGATGTCTTCTGCTAGAGAAGAGGTAATGGTAATGAACCATTGCAAAAAGATAAAAAAATTAATAAAAAAAAATTAAACATCCAAGTTCAGGCACTCAAGGTAAGTTTGGATAAGTAATAAACAACCTTTACATTATTGTCCTAAAAATCATCTTGAAAGCTTGGATGTTTTATCCAATTCTTTGGTCATAATTTCCATTTTTCTTGATACCCTTGGCTCTTTGATATTGCTACTGAAATTTGAATAGTGTGGCATATAACAAAAACAGAGATGTGCTACAAAAGACTTGTGCATGCAAACTTGAATGCCATGCTAAGCGATTTAACTAGTCTAGTGACAATTTCAACACTAACAGCTAAGGTCTTGTCTGAGGATGTAAAGACGTCTGTTTCCTCACCAGAAAAGAAACTGGCCACCTCCTCCTGTGTGCAGGACCAGGGAAGTCCTCTGATCCGAACCACGTACCCCTCGTCATTCAAAGACATCCTCACTGTCACAGACGGCACAACACAGCAGAAAGACATTTGTGTCAGCAACACTTGCTTAGTTATGAATTCTTAAGTTTAATAATCCATTTATTACAAAATTGATATTTTGCATTGAAGCTGACTCCACAGTGTTATGATTAACATTCATTTGGCAAAAAAAAAAAAGTTACTGGCTCTATTCCAGTCGGATGCGTCAGTAAGGGTGTATAGTTTTCCAGTTCGAAACAGTCCCCCCCCCCCCCCCCCAAAAAAGGGGGACACTACCTGCTGTGGCTACTCCTTGTGGCAAGAAAGCAGCTCATATTAGCATTGAAGATGAGTAGATATTCATTTCCATGTGTTGTCATTTGTTGTTCTTAGAAAATAGGGATCGGTAGGTCAGACTTCAAAAACAAATCTGAATCGGCCGAGAAAAATCATATTTAGTGTATCTCTAAACATTATGCTTCTAGTCTTGCTGACCAACAAGCGCGGGTCACTATGTGGAGTCCTGTGCCAGATCTATATAAAGGACCAAAAGTATTCTGGTCATTTGCTCTGGGGGTACTGGACACTGAACAAACTTTAAAAAAAAAAATGCATTTATTGTTATGAATTACTATTTGCTATTACTATTTTTCTTTGCATTCTGGTGTGCATTTTAATAATGTGTGCATTCACTGTTAATGATAATGAAGTGGAAAATTTTTAATGCTTCTGGCTTGCAAACAGTACTTGACCATTCATCTTCTCCTGCTTCTCTGGGGCCAGATCGTGAGGTCAGCAGCCTAAGCAGAGAAACCCAGACCTCCCTCTCCCCAGGCACCTCCTATAGCTCATTCAGGAGAACACCAAGGCACTCCAAAGTGTCCTGGGAATACCTGGGGCTTTCTTCCAGTAGGACATGCCCAGAACACCTCGCCCAGGAGGTATCCAAATCAGATGCCTGAGATATTCAAACTAGCTCCTTTCAATGTGCAGGAGTAGTGGCTCTACTCTGAATGCCTGTGGCTTGGCTGAACTCCTCAACCCATCTTAAAAAGAGAGAGGCTAGCGACCCTTAGGAGAAAACTAATTTCCGCCATTTGTATCTGTGATCTCATTCTTTCAGCCACAACCCAGAGCTCATAACCATAGGTGAGGGTAAGGACGTATATCAATCGGTAAATTGACAGCTTTGCTTTCACGTTCAGGTCTCTCGTTATCACAAAAATCCGGTTCGGAATCTGCATCACTGCAAAAAAAAAAAAAAAAAAAAAAAAAAAAAAAAAAAAAGCCTCAGCCCGACATCCAATCCCTTTCTGCCCTCACTTGTGAGTAAGATCCTGAGATAGCCAACATCCCCCGTGTGTGCTTTACACACAAAATGAATTTTAAAAAGAATTTTAAAACAAAGTTAGGCTGCAATAACAATCCCTCATTGTTAAGTGTGGGCATGATGGCCTCAATTTTAATCTGGTAAATAAAAGCTGAAGGAATAATTAATTTAAAGGAATTTGGCTTATTAAACATAAATAAGATCACTCGAGTTGTTGCCGAATCTTCCCCTTCAATCCTATTTTTGTCAACCGATTTGCAAGAGCAACAGGTTTGGCAAAAGTTAACACTGAGATTAAATGTTTACTGGTGCATCTATCCGGATAGTTTGCATTCATCTCATATTTTAACATTTGCGGGTATGTCGACGCAGTGACAGACTAGACTCTTTTTTTTTACTTTTAAATTCAGATTAAACCGACAACAAACCTCGCCGGAACTGTACAATAAAACAAAGTAAATAACTATTAGTAACATATGACACAAAAAGCTTTCAAAGAACATATCTAATAACGACTTTCTGTATCTTTGCAGCGGCCAGAACAGCTTAAATAGCTATGGTCTGATACTTCCTCCTTCCAGCTGTTTATGTGTTGTGCTAAAAATTCGAGAGCCGCGCTAGCTAACCTAGTCGGAGTTCAACTTATACCCAACTTGATCCTTTAAACGCAAGACGGCATCTTAATAAAAAGTTCTCCAAATCTGAGTATCCATCAGTCTAATATTCATACTAGTTATATGTTTCTCGTAAGCCAGACTTACGCGAAAACGTTAGCTCGGCAACATTAGCATTTAGCAGACTAGCCGCTAAGGCTAACTGTAGGACACAGACAGCGGTCAAACGTACAGGACAAACGAATTCTCGTTTTAACGGTCCTGCGTCTTCACTGGATGTCAAAACACAACTCCATAAAGAAACACATCCACAGTTAGCAATGAGTGAACCGGTAAAATTATCTCACCGCTTCCTCTTATCCCCGGTCTCCTGCTCCTGCCCCGTGCCTCAGGTGACACTGCCAGCAAACTTGCACAGGTATGTTCTCGCGAGATTTCGATTTATAAACGTTGATTCATTCTAGCGTCTTTTTTTTCTGTTACTAGTCCGTGTTTTCCAAATTGCTTATTGATATGACGCTTGTGTTTACGACTCCAAAGAGAGCTGGTATCTGGGACATGTAATAAAAATACAATTTACCAAATATTCAGCGTGCCCGTTATTGTAAACTCAAAATCTAGATTATGCGTTTAAGACTAAACTATCGTCAGGGTAGTCGGATTTTTTGTGTGTCTATAATCATAAATTAATCACTCTCTCAAAATATTGTAAGACTAGTCATGCATATTCTGGCTATCTATACAATACAAAACAGTATTTATCGCATTAAAAATGTTATTTTTAGATTGTCAAATAACCACAGTTAAGTGACTATCTTAAGGGGTAAAGTTTGTAGTCTTAAACACATACTCATTCTACTACAGTCGCAAACCGGTTATGTCTAAATGTGACTAAAACAAGTGGAAAATAGGATAGGCTGCAGGGAGAGAGAAAAAACACATGCAGAGGGAGGGTCAAAAGTCCATCCACAGCACTGCGTGTGGACCCTTTCCATCAAAATCCGTGCTGAAGGACGGAGGCTCTTAACTTCCAAGCCATTTTCGTCTTCTTTCGCTCACCTACAATGGAGATACCAGTGTTCACGCTGGATGCCTTCACCAATTTACCGTTCAGGGGAAACCCAGCGGCAGTTTGTCCACTTCAGCGTGTGAGTAAGAATATTTAGGTCAAAGCTTAATGTTTAGTCCTGCGCTATGACGGCCTGCATCGGTGCTTCGCACAAGTGCAGACCAGAAACAGAAATTCTTTCTGCAAAACAAACTCGACAAGATGTGTTTTTAAAAGTATTTTAACTTAAACAATCTTTTGTAAATTCAACTATGAAAATGAAAGTGGTTTGTTGCGTTCCGCTGAAAACTGTGCTATCACACAAGAACTGAATAAGACACATCAGGCTGCTGCTTCCAATTAACTTATTTAATGTTTATTCATTTTCAGTGAGCAAACTTCCTCTGTTTGTCTGCCAGAAGCTTACAATCATTAACTGGTCAAAGCAGCTCAGGACACTATCATTTGCTCGTTAAATCGTGTGTTTCTAACAGGAGCTGAGTGATGACTTGTATCACAAGATAGCAGCAGAGATGAACCTCTCAGAAACTGCTTTCATCACCAGGACGAATCCCTCTGATAGCTTTACTACAGGTATGTCTGTTTTAATACAGATCACTTTTGCCTTGCCAATTCCAAAGCCTCTTAGATTGTATTGCTGTAATGGAAAGCTCTCTTTCAAAAGTGTACAGTATGGTGTACGGCTCACATGCTGCTTAAACTTTAAAGTAGCCCCTATAGGTGCAGGATAGAAATTTTCAATATAGATTAACAAGTTTGTATGAATTTATAGTCATAAGAATGATGATAATAATAAAGCTTATGTATATAATCGTTGCAAAATGGTTTACAGAAAAAAAAAACAGACTGAAATAAAACAAAAAATAAAAACACGACACAAAACTTGAATAATATGACAAGTGAAATAAATGAGTCAAGGAAATTGTATGATAGGAAAAAAAGGAGTCACTTAAAAAAAAAAAAAGTTGTGAGGAGTGGTGAAGAATTTGCACAGCTGTGAGGGTCTAAGAGAAAATGCCAGATCTCTTTTTGTAAAGATGTGAGCAGCAGGAACAGTTAGGAAGGTCTGAATCAAGGCCATGGCTCTGTTAACCAGGTGAGTGAAGTCATGTAAGGCTGTTCAAACAATAAAGCAAAGTTTAAAATCAATTCTATATTGAATAAGTCTAATGTAGTGGGAGTAATGTGATCTTGGCTCTTCTCGTCTCAGGCAGCTAAAGTTTGAACAAGGCAGATAAGGGCAGGGACTTCTGGCTGAGCCTTCCATAGAGGGAATTAAAATAGTCTAAATGTGATGAGGAAAAAGCTTGGATCAGTCTGCCTGAGATTACAAAAAAAGTGAAAAAAGTTTATCCGTAAAAAGGACAAATCTACTCAATGAAAGCAAACTGCCCCCCTGAGATAGCTGGTATTAGGATGAAAATTTAGCAAGAAGTTCAGCTTCCAGGTTACTATTGAGGACATAAATATCTGCTAGTGACCATAGGAAGATGTGACACTGTCACACAATTAAAACTTTGAAGTTTTGCCACAGAGAACAGACATTTAAGGATCAAAATACAGTTAAATTAGAGAAAAATATATTCAAATCACCACAAAGTCTATTTCATGGCACTTTGTACCTATTAGGAAATGTCAATTACAAATTTTGGATTGCATAAGAGCATCACAAAAGGTTAGCCTTCAGCAAAATCAAACTAGTGCCATTAGGCAGAATTAAGGACCCACAACCATTAGCAGGAGCTCATTATTTTTCTAAGTTAGGTTTATCTGTTCATTAGCTTATGTTTAGTGTTCCTTTGCAGTTAAACATTTTACTCACTGCGTGCACAAACTGAAAAACACCTGTCCTCAGCAGTCTGTCAGGTAACAATGTTACATTGTATGGAGTCCAAAGAATTGTGCAACAAGCTGTCACAGTGAAAAACTGCAGTGTGCAGTCGGTCCAAGAGGAATGCAGGTATTATTTACAAAGAGGAAGCAGGAACAGATACAATAAGTTTTACTTCAGACTTAAAAATGTGACTTTTGAAAAATACTCTAAATTATATTTGCTGAGAAAGGAGAGAAAAACAACTGGTTAGAGGGAATTACAAAAGTCCAAATGTAATAAGATGAAAGCATATATGACTTTTTAAAGTGCGCCTGTTATTTAAATTAAATAAGTAAAAAGTGAACCCAAACCATGGCAGTAAGGGTTCAGTATTCTTGTAATTTGCCAAAAATATCATCTGACATTTGCAGTTCTCTGCTGACACACAGATGTTTTCTAGAGCCATCTCCCACATTTTTTCTCATCTGCTGACAGGGACTAGAAAGAGAGAGCATATTTCTCCTGTTTTGGCTTCCCTTCATTGGCTTCCTGTTAAATCCAGAATTGAATTCAAAATCCTGCTCCTCACATACAAGGTCTTAAATAATCAGGCCCCATCTTATCTTAATGACCTTGTAGTACCATATCACCCTATTAGAGCACTTCGCTCTCGCTCTGCAGGCCTACTTGTTGTTCCTACAGTATTTAAAAGTAGAATGGGAGGGAGAGCCTTCAGTTTTCAGGCCCCTCTTCTGTGGAACCAGCTTCCAGTTTGGATTCGGGAGACAGACACTATCTCTACTTTTAAGATTAGGCTTAAAACTTTCCTTTTTGCTAAAGCATATAGTTAGGGCTGGACCAGGTGACCCTGAATCCTCCCTTAGTTATGCTGCAATAGACGTAGGCTGCCGGGGGATTCCCATGATGCATTGAGTTTTTCCTTTCCAGTCACCTTTCTCACTCACTATGTATTAACAGACCTCTCTGCATTGAATCATATCTGTTATTAACCTCTGTCTCTCTTCCACAGCATGTCTTTATCCTGTCTTCCTTCTCTCACCCCAACCGGTCGCAGCAGATGGCCGCCCCTCCCTGAGCCTGGTTCTGCCGGAGGTTTCTTCCTGTTAAAAGGGAGTTTTTCCTTCCCACTGTCGCCAAAGTGCTTGCTCATAGGGGGTCATATGATTGTTGGGTTTTTCTCTGTATCTATGAAGCGCCTTGAGGCGACTTTTGTTGTGATTTGGCGCTATATAAATAAAATTGAATTGAATTGAATGTATCTTTCCCTATATGCCTGCATGTTGACAGTTCAATGGCAGTAAGAAACAGTTTTAAGTAGCTCTATATAGCATTATTATGTTTAGATGTCTTGACCTTGAAGGGGAGGTCATAGGTCAAATGTGACATGTTTTAAATCTTTACAGTACTTTTATATACGTTGACAACACACCACACTTTTAAGAATGATGGTTACTAAATTATAAGTCTTTTAGTCAATCTTTAACCAATAAATCATTAAGTTGACCTTGAAGACCTTTGTGGATGTAAGCCAATTACCAACATCATTATCTGCACTGCCTAACTTTGTGTATTTGAACTAAAACCAAAACAAAATTGAAAAAAAGTCTTAAATGTGTGATTAACAGGATCAAGGTTCCGCCTTCGATGGTTTACACCAACCACTGAAGTCAATCTGTGTGGTCATGCCACTCTGGCCTCTGCAGCAGTGCTGTTCCAATACAACAGTAAGATGCAACATTTACACATAAAAATGTTTTTCCAAAAAAGAAAAAGTGACACCAAGGTGCATTAGAAAAGGCTGCTGGAGCGATTTGTTTTTCTTTTTTAGAGATGCCTGTACCGCACAATGCAGCTGACTGCAAAAAGGAGCAAAGAGGTGCCAGCATATAACCATGTAATGGATGTTTTCTTTCAGAAAATGTAAACCCCACCCTGGTGTTTGAGACCAAGAGTGGAGATCTGTGCGTCACCCAGAAGGAGGAAGGGTACATCATGGACTTTCCTCTGAACCCCCCCACACGACAGGTAAAATAAACTTTTCTCTTTAGTTACATAAACACATCAATTCCTGTAATGTCAAAAATAAATAAATAAAAAGATTCTTTTGTATTATTAACAGTGTATGTAAAATGGTTTTCTTTCTGAACTCCTTTTATTTCAGGATCCCAACGACTTCAAAGATACCATCAAGGTCAGAAATCACATTTTTGTGAACGGTTTGTGAAAGTGTAGCTACATTCCTCTGTCTGTGTGTGTGTGTGTGTGTGTGTGTGTGTGTGTGTGTGTGTGTGTGTGTGTGTGTGTGTGTGTGTGTGTGTTTTCAGCTAAATCTCTGCCTTTACATGTGTGACACAGGCGGCAGTGGGAAACCTCCCGGTTCAGGAAGTTTATCTGTCCAACAACACCAAGAAGCTGCTGATTCGACTGGCTGACAGCTGTGACACGTTAGTAAAAAAAAAAAAAAAACTTTGCTTGTTGCCAAATTGAAAGGAATCTGAATCATGGTCCTGTTGTTCATGAAGTCTCAAACATTTGTATTTCTCAGGCTTCCAGGTAGTGGGGCTTATTCATATGTTTGAAGGCCAAACAAATAATCAAGCAACTAGCCTTCTACACCCACTCATCACATTTTTGTAAATGTGTATGTGCTTTTTGTGTGTTTTCTCCAGCTCCGTGCTTACCCATCTGAAAGTTGACAGTGTGGCTCTTCAGAATAGTGAGAGAAGTGGAAGAGTCGGAGCCGTCGTCGTCACTATGAAAGGTAATCGGAGCTGTGTAGAGTTGTATACTTGTTGGATCAGACCACATGTAGCAATTCCATTAAATTGAAGACTTAACAGTCAATGCTTCCCTTTAAGAATAAACCAAAGAAAACCCAACATGAAATGTTTAAGTGAGGTGTTGTCCCACCATGTACCATCAGAAAAGCTTCAATGCACCTCTGCTGGAGGGATGAACAGCACTCTGCTAAAAACATTCCCTCATTTGGTGTTTTAATGATGATGGTGATGAAGAGCACAGTACTTTGCCATCACCGTCCTGTGGACTCGTTTGTTGCTCATTTTAATTTGTATAACAAAATTCACTGAATGTTTCTGCCAACAAATATTAAATATCAAACGCTGCTAAAATGTGGAAACAGGATCACCGGATTGCCAGCCAGGATATGACTTTTACTCCAGAAACTTTGCTCCGTGGGTTGGCATCCCTGAGGATCCTGTCACTGGTAAGATGATTGCCCTTCACTAATATGTAATCTATAGTTATTATTCATCAAATAACATAATTCTGAACATTTGTGTGTCTAAAAACATTTACATATAAGCAGCTGGACTAAAGTGGATGCATTTACAGGTGTCTTATTAATGCATTTTGAGAGAAAGTGTTAACCTATTCCTGCTTATGTGCTCTGGCAGGATCTGCCCACACAGTCCTAGGCAGCTACTGGTCTGACAAACTAGGAAAGAAGAAATTGCTGGGTACGTATTACTAATGTGTCATTTATCTGATAACTGATGTGTTCCACTTTTATCCATTATCAATCGGCTTACTGTGCCTGTGCAGCTTACCAGTGCTCTAGTCGTGGCGGCGAGCTGGAACTTGAAGTGAGAGATGATGGAAGAATCAACATAGCTGGACAGACCATCACTATTCTGCAGGGAACAATCAAACTATAGGCTGAGACACATCCGAGAAGACAGTGACCGATGTGCTATCACAGCTGTCGTGTTCCTGCAGATACACTTTATGGCTCTTGAATAAAAATGAGAAGGTTCAAATAAAAAAGAAAAAAAAAAACAACCCCATTTAAGTCCTGACTGATCAATCCTGAAATGATTTAGCTGACAAACATACTGTAGGCTTTGTTAGGATTTCTATCATTTATTCATAACATTACAGCAAAAAAATTACAACCAAAAGATTTTAAAATGGGAAAAACAGAAACACAAGAACAAAGCAGGTAAAAATCAGAAGAGTCACAGTTAGCCTTGTGGTTGGGAGAATTTTTCACATTTGCTGCTTAATAATGAATGGGGTTCAATAAAGTTAAGTACAGCTGGTATGGATTAAACTGGTAAAATTGATACTGTGCAGATTCGTTTTGATCCTAAATACATACATAATAATAATAATACATATTCCTGAAACTAAAAGTCATCAAGATATGTTTTTTTGTATAATCTGTTCCTGCACAGATGTAGTTCTGCCGATCTGACTCATACAGGTTTTTACTGAGAAAACAATTGAATAAACGTAGTTTTTCTAGCTGCAGACAAGTGTAGTGACTCCCACTGATATAGTTAAGTTATTTTAAAGTTAACATTTCTGGTTAAATACTATAACTATCATAGGAAACAGGGAATGATACTATACCTCTAAAAGGTAGAGCTGGAGGATGGTACCTTTTGTCACATACAGACGACGATGGATATGGCTTTTTAGTTTGTTTTATGCTAAAGACCGAGCTAGTTTCACACTGACAGACATGTATGAGCTTATCTGGCCATGAAAGCTGTCCCCACCCTTTCACAGCAGGAAGTTTTCTATGCTTTAAGTACCAAAAGTCCTCAGTGTTGAGATTGAGGTATCTGATAAAGTATTTGAACATTCTGACAAAACCGAGGTTTATGCATCATATTTTAAACTATCATAGTGTCACGCCAACATATTTTAACTGTAAGACCAACTTAAAGATTCAGTACAATTATGTATGCAGCCCTTTCAGCTGGTCCCTGTCTCAGTACCTTGTTTCATAACACTCACAATAACGGAAACCTTTAAAACTGCAGTGCTTTAAGAGTGTCGAATTAAAAACTGGCCACCTGGCCATCTATTGATCTACAAAAATATACAAGAAAAGATTCAGAATTTCACACAAACAGGAAAATCAACATTGTCAGTAGCACTCATAACATTGTTTGTTTAGTTGAGGTGTTATTTCTAATACTGCAGACCGTTTGATCTTCAGGAGACTTCAAGTATTCAGTTTTAAAAAGAGACATTCTGCCTCTTCTAGGTCATTTAGATCTCTGCACAGTTGAGGTGAATGATAACCGTGTGCTACTCCACTGAGACATACACACGAGCTGATACACCTTCATGGCCTCTTAGGCTTCTCTCACAGGTCCATGCTGGGTAAGGCCTTGTGGGCAGCTGATGGGAGCTGGATAATGTGAAGTAAGAGTTTAGGAAAAGAGACAGAAGTCAAAGAGAAACTGTGGGAACATTGGTGACCCGCTGTTAAACACAAATCACTAGAATTATTTACAACAGTGTTCAGATTAAAGTCCAATTTCTACTGAAAATAAAGGAAGGTTTAGTGGTAGAACCAAAACCAATTTTAAAGGATATCATGTTCTCTTGTTGAAGATGGTTGAGAAGTTTCTCCACTGGTGTGTAGCGTTGTAGCGTTGTGGCTGAGCCCACCATCAGCAGCTTGTGTTTGGCGCGGGTAATGGCTACATTCAGGCGACGCCAGTCCTTTAACAACTCTCCTAACTTTAAATAGACACGGAAGAAAGACTCTGGTCGGGTTTCTATTCACTCGCTTACATGAGAAAAAAAAAGGCGATGAAAAGAGAAGTACTTACGTTTCCTTCCTCTGCCGTGCTCCTGACAAAAGAAAGAATAATCAGACTTTTGTCCCGTCCTTGGTATCTATCCACTGTGTTCACCTCCACACCAGTGAATGCAGGCGACTGCAGCAGAGCCAGAATTGTCTTTAACTGCTGCCTGTAGGGGGCGATAACACCAATATCGCTGGGCTTACACCCTGCCTGAAAACAAAAAGAATAAACACAGATTAAAATGAGTACCAACTACCAATAATTGATAGAACTTTTAAACTTTCCATTATTAATTATGGGGGATTGTATTAAAATAGGTAATTCATTATGTCTTAAGTAGCTCATAAACTGGTGTACTTTTATGAGAAGTGAAAGCAGAGTGTGTATGAGAGCAGCTTCGGTGTGATTGCTTATTCCTCCTTGTTCCACTGATTCTAGTGCAGGCACCTGAAATGAACCAGTAGAGATGAAAAAAATCAAACATCTTTCCACACACACACCAGGTCTGTCAGACGTGATTAAACGAAACCAACTTAATTAAAAAAAAAAAAAAAAAAAAAAAAAAGGGTCTCACACAATAACCCAATCTTATTTTAATTACTTTTTTTCCAGTCAGTGTACCTGCTTTATTTTATGTTTACAACCTCAACACATTTCAAATTATAAAATGTTTGAAGTGTACGCTTTACTGTACTAACCATCGAGCAGTCCAGGAAGCAAACAGGATTGCTCGGCAACAGCGTAGACTGTATCCACGACAGGGCATGCTGGGGATGAGCCTCAGAGTACGAACTCAGCTCAGACTGGACAGACAGCAGGAAGGGCAGGGTGAGCAGTGCTGCGGCCGTCCTCTCTGAGCCACACTCCAGCCGGCCTTCGTACATCAGAGAGTTACTGAGAGACATGATCTGCCTAAAAAGATAAGAGACACACACAGATGTCATGGTCTGGATATACCTGTGGCTGTCACGAAGATTATAATCAACAAAAAACAAAACTTGTCAAAACAAACAAAAACCAGCCAAACAAAAACATGAAGGCAAATGATTTTGTGAACTTGGAAAGGGAGGAAAAATCCTTAGGTGTGGTGTGTGTTATGGTAAAAATAAGGTCTTACATCTTGCCTGATGTGGCATTAATGGATGTGTTTATTGAGACTGAGTCACTGCTTTCTAATAATTCAGTTATACAATTCATTTATTGAAATATCTGTGTTGATTTTTCCTAAATTAATAAACTAATAACTATAAACTAATAATACCTAAACTAATAAAAACTCAACTGAACATTTTCAAATAATAAAAACACTGGCGATCAATTTCAAAATCTTGTCACCTTATTCTTAAGTTAACACATCCACAAACCTGAGTGTCCACACAACACCCCATCAGTACTTTACAGCTGAGGGGTGGCAATAATTAGCTAATGAATCATGCTGACTCATTAATAAAATCCAGCTGGATTATTTATTGTACGTGACCGATTATCACTTAGTGACATGGAAACAAACAAAGAAAAAAAGAGCAGCGTGGGTTTAAAGGCTCTGCTTAGATTTCAGAAGACCAGATTAACAAATCATGCAGTGTTATCCTGGATGTAGATTACCTGTTCATTCGATACTGTACGTTGAGTTGTACCACTGCTTCACTATGCAGCTCTAGTCGCTTAAATAAACTCTCATCCATCCCAAGTGACCTAAAGGACCAAAAAAAACCCCCAAATAAATAAAACATTCTCACTCAACTCGACAGATTCCCTAAATGCTGAATCTTCTCTGAGCAGTGACCCTGTAAATGAGCTGTATGTTATTATGGAAACAGATCTTTGACCTGGCTTCATGGTTTTGCACTATTGGTGGGAGCTGTTGATGGTCTCCAACAAGGACAAATCTCTTGGCGTAGAACAAAGGTCCCAGGCAGATAGGCTGGCTGATCTGTGACGCCTCATCCACAATGCAGAAATCAAAGCGGCGTCGAGTAAAAATAGGATGCTTGATGCCCATACAAGTAGTTGCCACTATCAGCTGGAAAGACAGAAGAACAGCAAGGCTTGGCTAACCATACGGCAAAAAACACAAAACAAAAAAACAAGTCTGAAAGGATAACGCAATGATGATGGCAGTTTATTTAAAATCAGTGAATGTTGCATTTGTTTCCAAAAACTAACTCCTCACTTCTTTGTTATAAAGCTGTTCCAGGTCTGAAAGAGTGTGAACCCCCTTCTTCCTCACACTTTCTTCTGTGTATGGCAGGATGTCTGGATGAACCTGCAGAGAACCAAAAAATAAACCAGTTTTATTACCACATAAAGTTATTAAATGTTATCGACATTAAGTTTTAGTGCAAATATGAGAAACTGAATCAACTTTACTTAACAGCACAAATAGAAAGTTCATTGCAGTATAAACAAAATGTGGACATTAACACTGTCAAAGATATCACACCTTCTGTCCCTGACCCAGACGCAGAAAACCAACTCTGAAACGTTTAAGCTTCAGAAGGATGTTATCAACAGCAGAGTGGGTGTAGCTGGTCAGCAACACACTAAAACCACAAGCATGCAGGATACGAACCTAAGAAGAAGAGTGAGGAGGACACAAGGACCAAGGTCACAGTTGGTGTTACAGCACACACAAAATGTTGATTTATGGTTAAAATAAGTTAATAGTGGTGGTTACCAGGGTGCAGATGGTTGTGGTTTTGCCTGTGCCTGGCATGCCGACTACCAGCGTGTAGTCTTTAGATAACAACACCTTCTTCATGGCCTGTTTCTGGGGTTTGTTGAGACCTACACAGTAACACAAATTCATTAGTTTTTCAAAGCTTCAAATACTTATGTATGAAACTGAAATTTGAACACCTGTGCAGCGCTGCTAACAATGTGCTTATAAAAACACATTTTTTGAATCCGCTTATTAATAAAATTCTATGTATATGTTTTGATCTACGTCATAGTAGCAAAATGTAAACCAAAACTGAAACTTTAAAAAGGATAAAACAAATAAAAAGCAACATGAGAGATGAGTTACCTTTGAGGATGTCAGCCACGGTGTCCTTAGCCTCCTTGGGCAAAACAGAGCTGAGGTTGGAGATGAACTCTGGAGCTTGAAGGTCGACGACCAACTTCCTCAGACGATCACTGCACACAGTAAAAAATTCTCATCCATACAAGAAATACCAAGCGTAAAATGTGTGAAATCATTTGTATTAAGTCACCTAAATGTTGTACAATCATAACTTCATATTTCATCTTACTGTCCCCACCTGTCCTGAGAGTTTTCCATCAGTTTGGAGAGATTGGTGAGGTGGGTGCTGAAGCCCACCACACCTTCATCCCCATCCAGCCGAAATGTCACATCCCTGAACTTCGACAGGTCCCTTTAAAGCACATTCAACAGTAAAACAGGTGAAAAATCAGGTAGCTGAGCTTATCTGTGTTATCTAAAGACCAGCAACTCACTGCCCCTTTATTCCTAACCTGTCCAGTGTGCAGCTGATTACTGTCTGGCTGACCTCACACAGGTAACCTGTTGCCAAGCCAACAAGGCGACCCTCCAGGTCACTAACGACAATGCGATCCCTGCTGGAGAGACTGCTGTTGGTCAAACCTTGCTGCGAAGCAACATGACTGCGGTGGAAACGATGAAGGAAAATACCTTCAGACTGAGCCATCACTGGCCCGCTGAGCCGCAGGTTCCCTGCGCAGCTCCCGCTCTTCTCACTGGAAACAGAAGCCAAGGTAAACAAAGTATTCAGAACTATAGCAAGGGAATTTAAGCAAATTATTTATTTATTTTTACACAGTGAAGCAGTTGTCTTCATTCACAACCTCTGAGTTTTTTGATTATGCTGAATTTTAAGAGGAAAGAGCAAGTTTGCTGTCTCTGTTTGCTTTTCCTTCCTCTCTGGTAAACTTTAACTCAACATCTTGATAAAACCAAAGACTCTTAGCATATCTGTTGTTTGAAGGTCTGGCTTCGTACCTTTCCTCAACCGTCTGAAGCCACACACGCTTTCGGCTGTTTCTAGTCTCCATGGTGACAGACTCCAAGCAGCAGAGAAGCAGCCAGTGGGAAAAATAGTTAAGATGAGGCAATGTCAGGTGGCCAGTCTCTTGCTGTATAAATTCATGTATAACATCTTCAGTGACTGCAGAGCTGCGATCCACAGCCCTGAAAAGTGAAGGAGATGAAGCAAGAAGGATAGAAGTTGAGGATTTTTATAAAAATTGCGACGCTTGCTTTCCTTCAACACAAGGAAGACAAAAAAAAGGGGGAAAAAAGGCTTACCTCTCATATAAGGCACAGTTTCTCTTTTGAGGACAGTACTGGCAGGTTTGTCTGTTGGTCAGTATGTCCGGCAGCCTGGAGAGGCAGCTTCGCTCAGCCTCTTTCTCCACACAGTTGTGAATGTGATGCACCAAAGTGTTCCTTAGCTTCAGCAGCTCTGCCATGAAACAAGAGGTTTAGCAATAAATGTGATAATTTGATATATTTTTTTTGCAAAACGCATAATTATTCCAAGTTTCCCTACTTTTGAATCTTTTCATGTGAATTTTGCTCAGGTTGGTTGCTACATGAAGCGTCGGCATACAGTACCTCTGCGGTCCATGTGGCTGGGTGCTACAGGGTGCATGTTGCCAGTCTTGAGGTAAAGTAGAAAGCCGGCCTCGGGACTGTATCTCTCCGAGGTCATCAAAGTGTACAGAATCACCTGCACGCAGAAACACACCTTTGCCTGATTAAAACGGCTTTTTTCATCTGAATCTACTGGTCTGCATATCAGTGTCTATGCCAAGTAACCTGACTGCGATGCTCTATCGAGTTTGACTCCCTGCCAGTTTTCAGCTCCAGAGGGATGGTCTTTTCTTCTGGAATTCTGTGAAAGCCATTTCGCGGTCTTTGGATTCGAACCCGGGCCGTCACATCGATTTTTCCTTTCAGCCCAAACCTCGGAGACCAAACGTTCTCCTCTATGTCTGCCAGCTCTGTAACAGTAGCGACAGCTCCCGAGTCCTGACACCTACTTGGAGCTCCACCACTGCTAGAAGGCAGAGATGCACAAATAATCAGCATAAACAAAGTGTTGACTGGTGTTAGGCAAGTATTTAAGTCAAAGCAGCCATTTTGAAATAAATAAGTAAACAAAGGTGTTAATGAAGTGTCTATTCTACTTAGACACAGGGCTTCATAGTAACCCCTGTACCTTCTTTTTTGTTTTTAAATGTCTGCTATCACTTTTTAAACTATGGTTAACTTTACACTGAGCATCATTAGGTTTATTCCTGCATTGCTGATAACATTTGTGTGTGTGTGTGTGTGTGTGTGTGTATGCATACATACATTTTAAGGCTTATGGCTTTAGGTGTTTGAGAGTTGAGGTATTCCTTTGCCCAGTGTTCCAGTGAGGGGAGATAATCATGCAGCTCCTGCTTCATCTCTTCCTGAGTTACACCCAAACTGTACCTACGAACACATGCATGACAAAAACAAAGAAGGAACATAAACCAAACATGCAAAATGTCACACGATTAGTGAATTTTCCAACCCGTCCCTGCAGTGAAAAAGAAATTTCATGTGCTCAAACTGACATGGTTATACAGCATTTCCATTTCCATATAGGGGAAAAATGCATCCTGAAAATGAAAGCTGAATAACTAACCAACAATTATTCAAACAATCAAATATTGGGGTACAGTGCTAGCAGTCTAACCACTTACATATCTCCCAGATATCGAGGACTGTGCAAAGCCTCATCAGCGAGCTTAGACAGCGTCTCCGAAGAAAAATCTTTAGCTGTAGCTGCTCTTTGGAAGACTTCATGGACCATGGTGCCGTTAAGCATTTGCTTGCTGCCACCATCAAAACTCTGCATAAACATAAACATAGTAAAGTACATGTGTTCAAAGCAGGATGAACACTATGCACTAAAATCTATTTTCTAACTGTGGTCTTTGAAACAACAAAAAAACCCTCACTTAATAAGAATTTATTTTAGTAATACTGCATTTTTTATTTTAAAAGAAAAAAGTGGCTATTTTGTTAGTGATTAATATGAGTGTCCACCACACCATCACAAGTAGAGCCTTTTACCTTGAACATATCTCCCAGCACCGCACGCCTCATGCAGCGGATGGAGCTGGAGATGCTGGTACCTGAGATGAGGCTATCAGGGAGTAAAACCAGAAAGCCCTGCTCCCTGTCCACTAACCAGGATCCACCATCAGAGTGGCCCTCCAGATGCACCACATCACCAGGACGAACAGGTGTCATCTCCCTGGGAACACCCAAGGAAAAATCTTTTTAAATGAATTAGAAAGAGAGTGAAGTGAATAATGATGCAAGAGTGTACAATTACACTATTCTTCAATGATCATGGACTGTATAAATGTAACAAGTTAAAATCCACAGGAAAACAAACAACACAAAGAAAACCACACAGAATAAACAGCAAGTAGTCACATGAATTTCCAGACATACTGATTTAAAAGTGATAAAATGTCGATAATGTCCAAACACATTATTACCATCCATCTCTAAGCAGGCACGTCTCGGCTGGATGTAGAAGCTTGGAGCATGAGATGGTCAGCGTTTTGAGGCCAGGTCTCTCTTCAACATTCATGACCCAGTAACGGTTTTTCGGTCCTCCACAAAGGATTACATGGTCTGGTACTTTCCTGTGAGGGCAGAAGGGACTTTTTATCATAAGTGTTCCCATTTTCCTCAGAAAAAATCTGAATGCACTTGATCCAAACATGTTTTAATGAGCAGAAACAAACTGCAGACAGCAGCATCAGTTTCATCAGTTTTAAGTAAAGATGACTGTTGCATCAACCTGGCAAATCTCTGCCTTTTTTAGTAGGTCTGCATAAATACTGATGGTTCTTTTTCATAGGCAATGCTAATTACAGTGGGGCAAAAAAGTATTTAGTCAGCCACCGATTGTGCAAGTTCCCCAAGTTAAAATGATGACAGAGGTCAGTAATTTGCACCAGAGGTACACTTCAACTGTGAGAGACAGAATGTGAAAAAATAATCCATGAATCCACATGGTAGGATTTGTAAAGAATTTATTCGTAAATCAGGGTGGAAAATAAGTATTTGGTCAATAACAAAAATACAACTCAATACTTTGTAACATAACCTTTGTTGGCAATAACAGAGGTCAAACGTTTACTATAGGTCTTTACCAGGTTTGCACACACAGTAGCTGGTATTTTGGCCCATTCCTCCATGCAGATCTTCTCGAGAGCAGTGATGTTTTGGGGCTGTCGCCGAGCAACACGGTCTTTCAACTCCCGCCACAGATTTTCTATGGGGTTGAGGTCTGGAGACTGGCTAGGCCACTCCAGGACTTTCAAATGCTTCTTACGGAGCCACTCCTTTGTTGCCCGGGCGGTGTGTTTTGGATCATTGTCATGTTGGAAGACCCAGCCTCGTTTCATCTTCAAAGTTCTCACTGATGGAAGGAGGTTTTGGCTCAAAATCTCACGATACATGGCCCCATTCATTCTGTCCTTAACACGGATCAGTCGTCCTGTCCCCTTGGCAGAAAAACAGCCCCATAGCATGATGTTTCCACCCCCATGCTTCACAGTAGGTATGGTGTTCTTGGGATGCAACTCAGTATTCTTCTTCCTCCAAACACGACGAGTTGAGTTTATACCAAAAAGTTCTACTTTGGTTTCATCTGACCACATGACATTCTCCCAATCCTCTGCTGTATCATCCATGTGCTCTCTGGCAAACTTCAGACGGGCCTGGACATGCACTGGCTTCAGCAGCGGAACACGTCTGGCACTGCGGGATTTGATTCCCTGCCGTTGTAGTGTGTTACTGATGGTGACCTTTGTTACTTTGGTCCCAGCTCTCTGCAGGTCATTCACCAGGTCCCCCCGTGTGGTTCTGGGATCTTTGCTCACCGTTCTCATGATCATTTTGACCCCACGGGATGAGATCTTGTGTGGAGCCCCAGATCGAGGGAGATTATCAGTGGTCTTGTATGTCTTCCATTTTCTGATGATTGCTCCCACAGTTGATTTTTTCACACCAAGCTGCTTGCCTATTGTAGATTCACTCTTCCCAGTCTGGTGCAGGTCTACAATACTTTTCCTGGTGTCCTTCGAAAGCTCTTTGGTCTTGGCCATGGCGGAGTTTGGAGTCTGACTGTTTGAGGCTGTGGACAGGTGTCTTTTATACAGATGATGAGTTCAAACAGGTGCCATTCATACAGGTAACGAGTGGGGGACAGAAAAGCTTCTTACAGAAGACGTTACAGGTCTGTGAGAGCCAGAGATTTTCCTTGTTTGAGGTGACCAAATACTTATTTTCCACCCTAATTTACGAATAAATTCTTTACAAATCCTACCATGTGAATTCATGGATTTTTTTTTCACATTCTGTCTCTCACAGTTGAAGTGTACCTCTGGTGCAAATTACTGACCTCTGTCATCATTTTAAGTGGGGGAACTTGCACAATCGGTGGCTGACTAAATACTTTTTTGCCCCACTGTATATCACATTAACATCAAATCCTTCAGCCCAAAATCAGATACTTTGTCCATCAGGGCTTCTTCATCTTTTTTCCCCTTTCCAAGTCAGCATTTTGGTGTCTTTCTCACCGGGATTTTTTGGTCTTAAGACCTTCGTTATGCTCCATCTGATCTGCAAACCAGCTCTCATCCAGTCGCTCTTCTGTGGGACACGCAGGAGCCGTTCCTGTGTTATAAATTGTTTGTTTTTAGTGTTTTAGCATAAAAGTAAATAGAAATTCAAATCAAACTACAAGCAAAGACATGGTAAGGTGTATTGTACTATTTTTTTCTGCTCTTTAAGACTACAAGAAGTTTCAACATTTGTAACTCTGGTACAGCCTGGACAGGAGAAATTTTAATTCATTAAAGCATGCTGGCAAAATGGTTGCATTTGGCACAGGAAACTATGTGAAAATAAGAGAGAAGGTCATACCGCCATTTTGCTCCTGATCCTGTGTTTTCTGGTCTCCATCTCCAACCTTCTTCGATGTTCTTGTGGTCTCTTTTACGTTTGGGTGAACCTCTCTCTCCTTTGAACCTCCGTGCAGTGCAGGTGTGATAGCTTGAGCACTGGTTTCATTCACATGTGCATTAGGAGTGTCCTTTTCCACACTAGTGTGTAGCTTTCTGCTGGTTTCGGCCTCAGCTGCTGTCTGCTCCGTTATCAAAGTAAAACCAGAATCTTGCTCATCATGTTCTTGCTGAGGTTTCTTCTCTTGGCCCAAAGAGAGGGAAGACACAGACTGCACTGATATTATTGCGCTTCTACCATCATTTAAGATCAATTCAGTGCCTTGACTGTGACCCACAGACTTGTCATAACAACCTGCTGAACGTTCAGTGGGTAAGGAGGGTGTTTTCTCTGGCTCAGTTATATAATTTCTTTCTTTCAGGCTTCTACTCATAATCACTGCTCCTGTGGTCAATGGGCTGGTAGTTCTTGGTCTCTTGGCATCATGTGACTCTTCAGGGGGGCTGAACAGCCTTTTCATGGAGCCAGACGTTCTATCTTCCCTCTTGGCTTTTCCTCCATCCTTAGCCATTACTCTCCGTAAATTTGGCCCTTTGGAGCGAGGACTGCGACAGACAGGAGACAGCTGGCCGAGGTTTGCCAGGCACACCTCCTCCCTGCTGAGGTCCTTCTTAAAGGAGGGAGAGCAGGTATGCCTGATTTGACTGTTTGGCGTCTCAGGCACAGAAAGTAGGAGATCTGGTGAGGAGGGGAGGAGGTTTTCAAGGTCCCCAAGGACACTCCTCTTTAATGGGGAATGGACTCTGAACAGAGAGCTTTCACCATCTTTGACTGGAGGCTCAGTCTTGGGCTGGACCGCACCCGTGGTGGATACTTTTGTGGAAGTTGGGAAGACCTACAAGCAAAACACTCAATAAGTAATTTAATACACATCTTATACGGCACATGCTATATTAGTTCTTAAAATATTTGACTGAACAGTATATGAATGGAATTACGTGACCATTATGAACAGATTACTAGTAAGTATCATCGTTCTTAATGACCAATAAGGACAATAATTGGTGATATTAATATATCATCTGTAATAAGACCTAAAAGAAACAGGACAGTGATACCTTTCGGTTCTGGGAGGAAAAGAAGGCAGAGATGTTCTTCTGCCCCCCAGGTAAACCTCGAAGAACCTGAAAGAAATCACAATGACACCCTTCACATTGGTGAACCAAAAAAAACAAACAAAACAACAACATAAACACGACACTGTGGAGCTGTGGATGACTGATGATGCAGCAGCACTAAACCAGGTGTCACAATTAACAGTGACCCATTATTACTATGACAACAACCCACCTCGGCTTTCTTCATTTTCATCCTGTTCATGGCGACAGTTTAAACAGCAGCCAGGAGTGTGAACACAGCTGCTTCAGGGCGCTTCTTTAATGAGCTGGTAGTTATCCTGTTGTCAGGAGCAGCCTACCCCAGCAGCCACCGTCACAGTTCCCAGAAGACCGCTCGTTTCATTTAATTTCGACCGACTCTGCATCTCCACCACACCGACATGAATCACTAATGTCCCGGCCACAGTTAACCGTATTGCTCCATTATTTGAAGAAACTACGATGCTGGTTCAGCGATGTCATTCATTTTCTCTGTCTGCTATTGAGGTTGTTTAAAAGCCCTGCGCGCCGATTTTCAGTTTCGCGGAACGGAAATTACATCTACGCAGTTCCGCTAAAGAAAAGAAAACAACTTTTGGCGGGGCAGGAAGTAAAGTGATGAATCATGCTGTCACCCAACGGTTAACAGCCATACATGAATGGCAAAAAAAAAAAAAAAAAAAAAAAATCGAAAGTTTGTTTTACGTGAATTAATTTTTTATTTAATTTTATTAGATATGAAATAAAAATTACACTGCAAGAGATATGTATTTATTTTCCCAGGAGTTAGTATCAGGGTGAATTTGCTTTAAACTACAACATACAGTATCTGTCAGCTTTTTTATCGACTTTATATTTTTATTTACGTTCTGTTTTTTTAAACAAACCTTCTTTTGGTTGCTCCTTTTAGGGAAGGGATGGCAAACTCGTTTTATATTGTGAGCTGCATACAGCCCACTTTGACCTTAAGCGAGCAGAACCAGTGAAAATGCCATTCCTGACGGTGTAAAGACATTAAACTAACATTTAACATAACATAAAACTCGATATGAGAAGAGTAACAGTATGTCTTAGTGTTTCTATATGATAAAGAAATGCTGCTGTAGCAAATGAAAGAAACCTGTCAGCACAAACGTTTGGGCTTAAATTGTAGGAAATAAATTACTGAAAATTCTGGTAGCTCATTGCCCAGACTGTCCTCTAAATATAAAGCAGAAAGTCTTTTTTTCATTCACATAAAGTTTCTAATTTTTATTTTACTGTGGCCATTGTCATTTAATTGTGTATCTATTATTTTATTAGTGTAGTGTGAGTGGTCTTGAGAGAAGTCTTTATCAGCAGGACTATAAATACAGGTAAAAGTCCAAAATTGCACTTCTTCACATTTTCCATAGCTGCCCAGTGGATTGGACTGGATTTTTCTTTTAAATTTATTGCACATTTGAATGTTTGAATAACTGAGTAATTGTAAAGAGCAGCTACTTCAACATGTTATTTTATCAGAGAAGAAACAAAGTTCTGATTTAATGACGCAGACATACATTTAAATCTTGTTGTACTCTTTTGAATCAGTCATCACCATTTAGTACACCAGCTGACTTTGTTTTATTGAAGTGTCTGAAGTCTTTGTGTAAAATCTCACCTTTGACATCTAAATATTTTTAAATATTTGCGCTACATTTCAGCTTCTACAACTGCAACGTTATGTTGCCCAAAATATATAATCTAAAAAGGCTGATGGGAGGATCATGAATAGGACAATAAATCGTTTTCTTCAAGGTGTAAATAGCATCTACTCAAAATGTAAAGTTCAGCTGTCATAGGAAAAGATAGCAGAAAGTTTTGGCACGTTCGTCTCGTTTGGATAATACATTGATGGAGGCACAGCTCCAGGAGTTGAAGGTGTTCTCCTGACATGCTTGTGCCGAGTTGTTCGAAACATTGATCCATGGATGGATTGGTTTCTGCAAAAAAATAAATGAATTAAGATAAATCATATAAATTAATGAAGGTATTTTAGCAGAAAATGAGCTTTGTTTCAGGTTGACAGGAGCTTTAGGAAATCCAGATAGCTATGCTGTTTGGATTTAAAACACTTCGCTCACCTTATTTCCATATGCAGACTGGGAGGTATATTAAAGCATGTGTTGTTTTTCATGTGTTTAAAAAAAATAATAGAAATGTCAAAGACAAAACTATCTCAGGTGCTCTGAGCTGGTGTCATTTCCTACTCATGTTTGACAGCCCCTGCTCAAATGTGGGATCTGAAATACTTTAAAAGAACCCAATAAAAGCAAATCCGGGCACATTTTGTGCTACTTTGACTTTTGTCGATTGCTCATATAACCTTTGTGACTCATCACATCCATAATAATTCTGGTAATGAATAACAAATTGAAAACTAGAGTGTGAATACCTCACACAATTAACCTAATTTCACATGCTTGTGACAAATGTCGCATACACAAAGTTATTGTTACCTTGCCTTACATCAAAAACACAAGGTTTTTTAATAGCAAGAGAAGTTAACTAGGCCTCTCTCTCTCTCTCTCTCTCTCACACACACACACACGCCCTGTGTAACCCTGACACTAAAACCCCATGTTGAGCCTCAAAAATGCCTTCAAATTTGTGAGGACCGGTGTGTGTGTCCTCACAAGTGACTGTTGGTTCTCACAAGTATAGTAGAATGCAGATTTCGGTCCTCACAAAGATAACTCGACAGGAACACACCCACACACACGATGAATGAAGAGTAGATGTTTTGTGCAATTCTCAAATGCAGAGGTATATTTGAATAAAAACACAGGAAAGAGAAAAAAAATTCAATACACTAAAACAAAAGTTATGTAAAATTAAAACTCCAAACAGAGTAAGTTTAATAGAGTGACCTTTAATTTCATTTCCAGGCTTCCACTTTGACTGTGAAAGCATCAAACTGGGTATTTTACTTTACCACCTGTTTCTGTCTGTGATCTGTTTCTCAATCCCATCAGACATCTTTACATATTCAACATCCCGTCATCTTGATGAGGCCTGATGATTTCTTGATTAAAGGAAAACTGAATCATCACAATCACCCACATCACCAATTTTTCTTAATATAGTCTCATGAATGAAACCTTGAACCCACAGCTGCACAGGACAATATGCATTTACACTTAAATGAACACAGTCATCACAGTTAATTTGAGTCAATCACAAAAAGCACCTTCCTGCTGCTGAAATGACTAGTGTGTTAGACATGTCTGAAAATATTCCCAACAAAAGCACTGTTTGCTCCTACCTGGTAAATGAAGAGGTTTATTGGGAAATCATTGAGCTGTTGTCTTTGTAGGAGACACCCAAAGAACTACATATTCAGTAGGAATAAACTTTTGTATCCTCTGGGATCTAAGTTATCATATGTGATAACCCTAACCCTGTCTTTTGGAGGAAAGTCAAACCTTTCTCCAAAGAGTTATTTTTATTATACATGAAAACACCAGACAGGTCAGGGATAAAGGTATTGAGAAATTTAAAGCAGGCTTAGGCTACAAAAAGATTTCCCAAGCCTTGAACATCTCACGGAGCACTGTTCAAGCGATCATTCAGAAATGGAAGGAGTATGGCACAACTGTAAACCTACCAAGACAAGGCCGTCCACTTAAACTCACAGGCCGAACAAGGAGAGCGCTGATCAGAAATGCAGCCAAGAGGCACATGGTGACTCTGGACGAGCTGCAGAGATCTACAGCTCAGGTGGGGGAATCTGTCCATAAGACAACTATTAGTCGTGCACTGCACAAAGTTGGCCTTTATGGAAGAGTGACAAGAAGAAAGCCATTGTTAACAGAAAACCATAAGAAGTCCCGTTTGCAGTTTGCCACAAGCCATGTGGGGGACACAGCAAACATGTGGAAGAAAGTGCTCTGGTCAAAAGAGACCAAAATTGAACTTTTTGGCCAAAATGCAAAACGCTATGTGTGGCAGAAAACTAACACTGCACATCACTCTGAACACACCATCCCCACTTTCAAATATGGTGGTGGCAGCATCATACTCTGGGGGTGCTTCTCTTCAGCAGGGACAGGGAAGCTGGTCAGAGTTGATGGTAAGATGGATGGAGCCTAATACAGGGCAATCTTGGAAGAAAACCTCTTTGAGTCTGCAAAAGACTTGAGACTGGGGCGGAGGTTCACCTTCCAGCAGGACAACGACCCTGAACATAAAGCCAGGCAACAATGGGATGGTTTAAAACAAAACATATCCATGTGTTAGAATGGCCCAGTCAAAGTCCAGATCTAAATCCAATCCAGAATCTGTGGCAAGATCTGAAAACTGCTGTTCACAAACGCTGTCCATCTAATCTGACTGAGCTGGAGCTGTTTTGCAAAGAGGAATGGGCAAGGATTTCAGTCTCTAGACGTGCAAAAGCTGGTAGAGACAAACCCTAAAAGACTGGCAGCTGTAACTGCAGCAAAAGGTGGTTCTACAAAGTATTGACTCAGGGGGCTGAATAATTACACACACCCCACTTTTCAGTTATTTATTTGTAAAAAATGTTTGGAATCATGTATGATTTTCGTTCCACTTCTCACGTGTACACCACTTTGTATTGGTCTTTCACGTGGAATTCCAATAAAATTGGATATGTGTATGTGTGTATATATATATATATATATATATATATATATATATATATATATATATACATACACACACACACACACACACACACACACACACACACACACATATATATACACACACACACACATATATATACACACACACACACACATATATATACACACATACACACACGCATACAGAAATATTTATAAAGTGTGTTAGAATGATTATTTTATTTGTTCCTGAAAGCCTGGAATAAAACATAATTATTACATAATAGAAGCATAAAACATTACAGTTGTTTGTAAAGTCAACAGCAGTCACCAAGTACTCTAAAAGTGCAAACTGGAACACTGAAACATGTTGGCTGCAGCTGCACGGCACAACCTTTGCTTTAAAAGTGAATGTTTTCCATTTCTGGTTTGGTCTTCTAGCGACCAAAGTAACTAAGTTATTTTTAGTGCAGCACCATGCATCTCTTTGCCACCAATTTTATTTGGCAACAGCCAGCAACCACTTGCAAACCTTTCAGGGATATGCATTTTCGCTTACTGACCAGCGGTGGTTGGTAGAGGTCACTGCCGGTCTCTGGACTCGTGCAACTGAAGCATTACCAAATCACCTACAGTATTACAACTTTCTTCATGTCTTCTTCCACAATAGCACAAAGAAACTTTTCAGTATGACATTTGTGTTTCATCTTTTTCATTTAAGAAAAATATAAAAGAGCAAGTAATTTCTGAAGTCTAGATATTCTTTCCTGTGTGAGTGTTCATATGAATAATTAGATGGGAGCGTCGGATGAATCTTTTCCCACAAGCCGTGCAACTGTACGGCCTCTCGCCTGAGTGAGTCTTCATGTGGCGAGTCAGATTCGAGTGGGCACTGAATTTAATATGGCACAGGGTGCAACCGTAGGGTTTCTCACCTGTGTGAATTATCATGTGCTTGATAAGGTCGGCTTTCTCTCTAAATTTTTTACCACAGTCGTTACAGCTGTGAGGCTTCTCTCCTGTGTGGATACGCATGTGGGCGTTCATGTTTCCCACCTGAGTGAATCCCTTGCCGCAGACGCTACACGTGTGCGGCTTCTGTCCAGAGTGTGAGTTCATGTGAGTCTGTAAATATGAGCGCTGGATGAAGCTTTTGCCACACACGCTGCAACTGTGGGGTTTCTCTCCCCTGTGCGTTTTCATGTGACGAGTCAGAATGGATTTATTCCTGAAATTCTTGCTGCAAACGCTGCAGGTGTAAGGTTTTTCTACTGTTTCGCCAGATTTCTCTTCTCTCTTACTGTTTACACCCGAGTGACGTTTTACACTGTCTTGCTGTTCATCATCACTTATTTCACTCGATGGACACTTGCTGGTTGGCTCTGATGCGCCACAGCTTTGTTTAACAGTTCGAGCTGAGCAGCTGGGCGAGTGATCTTCCTCACCATTCCTGACAGTCTGGCCCAGATTTTCTGAATGCTTCCCATCCTCACCTCTCTCCACATAAACTATATTAAACATGGCGTCTTTGGTGTCAGCCTCTTCCTGCTTTTCACACACTGGAGCCGACCACAGTTCTACCTCCTGTTCTTCTTTAATCCGGGGCTCTCGGTCATCCTCACACAGGTCTGTCTTCTTCTCAGGGTGATCCTGCTCAGAGCAAGCACCATCTTCCTGGACGGAGAACTGCAGAGGGACTAGACAACATCATATATCAGAAAATGGATTTAGGTTTTCACTTTATCAAGCAGAAAGCTCTACAATACAAATCTCAGATTTTTAATTTTTAAATTATGACGTGTAGTCTGCTGTTGAAAAAGACATCTTACTACTTCTTTTGCATAAAACAATAACAGATGCACTGGAACTTATTCTCTTGATGATTTCTTGTTTTTGATATGAAAGCAAAGACTCTGCTTTATTATGAAGCTCGGATAAAACAAAAATACCGTAAATAAACTTTCAAATGCAGTGATATCAAAACTGCAATTAGGTTTTTATTTTACAGTGTTAGAACTACAGGTTTCTGGGTCACGTTTCATTGTTTTGGATGCAGTAGTGAAGATGAAAGGTGGAAACAGGTCCTTGTGTTTCACTGGAAGTTTTCTCTATCTGAGGCTTCCTGAACCAAACAGATTACATTGTTCTTTGCAAAATGTTTATTGGGAAAATCATTTCAATTCTTCCATATTTCACTATTTATTTATTGTCAATATAAGTATACAACATACATACCAGCTAAACAGCTTAAGTAAAAGAGCACAAAAACATGTTAAATGTGAATGAAAAAGCTTTGAACCACCAGGACTCAGAGTCTGGCCGACTAGCAAAGCTGAGAAACTGAGAATGTGGTGCTTGATCAGCAGAGAGGTGAAAAACTGAACAATCACTTCAGAGAGCGCACAAAGCTGTGGTTTAGATTTGAGACTGTGGCACCTGACCTAAGAGTCAACTACTTCCAAAAAGTTCTGCGTTTTTATTATAATACATGTCCTGATTTTCCTAAATCCTGCCTGTGACATATGCCCTACATACAATAATAATAAAAAAAGAACAAAACTAACACTGAAACTAAAAAATCTAAACTAAAACTGAACATTTTTAAACTATTAAAAACGAAACTTCTGGAAACTGACTTAAAAAACCTCAAAATTAGAATAAAAATTACAACTAATTAGAAAATACAGGACTGTAATAACTCTGGTGGTTGGAACGGTTTCTGCACTGATGATGATGATGAATGTGATGATGTATCTGGCTGTTGTGGTGTAGAGTGAGATAAGTCACTGGTTGGTTCCTTGGACTCTGGGGCTAACTACATAATGACGAAGCTTACGTCACTGGGGCTGGAGTTTACTCGCAGGGGTGGAAAGTATAATCCCTGTGAGAAACTGCTCCTCTGCACCAAAGGGGTAGACCCACACTGGAAAGATTAGGTTTTTTTGGCTTTCATGGGGATGCCTCTGTATCCCTACATAACAGTCAGAGGCTGTGGCTGGAGAGATTAGGGTGTGGGCGCCTGGGCTTAGACTGCTAGCACTGCTGGCCCTCTAAAGTCTGAAAAACTCATGACTCTTCTGCCTGAACCATCAGCAGCCACTGTGTCTCTTCAACAGATCCTCAGAATAATACACCACACCACACCGAGAAGCAGTTTAAAAAGCCTCACTGGTTCCAAACAGAGGAAGATGCCAAGCTGGCTGCACTCAGGGAAGCAGTGGGGCATAAGAGGAGAATGATGAAAAAGAAGCTGGAGGCTCTGAGCAGGGAGACGCAGGTCTTTCACACAGTCAGAGCCACAGAGAAGGAGCTGAGACTTGAAGATGACTCTTTCCTAAACAGCTATGGGGCTCTGTCCCAATTTCAGAAACTGTCTCCAACCTCAGCTGACATCTTAAGTTAGAGACAATTGAAGCTGGGAACTTTTGTGTCCCCACCATGTTGATTTTTTTGGAGCCAGGCATGAAACTATTTAGAGTAGAGGGCAGAGTACTAAGTTAACAACTAACGCAAAGCATAGTTGGTTAGCAAGTTGAATCCATAAAATCTATGGATGCAATACAAAGACACTAAAGTCTGCTTTTCAGCACTAAATTAAAGACCATTAAACATTGTTGACAGCCTTTACCTCACAGCAGGATATATATAATTCCAAAAAAATGCTGCAAAAGGCACGATCAGCATAAACACAATCACAGGTTTGGTTCAGGTCTGTTTGCACACCTGTCACTCCTCCATTTTAGCCTCCATAATATCTAAATAGTAGGGGTGCAACGATACTCGTATCGATATTGAACCGTTCGATACAGTGCTTTCGGTTCGATACGCATATGTATCGAACAATACAAAATTTGTAATTTATTTTATCAACTTTCCTTCTGACCATGCTGTCTGTGTTGAGCGCTCAGTGAATCAGCGTTCGACTACTCCGCCTAGGCTGCACTGTCGAGCGCAGATCCACTGAGCGTTCAACGTAGACAGCATCGTCAGAAGGAAGAGCGCAGGGCAAGCTAGCGAGACAGAAGTTAAACTCTCCTTGCAACATGGCAAATTGAACCTCCCCCACCCTCATTCAGATCTGGCGTTTGGAATTATTTTGGTTTTCATGTGACGTATGACCCTGAAGGTAAGCGAGTCATGGACTAAAGTAAAACAGTATGTTGGATGTGCCACGCAATGCTCAATTACATGGGTGGGAAGTAGTGTGTTAGTGCAGTTAGCTCATTAACGTGTTAGCCGTCTAGCCCCACGCACGGGGCGATCAGGGGTAGCTCGTTAACGGAGATTTGCCATGTTGTGGCGTTAACGTCATTTCAACGAGATTAACGCTGACAGCTCTAGTGGGAACACAACGAATATGACTGCACATTTACACCGACATCATCCTAGTGCAAAGACAAGTGGAAGCAGACAAAAACAACAAGCATGCATGCTACAAACTTTACCCGAGTCATTTAGACAGCCGTTAGCACATGATTCTCCTTATGGGGACCTGATATGTTTAATATTGTGGCGAGCTCAGACAAGGAGGAGACGGAGGTGTCGTTTGGTCTTGCTTCCCGTGAGCTAGCCAGGGAGCTCAGCCGTTTATTGACATCTGCAGAAGAACACTGCCGCTAGCTAACTGCTCAGCGCGGCAACCGCACAGCAACAACAACAACAACACACAGGGCGCCCTCTGACCCCGGAAGGACACACCGTCGCAGCGAGAGGGCGTCACCCGTCACTATGGCAACATAAACAAAACATAACTGTACAAACAGAACCCCGAACAGCCCTGACCCGCTACAATATGCTGCTGAGAATATAGCCCAGAAGAAGCGTATAGTATAGCTTTTATTTTGGAAAGAGCCATTTCTCTGTAATAAACTCTCTTTTCCAAAGATGAGTGATTCCTCAATCAGATACAGGGCTTGCAAAATCGCTAGCCCGACGTCCCGGGGCTAGCGATTTTTCCAGTCGGGCTACCAAAATCTATCTCTGCCCTGCCCGTCGGGCTATTGTAGGAAGGAAAAATATATGTCAATGCTTTTGCATTCTTTCGGAAATGTAGCTGGGTAATTATGTCATTGGCATCGGTGAGTCACTGTCAATATGTGACATATTGAAATTGCGTTTGAATTTGCGCTTGTTTTTTGCTTTCACTTGTTTCACTTTGCAATCGCGCGAACTGTGTATAGAGAGCGACAGCACTGATCTGTGAGTGATGATAATTTGCGCACCAATTCCTCTGACATCGTCTTATCAATCGTTAGCTTACTATGCAAACATGACAAGTGAAATCTCCCGCAGCAAGCTTAAACATATGAGAGGTTGATCGCGCAGAGAATCGCTGACCGTTATGTGTGTGTGTGTGTGTGTGTGTGTGTGTGTGTGTGTGTGTGTGTGTGTGTAAAAGCAGCAGGATATATATTTTAGTTCTGCTGAGCCAAATAAGACAGGTCAGGGTGAAGAAGTGACAGCCAAAGAAAAGCTTACCACAAAACGGAAAAGTTATGACAAATCAGACTAAGGCAAAAAGAAAGTGCAGCTTTATGGTTTCATGGACAAAAGAATTTCTGTGGCTGCAATATGACGAGCTATATAACCGGGGCTGCACATAAGTGCTCCGCAGGTGCGCATTCGCAGTCAAAATAAAAAAAAAAAAAAAAAAAACGCGCACAAGATATGAAGTTGCAACGCGTGTTTGCATACATAAGATTTTCTGGAGGAGGACAGACATTTGTTTAAAACTCTTAAAGATGTCGAAGAAGCTCCTTTAAGCAACTACTTTGGTGTTCCTCCACCTCCAAAGAAATGTCAGGAGTCCGAACCACAAAAGAAGCGCGTATTCTCGGAAAAGTGTTTGCAGGAGGTGAGCTGGCTTCAAACAAATGATGAACGCACAGAGATGTGGTGCGGAATGTGCCGTGAAAATCCCACTCTAGCGGACAAAAACAGTGCTTTTTATATGGACACAAACGCGCGTTGCAACTTCTTATCTGGTGCGCGTCTTTTATTTTGACAGCGAATGCGCACATGCGGACCACTTATGTGCATGTAAATAACAATGTTCTGCCGGGTGTGTTGTTGGTTTTCTCTCGATTTCTGAGTCGACAAGCGCCTTTGTTACTGGGACCAGTCATTTTAAGAAAGGCCCCCATTAGAACCCATGAGAAATGCAAGAAATGCATTATTGCTCAGTCTGCAATATCTTTCCCAGAACAAACACCAATTGCAAATAACATACTAAAAATAAACCTGAAAAATCTGTTTAGAACAGCTACTATGTTGCAAAGAGTGAACTACCACTGGCAAAATTTAGCAGTCTTTGCAAACTTCAAAAAGCAAATGGCCTAGATCTTGGTTCCACTTGTCTCTTACCTGTGACTTCAGTGGAAATTTCAAATTCAGGATCTGACACAGACTGATTCATGTCCTACACCGTTCTTACAAGTTTCTGTTCAATTAGAACCAAGTATTTGAGTTGATGATTGTAATTTTTATACAATGTTGTAATTTGTTTTTCAACAATTTTTTGATTAATGTTTTGTTTCCTTTACAATATTATACTTTAATGTATAATATTGTAAAGGAAACAAAACAGGAAACAAAACATCAATCAAAAAATTGCTCTCTTTTTTTATTCGGGCTACTTAGATTTATTTTGGGCTACCAAAAACTGAAGAGTCCCTGTCCGAAGGGCTACCAGGGATTTTGAAATTTTGAGAGCCCTGAGAGATATTTATTTTTTAAATTACTTTTGTTTCAGCAACATTAAATTTAAAAACTGTACTTTTGAGTTAAAATATATATTTATAATTTTAATAAATGACAAATTAAAAAGGCATGAACATTTTTTTGTATCGAAAAAATATCGAACCGTGACATCAAAGTATCGAACCGAACCGTGAATTTTGTGTATCATTGCACCCCTACTAAATAGATGAGTTATCAAAAATCCATGACAGTAGTGAATGTTCTGAAGGGGTAAACTGGCTATAGAGACCAAATCCTTTACCTGTGCTAGGATATAAAGATGCTATAAATAGCCTATTGTTGGTACGGTGGATTCTGTCTTTAGATTATTAAGATACTCTGTTGTTGATATGGCACTTTAATTGACAGGTGAGCCCAGCTGTAAAGATGCAGATACATAAACCAGGCTTAAAACAGTCAAATTCCTTTTTGATACTGAGGTTTGAAACTATAATATGACCAGATATTACTCTGTACAGTCACTATTTGTTTAATTAATGAACCAATGAGCACTATAGGAAAAAGAGTGGCTACTAATCAGCTGTCTCCAAGCACCGAACACTATCGTGAAGCATATTCTGGACTTGGAACAGGTTCATTTCATAATAATATCTTTAAAAATGAAAAAAAGAAAAAGCTTATTTTTTTTTCATTTTTCCATTCTTTAAGCTAGCTACCACACAAATTATTTTAAACAAGGAAGCCGAGAGATGAAAAGCGCTGAAATTTAAACCTAAATCTTGGTTAAGATATGCAGGAAATCCTCTTGTGGTTCATTTTTATTCATTTGACAGCCATTTTGCATCCCCCTCCCTCTTTCAGGGATGCAAAATGGCGCTATTTGCTGGCTTCTGTAAACTGTTTACTAGATGTTTCCTAAGACTGAACACTGGCTGAGCTTAACAGATGCTACAAAGTGTCCATGCAGCTTCAGGGTTGTCCTGCCGTTACCTTTCCACCCGGCCAGGCTTCGCCGTTGTTGCTCGACCTCCTGCTTTGAACAGAGCACTTCCTTCTCATAGTCTCTTACAGCTTCTTCAAAGAGGTTGAATATTTCCTCGGCAGCCGCCTGCAGTCGTTCATTGACCACAGCTCTTAGTTTCTCTGTTTTGAACATTTCTGCGGGCGATAAGAGTCCTCTAGTCTGTTTTTGGACGAGCTCAGGGGTGAAAGGCTGCTTTTGGGTTGCCAGATATCGCGAGAAAACCAAGAACTGTCAACATTAAAATGACTTTCTGAACACAAGTGTAACCACATCCACGTGATCACTCACAATCATCGTATCTTTTCGTAATTTGCAAATCACAAATATACCATAAAATTAACTGTGTGTTTTATTGTATAGGACTGTATTATACTATAAAACAATGTTCATGAAACGGACAAACAAAAGTTTAAATCATGCAATACGAACTTTCAAGGACATAAATATGCTGAAGTTGCCCAGTGAAGCTGTCTGCAGCAAATACAAATGGCACGCTGTAAAAGCGAATTCACGTTTATAGAAGGACATGGCAACAAAGGATTGCCGAGGCACACTGTAATACGATCATATTTCCATGATAGAGCTTTATTGCCACCTACTGGTCAAGAAAGAAAAAAAATGACGTACATGTTTGTATTGATCACCTATTTCAGTGCTGTTTGATTTCAGGCTGCCTACATATCAGAGGTCTCTAATTCTCCCCCTGCCCATCAAGAGGAAAGTTAAAAAGAAAGAGAGAAAGTTCTTCTTTTTGCTGTTCTTTTAGGGGTTGCAAGGTCAGATCACCTTCCTTAATCTCACCCGACCCCTGTCGTCTCAACCCTCTGCGTGTTCTCCTTCCCTTACATCCATAAATCTTCTCTGCGATCTTCCTATTTTCCTCCTGGCTGGCAGCTCCATGCTCAGCCAGGATATATCCAATATATCCATTATCGATTCTCTGCACTTGCTCAAACCATCTCAGCTAAAGTTTCCCTTTGATTTACTCTTTTCCATCCTGGTCAGTCCCAGTGAAAAGCTCTTCTTAACATCTCATCACAGCTTCCCGTCTCTTCGTCAATGCCGCAGTCTCTAGACCACACAGCTCTCACTCCCATCTTCTAAAACTTCACTTTCACTCTTGCTGTTGTCATGTCCAGTGCTCTATTTTGGCATCTTTAAAATGCTTCACCTAAGGCCTTTGAATGCTGTCACGATCAAGCCAACAAAACTGGGGCAGCTGCGGCTCAGGTGGTACAGTGGGCTGCCTACTGATTGGATGATTTGTGGATCAACTGACTCCTCCGGTTGGCACGCTGAATATCTTCCAGCAAGATACTGAATCCCAGGTTGCTCCCAAAGCGTCCATGTAAGTGCAGGTGCAAATGTTGGAAAGCACTTAGGTATAGATAAAAGTGCTGAATGAATATGTAAGATTACATGAATGAGATCTGCAGTAGCAACTGAGTAGAAAGCTGCTACATAAGCACCAGTCTTGCTCAAATCACTAACCAATGTTTGTATGCTTTTCTCTGTAGGTACATCTCTACACCCTGCACACCCAGGATTATCTCCTGAATTAAAACTCGTAAATATCCTGTTTTAGAGTGATTACATATTCAAAAAAGACATGAAAAGTTAATTTCCCCCCTTATTACTTCAATTAGGTTTAATTTCTTTTTCAAATCAAAAATCTCCATTAAATCCAAAGAGTTCTCAAACTTTTTTCCCCCAGCTGGTTAATTTCGCCCTGCCCGAGTAATTAACCAGATTTCCTCTTGCAGTTGTCCACCATGAGATGGCAGCAGATATCCAAATAATCAGAATCAGAATCAGAATCAGAATGCTTTATTGATGCCTGGGGGAAATTATTTTTTGTTACAGTGCTCCATTTTAAACCAACATTAAGACAAGACAGACAATACGCTAACTAAGAATAGTACAATATATACATATATATACATACATACATACATAAGTCACTTATAAATAAATAGTTGGAAAAGAAACATGTGTAGTTGTAGCAGCAAACAGTGTGTTAAGTGGATGCGTTGTACAGGGAGATGGCCACAGGCAGGAATGATTTCCTGTGTCGTTCAGTGGTGCTTTTCGGTAATCTCAGTCTCTCACTGAACGAGCTCCTGTGACTGACCAACATGTCATGGAGTGGGTGGGAGGTGTTATCCAACATTGTCTTTATCTTGGACAGCATCCGCCTCTCCGACACCACCTTGAGGGAGTCCAGCTCCATCCCCACAACATTGCTGGCCTTACGGATCAGTTTATTAAGTCTGTTGGCATCTGCGACCCTCAGCCTGCTCCCAAATAAAGCTCCCAGTCAGCAACACACACAAAGCAACAGATGGTTTACCTTGGGCAACGTTGTAGCCACAAACGGCTGATTTATCGCATTTTTTCAGACATATCGTGGAAAAAATTCAGAGAGCATAAGTTGAGAAACACTGTTTTGTTAGATCTTATCTTCCATTTGTCTTCATTTCTCCTGCAAACGAAAATAAATCTGTATCATTTAACCCCAATCTTGAATCACTGTATGTACTTTTATTCTAAACCATACAACTGCCTTATCCTCCAAAAAACAAGAATACGATTTCTTTAAAATATACTTTACAGACTTTTTTCATTTGTAATCAAGGATCTTTATTTCACAATAATTCCTATTCTATATTGTATATCATATGTTTCCTGTTTCTCTCCCCATTGTGTCCCTAAGCTGCCAAACCTTTTTAAAATGCCAGAAATACCACTACTATATATCGTCTGTTTAGACTTGAGGCTTAGAACACACAATTTCAGCACGCTCAGACAATAACATACCAGTGGGGGGCCACACACAGCAGAGCAGAGACCAGGCACCATCTAAATTTTGTGTGCCAGAGCTCAGCCTGCAAAGACTGCACACTTCGATCTACCCAAGCCAGATGCCAATGTGACATTAAAATCCATTTTTAAGCCACAGTTCTAGCACCAAGTCTGAGTGGTCAGATATCAGACAGAGCTGGAATTTACAAGTCCTCATTTGTCTTTTAAAACCCGTGTGGGATTGTAAACATATCAAGGACATACAGTCCTTTTGTCCCATGTGTTTACACTGTAATAAACCTTAACCACTTACAAAAGGGCTCTTTAGAAATAACACACAAAACAAAGATCATATTTCAGTGTTTCTTTAATTTCTATCTCATCAGCTCATCGTCCTGGAAACTCACCTCTCACAAAAAGTAGTATAAGAGCATCAAGCATGATTCAGTGATCTCTGAATACAGTTTCTACTTCAGGCAATCCTGAACCAGGCACAGATGGTATGACATCTTTGTTTAATTTATTTATTTCAGCTTAGTTCAGGAGTTCATGTCACAGTTCCTTCAATTATTCTTCGATTATTCTATACAGCAGCTGTAGTTTTCAGGAAACGTTATCCAGGTGTTTTGAAGGACAACTTATAATTCCATCAGTTTTGACAAGATTTCCAGCACCACTGACTCACAGAGCTTTCGTTGTGTTTTACAGATGACTCTAGAGAGTCGCTGTTGTATCCCTCTCCTGACTTCCTCCATACAAATTGTCTGTTATGTATGGGCAACTCACTGGTTTATCCCTTTAGTTAGGTCAGCGTTAAATGGCTTAAACAAAAAGAAAATCCTCTGACAATGATCCGGTACAAGTACAGTGGCGAAAATGAGTGAAAAAGCAGCCAATGTCCAAAGAAAAAACTCTTAAAGACCTCAGAAAGCCTGGAGAACTATAGCTCAAGACCACTTTATTAAACATACAAGAAATATAAAGAACTGAAAAATGGCTCAAGACTTCTTTACAGTATTGTCTCTAAAAGTGCGACACAGTTGTAGTGTTTAGTAAGAAACTGTGATTATTTTTTAAAATATTAGGTTGTCACATTACCATATACGAAAACTAGTTCAAGGTAAATTCTATATAATAAATTATTTGACAAGTTTTAGTTGCAGGTAACTCGATGGCAGCACTCATGGCAGCTAAAGCAAATTACTGTGGTAACCTGGTAGTTAGCCTGACTTAATAGAAAGACTTTCATCCCTTTTTAAAGTCACAGCAATCACTATTACTTGATTTTCTGCAGGTTTTCAGTTTAACTTATGAGCTCAAAAAGAATATCAACTACAGGGTACAAATTTGTAACGTTTTTTTCCCCTAGATTATATATGTTGTGTCTTGACATGACATTTCTGCACAGCAACAACTGTGCGACCTGCAACTTCTTTGATATGTTCAGAGGAGTTATATCTCTGTGATGGACAATGACCACAGTCACAAAAATATTTTTATTGCATATACACACAATCTGACCCACTCACCCCACCGATTCGTCTGTAGTGTTTATTTATAAAGGTCAGACCCAAACTTAAAGAATTAAAGAAGGAAAAAGAGACAGAGGCAAAGACAGAGATATAATTACTCTTCAGCAGACTCATTAGACAAGGCACCTGAATCCCCTGACTGAATTGATCTTTCAATCATGTTCTGCATATTAATCATTAAGGTTTTTCATGTGCACAGTCACTCATGGCTCATTCGCAGCAGATATAGCTTTGGTGTTTTAAAGTCCGGATTTTCACAGGTAGAACTCCAGTGCACAAATTGAATAACTGTTAATTAGAAGGTTCCGAAAGAAAAGTTTGCCATCATCATTCGCATCCAGTCAGAAAGCAATGAAGAAAATGAGCCGTGAAGCTGTGATTTGCCGAACAAAGGTTTATTTTCCAAAATTAAAACTAATTGCAGCTGTGAGTATAAAAAGGAAAGAACACACATAGACTGACTCCCTGTAAAAAAGGAAAGAATGAGTTAAAGATTGTATCAGGAATTACTTATTTGCGTGCAAAACTAAGTCCAGGTTCAATTTGAGGACAACATTATAAGACGTGCTGCAAGAAAGTGATAGGACATCATAATCTATTTGTTTGCCAAGTCAAGTGTGAAATCATCACAGTCACAGATGGATATGGATGAATAAAAAATGGAAAAAAGTCAGGATGATAAGCAGGGCATCTCAATTTCAGCTGTATCTATATTCAAATTTGTGTAATATATTTATATATTAGAGATATTTGTAATGTATTGTGTCAGTGCTTTGAGTGTTTAAACAGTGTAGAAAAGTACCATTAAAGTACCAGTCTATTTACCATATTTTAAAAAACCTGACTTTAAAACCATCTCCAAACCAAGTGTGTAGAGTTTTAGCAAAATTTGTTTCATTTTGGACCATATAATAATGGAGATTTGATTAGGAGACCTTGTGGCCATACTTTTACGATTTTATTTATTAAGGGAAAAAAGTGATCCAACTCTACCCGGCCCGTGCCTGCTTGGAGCAGGTGCATGACGTATTTACTTCATTAGATTATCATATATTCGATTACTGTCTTGCAAGCACAGAGCGGCAGAAATAAGTGGCGTCTTTAAAAGGGAGGGGAGCTTTTGGGGAGCTGTAGCAGGTCACGCTCAGCGATCGTCGATAATGTTGTATGTTTGTGCAATATTATATAAAACTCTATTCAATATGTTATTGATTTTAATAAATAAAATTAGTTTAAAGTAATGTTTTTTGTGTCAAAAAAAGATTAATACATGTTAGCCAGATTTCGACCTGAATCTGTGCGCACTCTGTGGCAGGAAGATAGGACCCAGATACAGGACTCAAACTCACACGATAAAACTCAAAAGCGGCTTTGTTGCTGAACTAAGTCAGAGAAAATACATAATACAGAACAACTCAGGCCAGGCAGAAACTAGGAACTTACGAGGCTCTAACAAGAGACCGTGGAACAAACATGAGATACACAGCTTGATGAGGAACATGACGAAAGATAAAGAGAGACTAAGACGATATATACACACAGGTTGACGAAAGAACAGGCAACAGGTGAAACTTATCAGACTAAAGAGCCAGGGATGCAAAACTGAACAGAACACGCACAGGACAAGGAACTATCAAAATAAAAAAGGATGTAACAAATACTCATATCAGGAGTGAGACATATGAACAGGACATGACTGAAGAGGAAATGACGGGGGAGGCAGAAAGATAAACAAACAAAGAGATTATACTGGAAAAACCAGGGATTCATAAACCAGACATAAACCAACGAATGCTTACAAGAAAGTATGAAACCAGAACACAAAAGACTCCAAGAAAACCTTTAGATCAAACATTCAAAAGTAAAACTAGCAGAGAATCATGAAACAAAGGAAAAAACGTCAAAAAGAAACTGAGTGACAAATTAAACTTTTTCATTTCCCCTTCAACCCCCCCGCAGCTGACTCTGAAAGATTTCAGGTGGTGTAAAGGAAGCACAATATATAAACACTACTTTTCCACCTGCTCCATATATGGCCATTCAAAAAGGCTTCTTTTTTCCACCTTAGTTTTATTTTTGAAGAAACTAGCCTGTTTTGTTAGGCAGCTTTTGCAGTCAGAATTATGGTCTGAATGCACTGCTGTGCCAAACATATTTGCTTTTACAAGACAGGCTCGATAATCTCTGTATAGGCATTAAAGGCTGTTTATTATATTGCTTGATACTGATATGTTGATGATTGTCTTGTTTGTTACGTATGGTGTCTAATTCAAGCTGCTCTCTATCACATCCTTATACTGCACATAAAGTAACCTCAACCAAAACACTTGAACAGAAAATGTTATATGTTCTTGAAAACTTTAAAACATTAAAACCCAGTGCCTAATGTTGTGTAGGGTCACCTTGTGCTGCCAAAACAGCTTGGACCAATCAGGGCGTGGATGCAGTACAACTGAGGGCCTCCTGTAGTCTCTGGCATTCCAACTGGCAGCAGATCTTCAGGGTCCTGTGGGGTGTTTGAGGCCTCCATGGTTGTTTTGGTACATGCCACAGATGTTTGATTGGACTGGGATCTGGGGGGTTTGGGGGCCAATCCAGTTCTTGTTGTGTTGTGCCTTTGATTGGACACTGTGTATTTGACATTTCTGCTGAAACTAATTGTTATACTCAGCAGTTACTAAAACAAAATCAGTAGAAAATTTGCAGAGTTGCCACAGTAGGAGCTTCTGTGTGTTGATGCCCGATCAACTTTTAGTGTGGGCACAAATGAACGTGTGGGGCAGAGGCTAAAAAAGTATTGTAATTAATGATTTGATTATGGCACTACTAAATAACTTACAAAGTAATGAAAACACTGACAGTGACTGTCTCCTAGTAGTAACTATCACAACCACAGCAGGCAAAAAATTTGCTTTTTTGGTGTTAATTTGTCCAATTTACAAATTAATATTATATATTAATAATATGGGTAGGATTAGTAGCTAGGAGGTCCTTTTGTAACCCTTAGTCTCTGTATCTCCCATTGTCTCTCTGTATTTTCTGTCTGTTCATGAAGTATTGTGGGCTTTCTTTGTATCACAAATGTCTACATCTGCCTCTCTGTAAGTCTGTGTTTAGGACTCTTTACCTAAAATTTATGACAAACATAAGCACGTAGGATTTAAAGGAAGTAACATTTCAATGTCTGCATTCTGAATATTGTTTTTATTTACAACGTTTTAAACTTTTATGTATAGAGATGCTCCAGCTGTACGACTAATGATAATATAGGGAAGAATGAAATGCCTCTCGACAGAAGTACACTGGTTTATGACCCGATCTGGACCCGATCTGCTAATGTGGCACACTACCAAAATCCCCTTCTGCCTATACACACATTCAGTTTCCTTTACTGATAGACCATTTTAATTATGCATAGAAGAAGTGCTGACTGCAAATGTACCCTCATAAGTAAAAGCAGTTGTTTATTCCTCTGACAAGTTTGAAATAGCACTTATAATATAATTTATTTAAAGTTATTTAGATGAATGCATCTTTCATTACATCTGTTGCAGTACTCTCAGGGGATCCTGTAGTGGTTGCTGCTTTTCATCTATTTCTGTTGTTAGTTTATTGAGTGTCGTTGTCAGTGCTAAATGCCAGCTTCAGATCAGACAAATCATGTCTGCTCTGAAGAGTAATTAGCTAATTTGTTGTAATAGTCACAGAGAGAGAAGTATACGCATGTCAAGTATACATCCGTGGCCACAGCCCATTAGACGTGTCTCTGATGTGGTATGTCGACACAAACAAGTTGAGCTAACTAACGATATAAACAGGAACAATGTGTATCATTGGCAAGCTACAGTTTAACTGTTTAAGTATGCAAAGAGAAAAAATGTTCACTGCTCCCACAAAAATAATTAGATTACTTTCTTACATGGGTCAGGGCTAAATGTCAGCATCAGTCCAGACACAGGGCTATCTACAACACTAATAGGCCAGCTCACTCCCACACATTGCTGCATACTGGGACATAGTGTCAGTGTGTGGGAGAAAGCACCTGTGTATAAATAATTGCAATGGAAGAGTGAATATACAGCATCTCTGCGATCTTTATGAGTCTGCCAATAAACTGACTGCACAATGATTTCTCTTTCTTTATAAGTAACAAAGTAATTTTAGAGCTATAGATCTCAATGATAAATCACACACTATTGATTGCACTCTTATATGTGTATCTCCCTGTCTTTGCTTTAGAAAGAAATGCTATGGTTTCTTATTAGCTAAATAAATTAGAATTTTTTTTAATGTTAATTAAAAATAATCGCTAATTGAACTTTTAAAACATGAGACTAGCCAACACACGGTTATCTTGATCTTACATTGAATATAGATTACTCAGCAATGGGATTTTTACCATGTCGAATGTGATGTGCTTCCACTGACTCTGAAAGTATTTTGTCACCATAATTTGTTACAGTGTTTCATTATATGTATTTAATGCAGAAGCAGTATACTCCTATTGCTTTCACAGAAATTAAGAGGGTAAATAGCAACCAGGTGCTGCTAATCAAAGTCCATCATTCTACAATCAGAAGGAATATTCACAAATGGAAAACATTCAATATTGCCAGGAAATTCACCCCGAGGTCAGAATGAGTAATGCAGAGAGAAAATGCAGAACACCCGAGAGCTACATCTCAGACATACAGGCTTCATTTAGAGTGTCAAATGTTAAAGTTCATGACAGTACCATTAAAAAACAGAGTATGGCTTGTTTGGAAAAGTTGCCAAGAGAGTCTCTTCTCTATAAAAATAACATAGCAGCAGGTTTGCAAAGTTTGCGAACAAAAACATTCTGAACAAACCACAAGACTTCGGGGAAAATGTCCCTCGGACAGAAAAGGCCAAAGTTGAAAGGTTTGGTACACAGCTTCATGTCTGACAAAACCATCCATCCATCATCTTCTTCATGTCAGGGTGAAGATAAAGCTGGCGTGCACTGCGTCTGCATTTTAATTTTTGTTTAATAAATAATGACACATAGTAAAATTACATTTGGTGAAGGTTATCTGAGGGTACTTCTTTGTCACATGACTCTACATATCTTATATATATTTTCTGTCTGATAACAGGTAAAAGGTCAACTGACAGCTGCTGGCTGAAACTTGTTCTGCAATGTCATCAGGCGGTTTATGAGTATAGTTCGTTTTATTTTTATGCATATTTGCTTTTTTCAAATATACAGAAATTTTTGTTCTTAAAATGACTCTAAAATGAAATAAAAAAAATAAAAGAGTATAAACCTCTCAGGAGGGTGCACATAAAATATCTGAAGTGTTAACGGTAAACTGCCCTGACAAACAAACACTTTTCAGGTTGAATTCACCCCAGTGCCAGTAATTATCTGTTGCTCGTAAGCAAATGTCATTGTTGTAAAGAACCATCTTCAGCGACAACTAACGTGACTGAATGCTGCAACAGATGGTGTGACCCCCACTGAGTCCTGAACATCGCTGAGATTTGGATTCCACAAAGAGACAGAAGCAGCAGACATGCAGACAGCCTACATCCTCAGAGGAACTATAAACAAACTTTAAAACCAGCGAAGAGTCTGATTTAAAGCATATACTGTTTGCTTCTGTAACCCTTTCACTTATGGTCATATAAGACATGCTGTGTGCCTGACAGACCAATCACTCTGCTGTCTGTACAGCTGTCTGCTTGTTTTGGTGTAAACAGCTGAAGAGGAGAGGTGAAAGTCAAGGGGGAGACAGAAAGCCAGACTGAGAGGGAGATACACATACTTTTTCTCTCATGATGTAAAACCATAAGCTCACAAGATGACTCCCACACCAAGAGAGGTTTGCCCTCCTAAATTTGCCTGCAGATGAGGCAAGATGGTTCATGACTAATTGTCAAGGACAAACTACTCGGCTGGAAGCTTGCCGGAAGAAATATGTGACTATCTCAACTATCTCACTATATCAAGTAACCACTCTCAGGCAGTGGGTGCTTGGGAAATTGTGAAATTCTATCTTAAGCAAATACAACAATGGTTGTAGTTATGGACAGGCCCCCTGTCTGGATAAACACAGGCTGTAGTCCTATGGTTTTAGCAAGGTTCCTAACAGAGTGAAGGGATTCTGTGGAGTATCTGTGTGGCAGTCATAACAAGAGCTGTTTGAATTCTTTAAATCCCTAGGAAAGGTGCTTCAGTGCTTCCTTTATTATACACCGGACCATCCTTTATAAAAGGAAAGCCGATAACGCCGTCCCAGAGTTCAAAGTAACACTCGTTCGCGAAAACAGTCAGTCAGATAAGAGATATTTTCTGCCATATCCTGCTGATATATTTTGAACCTTTAGCGGCAGGCTGTTAAACCCACAGGTGAACTTTGAACATTTTGCTACTGTTATAAAAACTGCTTCTTGCGTAGCTAATCTAAAGAAGGATTATGAGCTACATAAAACTGATCAGAGTCAATTTAAGGTTTACCATAATTCAGTTTGCATTAATTATATCCTCAATTTAGGTGCTGCTGCCTTAGGATGATCATAATTAATTTTTCTTCTGTCACAGAAAGCCTTAATAAAGGCATTAGTTACACTTGCTCATCTGTCTATGAAGAGAAAGCATGAGTGGCCAAGGATACGCAACTAATTTCAATGTGACAAGCATTTTATTTCCTTTTATAGGCAATTTATTCCCTCTGGAATTTAATCTTGCAGCTGAAGTAATATTGTTCACCAGTTGTTCTCTTTTACTGAACTGAAGCAATTAAGATGAGCTTACCACATTTTCGGGACATTGCCGTTTGAGACCTAATTCAAGAACAATATTAAGGAGGCCAGTGTTAAGTGCAGTCAGACTCTCTGAGCGCACCAGTAATCATTATGAATTCTTCTTAATGTCTTTCCTTCACTTCAGTTTTTTTTCTTTGAAGTTCAAGTAAAAGTTTAGAAAAGATTAAAGAAATTTATTGGAGCAATTTTCTTTTTTTTTGGCCATTTCTCGACAGTCATGCATTAGAAGACAACATAATACGACTGCTGCACTGAAATACAAGATCATAAACTGTGTTATGGTGCAGCTAACAAAATGAATTAATTGAAAATGTATTGTTTTACAAATATAATTACCACAAGATGAATTGGTGTGAGTGTATATTATATTATGAGATATTATAGGTATATTTACAATGCTGTCTTGAAAAGGTTAACTTTATTTTTCCCTGAAAAAGAGGATCTAGTATCCTTTGTCCCTAAATTTCTGCCTAAGGTTGTATTTCTATAACAGCTCAATTTCATAGTGGTCTGGGGGTAACCACATGACTGCTCTCAAGGAGATGAATAGCTGTGATCATCTTTTAATTTTGTGTCATGGACAGCTTACAGTACTTGCTTTAAAATTGAGCCAGAGTCTGAGTGTATTGCTATGATTATTTATATCGTTTTGGTGAGTGGAACATGGCCATTGCTTTCAGATCATTCCCCAAAGTGTCTTCTTTCTGTGATAAAACAAAATAACTTTCTGGTCCTGAGTGGTGGTCGAAGTAAAATATTAATGGGTTCGATTCAGCAGGAAGTCTGTGGAGCAGCAGGAGCAGGAGGAAGAAAGATCGTACAACAGATAAACACCAAGCCTCTGTGGACATTCCTGCTCTTTTCACATAAACTCTTCTAATGTGTAAAACAGAAGAGACGTCATGTACACATGGTGCTTGTGTTTGAGAAGCTTCTAGTATAGCACTGTTTGGTAATGTAAAAAGTAAAATTAGAAATAAACTGACTCTAAACTAATCTTTCAATTTTAGAGGTTTTCAGTGCCACAAATTTTGGTCACTGTTTTAGCCTAAATATACTGTAAAATGTTACTATTGCAACATATTGTTTTTAACACAACAAAGATTTTTGTCACTCAGCCTGAGTCTTTGATAAATGTGTTTACTTATTTTGATATTATGTTTAAACCAAACAAACAATTCAACGAGTAGGTTTCTTTCTCCAATGCGAATCTAATAAAATATTCTTATGTTGTCTCGTATGTTTTGGTATGAATGTCCTGTTATACGGACCATTCTTGGGCATTTTACATGTAAGCATTAGTGACGGTTTGTAACAGTGGAGCTGAATGTGACAGCTTGAATTATTACAAGAACTGGCTCTGTTTGGAGACTTTTATGGAAATAATTCAGGAACTTTTACATTTTTCATCTGTTCCGTCTTTGTCTGTAGATGCTCACATACTTCAACATGAAAAATTTACACACAGCTGTAAACTCAGGATGAAGCCTGGCCTAGAAAATACACAGTATGATATCAACAATCATTTATACAGCATCACCCGAAATACCTTCACAGGACGACCTATTGAGTACTATAATTTTAAAGCGGTTTTAATGTTTAAGCCAGAGGTGACAATTTTTAGGAAAGGGTGTAGACTTGGGGAGATGTTTTGGTGATTGAGTTGCTTTTGTGGTTTGTTCCTTAAATACAGTCCACTAAAAGACAAACAACAGGACTCTTAAAATATTTTAATCATTTATTTTCCAACCTAAACCCAACAAAGCATTTCAAAAACATACTTTCAAATTATGTTGTGCAGTCTTTCCAACACTGTATAAACTTTGGAGCTGAGACCACCTTTGTACATATTTATACGACCAGTGACAAATAATGAATATGAAAATAACAGAACTACCCATATATATTGTTATATCACATGGACGGTGAACTGGGTCAATATATTTTTATTTAACTTACATTACAGTTTCAATCAAATTTCCAAAAAATGTAGTTGTGACAAACTAATTAGCCAAAATAGTTCCCTTAGCACCGTTAGTTTAACGAAGCAGACAAACGAAGCACATTGAGTGACATTCATGTAATTAAATCCATGTAACTAAAAATAGTTTTCATTTTTAAATGCATCAAATCATAAAAAAATAATTTCCTTAATGCTAGAAGCTGTTGTCGCTTTATATTGAAACTGATTCTCTCTAAACGCATCCTCACAGTAAAGAGTATAAAATAACTGTAACACATAATAAAACCCCCATACAACAGAGTACATACACCAGCCAGTAGTTACAAATGCGCAAGCTCAACCAACACCTAATTAATAAAATATGTAATTTGCAACAAAAAAATAAATAAACAAAAATTTTTCTGGACCACTGCAATATTCTGTAAACCTTGGTCGAATAATTAAAGGCAAGAACTGAGTGGAACCTGAAACGATTGCAAATGTGCTTTAGCCATGATGTAGCTGCAGTATAATATATTACAGGAATAGATACAAATTAAAGATAATAATGTGTACATCTGACAAAGGAAGAAAAACAAACAAAAACCCCCCCCCAAAAAAAACCAAACAAAAAAATAAACCCAACTTCGGTCTCTGGTTTGATGTTACGTCAGACGCAAGAAGTTCAACAGTACAATAAATTCACATTGTTCAGTTAGGTCATAACAAGTGCATATATAAACGTCAATAGTAAAACCACAATGACGATAAGCTGTAATATATTGTAAAGCAATATCTGCTTCTCTACAATGTTAATTCATTTAGACCAATCTGTTTTTTTAACCTTTATTTTACTTTAAGTATGTGAAACACTTTAGGTTTTGAGCTTTATGTTGCAAGAGAGTGTCCCAGTGTAGAAACTAGAGGTCCTGTGGAAAACCCAGGACCCTCTTGTTGTGAGGCAATAGTGCAAACCACTGAACCGTCGTGCTAACTTGAGAAATAACCAATGGTGTTGCATTATGTTCGGTGATGTCACTTTGACAAGTAGTAGGGAGGTAGTCACCGAAGGTATGAGTTTGAATCCAATGTGCACTATGTAACCGGAAGGTCGCCGGTTCGATCCCTGGGCTCTCTGTCCTGGTCGTTGTGTCCTTGGGCAAGACACTTTACCCTACCGCCTACTGGTGTTGGCCAGAGGGGCCGATGGCGCGATATGGCAGCCTCGCTTCTGTCAGTCTGCCCCAGGGCAGCTGTGGCTACAACCGTAGCTTGCCTCCACCAGTGTGTGAATGAATAGTGGCATTGTAAAGCACTTTGGGTGCCTTGAAAAGCGCTATATGAATCCAATCCATTATTATTATTATGTGGTTAGCATATTAGCAATATAGGGGGGGGGGGAGTGTGGTTACCAGTCAGCTTTCCATAGCTTGTGAAGTTTGAGGTTCTGGGAACTCATGGTAGTGTTGTACAGACATTTTGCGACTATACTTCCAAGCATTTCACCATGTTCAGGAAGAACTCTGTGACTGATTTACTGCTGGTAATTAGTGGTAAATAAACGTCGCTATACCTCACGTTGTATACTTCTACACCCACACTCATTACCGAGTGAGTTACACTTATAGCTCTGCTGTAATGATGCTCTGTCTAAATAACAAGGCCACACTACTACTCCTGTTACATCTTTCCACACAACAATAGTCAGTGGGAAATATCTCTGTATTGTTCCCTTTGAACCTGTTGTTAGGCATCATGTGGTTTTTTGTTGTTGGCAGTGGCGCAATTTTTTTTCTTCATACAATTTACTGCTTCAATTTTGGCAGTTCACAGTGATTGTATACTGTTTCGCAGAGTGATCAGAAGCATACTCATGAACTCAGAAACTGATATTCAGCATGCCAGAGGGAGCTGTTACGACGAAGGGTCAACACTGCAAACAGGCACTGTTTACATAAATCTGATTTATTTGCCAATAAAAGTCTTTGAAAATTATGAAACGCCCCAAATTGTTCTTCATTAGATCACAGAAACATGTAAAAAAAAAAGCTAAATAAAAAAAGTCAAGCGGCAAATTACAGGAAACAAAATTTGTGCCACGTCCGCAGCTTTGGCCACGGCAGATCTAAAGTGCTGCTTTTATAACTTCACTATTCTGTGAAAAGGCAGCTTGAAAACATGCAATCATGACTAACATGTCAATCACAAATCGTCATTTCCACTGCATAATTGTTTGACTAAAGACAGTTGTACTGTGCTGATTGTCAACCACTACACAAATAAGGAGTAGGATACATACTACATGCAAGTCTACTAACAGCAGTATTCAAACTGGCATGCAGTGGCAATATTCTAAAAGACAAGGTTGCTGCTTATAGGCACCCTGAGATTATGGCATTGCCACTTTACTAAGATTCATATTTTTTTTCTGTTCCCACTGACAAAATTGTATTTCATAATAAAGGTTTTTTTTGCTTTAATAAAATATCTGTAATACATCTGAGCATCATAGGTAACACTTGTCCTGGACACATCAGGAGATACAAATAAGGTAAACTGACCAGCTGTTTTTAAGCAACAAACAAAAAAAGTCATTTTAGACCATTTTTATGCATACCAGCACTTCAATACCAATTCAGCATTGATTATTTAGAAAGGTCAAGCAATGGTTTAATCAACAGAAGAAACAGGGGCAGAAAAGTATCAAAATTAAGGCAACGCCACAAACTGTGATTGTGTGTTGCACTGGAAAAGACTCATTTCACATAAAAGAAAGAAACAAAAGTGGTTGTTTTGTATTTTGTCTTTATCCCTGAGACCATGTTAGGCACATTGCAGTTAAAAGCTCATATCTAAACGAGTATTTTCCACCATTAGTACACTGTATTTCAACAAAGTTGTTAAAAGTAAGTAAAACAGTGGACGCTGAAAAAAAGAAAAAGAAAAAAAAGCACAATTGAATATCAGATCTCTTCGCTACTTGCAGTTTTCTGTCAGTCCCATTCTGGCATACATTTGAACCATTTGTCCAAGCGACCTTTCTGACGTCGTGCATCTTCGGTGGGTTCAGCATACTGATCACTTATGTCTTCAACACGAGTGATATATATCCGGGTGACTAGCACACCGAAGAACTAGACAGAGGGAATGAGAGAGAGAGAATCTTAATAAGCATGGTGGAAGAAAGGTGACTGTGGCTGCTTCTCATCAGTCTCATTTGTGTCTTTACCTTGTATCTAAGCCTCCCTAATGTAAGATATGAGAAAGAGATTAAAAGAAGAGATGTGAGGCGGAAGGAACAAAGGAAATGTGTGTTTAGATAAACTGGACATCCTTTGAAAGATCACCTGAAGCAACATCAGGCTGCTTTGTATGCTTCTGAGTTTGTCTTTGCAGAGATACAGAGATACAGTCTGCAATAAGGGCACGCGACTACTACTGCCACATCTGTCCACACAACGAAATTGAGTGCGAAATCTCTCTGCTTCTGTTTCCCAAACGAGAACTAGCAAACTAGACACCTGTACCTCCTCCCAGCTTTGTTTTTTGTTTTTCAGGCCTGAAAGAAATCAGCTAATTATTAAATACAGGTCTGTGAATGCCAAGAAAGTCCATGCAAGAGATAAACCCTCTAAAAGGCTTTTATGTATAATATCTGTGCTTGTCTTATGGTAATGACTTAGAAAAAGATTACGCAAGAAGAAGAGGAAGGGCTTTCTAATTTTCATTTCTGACTTTTCTTTTTGACTCGTTTAAGTTTGTGCCTAATGCAGTTTTGAGGAATAGCTGACAAGTATCTGCACAGCCTTCACCAAAAAAATCTTTTCTACTTACTCTGCAAACGCATCCCAGAAATTAAGCTCACATCTCAGATAACAAAAGCACACATATCAGCAATACTTTAATCTATTTATTTATATTTAGAGCTGGTATTCGTTCCATTTGCTTTTTCATGATTGTGAAATTTGTCAGAATAATCTCAGTGAATCATAGAAATGAGAGGAACAAAGGTACTTTTAATCACATACACATTTTTGGATTGTTCACAGCCAAAAAATACACTTTGTGTATTTTTTTTTCCATTTTAATATGTCTTGAATAAAACTTGCTTAATATTTATTTTATTATTTTTTATTAATTAGACCTACACTAACCACACGTCCAGAAATACACACAATTGGAATCTAAACTGGAAGCTGAGATGAAAATGACTTGTCCTGCTATATAGAGATTTCTGTTGAGTTAGATGAAATTTTCCACTTGGAACTAAACATTCGTAAGTAACCTCAAATATCTGACAGAGTGGGACACCAGATTAAATGTTGGGCATCACCTGAGAAATCAGGATGTGTGACAAAGAGCAAAAGAGAAGCACCTGTGTAATGAACCAGACGACTGACACCTTCTGCACAGCTCAGTGAAGTTCAACATGCTTATTAAAGTCCAGCACAGCCTACATTCATATATTCATAGCTGCCAGAGTGTGTGGATTATTAAATGTATGATTGAAAATGGGATTTATGAGGGTAGAAATGGCAAAGTAATGAAAAACAGCATCTGTGCTGTTACATCCACACTACCAAATGAATCTGGTTCAAGAAAAGGGAAGGATGAAGGAGTATAAGGTGTGCAGAGTGAATGAATAGTGTGCATTTGTTCTTTTAATGCTGGAAAAGAACAAAAGTCTGATTTAAAAAGAAAATCTTTGGTCCATTTTAAGTTCAGACAGAATATTTTAAAATAAAAGTTAATTTTTGTGTTTTTATTATGGCCTGTTTGGTCCAAGCAAATCTAAATAAATTGGACCAGCAAGTAACTGCACAGCTGATTTTATCTCTCCTAAGGCTGTGGAGCTGTCAGATGTGCCTAAGGGGTGAAGCAATTTCCATTTTATTCCATTTGCTAATCTGGGTTTTGGATGATTTATTCGGGGCGACCGTGGCTCAGGGGGTTGGGAATCGCATCTGTAACCAGAAGGTCGCCGGTTCGATCCCTGGGCTCTCTGTCCTGGTTGTTGTGTCCTTGGGCAAGACACTTTACCCTACTTGCCTACTGGTGTTGGCCAGAGGGGCCGATGGCGCGATATGGCAGCCTCGCTTCTGTCAGTCTGCCCCAGGGCAGCTGTGGCTACAACTGTAGCTGCCTCCACCAGTGTGTGAATGAATAGTGGTATTGTAAAGCGCTTTGGGTGCCTTGAAAAGCGCTATATAAATCCAATCCATTATTATTATTATTCCACTGAGCTCTAAAAGGTACACTCTATAAGTCTCTGCAAGCTGTTTTGGTAAATACAGAAGCAAATACAAGTTTGCGTTCTCAAAATCTGAAGTACAAATGACACATCACTGCAGCCACACCTATCACAAAAAGGTCAACTGAAAAACTGTACAACCTTGCATGAAATCTCTCTGTTTGGCCACCTCTAACATTATCTCCCTAACCTGTGTGGTTCCACAAGGTTCAGTCCTGGGTCCAGTATTATTTTCTTTCTACATGCTTCAGCTGGCATCATTTAGTATTTTAATGACATTTCTTATCATTTCTATGGTGATGACATTCAACCATATATGTCTTTTAAGCTTCACCAGCTGGACCCACTGTTTAACTGGGTTTAGCTCTCTAGCAGTTGCCTTGTATTAAATGCCAACTTTACTGAAGCAATAATTATAGCACCTGAACGATATCCTAAAATCAGTCCGGCTCTTGCTTCTTTTGTTTCAAATGTAAAGTTCAGTGTTTGAAATCTCGGTACAATATTAAATTCTTCTCTGGTCTGCGCAGCTGAACCAAAAAACAAACAAACCCAAAAACAAAAAAACCCCCCACAAAAAAACAACAATTCCCGCATTTGTGCTTAGATTATTGTAATACCCTGTTTACCGGTTTTGACAGATAATCTCTCCAAGCTGTACAAAATACTGCATCCAGACTATTAACGTGTTGATATTTAACAACACGTTCTAGAAATCAAGCTCACAACACTCCCACCTTATACTGAATAAATTAGCTCCCAAGAGATTTTAGCATTTGTTTAAAATCCTTGTATTTACACACAGAGTGCTAAGTGGCCATGCTCCATATTATTTATCTCATCTTGTTACAAAAGACACTGCTGCTGACTATCTCCATTTACAAGCTCAGAATTTTTTAGTTGTTCCTCGTACATGAATAAAGGCCAATGAGACAGTCTTTTTAGTCTACATTTGTTTTGTTTAAACAGGCTTTCTGTTGAGACTTTTATTACATTATTTATCTATTTGCCCATCTGTACATCTGTCTATACTTTTGTATTGAGTTTAAACATTTAATTGTTAAAAAGGTAAAGTAAAATTAAATGGTAATTGTTCCATAAACATCCATGGTGGGAATAAATACCAATAATGAAAATAAAACTCATTTAGCTACAAAGTGACATAAATAACTCCTCATATATAGCGCTACACATTAAAATATAACTTAGTCATCCTTGTCTCAGGTAAATCATACTAAACCAGCCTGTTTTTTGCAGCTAATGTTTTATGTTAAATTGTGCTTCTAAAAGGCTTTTTCAGCGCATCTTTTTAAATCCATTTTCTGTCCCATGGGCAACAATTGAAAGATGTATGCCTCTACTCTGTGCCCCTCCCCTCCAGAGCGCCACACTTTTATTCAGACACCCTTTTGAAGAAGTTAATTGCTGTTGTTTGTACCCACCATCGACAGCTTTCCCGTCACCGCAATAATAACTGTATTTGTTTCGAACTTTTTAAAAACACACAGTTACAAAGTGAGTCACAGTTGGGATAAAACACATTAAAAATGAGTGTAAATATTTGCACATGCAAACAGAGTCAAGCACATGGTCTTTCATTCATTTCTGCATGAACACTCCTATACAAACATATTAGGAGAAGAAAAGGCCACAGATAATGGGAAAAGCTAACTTGTAAAAAATGAGTAGAAAGGTAAAGCATCTGTATCACTATCTCACTGTACAAATGTGTGTGTATGTGTGTGTGTGTGTGTATGTGTGTGTGTGTATACCTGAGGCACTAGGATCAAAAACAGAAGTATGATCATAATCTTATAATTGTCCAGCAGCCAGTAAATGAATGCACCGGTGCAGCCTCTGGTATAGATGTCAGGCAGTGGTTGATGCTGTGGGACACAGAACACTGGTGGTTAGTCCAATTTCAAAACTACAAAAAGTCAAAGGCAGCTCCCTTTCCTTTCTTCCAACTGTTTAACTTTCTGTTCCTTGCTTATAATAAGACCAGTCCATTACTTAATTATCTGACACTTGTCCTCAGTTGTGTGAGAGCGACACAGCACACCCAGAGTTATTGCTAAGAAACATTCAGCTGTCAATGAGATAAAAAGGACAGCAACTGCCAGTTTTCTGTCTGCAATTCCCAGTTTAAATGAACCTTCTGTGGATATAAAGCACACAATAGTCACAATGGATATTTCAGCACATAATAAAGTGTTTTATGACTTGGTGGTCTTACCTTGTCATCTAGGGCCTTGTACCCACACATAGTGTTGGGCACTTCATTATTCTGAAAGAGAAGTAAAATGTTTCAAATGAAAATTAACAGAAAGCTGTACAGTGTGGGGACAGCCAGGAGAATAAAAGCTTTTATCTAATCTAACGGTTTTATCTTCAGAACAGAGTCACCTGCAGCCTGCATCTTGTTGTATTAAAACTAAAATTAAGTGGAATTAAAAATAAACCTCTAAATCATTATATCCATGTTTGTTCGCAAAGATAAGTCTGCATTAAGGGCATATATGCTCTGCTCTACAGCATCCGTTGCCACTTATGTGAGTCATCTCTGGCAGGTAGGGATCGTTTTGCTATTTTCTCTCTGCCAAACAGTTTGTCAAGACCATTTTTATTCCACATAAAAATGCTGCTAGTCAAAGAAAGAAAGAACGAACTAACGAACGAAAGATAGATCTAAACATCTAACAAAAAGTTTGACCCAACAAAGAAACCTTTAAATAAAATTAAATTTTAGAGAATGTCGGATGAGATCAGTTTCATTAGTTCAGACAGTTCGTCAAACTGTTGTGTGTTTAGCTCGAGACTTTCTCTTTGTTCTCTTTGTCCTTATAATTACTGGACAGTGTAGGTGTACAGATTACAGGGAGCCTTTGCTACTTAGAGGTGGAGAAAATTGCCTGCACATGCCATGGCTAAGGCTTAATCACAATATAGGGTGAAGAGGTGCATTTTAAATGTCACTCTGCATGCAAGAGCTATTACTTTAAGACCCAGACACACAGACACTGGCAGCCACCGAGCACTAGAGAAAAATGTGCATTCCTTAATGCCAACCACTTTGCAGATGAAAATCAGAAGTTCAGTTGTTTAGCAGTTGCTTGGGGCTGAGGGTTGAGGAAGGTGTCGCCGACAGATCTTTAGGCCTGTGTGTCTGAGAGCTTTAATGACACACACACACACACACACACACACACACACATCCAAAACTAAAAAAACAAATTCAGGAACAAACATGATAAAATTACAGATTAGTTGGTATCTAACTCTGATCTTCAGCTCCCACTGTGATTGTGAGACTGCATGCCCTCAGTGAGAAGGTGCCTTCCTGAGCAAATAAAATGCCAGCATCTCACAGTGTGTAATTTGTCTCTCAGAAGTGAAGCTGCGTGGGATTTTGGGAGTTCTCCTCAGCACAACTGCAGATCAAAAACCCTCTCATGAGACAGATGAGGATGTATCAAGATAAATTCACGCCACACTTTAGCCATTAAGCCATTTATTCACGTATTTTCACGTGAATATCACCCAACAGCAAACCTGGAATCTTTAGCTTTAACTAATCAGACTTTGTTCATTCCCACTGCAGCCACAAAACATCTACACAATTGTTTTTAAAAACCTCTTAGCATGAAGTGTTCATCAACTCCAGTGAAGAGACAGGTGTGTTAAATATGTGCAATCCTCTTTTACAGGGGACTTAATGTATTCTAGCTTCATATGTTTTTATAACTGGACCCCATTAAAAATAGGTCAGCATGAGATACAGTTTAAGATGATAAATGCCAGTGTCATTTTGGTCTTTTAACATTTGGTTTACAAGTTTGAATGTATTTTAGGATTTTCTCAAATCCACACATATATTAAACTGGTCAACATTTCAAACCACAAATCAGTCTTGATGAGTGTTTGGGGTTATTGTCCTGCTGGAACACCCATCTGTGTCTTGGTTTTAAGTGTCTAGCTGTTGATTTGAGATGAAGCTGAAGAATTTGGAGGTACTCATCGATCATTATTCCATCTACTCTGTGTGATGTAATGTACCACAGGCAGCAAAGCAGCCCCAGAGCATGACACCATCGTGCTTGACAGTTGAAAGTTTGAAAACCTCAAGCTGTCACTATAGTCAAAAAGCTCAGTCTTTGACCATAAAACCTTTCTCCAAAAGGCATATGGCTTCCAGTTCACACCAGATTTGAGCCTCGGTTTATTCTGAACATCCTACAACCAATTTCTTCTTATGTGATGATGACAGTTTTGGCATTCTTCCAGATAAATTGTGCTTACATAGACCCGTCTGAACTGATGATCTGCAGTTGTTTAGAAATGGCTCCAAGCGACTTTTCCAACTTGTTCAAATCTACTAGTCTCCACTTTAGATTTTTGCTGAATTCCTTGGATTTCCCTTGTTCTGAATATTGGTCAATCTGATGAGTGCTGTCAAACAAATCTTTTTAATGCTGATAAAAGAAAAACTACTGGTTGTAGTCAGTGCAATATAAGTTCAAATTCAAACTTGTGCACCCAATTCTTGTCCCCCCCCCCACCCGGTCATTAAAAACAAAAGCTGTTCAAAGAAACCATTAAATGCCCTAAATTTCCATGACATTCATGCCCATGATGGATGTAAAAGTCTACCCACAAGTAGTTTCTAAAAAAAAACATAATTTAAATGTTATATACCATGTAAAATATGTACTTGTAATTATAATAATAATAAAAATGTTTTAAATGTAGTAGCTGAACATAAATTGTGCTATAGCAGTATTATCAGAAGAGGCAGAAGCAGTTAGCATCATGCATAGAAACTGGTAATACAAGAGGTATTATTGCAACAAGAAAAGCATATATTGTACTAGCCGATGTAGTGGTAAGACCATCAATAATGACACCTACCTTAGTAGTAACACAGCAGGTATATGGGACACCGCAGGCTAACGGACCAGGCGCACTACAGTTGTGGTACATGTTGACTTTCCAGTCTTTAAATTCTTCACCTCCACAACACTTAAACTGACAAAGAGGACAATATTAAAGGTAAGAAGGAAAAGGAAAGTGGTTTTAAAACACAGGAGAGACAGAGAGAGTCAATAAGTAACTAACTATGTTGTGCTGGCATGATGCCAAAAGTAGCATTTTAGGATGAAATTAATCACAATTAACAACATTTGGCATCCGGTTAGTATTTGATTCTCTCTCACACTTTTCCTTTCAGCCAGAATTTCAAAGGAGCAGATTGAAGGGCTTTCCCCTGAAGAAGTGACGTTTCCCTGTACAAAATATTTTACTGAGCTGTTTACAAGACAAATGAGGTAAACTATACCATCAATATTCACATTCAGATGCAGCTGTGTTTACTATCCAAATACAATTTTCCACTGGTGGCAAATTTATTTGACTGTGCAAACACAGCTTCCCCCTTTCATTCCTTCTACCACATTCTTGAAAAGGTCGGTAGGTGTTGTGATATTTGCACATATCCAAAAACCTGCTTATATCTACTTCCTTCATTACTTTTAAGAGCAGGTGCATTTTTCCTTCCCACTAGAAATGTAAGCTCTTCCTCGGGGATGCATCTTTGTCCCTGTCTTGTAAAGTGCTGGCCTGTTTGTGTACAAAATACTCAGAGCCGACTCCGGCACAAGTCCATCCATCTGTCTATCCATCCATTTCCTTAATAACTAATCCAATTCGGAGTCACGGGGGTTTTGGGCCCATTTCAGATGTCATTCAGTGAGAGGCAGGATACCACCCGGACAGGTGGCTCGTACATCACAGGCCATGTATCAGAATTTATGTTAATATTCAGATCTGAGGAAAATATTCCCATTTCGAAAGAAAACCTGAAAATACAAAATACTTCACCAGGAGGAGATAAAAGGACTAATTTGGAATACTCAAAGAGAATTTGCTGCTTCACTGACCTGCATCAAATTTGGAAATTATCATCTTCACAAGAACAGTGAATCATTATGTGTCATCACCTGCAGCCACGTGTTGTGGGATCAACAAGTGGCTGCAGAGGCTGCACCAGTCATTTTTACTGCCCTCTTCTTTTGCAAACTCTCAAGAGACTAAAGAAACCTAAACAAATCAACAGCAAACAAACTTGGGAAAACACATTAGCGTTAGTAAGACAACAACGTATTTAATAAAGTTTTAAGTCTTCTTCAATATACAAACAACACAAAATCCAGTATAATACACAAAAGCTCTGTTCATTTGTTTCCAAACTCTTCCTAAATGATCAGCAGTTGTGCAACCAGAGTTGGCACACAGGTACATCTTGGGACCCTGAAGGTTTTCACATCATTACATTGCCTAGCAACCACCTACCAGCAAGCTTAAATGACCCATTCATACTGTTTATGCACATAACATCTAAATTATATCCAGATATACTTAAATAATGTGTGACATTTTATGATGGCTTAACATTGCCTAGCAACCAACTAGAAATGGACTAAAATGACCCATTTGTAGCATTTATCTAGCTCCAAGACCTATGAAAAGCCTAATATTGTTTTATTTCATAAAAATAACATTAATTTACATCCATGTAAACCTGAATTGCGCACAATTTATTATGATGTCATGTTTCCCAGCAACCACCAACCAACAAGCCAAAATGAGAATTTGTAGTGTTTATGCATCTACAACATAAGAAAAGGTGGTTCAGGGGGCATTTCCTATGCGTTCTGTGTTTATTACTTAGGCAATCAGTTTATTCGTTTCATTTAGCTATTCTTACATTTGCTGAAGGCACAAATGTGCACTTTCTTTGCTCAGTTTTCATCGTACAGGGTGGAAAAGTTGCCACACCGATGCTTTGGTGTGCTGAACTGTATTTCCCATTTTCATCCAAAGTGACAATAACAGTGACAGTTTTTAAGGTAGTGCTGAAGAACAAACTCACTGTTAAAATAGGACATAAGCCTTAAATTGGCACTTCTCATTATACAAGAAATGCAAATGAACTTGTCATAGCAGTATCGCCTCAGTTAACAATTAGCATTAATGGGATACAGCTGTTAATGGAGTTACGCCTGTATTTGACTAGCATAAGAAAGAAAAACAAAATTAGACCCAATATAAATGACATCTGGTACCAAAGGATTTTCAATATCTGAATATAAAAATGGGGAATATGTCTCAATTGATGGCACTCGGAGTAAATTACAGCTGCCGTTTGACATCTCAGTTATTTTTGTTTGATTTACGCTTTCACTTGGGGTAGATAGCAACTGCACAGCTGCCTCAGAGAGTAAAGAATGAGCGAAGCAGAGCCCAATACTGGTACCTCTGCTTGGTAGTCACTTATTGAATCTAATATTTTATTTGGAGGGAGAACATGAGGCAGAAAGAGAGAATGAGACAAGAGATAAAGAGGGACGATGAATAAATGAATAGATATGAGAGCGCTCTTTGTCAGTATGCTGATATGATGCCAGTCTGCCAAAGCAATACTCCCTCCTCTGTTGGTGTGATTCTGCACAGCTGTTTTTCCAGCACTGGGTCAAGACCCAAAGAAAGGTCACACACAAACCCCCCCCCCCCCCCAAAAAAAAAAAAAAAAAAAAAAAAAAGCCACAACAACAAACAAAAACTTAATATAAGAACACAGAGTTCTCAGTGTGGTAGGTGCAACAGTGCAGTATCACCCAATCTAATCCCGTCTATGAGCAGACTGTTCAATTCATTACGCAGCCTCATGACATAAAAATGAAGCATCTTTTCAAAACACGTCCATCTCCTGAGATTCTGATGTGACGTGTGAGAGTGATGGATGGATTACACAACAGTTTGTTTACTAAAGTTGAAACTGAAATACAAAGTCATTTAAAAGTGATGTGACACATTTATTTTTATGACCCTCACTGGTGACAGTCATGACCGAAGCCATTATGTTCTAGGGTTGTCCATCTGTCCGTAGCTCTTAAACTGGCAACCTCGACAATTACAGAGCCTTCATGGAGTAATTGTTAAATCAGTTCGCTTCACTTCTCTCTCTCTCTCTTTTCACCCCCAGTGTGTGGCTGAAGGAATTCTGTGTGTTTACATCCTCATGAATGTGACATGTCAGGAATTTGTATAAACATTAATTGGTCAAAAAGTCACCCTCACAAAATATTTAGCTGAGCTGGTTTGCAGAGGTATACAACAATAAGCTGGTAGCTCGAGTTTATTTTATTTATTTATTTTTATTGTGATTAAATTTCCAAAAGTCTCCTGGAATTAAATATTTGCAGAATAAGCGACTAATTTTGTGACTGTCCAGCTGACTGATGACGAGCTGCTTGCATGCAGACTGTGACTAATCGTATGGTTAAGTCCCCCTCTGAGCCAACCGCTCAAAGCGTGGGTTGCAATTACAGCAACATAATGAGCGTGTGATTACAGGTTAAAGACTGAGGTGTTTTTTTTCAAAAAGTTTGCTAAACTTTTCAGGATCACTTACTATTGTTACTGTATTAATAATAACCATAATTATGACTTTATTTATATAACATTGTTCAAGCTCCACATTACAACGTGCTTCACAGGAGCAACAGAATAAAACAGAATTAACAAATAGAGGGGAAAAAAGACACTTTAAAGTAAATTTAAGGGGAGGGAAAAGCTTTCTCATCAAAGTATTTTTTAAAAGATGATTTCAAGGAAGTGACTGACACACACACACACACACACACACACACACACACACACACACACACACACACACACACACACCTTAACTCAACTACCTCAAAACATTGAGACTGGACTGACTAATCAACACAAGCGCAAACACACTGACCTACACCACCAAACCATCGTACACACCAACCTGTAAATGCTCTTTTGCACAATATTATTACTGGACTTTTTGCACTAACTTCTGCACTTCCTAATTTTTGCTGCTACACTAAGGAATGTTTACTGTTCCTCCACTACCTCAACTCATCATCACAAAACCTTATTATTATGTTACATTGTGGGGTTTTTTTTTGTCACACTGTCACTTGCTGCTCTTGTTTGCACATTTGCACGTGCACTTTGTTGTCTGCTGTCTGATAACAAAAAAAAGTCATCCTTAGATAGTTAGATAGTTTTTTGTTAATTTATGTTGTAATTTATGTTAGGTCAGTCTGTCTTGTCTCTGCTAGCCAGCTAACTAGGCCTCTTAGTTAGCTAGTTTAGAGTTTTTCTGTTAAATTATGTTGTAAATTTATGTTGCATGTAGCACCTTGGTTCCTGGAGGAACGTTGTTTCGCCTCACTGTGTACTGTTAAACTGTATATGGTTGAAGTGACAATAAAGCCAACTTGACTTGACTTGATTTTGCCAGACAGGTTGTTTCAGATTTGTCCCTTTGAGTTTTCAGTTGGGCCCCTGGAACAGGCAAAAGACCTCTGGTGCATATAGTAATTACTAAGAGGTCAGAAATGTAGCTTGGAGCAAAGCTATGAAAGACTTTAACAGAAATCAGTAAAATCTTAAATTCAATGCTAAACATTGTGTAAAAAGGTAAGAGAAATGTGATCTTGTCTCCTCGTTCTAGCTGAAAGTCTGGCAGCTGAGTTCTGTAGAGTCTGATTTAATTCAGTAGAATGACATTCACAAGGATCTAGAGGTTGGCCATCTCCTGGCAGCCTCTTTTTCTACAAAAATATTTTGCCCAACCAAGTTGACGAATGGTTTGCAGCTGTCACTGAAAGAGGTTGCTGCACCAAAAACTTGCATATAATTCTTTTGTTCACTAACAGATTGCTGCAGTTGCCCATAGTTTGCATGGAAGATGGCAACTTGTATGCAAACACTTGCTAATGAAGCACTAAACAGTTGTGAAAAATTTGAAGTGTTTCTGGCTTGCAACTCATTCTTCAAAGTAAACATTGTGCCTTAGAACTAAATCCAATGTATTTTTCTTATATTTTCACTACTGCTTGGTAGAGCTGGGCGATATGAGATTTTTTCATATCACGATATGTTTTTTTCATTTCAGGCGATAACGATATCTATCACGATATAAGCCAAATAACTATATTTGTAAGATTTAAATGTGCCGTTGCTCACAAGTAAAATGTGAAATAATCAGCAGCTTGTTTTTATTTATTTATTATATTATTTATTTCCCATAATAAGTTCAACAGGGTAGATGTACTTAAGGAACATGAGACTTTTTCAGATAAATAAAGGCAAATATTGCAAACTACACAAAAGGCAGCCGCTAAAGCGTTTAAGTTTCAAAATAGAACAAACGAAACAGACTAAATTGTCAATTCCACTTAGAAACAAAATATTAATTCTAAAAATAAATCTTAGTTTGTTTTACAGAAGAACAGACAAAACTGACTAACTTTTGTCAATATCAAATAAACTGAGAACTAAAAGGAAATTCTCAATCTCTCCTTGTTGTATAGCTGAGCTTTTCAAACAGTTTTAACAGTTACTTTAGTCTGACAAAAGCCGAATGACGAATTAGCACTTCCAGTCAGAGACTGAGGCTACGTCCACACGTACACGGGTATTTTTGAAAACGGAGATTTTCCGTTTCCGTTTTAAAAAATAATCCCGTCCACACATAAAGGCAGAAATGAAGGAAAACGCTGCTATGAACATGCCAAAGCAGCAGGTGGCGCTAGATTCCTAACCGTGCAGAAATGTTGGCCAATCAGAAGTCTAGAAGCCTCGGTGGGAAAAAGTAAACAAAGCTGGGGCATAGAAGCAGAACCGAGTCGTATGTGTGGAGGGACAGTAACTGTGTGTATATGTAAGCATTTAAACACTGCAGAGAGTAGAATTAACAGTAACAGTATTGTAGAAATTCATTTCACCGAAACAATAACGTGGCGCACAGTGTGACGCATGCACCAGTTCATTGTATTTCCAGACTTGCTTTCGGCACAATTTACAGTGCACGCTACTCTGTTTTTTGTCAGACTTGAAATAGCCGAAATACCTTCACACTACGGAACTTCTTTGGCTCTTCCGTTCGACAATCTCTCCGGCGTTGGAACCATCATCTGTTTTCTCTTCGGTCACGCTCGGTTGATTTTTCTAGTCGGCACACTCATTTCCTCCATTACCCGCTGGCTGCTTCCCAAACAAACACGGCACTTGTGCTGTAAGTTACAAGTCACGCGACGTGATGCTGCGGCTGTGATTGGTTCGGCTCTGTGCTACTGAATTTGGATTGGCTGACCTTTTTTTTTTTTTTTTTTTTTTAAGAGGACAAGAGCGGCGAGGTCTATCGCGATAGCTTAATTTCTCTATCGAGTAAAAGTTATATCGCGATACATATCGTTATCGTTCTATCGCCCAGCTCTACTGCTTGGAGATTAAGTAGTGAGAGTTTGCAAAGACGTTGGCGGCTTCCATAAGAACCACTAGCAACCAAAGCACGGTAGTTGTCAATGCAGCACCTAATACCGGTTTGTGAAAAATTGCACCTATCGACGCCAAACAACCTTGAAGAATACAGTTTTTTCCTAGTGACTTACGGTAATACATACCGGTAGGTTCACTGTCTGGACTCTAAAAGTGTGTCACTGGGGCTTTAGTTCCCATCAAACCAGTAGGTCTTGTAAAACCAGCTGCTTGAAATTTTTACAGCAGGGAACCAGTTCACCCACTTCCCCGAGGCTGATATAGCTCCTGAAAATGAGTTTTCTCTGCTTTTACCAAAAATTATAGTATTTTGTCATTTACACAAAAAAACAAACAAAAAAACAAGTGCTGTAATAACTCAGTACATTTGTATAGGTACAGTTTTAAACTCTATTAGATGGATGGAAAAGGAGATCTAGTGAAGATTTGTTTTCAGGTCTGTTAATGTTCCATATAATCATAACCATACTGCAATATAAGTTCAATGTCTCTACCTCAACCCATGAAAATGAATACAAGTGTTTCCAGTAAGTGGATGGCAAAGGTTAGTGTTTGTGCATTCATGTAAGATTTATTAATGGACTTCGTACTTTTCTTGTTTGTTACTGCATTTTGTGTTATGTTTCTGTGTTTATTATATTTTCATTGACAGACACCACTGGATGAATTTTAATGTTATGCTCACAGTTGTCTCTTAATGAAATTTACCATGTCTATGCACAACTGCTATGCTTAAATTGCGCCAATGCTTTCCGTGATGAATCCAGAATTTGCTTATAAATATGCATGATCACTTCTGAGTGAAACATGCAGCACTCGGGAAAGATGGCGTTTGAAAGAGTGTCTGCCTGAATGACTTTTTTGTTTGAAGTGCTCTAACACTTCTTGGTATACACAACAAAGCCCGGCTGCAGTGCTGTGGGGGTATTTATTGCTGTGCCTGCAGCACAGATTGTGGTTAACAAATGATGTGACGTTTTCAAGCTGAACTGTTTTTATGAAGCAAGTGTCTGCAGTGACTAAGGTGTTATCTAATGAGGGAAATGAAAAATTGTTGCTCCTGGCAATGAAACCAACAAGTGGTCAATAATATGACAACTATTTTGATAAATTATGCATGTAATTGTGTGAGAAAAATGTCTCCTCTGTCTCCTCTGCAGGGGCGAAGAAAGAGGCAGCTTACTGGTGGAATAAATGTCACATCTCCATTACAATACTGAGGCACAGTGGATAGAAAGGGCAGCTTGAAATCGAGTTAATACCGGATATGATGCGACCTACCACTTATACATGAACTCTGTGCTCAGAATGAGATGTTTCCTAATATCTTTACAGCTGGAACAAAAAGCTTACAGATGTGGTTTGTCACTGAAGACACATCTTTAAGTATGCTTCAAACTAAGAGATCAATTATTTTGTGGTTCATGTGACATTTATCATTCTGTGTCAAAGGAAGAGCCATTAACAGTAAAACCAGTGATAGCGTCACACTTTCAGACACTATACAAGATTTCAGATACGAAATGGTTAAAAGTTATTTTGTAAAAAAATGGAAATTAGACTTAAGGCCCAACTCTAACTTTTGTCAACTCCTCAGATGGATTTTGCTTGGTCTTGCTCAGGTGTACGCCTGCTATGTTAGTGTGTAAATGTAATGAGAAAAACAAATATGCAGAACCCTTCTATGTGACCCCATGCCTGTCCTACTTGCTTTATTCGGTTAAGAAACAGGAAGTGGTGGTGCGGTTATTACAGTCTGGAGTTTGAACCCTAGAGTCATTCCACATCCGCTTGTAGAGCCAATCGTCAAGAACTTGAAGTAAGCAATTTTTTGTGCGACTTTATCAGTCTCTCACAATCTCTCACATGAGGTGGGGGAATGTTGCTTCAGTTCATTTGGTGACACAGCTCGCTCAAGTCTTTTCTTTCCCATCCATTCTGTTGTAGTTTTGTTGCTGTGCTTGGGATCATTGACCTGTTGCAGGACCCGGTTTTGCACGATCTTCAGCTGATAGACATGTAGCCTCACATCTGACTCTGGTATACAGAGTAGTTCATGGTCGAGACAGTGACTGCAGGATGTCCAGGTCCAATTCCAAACCAGTCTAAACCATCACCCCTCGACCGCCTCTTTGTCCTGATATGCTGTGTTTGGTTTTTGCCAGATGCGGTGCTATCCATTAAGACTAAACCTCTCCAATTTAATTTCATCACTGTTGATGTGTTTCGTTGCTGGCATTGTGTAAAAGACCTGAATGCTCCGGACCAGCAAACTGGCAAAAATTCGGCTTTCAGACAGGTGGTCACGCTTGCTGATGATCATTTAATCAAGAGCATTTGATTAACACCTACTTCCCCATTCCTATGGAAGCAGTAAGAGTGTACTTCATTTTCCCACACACTGCTTCTGCATTTCAGCTTAATGTTTGTTAATTAAATAATGACATGGTGTAAAATGACACGTTTTTTAGTTCACTTGAGGTTGTATTTACCGAAATTTAGAACCTGCTAAGGACCAGGTTATTTTTAACATGTCCTGATACAGAAACTCTTACAATAGAAAGTGGGTGTGCTTTTGTTTTCAAGTGACTCTACATTTGGAGTCTTATCTCAGTTATTAAAGTGAAGATGTCTTAACCTGTACAGAATCAGATTTTAATATTGTCAAGGAGAGGTTCACTTAAAGTCCATCTTAAAATAGTACTCACACAGCTATTTCTCTGCTCAAGTTACTCTTTTCTCTGATCCATGCCCCTACTGACTTCAGAAATATCTATAAATCTATGGAGCTGACCATACTGATAAATGTGAGGTTAACTGGAAATATTCTCTTCCATTTTTTTTGTGTTGGCTGAACAACAGACTGGCAATCTGTCCAGGGATGTAACCTGCCTCTAACCCATCACAGTATATAAGAGATGGATAAATGAATGGATGGATGGAGAAACTCAAAGGTATAACCTTGAAACTAGGCAATGGTTTAATTAAGGAAGTTCAGGCAAGAAAAAAAAAAAGTGTCAAATTTTCATCAAAGTTGGTCCTTTATTCACAGAGGGTGTCACCAGTTGGGCATCCTACCAAATGTGAATAATGGTCACTATTTCGCTGTAAGAATAGTTTTAGTGAGAAACTTCCAGAAAATTATGAAAGTGAAGCTTTGACCTTTCGGATTTAAAAGCATCATTATATTTTTTATCCTATTAGAGATTTTTGTGAAATCTAACTATTTTAATGCAATTAATTCATCCTTCAGCCAAAGCGAATGTTTGTGCCACATGCTAAGAGCTTTCAAAATGCATTTCTGAAATGACACATTCAAGAAAAACAGAAAACAATGAGTCCAGCATTGACTGTCACCAGAGGCGATGGAAGAAAAATAGCATGGCAGAAATTAAATTCTGCCTCCTCTGACTAAACAATGTGTGTGTCCCGGCTCTGAATGTTGGATTGTCGATTTCCTTTTTTGGATTCAGAGACGGTTCGATAACAAAAATAAAGAAAAGAAAAAGTGCTGACGCAACTGTTCGGGCTCTGAGGCATGAGGGCGTTTTCAAGCCTGAAAACTGGTCCCGACAATCAATTTTTCTTTGTTGTTGCAATTATGACAGATGGCTAAGACGTAGCCCCATCCAAAACATCAGCAGCTATTTACATGGAGACTGGGACAGGATGCCTCCTGTTGAGTTTACACTCAAAACACCTTCAGGCATTTTGCAGGAAAGACTCCTCTGACCCTTTTCGCATTACACACACACAAAAATAAAATAACCTGACAGTACAGACGGAGGTGCCATCTAAACACATTAGAAATGTTTTTTTCTTCTTACTGGATATGAGCTTTTCCAGAGTTCAGCGGGCACACGGGACGACATTACACAGAACACATTAAAATAAAAAATAGATGGTTTTATAATGTAGAAGAACATTAAAAACACTGCTGGATACAGAACTGTGCTCACAGGGCACAGACCTGGTATGAGCAGTGAAATATTCTGATTGCTCACAGACAAACGCAACATAAACTTCCTATTCAGTTGTTCTCACTTACCCACCGACAACAAAGGGACGCCTTTTTAAATCTTATATGAAAGGAACAGAGAAAAATGTCACCATTTACACGACGCAAACACAAATGCATGACTGAATTTGGTACCGTTCTCACAAACAAAAATAAGTTCAGAACATAGTCTCAGTGCCCTCCAAGTTTGTTTTTTCAAACATGGTTTTCCATTGAAGTTCTTCAGAAAAACACTTAATCTCTCTAAGAGCAGGGCAACGGGCCCAGCAAGCAGCTTTAAAAACCTTTACAGGCTTCTGTTAAATGGCTTTCTAACATCACTGAAGCAATCTTTGCTGCTATAAAGTTCTTCAAACATGTCACTGGATGAATCGGCTGCCAAAACAAAAAAAAGAGGCTCCTTTTATGCTTTGACAGATAATTAATCGGCACTTCTTTTCTACACAACCAACTAAGATCTGCATAACCAAGGTGCTGCTGATCTTTGACAAAAATAAATACACCAACCAATTGTCCTAACCAACTAAGCACATGCATTATTGTCAGATGTTTTTTCCTCCAGCATTAACAAACCTTCTCTGTGAAAGAGAAAGATATTAATTTTTAAAACTCTCGTTGCATCCTCTCTTTATAAACTGACCAGATTTATTAGGCCTCTTCCGCTGCCTGTTAATAACCTGCTGAAGATCAAATTGAACATGTGAATAGGGAAGAAATGTGATTTAAGGTGGCGTGTTTGTTGATGCAATTCAGACCTGTCGAATTAGAAACTGCTGATCTACTGGGATTATCACACGCAACCATCTCTAGGGTTTACAGCGATTGGTTAAAAAAGAGAAATTATCGAGTGAGCAACAGTTCTCTCAGTATAAATGCCTTATTTATCAATTTACACATCCAGCTAGTATAGAGTAAAGTTTGCCTGTCCTCGTCCCTGCTTTGGTAACCTCTGGGTAGTGCAGTTTTCTCACACAATCCAAAGACTAATGTGAGATTAACTGGTCATTCCACAATTGTCCATAAGTATGATTGTGCACATGAACCATCATCTGCCCCTCTGTGTTAACCCTGAAACAGATCAGGGTGTGCTCGGTGTATTACAGAGACAAAGCCCCCTCAAAGCAAAAGCCAGTATCCTCCATTCAAAGATCGACATGCATAAACTGTTTCTCATCCTGAGAAAGTTTTACAAACACCCGTTATCAGTTATCTGGACCTGACCAAATGCACACAAAGATCTTTCTTGTAGCTTTCATGGACAATGCTCAAATGCTGTTAAATCTGCCAGTCCACAACTGTGTAAAAAATTCAGCCCATTTTCTAAACCACCAAATCACCTGAGACACAATAGCTTTAGGGAATTCAAGCAGCCTGCAACTATCACGCAATCAGGCCACAAATCCACAGTACACAATCCTTAAAATGATGAAGGCCTGTAGCGTGCAGAACATATGCCCCCTCTCCTGTGCTAATCAGAGTTTGTAGCTGGCTGCTAGTTTCAATGTGTGACCAGTCCGCTGTCCCCTACAGTGCATTACCATATGCTTGATAAAAGCTGGGAAAGAGATCTCCAGCTTCAGGCTGTGTGCATGGCGGCTCGGTGTGCTCTGATGGTCATGCACAGCGATGCAACTAAAAATTTTCAGTGAGGATTCAGGTTCACTGGTTGTGCAGTTTTAAAACAACAAAAAATCCTCAGCTTTATAATAATAATAATCATCAGGCTTTGTCTCTACTGCAGGAGATTATTAACATAGACTATACATAAAAGATGGATACCACTACTGTGACTTCACCCATAGTCTGCGCACTGGCCTCATTTTAGTTTTTTTAACTAGATATGACCATAACAGGATGTGAGTGTTTACCGGGATATTTACCAGCTAATACTAGTTCTGTCTAACTAGCTTGGCTGTCGCATTATAGCTGTCATTAAAGGGATTATAACAACAACATGCACCTACTGAGAGAGAGAAAAAAGAAAAGAAAAAAAAAAAAAGCTAAACACCTGACTCTTTAACGCATCTTTAAGAACACATGAAGCATGTCTTTAATTCTAGTTTATAATTTATAGATTAGAGGGCATAGCTTTAACCCTTAAAACTATTAAAACAGATCAGTGATCTAAAAAAAAAAAAAAAAAAAAAAAAAAAAAAAAAAATCACTCTTAGTACAGATGGAGAGGTATAGGCTGTAATATTTATTTATCCTTTAAAGCTGTGTATTTGGGGATTTACTAAAGTCAAGTCAAGGAACTTTGGTTTCTGACTTTATTTAAAGTCCTGAGGGTTTCTGGGTGATTAATACAGTCCGTATGTAAAAAAAAGACAGGTGACGTTTATCAAGTAACAGGAAATTAAGAGTCGTCTTACCCTATTCTGAACGTAGTCCATGATGTTTTTGAAGTCCAAGTCATCGTAGTAGTTTACTATGCCCTTTCGAATGTTCTTGTTCAATAAACGTTCCGCCTGTGAGGGAGTTAGAAAAAGAACGCAAAACTGTGAATAGTACAGGAGAGGAGAAAGTCAGATTATCACATCTGTCAGTGGAGCTGTAGAGTTACTTGTATGTGTCAAAAACCATTTAGTTGCCATTTTCGGTGCTGTATGAAATGTCTTTGGCCCGCACGTCCTCTAAGCAAAACGGCAGTAGTCCATTTATGGTGATGTATTTGTCCTCATCCTGTTTTAATAGCACACTGCATGCTGCCCAACAGTTATAGTATGCGGACATTGTTAGCCTTAAAACGAAGCCACAACTCCAAATAAAAACAGAGCCAAATATAACCCATGTTTTTGAAAGGAGAAGCTGCAGGTTTTATTTGTAGTGTGACTTTCAGGGTTAACCGTGGAATTGCATTAAGCTTTAATAACCAAACATAATCATGACTTGTTGAGCTTAATCAACATTTTAGGGGATTTAAGGATTTAAGAGCTTTGACTGTGCAAAATTATGATCAATGAAACAGTTTAGATTTTTTTTTTTAATGTTAGAGCTTTTATTCCTCCTACTTATATATATTTTTTTAAAAAGCAGCCAATTGTGTCTCAAATTGTGTGTGTTGTGTACCAAAATACCCTCTATGTTAAAGGGTATTTCGGTACACAACAATCAGTGTGTCAAACAGGCGCCTGCTGAGAGCAAATGCTATCATAAGTCAAGGTGACTGATTCACTGAACCAGGATATTAAAATGAGAGCGAACTTGACCGCTCACATCTGTCAGTCACAATCTGGTGCTGTGGGGTTACATTAAGTTTAATATATAAGCTTATACAGTCACTTGGCATAAATATTTATAATTTGGAGGTCTCTTAAGAGAATTTTTTGAGAGCTTTTCATTAAATGTTTTCATTCAGGGAACGGTTCATTTACTCCACTAATTTCTCCACTCTGTTTCTGATACATTAGTCTTATTTATAGTTCATTGGCGATGAAAGCGACAAAGCGCTGTTTTTCTTTTTTACCCTTTACTTAGGCCTAATATTGTTCCTTTATTTCATTCTTCAAAGCACTGCCGACAATAACGAATCGAGAATGCAGCCTCCTCCATTAGAGCCACAGAGATTAAAAGAGATTTAATTTTTCATTTCATTTCTTTTCTTCCCCTCTTGAACATATCAGGTGTTGACAGTGGATGTACTGGGACAAGGCACCCACATTTAAACCAAAGTACGATGTGCACATTTGTAGAACGAGAGCTCAAAGGGCATCATCTCCTCAAACAGGATGTTAATTAAAACGGGAAGCCAAAAATAAGTATGTAGACGTTCAAAATGTATTTTTGAAAGTCTACATACTCCATCACTTGGCCCATTTTCAGGGATTCTTTTAAAGATTGAAATCTCGATTGTGCTCTCAACATTTCATACGTGCAACCTGTTGAGCCACATCGTAAAAGTACGCCTTGTCATGAAAATCCATATGCATTAAGATGGTGATGCAGGAAATGGAAATCTGTTATAGTTGGTTTTACACTGAACAGATTAAAAATGTGACCAGTGTATCACTAAGAATCAGTCAGTTAATCAGTGAAATTAATTTCACTTTAATTTGGCAACCAATTAAAACAATTTCTATGTTTCCTACATGAGAGTGTCAGACCTGAAATGCAATCAGTAACCTTTAATGTTCAAAAGTTTCAAAGAGCAGCACACAGAGCATAGTGAGGGAATTAAATAAATATAACTCAAATTCAAAAAGATTAATGATTAATTCATTTTTTCAACACAAGTGGAGCCTTTTTGTGTTCTGACCAGAGTAGGTGACCTTCAGTCGTACAACTTTGAGCAGAGGAGGGTGAAACAAAGAGTCAAGTCCCAGATCTTATGTTTGTGAGCCTGAAGTGGAAAGCTTCATTAACAAAGAATGTCATCTGGGAGGTGGAGGAATTTCAGTTTCACGTCTAAGAGGCTCTTGCTGGATGTAAGTAGTAGATGTGATTTTCTGTGTCTGTAGACAGCAACAGATTTGTGATTGAATTTGGAGTCCAGGGAGCGCTTTTAAAGACCTTCTATGACTCTTTGGTGGCATCTGTCATTTTTTACAGTGTTGTATATTGGAGCAGCGGTTTATCGGCAGCTGAGAGGAAGAGGTTGGATAAACTCATCAGGAAGGCCAGCTCTGTTCTGGGATGCACCCTGGACCCAGTGCAGGTGGTGGGAGACAGAAGGACTCATCTCTGATGGATAGAGTCTCCCACCCCATGCATGTAAATGTTGCTGAACTGCAGAGCTCCTTCAGTGACAGACTGCTGCATCCTAGATGCATGAAGGAGCGTTTCCACAGGTCCTTCCTCCCTGCAGCTGTCAGACTGTACAATCAGAACTGCTCCCAACAAACATAGATGTTTACATCTGCGCTGTAACTGCAATAATTTAATCAACCGATTTGCACTACAACCTGGTTTGCATCTTATCTGTAGTTAATTTTATTTAATTTAATAACGGCACTCTGTTTATAGTAACCCATTGTCCTTGATGTAAATATGTAAGAAAAATTTTGTATGTTTCTGTTCTGTGTCCTGTTTGTTGTATATGTGTCTTTCTGGCTGCTGTTACAGCCAAATTTCCCCTTGTGGGGCAATTAAAGGATTATTCTATTCTGTCATATATTCTGACATAAAAATTAAAATAGATTTAAATAAAACACAAGCCTTTATCGTCAAAACGGGTTGAGCCTCAGGGAAATTAAAGTTTCCATTGTCATTTGTTTACCCGTGTGTCTGAAAGATTAGGCAAAAACCACTTGGCAGAATTTATTAAAACTAGGCGGGGCTGTGGACAAAATTATGTGGTGTGGAGTTGTTCTCAGCAGAGGACAGAAGGATTCTTAAGCTCTTCCCTACAAATCCACATCAAGATATTTATGAGAGTGAGCTATTTATAAAGAAAACCCAATGACGTCAGGATGTTATCAGAGAATTGGTGATGTTTGCTTGATTAACGCGAATCTTGTTTTGATCATGGCTCATATTAGTTATCATCCTCCACCAGTTGTGTTCTGTGCAAACCTCATTTCTCAGGGCAGGACTAGAGGCTAAGCACCTAACAAACTTATTCTGTAATTTTAATAACCATTAACACCATTCTGTTTTTTCCCCTCAAAATTAATTATCAAAAGGTTTTCATTTAACAAAATTATATGAGGAATTTTATGCCTAACGAACACGGCGCTGTAACATGCAAATGAGAAGGAGATAAGTCATGTCAATGTTATCTCCCCCTTCGTGCCGGTTATGGTGTGTAAATGATCTGTGACTCACGGTGCGTTGTGCTCTCCTCTCAGGTGTAGCTGGTCTGGTGTGATTAACTGAAAAGCAATAAAGAGGGGGCAGGACCCTTGGTGTGCTTTCCTTTCCTCTACACACCGTCCAGCCAGTGCAGCGGTAATTTTTGGTTGAACAGTTGTTAATTATTTTGTGTTTTGTGTATGTGTGTGTGGGGGTTTTGTGTTTTTGGTTTTTTTGATGGGTCCAGAGGGTCTATTTTTCCTGCTTTATTTCTGTTATGTTGATTTTGATAAAGAGGACTTCAGACACTACAGACCCTAGATTTACTGGCTTATCTACCTTCTGTTGTTAGCCCTTCTTTAGTAATTATGATTAAAAAAAACAAAAACAAAAAACAAAACCCTGCAGCTTTAACTTTATAAGATTATTTTTTAGACCTCTCATCTAGAGAGGCTTGGATTACAATTTAAAAACTAACTAAAAAACAAACAACAACAAAAAACGACATATTTACATCCAGATCTTGGTTTTTTTTTGTAATTCTGCTTGAACAACCTCCTTTAGTTTGAGCCAAAGTTTATTTTAAATATACAGAAAATTATTGTTTACATAACATCAAATTTAATCCATGTGAAGTGGACCCATTTTCATTATTTTAATAAAAGCATAATAAACAGTGTTGTTGGAGTACAGAACCCTGATGCCTCATTTACATCGAGTTAAATCATTAAGAGGTGGAGGTTTGATAAGCGCTGTTTTTCTTTTTTACCCTTTACTTAGGCCTAATATTGTTCCTTTATTTCATTCTTCAAAGCACTGCCGACAATAACGAATCGAGAATGCAGCCTCCTCCATTAGAGCCACAGAGATTAAAAGAGATTTAATTTTTCATTTCATTTCTTTTCTTCCCCTCTTGAACATATCAGGTGTTGACAGTGGATGTACTGGGACAAGGCACCCACATTTAAACCAAAGTACGATGTGCACATTTGTAGAACGAGAGCTCAAAGGGCATCATCTCCTCAAACAGGATGTTAATTAAAACGGGAAGCCAAAAATAAGTATGTAGACGTTCAAAATGTATTTTTGAAAGTCTACATACTCCATCACTTGGCCCATTTTCAGGGATTCTTTTAAAGATTGAAATCTCGATTGTGCTCTCAACATTTCATACGTGCAACCTGTTGAGCCACATCGTAAAAGTACGCCTTGTCATGAAAATCCATATGCATTAAGATGGTGATGCAGGAAATGGAAATCTGTTATAGTTGGTTTTACACTGAACAGATTAAAAATGTGACCAGTGTATCACTAAGAATCAGTCAGTTAATCAGTGAAATTAATTTCACTTTAATTTGGCAACCAATTAAAACAATTTCTATGTTTCCTACATGAGAGTGTCAGACCTGAAATGCAATCAGTAACCTTTAATGTTCAAAAGTTTCAAAGAGCAGCACACAGAGCATAGTGAGGGAATTAAATAAATATAACTCAAATTCAAAAAGATTAATGATTAATTCATTTTTTCAACACAAGTGGAGCCTTTTTGTGTTCTGACCAGAGTAGGTGACCTTCAGTCGTACAACTTTGAGCAGAGGAGGGTGAAACAAAGAGTCAAGTCCCAGATCTTATGTTTGTGAGCCTGAAGTGGAAAGCTTCATTAACAAAGAATGTCATCTGGGAGGTGGAGGAATTTCAGTTTCACGTCTAAGAGGCTCTTGCTGGATGTAAGTAGTAGATGTGATTTTCTGTGTCTGTAGACAGCAACAGATTTGTGATTGAATTTGGAGTCCAGGGAGCGCTTTTAAAGACCTTCTATGACTCTTTGGTGGCATCTGTCATTTTTTACAGTGTTGTATATTGGAGCAGCGGTTTATCGGCAGCTGAGAGGAAGAGGTTGGATAAACTCATCAGGAAGGCCAGCTCTGTTCTGGGATGCACCCTGGACCCAGTGCAGGTGGTGGGAGACAGAAGGACTCATCTCTGATGGATAGAGTCTCCCACCCCATGCATGTAAATGTTGCTGAACTGCAGAGCTCCTTCAGTGACAGACTGCTGCATCCTAGATGCATGAAGGAGCGTTTCCACAGGTCCTTCCTCCCTGCAGCTGTCAGACTGTACAATCAGAACTGCTCCCAACAAACATAGATGTTTACATCTGCGCTGTAACTGCAATAATTTAATCAACCGATTTGCACTACAACCTGGTTTGCATCTTATCTGTAGTTAATTTTATTTAATTTAATAACGGCACTCTGTTTATAGTAACCCATTGTCCTTGATGTAAATATGTAAGAAAAATTTTGTATGTTTCTGTTCTGTGTCCTGTTTGTTGTATATGTGTCTTTCTGGCTGCTGTTACAGCCAAATTTCCCCTTGTGGGGCAATTAAAGGATTATTCTATTCTGTCATATATTCTGACATAAAAATTAAAATAGATTTAAATAAAACACAAGCCTTTATCGTCAAAACGGGTTGAGCCTCAGGGAAATTAAAGTTTCCATTGTCATTTGTTTACCCGTGTGTCTGAAAGATTAGGCAAAAACCACTTGGCAGAATTTATTAAAACTAGGCGGGGCTGTGGACAAAATTATGTGGTGTGGAGTTGTTCTCAGCAGAGGACAGAAGGATTCTTAAGCTCTTCCCTACAAATCCACATCAAGATATTTATGAGAGTGAGCTATTTATAAAGAAAACCCAATGACGTCAGGATGTTATCAGAGAATTGGTGATGTTTGCTTGATTAACGCGAATCTTGTTTTGATCATGGCTCATATTAGTTATCATCCTCCACCAGTTGTGTTCTGTGCAAACCTCATTTCTCAGGGCAGGACTAGAGGCTAAGCACCTAACAAACTTATTCTGTAATTTTAATAACCATTAACACCATTCTGTTTTTTCCCCTCAAAATTAATTATCAAAAGGTTTTCATTTAACAAAATTATATGAGGAATTTTATGCCTAACGAACACGGCGCTGTAACATGCAAATGAGAAGGAGATAAGTCATGTCAATGTTATCTCCCCCTTCGTGCCGGTTATGGTGTGTAAATGATCTGTGACTCACGGTGCGTTGTGCTCTCCTCTCAGGTGTAGCTGGTCTGGTGTGATTAACTGAAAAGCAATAAAGAGGGGGCAGGACCCTTGGTGTGCTTTCCTTTCCTCTACACACCGTCCAGCCAGTGCAGCGGTAATTTTTGGTTGAACAGTTGTTAATTATTTTGTGTTTTGTGTATGTGTGTGTGGGGGTTTTGTGTTTTTGGTTTTTTTGATGGGTCCAGAGGGTCTATTTTTCCTGCTTTATTTCTGTTATGTTGATTTTGATAAAGAGGACTTCAGACACTACAGACCCTAGATTTACTGGCTTATCTACCTTCTGTTGTTAGCCCTTCTTTAGTAATTATGATTAAAAAAAACAAAAACAAAAAACAAAACCCTGCAGCTTTAACTTTATAAGATTATTTTTTAGACCTCTCATCTAGAGAGGCTTGGATTACAATTTAAAAACTAACTAAAAAACAAACAACAACAAAAAACGACATATTTACATCCAGATCTTGGTTTTTTTTTGTAATTCTGCTTGAACAACCTCCTTTAGTTTGAGCCAAAGTTTATTTTAAATATACAGAAAATTATTGTTTACATAACATCAAATTTAATCCATGTGAAGTGGACCCATTTTCATTATTTTAATAAAAGCATAATAAACAGTGTTGTTGGAGTACAGAACCCTGATGCCTCATTTACATCGAGTTAAATCATTAAGAGGTGGAGGTTTGATAATTTGTTTCATATAAAATAAATTTTACAACATGCAGCCATAATTGGTTGTTGTTGTTTTTTCATTTAAGAATTTGTTGATGAATCAAATGAGCCTCCCACAGTGTCTCATTTTGGTCCCCTTTACACTTCATTTAAAACTGAGCCTTCCCCATAAAAAAGGATTACAAAATAAAAATCACAATCCTGATGATTAAGCCTCAATTTCTGTTGCTTTTATTAACAACTGCCTTTAAATGGCGCACCATTAAAATCTCTTGGTACGACGCAGCAGCAGGAACAACCTCTGGAAAATCCAACAGCACAGCAAATAAAGGCAATCGAGTTTTCTTGTCTAAACAGGATTCATTAAAAGGTGCTCTACACTTCGGGGTTGGGGGCCTCTACATTAGACAAGACCCTGCATTTTGAATCACCCACCTGCAGTGCCTTATTGCAGACAGTTTGACATTCAACACTGCAGTAATTTCCAACAATCACTGACTTTAACTTTCCATTCTTTACATTTTAACTATTTGGAGTTTCTATGTCATGTAAAGTTGCTCCTTTCTGGTTTAAAAAGTATTGACAGACATGATGACCTATGTTGGAAGAAGCCAGAGATCATAAGGCAGAGACAGTAAGCAGGACCAACAGGAGAACTTAAGAGGGAAATATTAAAAGTGCAAAATACAGAGACATTGTGAAAGAGGACATAAATATCACATAGACAACTGATAATTCTACATACTCTTCTAAACATATGAATTCTGATCCTGTGCAAGTTTAATCTATTGTATTGGTCACAGGAAAACAGCTTTTAACAGCTTTATCTCATGTTAAAGAGAATAAGACTTCAGAAATCAAATTAAACTACATAATGTGGCTTTACTTTTCTTGGCTAGAGTGAATCTCTTCCTCGTGGTAAGCAGACTGTCAGTGTCAGACTGCTTTGGTTGTTATCTTGCTCCCTGCTACGTGAAATAAAACACATGCCTTCACTGCCCACCTGCTGAAGTCAGAGGATTTCAAAATGGTAGGGAACTGATTAACACTTGAGGCAACTCACCTGGTTGCGAAACACCAGCCCCAAGATTGCTCCAACCAGCTCCAGGAGCAGACACGCTGCCAGGGTGTACATGAACTGTGGTGCACCAGACAAGAATATGAATTTCATTGTTCTATTGAGTTCAAGCATATCCCCCCCCCAAAAAAAAAGAAAAAAAAATTGAGATAACGTTTTCTAAAGTGCCTTTGTGTGCATCTTTTAACAGTTTGTGTATTGTGTCCATACAGAAAGACCTTTCCTTCCTATCCTAGTTAATCTCTAAAGCAACCAGTGACCAGAACACTCTGGTCTTGCTCTGTGCTTTCATAAAATCCTGAATATAGATGCCATCTTCCCATGTTTGTCTTTTCCTGCATCTGGCAGTGACTCCAGTTGTTTAGTTGCTTATTAAGTAATTTGTAATACAGTGTGTCTTGATTTTTCACCAGTCAGTTCATTGCATTTCTTCCTATAGTTTTAGTACATAACAGAAGCAAAAATTTAGTACATTATGTCAAATGACTCTCCTTAGTGTAATAAGCCATTACTCACTCCAGCTTAGAGACCGGTGTGAGCATCCTCCAGTCGCTAGGGAAAATATACATTGTCTGACTGGTTGCTGGCGATGAAATCAGTTGCAAATGTGATGCTGCACCAAATACCTCCTATTGATTGTTTTGGTTGCTAGCACGTTGCTACAGCTGAAGTAAAAGTTGTGCTTTTACCAGTGAAACAAACATGTTTCCAAAACGTAACAATCTCTATTTCTGGTTTGTGTCACACTCTTCACACAGTTTCAGTTGGAAAGTGTTTGCAGACAAGTTGGCATCTTATAAGCAAACGATCTGCTAGCAAAGCAATTCCAACTAGGTTTTTGGTGCAGCATCATGCAACTCTCAACCAGTTTCATCCAGTAACAGCTTTTTCTGTTTGTTTGTCTCTCTTTAAATCCCAGAAAGTAAGACAGACTGGTTTAGTTTAAACTGTGTGTGTGTGTGGGGGGGGGGGGGGGGGGGGGGGGGGGGTTATTTGCATCTTTACAAATAACAATGATGCAAAGGCAATTTCCAATACTTCACCACTCACCACTTTCAATAGAGTTATATTATCCCTCAGGGAACCCAAGACTCCAATGAATGAAACAACAAATAGGATGATGCCCAGTAGGATCAGGATTATAGATGGGGCCAGAAACACACCCTCCAGTGTCTTGTACTGCTGTCGCTCTACTTCTGCATAGATGCCAATACCCAGGATACATCCGCCTATTAGCTGGAAACACACAAGCGAAGCAGTTAGGACAGATTAGTCATCAGCTTGAACATGATGGGAAACCAGCAGGTTTCTAGATTCGCTCAGTTTCTGCAGATTTAAATATAACTAAGAGAATAAAACATTCAGTGGGCCAAAGCTTAATTTCCACAATTACATGTTCGTCAGCTACCACTTAGCAGGGAATATTGAGGTGGAAAAAAAATGGAAAGTGCTTAGACCACCAGGTCTCAAAGACAACAGAGAAAGAGACGCGTACAATACTTAAGTTTAAGGTCATACATATTAGAAGGAAAATACAGCAACATCACTTTGTCAGACAGGTTCTATTTAAGTGATTTCTTGATTCAGGAGGTCCAGCAGTAATCAGGGCTGGATATAGCTAGTGAAATTGAACTTTGCTTCCCCAAAAAACGTGGTTTTCACAGTCAATGCTTGATTTAACAATAAGGCAATTAATATTTCGACACAGGGACAGATAGGTTTGGATTTTTGTTGATGCTGGAGGTCAGAGGAGAAAGGCCAATTAGCTTTGAGTTGACAGGAAGGTAACAAGAACTCAAACAACCACAAAGATGGGCCACAGTGGATACATCTACCGTCAGCTAATAACAAGTCACACAAACGTATTCACATAAATGTAACTGCTGTGACATCACCTGTTGGTTAGTGTAGCCCTCACACTGTATGTGATGACCAGGAGGTGAATCGGACTAAGAAACCAAGAGACACTGCACACTCATATTATAGCAGTTTGTAAACCACACGTTAGCCTCACCCTAAAGCAAATAATTATAAAATGCAGTTTAACAGGACTTTCACACTGACTTCACTTTTCACACCAGTAAGCTGTGCCAGTCTCCCAATCTCTCATGTACAGTCTATGGATGATGGTCCATGTGAGTCTGTCTGATTTAGACAGAAACCTCAACAACAAGCATAAAAATCTATATGCCTATAAAGCATAAAGTCTGCACCTCAATCAAATCATGAATGTTTCATTTAAATTCCACTTTGGTGGTATACAGAAGCAAAAATGTTTTTGTCCATTTCTAAAGCCAATTGTATAAAGCGTTTTAATAGTTTCTTTATCAAACAACAACAACAAAAGAAATCCTGGCAAACACTGACATAATTATAGGCATACCCTTGTAGAGCTACAAGGGTATGAAATTTCTCCCGAAGAAGAAATGATAAATAAATTAAGCAATTATAATCTGTATAATCGCCAGACTGTAGTGGACTATGGTAACAGATAATTCAGCGTTGTTATTGTAAAAAATAGTTTCTTAATTAGGTTCTCTGAAGTTTTGTATAGTCTGACACATGCACGCACACAGTGTCTTTATTCGAGTTTCCCTTCACCACATTACTCCAACATAATTCAACAATCAATTCAAAAGAACATTTAAGAACCATCAGTGCTGTGAAGCAAATTGCCTAGATTGTTTATACACAGCCATAAATACACACTTTTCTGTCTTTGTCATTGAAGAGAACTGAAAGAGAAGCAATCTTCAGTTTTAAGTTCTCAAGTAACCAATCATCCATACAAAGTCATCACATCAGGATGGAGAAGGCTAGTTTTCCCATTAAAGACAAAAGATGGGTAGAAACGAAACCGGGCACTGGCATTACGGACTGATAATTGGAAACTCAGCAGGATGTTCCTGTGAAACAGAGCAGTATCACATGAACAAAGCAAACTTTCACAAATAGCAAATTATATTTCTCGACAGAAATTAGTGGGGTTTTTTGTCCCTTTTTGTGCTCAATGCTATAAATTTCAATTCGATTCAAGCGAAACTTGCAAGGCCGGTTTAGCTCAAGAACCTCCATTTAGAGTGGATTCACATAATTATACCTCAACATAGGTATATTTTTAAACATATAAAGACCAACAGCTCCATTATTCTTTCTGTTGTGTTGTGAAAGAAGCACTGTTGAACAGCCACGTACTGCTGCACGCCAGCTGAATAATATATCACAAGAAGGCTCCTGTGTAGACATTAGAATTGTTAATGAGAACCCTAATCAAAAGGTCAATTAAGTCAAATTAACAGTGGCAGAAGCTATTTAAGCAATCAGCAAACAAACCTGTCAAAGTCTAGGAGGAGCAAAATGAGAGAGGGGAGAGCACAAAGGGTCAGCTCACCCAAATTACTTGGGGTTTTTTTTGTTTTTTTTTTTTAAACACAACACAACCCCTGCACAGAGAGGAGCCGGGTCAAGTGTGTAGACGTCTGAATGAGTGGTCGGTCTCAATATAAAACTGTTTTTTTGTTGTTCCCTTACAGCGGTGTTTCCAGCGCTGACATCCTCAGGTTCCTGCATCTAAAATGACACCGTGAGGAAACTTATCACCACCTCACGTGACGCTGTTTTGAATCCTATCTTTAGAAACGACAAGTTGTTCTACTGTGTCAAAGCAAGCCTGTGTGTGTGCTATACTCTTCTGGCTCACTTTGAAAATGTTTATTTGTTTATTACAGACACACTTTGAGCAAACTGCACCATATAACCTCAAATATTTGGCTTATTCTATGCATATCAATCTAGCTAATAAAGTGCTGTGAAGTATTTCCCCACCTTCTGATCATTATCATTTGTAAAATGGTCACATCTTTCTTAAGGAGTATTAGGGCAACATTTAAAAAAATTTATATATATTAGTGATAATTTTATGCCTTGTGTAAATAAGTTAGTGAAACAAACTGATCAGCCATCTGATTGTGTCTTGTGATTTAACATACGTCCTGTCTATTGCACGACGGTGTGACCATCAATATCCTTGCATCTGTCCACTGCCAGCTATTTCATTGTGTACAAATCAGGCCAACTCCTTCAGGCTTGTGTACTTTCCTTCTGACTATTGTAGCTTTCTGCACCATCTTTTCTGCATCCTTCTATTTATCACCACACTGTGTTTATGTGCTAAAGAAGAAATAATTTTCTTTTTACTAAAACCAATTCTGAAGTACGATTTCACTAACTCATCTTCAGTTAAAGATGTCACTTAAAGATGGTATAGCAGCTGCAGCACTTTCAACAAAGGGACAGGGATCTCAATAAGCATCACATCATGCTGTGATCTAAAGAAACTCAACAATAGCTGACGAGGACTGACGAGACAAAAGTTTACATTTTTGAAAGGTTCGAGTCCCGTTACATCTGGCGTAAAACTGATGAAGCTTTTTATGAAAACGAACATCATACCAAGAGTTATGCAGGATGGCGGTAGTGTCACGAAACGTCTAAATCCAAGCGAGATACTTTGGCCTGACTTTTAACAGGTTGTTCGTTCTTTAAATCGTTCAGTGTTGCTGAATTAAAGCAAGTATGCAAAGAAGAGTGGGCCTAAATTCCTGCACATGGACATGAAAGACTCATTAGCAGTTGCTACAAATGGTGGCAGAATTAGATTTAAGAGGCAGTTACCTTTCACATGGGGTCATGTATGTTTGGATAACTTTTTTTCCCCCCTTTTCAAAACTGCATTTTGTATTTATTCACGTCATCTTTGTTTGATGATCTGAAACATTTAAGTGTGAAAAATATGCAAATAAACAAAACAAGAAAAAAAATCAGTTATGAGGCAAATGCTTTTGCACCATATAAAACTAAATTTCAGTCTGAGAACAGTGTTTCTCAATAACAGCAGCTAAATGTTAACAACTATGCATTTGCTGAAACAAATTTAAATGCCCAGGTGTGTTTCAACAATGACTTCCAGGCTAAATTAAAATTAAAAGAGCCATTTATACAAACTCACTGACTGCCAAATAGCACATGGCACGTCCTGAAATAGGATCCGGCAGCTGAAGTGGAAACTGGCCAAATTGCAACAATCCATTTATACTGATTTCAGTTATTTGGTCTGTTTTTGCATGCTGGAAGGGTTAAAATGAGCACGACCTCTTGCAATATTCATCCACATATCCATTACCAAAAAAACAAGCATTTTCTCTTCTGTACCCTGAAAAAAATAACTTTTCCCCATTTCATTTTCAAAGCAATGACTGTAATGAAATTGTTGTTTTTCTATAATAATTGAAGCTTGTTATCAGGAAGGCTGCTACTGAGAAAACATAGAAGAGCTGGTTTATTTTTCTGCTTGTGAGGTATGCTGTAAACAGACAAATTTAGGATATTTGTGTTAAGCCACCTGGCGCTATCCCTGGTACTGAATAGATCAGAGGAGGAAATGGAGAAAACATCGCTTTAATTCTGCCTTGTTGGCTTATTGTGGACAGAAATATCAAAGTAGCAATGTTTCAGAGAGAGAGTGAGCGAGAGGCAGAGGGAAATGCATGGCGTGAGCAGAGAAGCAGACTAAACGATCCAATAATCACGGCATATTGCTTCTGCAAACACCATTGTATGACATATTGCTAATTGCTGTTTGCCGCCATCCCCCCTCCCAATCTGATTTCAGCCATCCTGTGAGATGCACAGCGCATCACAGCAAAAGAGAAAAAGGGGGAGGGGGGGCCTATGCAGATTTCAGAAGGTCCGACACTGTTTATAATCCACCATGATGCCTTTCCCTTACATGTCCCTGCTTGGTGTCTGTTATGGTCTCTTACTGGCCGCTGGCCTGTACGCCACGAACTCGCTTCCATTCAGCCAAGAGGAGAGGAGATCACTTAGAGCCTTTTAAACAGCAATTTGAAATTTCTGCCAAGGATAGAATATGTCAACAGTCAAGAGTGATAATCTCCACAAAGAGTCTGTCTTGTTTGAGGATCATTCTGATTCATGCAAACAGATTTCTAACAAACGTACTCGGGAAAATAAAATAAAACGGGTCACACACTGTTTATCATCATGCACTTAGCTGCAGATGGCTCGGCAACAGTTTCAGGGCATTAGGCCAAGATCAAGTGGTAGTTTATAACCTATTACACTCTGCTAAAACAACTTCGTGGTGCTATTACTGGACACAGCTCACAGCTATAAAGGCATGCAGTGCAGCTTTGAAACCAGGGTACAATCTGCAGACATAGCACAGACAGAAAAGGAAAAGAAATGTAACTTTAGGATTGTCACTGCTATTGCGTCCTAATTTAAATTAGCTTTTGGAGACATTTTAAAGCTAAAGCAGAGTTAAGAAACCAACATGGAACTAACAAATATCTGTAAACTACTGGCTCTCATATTTTCCCTATGTGATAATCAGAACACCTGTTAGATCTGAGAGAAAAGGAAATCTTGTCATCTACATTCAGAATGACATCATAGGCTATTTTTAGCCAGTCCAGCAGCTCAGTAAATGTGGATTTTGTTCCCCAGATGTAAATATCTAACAAATAACAGAACAATTTACTAACCTGTCTGAAATTTCTAGCATATTTATTAATTGTGGCCAGACAGCCAGTTCTAAAAACTTTGATGAGCTTTCCTCTAAAAAGGTCAGTCTATGGATGAAAAATCTCTTTTCACAAGTTATTGCATTGATTTCCATCTTTCACATTTATTCCTTGTCAGTATGGACTTTAATGCGCAGTAGGCAAGTGTACCATATATAAATACCACGTTTCCATGAATTTACACTGATGTACCTTATCACAAAATGTTAGAATCTTTCTCTAGTCCTTTGGTTAATGATCATATGCATTACAAAAACCCCTCAAATTATAATAAAGGCTAATAAATATGCATCCAGATCTGTGTGTTTATATTGACCTCAAGCCAATGCTAAACCAATAGCGAAAGGGTCTGTGATGCCTTCTGGAGACAATTTTTCTGTCTGCTACATC